>NC_090844.1:9170000-9795000 GCF_028021215.1 Eschrichtius robustus
GCTCTCAAAGTGAACAATACAGGAGGTACAATTTAAAACAGAAAGTAAAGAATCTGTCTTGACATTGCTACACAAATTAGAATCCTAGTATACAGAGTAACACCCTCATGCTTGGCAAGACTTTACAACTCTGAATTTGTGGATGATGTACTGCACGTCAATGGGCAAAAAGTGATGCCACAAAGTGCTTAATTATATCCTATACAGCATACTACCAGCCCATATGCCAGTACCTGGGAATGTCCTAATTGAAACTCACTTAACATTTACAAAGACAACCCAAGTTTAACCAGGATACCATCCTGACATTCCTGGCTAGAAAGGACACACTTGCTTTCAGGAGAAATAAATTGTAATGCTGTGTAAGTTCTCATGGCTCTTCTCAACGTGCTTATGTTTGATTTTGAACACCTGTCACAGCCTTCACAATTATAACGCATCTATAATTAAGAATCTGTTAGATTTGCATAGAATAGTGAGTTTTGAGAAAACTGTGTTAACATATTGTCAGATTCCAACAGCCTCTGATAAGGAATTTAAAAAATAATAAAAACCAAATAAATCACATTAGGTATATATACCACATCTTTATTTGTTCACCTGGTGACGGGCATTTGGGTTGCTTCCATATGTAGGCTATTGTAAATAGTGCTGCTACGAACATCAGGGTGCATGTATCTTTTCAGATTAGTGTTTTCATTTTTTCCATATATACACCCAGGAGTGGGATTGCTGGATCATATGGTAGCTCTATTTTTAGTTTGAGGAACCTCCATACTGTTCTCCATAGTGGCTGCCCCAATTTACATCCCCACCAACAGTGAGGAAGGTTCCCTTTTCTCCACATCCTCACCAACATTTGTTATTTGTAGACTTTTTGATGATGGCCATCTGACAGGTGTGAGGTGATACCTCGTTGTTCTGATTTGCATTTCACTAATACTTAGCAATATCGAGCCATAACAAGAATGAAACTCTGCAGCAAATGGATGGACCTACAGAATATCATGCTTAGTGAAATAAGTCAGACAGAGAAAGGCAAATACTGTATGACACCACTTATATGTAGAATCTAAAAAATAATACAAGTGAATGTATACGCAGAACAGAAACAGACTCACAGACATAGAAAACAAACTAGTGGTTACCAAAGGGGAGAGGGGAGGGGAAGGGGCAAATTAGGGGTATGGGATTAAGAAATACAAACTACTATGTATAAAAGATAAGCGGGCTTCCCTGGTGGCGCAGTGGTTGGGAGTCTGCCTGCTGGTGCAGGGGACACGGGTTCGAGCCCTGGTCTGGGAGGATCCCACATGCTGCGGAGCAACTAGGCCCGTGAGCCACAACTGCTGAGCCTGCGCGTCTGGAGCCTGTGCTCCGCAACGAGAGAGGCCGCGATGGTGAGAGGCCCGCGCACCGCGATGAAGAGTGGCCCCCGCTTGCCGCAACTGGAGAAGGCCCTCGCACAGAGGCGAAGACCCAACACAGGCAAAATAAAATAAATAAATAAACAAACGTGGGGTTAAAAAAAAAAAAAAAAGAAAAACCCAAAAGCCAAAAAAACTATATTAAGATGTATTTAAAAAAAAAAAAAGATAAGCAACAAGGATATATCGTACAACACAGGGAATTATAACCATTATCTTCTAATAACTTAATGGAGTATAATCCCCAAAAATACTGAATCGCTATGCTGTATACCTGAAACTAATATTGTAACTCAAATATACTTTCTAAGTAAATAAATTCCACATGAACACAGCAAAAATGTGATCTTTATCAGCCTTCCTCAAACCCTAGTTATCTTTGATTTCTCCTCTTCTCCAACCTCCCATGTCTTAGATAACAAGTCTTACTCTTTCTGGAAAGCGTCCTCCCGTTTTCCTCTCTTCCATCCCAACCACAGTCTCCACATCTTCCATCCCAGCCCTAGTTCAAGCCACCATCATCTCACTGTGGAAATGTGTGCAGGTATTTCTTACTGGGCTCCCTACATTTCTCATCATCCTGCAACCCTTTCTCCATATTAGCCAGAAAGACCTTGTTTAACTCAAATGAGATCATATCACTTTCGTCCTGAGCATCCTCACACAGCTTCCTCGGGTTAAAACCGAATTATTTGCTCTTGATTACAAAACCCTATGAGATCTTGCCTTGCCTCTGACCCCATTTCACATCATTGACCCCCTTTGTCCACAGTGGCAGCCGTGACCTCGCCCATTATTTAGCTACACTGGTTTTCTGTTTCTCGCATGGGCAAGCCCCTCTCAGAGTTTATATTCTAGAATTTCCTCTGTCTGCAATGATCTTTGCATAACCAGGTTCTTCTTGTTACTCAGAACTTAGTCTAAACGTCATCCCTTCAGAGAGGCCTTGCATGGCCGTCGATCTAATATAGCCAGATTGAGACAGGTCAACCTCTGTCTCATCTAGGAATCCGGGTTCTCTGCAGAAACCTTGTCTCCATCCTGCTGTCCTTGTTTGTCTGTCTTGTATATTCCCAACCTGCCTTAGAATAGGATTATGTGAAGTTAGGGATTATCAATATTTCCTTGCTGTAACCTCAGGTGTTCAGAATAGTGACTCACACATAAAACATGCCGAATAAGTATGTGTAGGATGAAGAACTAAAGGTATTCCATGAAATACATAAGGTGGTATCAAATAAGCTCAATAAACATTAGGATAAAAAAATCAGCTCTTTCTGTAGCATTCGTCAGAAATTTGAATGTAATGTAATTATGTCATATTACATCTCCAAGAGAGCAATACTGAATAAGTGGTTTCCAAAACTTAGTTTACCAGGGGATAATTTCTTTATAAGGAGCAGCTCTGACTAGCCTATGAAGTTTAACCAATTTAAAAGACGCTGATGTGTGCACATCTATTTACGCAGACCTACTGAGAACCTGAAGGCTTTTCCTCTTAAAGAAAAAAATCTGTGCAAGGAAAAATAAAAGTTTTGTTCATTTTTTTTCTTTTCTTTTTTTCTTTTTCACCAAGACAATTGGATTCCAAGTCTAATTCTGCTAATAACTATTTGACTTTCAACAAACCATTTTAATTTTCTGTGCCCATTTCCTCGATTTTAAAATGAGAGAGAATGATGTCTGTGCTTTCACCTGATCCCATGTTTTAGGAGGTTCACTTCCATCTAGCCTAATAATAAAGTGGACCATGGATGGCTTATGGTCAAATGATAAGAAATGTTATAAAATTGACAATACAGGGTTGAAGCAAAGATGCACACAGCAGCCTCTTTTTGCCCGTTGGCTCTGAGTGAGCTTGGTAAGTGATCAAGACCTGGGTGAGGGACGATCAAGAAGAAAGCCAAATATCGAATGACTAAGAGCATTGAGAATGAAAAATTAAATATTATTTCTCGAATGCTTTCACAATAAAGAAAACCAGTTTCTCTGGAGACTGCACAGTGATGAGTGACAGGTTTTCACAAAAGCATATGAAAAGTTAAATTAAAAAGTTTTGAGTGAAGTTAGTTACTTATACTCCTCGTGCGAGCTGACCCTGGAGTGCAGAGCCATGTTCGTTCTGGGAGGCGCCATCTGTCTCCTTCTGGAATTATTAACAGCAGTTGCAAACTTGTCTTCCTGATCCAGACAAATGATTCTCGGAATTGCCCCAACAGTGACCAGAACCACATTAGAATTCCATTTGGAAAGATCCAGGGGATTCCTTGTCAATATCTCATTAAGGTACCAAAACACAAAATGTAGACGCTTAAAAACTAATTTTAGGGGACAGAAGGAAAATGTTTAATTTTAATCTTCCTCTGTGCTCACTACAGAAATGGAAAATTCAAATGTCTTTATTTTTGTATCATTTTCACTGCGCTGCTTATGGGTTTCCTTTGAAATGAGTCTCGGACAAATTAAAATCTCGACTGGCACGGGATATGTTTAGAATGCTAATGCGTTTGCTATTGAAAGAGATATAGGGTTCAAAATACTGTTCTCGGACAGTGCCACGCCTGACAATTCAGGATCTTTTCACTCATGAGTGATGCTATTGTCACTATTACATCACATCTTCTCAATTAAAGTCATACAGTCTCGTAACCCAGAAATACTGAAACACTGAAGTTCTTCTCACAGCTCAGTAGTAAAGTTTGCAGTTTACTGGGTTGCTTAAACAGTCTCATAAGCAAACTTTAAAATATAGTTAAAATGTAAATATTAACAATTTGACTAAAGCAGTGCTTTAAGTTTTTCTTTCATGAGATATCACCTTGCTTAAGTCCCAATCTACTAATGTTGGCACAAATAAAGTTCTGTAAGGGAAAATCTAACCAATAACAAATCCTTAATCAGTTACTTTAAATGAAGTTATTCCCTTCTTGGAGGCCAGGTTGGGTGAATTTATATCCATGGGCATTTTTTTTTTTTTTTTAACATGGAGTCAGCATTTAGCAGACTCCCATTCTGTATTAAATACATATATTGAAGGTAGAGTCATCAAGAGAAAGAATCCCCTCACATCAGTTTCATGGGCTATGGTGAAGAAAAACATTGGCCAATTATTCCAGGATAGATGTGCATAGACATAAAACTTATTCAACCCTTGGAAATATTCTTTCATCATATAGATGAATCTTTTCAATGGCAGAAGAAAATTAGATTGCAACCAGCAGTCATGTCTGTATCCGAGCCCCAGGCTGGATGCCATATTAAGCCACTGGAGGGTCTGAGACATCGAAGTAGCAGGAATGTTGATGGTTAATGACGGTCTCTGCCCTGACGGGCAAGCCTTTCTAAGTATGCAGAGATGCACCCCTGGGGTCTCACGATGAATGGCAGAGACATGACTTGAGGCCCTGAGGACACAGAAAAAATTTAAAAAACATAGTAGACCCCCAAGATAACAAAAACTGATGTTTGAAATGATTGGCCAGACAGTTTAAAAGTCTTAATATTCTAGGATTTGTGGGCTTCTCTGTGGGTTGTGAGAAAAATACTACCGTAAGTAGACACAGGGATGCCTGTTCTTGAGCTGGAAGAGTGAGGTGTGTGTCCCTTACAAGTCCTGGGTGGCTTTCTCCAGCTTATTAGCTGTGTCTTCACCCTCTCAGACTGCATCCTTCCCAGGCCAAGAAACCACAGCTTCCTTCTCTGTTGGTATAAGGAGTTCTGTTCCCACAAGCTTTACTCTAACCTGTGTAACCAGGTGTTGGTTTTTCTGCCACTTGGAAAGTGCACAGATGGATATACAGTTATTCAAATTTATACACCATACCAGGGACATTGCATATTTATTATTGATACTTTGAGTGTTGATATCAATAGTTACTACCTTAGGCCTTTTCCTTCCACCTCCTCAAAAAGTATCTCTGCCCTGGGTCTCCAGACAGCTGGCCTACTCTGCAGATTTGGACTTACCAAACCTCCAAAATCATGGAAGCCAATTCCTCCAAATTAATCTTTCTATATACATACATGCATCTTGTTGGCTCTTTTCCAAGAGAATCCTAATACAACACAGGTTTTACATCACCCTTGCTTCAAACAGACCAGCTTTTATTATTATTTTTTTTAATATTTGGGATTCCTGATGTGATTTCAATCAGAGACAAGTTTCCACTCATTATGGAAAAAAAAAGTTTGTAAGTTACTAGTCTACAGTGTTCTGGGGCATTTGTTAGGCATTGGGAATGAAAAAAGAAAATACAGTACAATCATGCTCTCTAATAAATGACTACATCATGAAATAAAGAATAAGCATTATGTATTCCAAACTGACACCATGCCTGACATCCCTAGGATTGAGTGTGATACTCTTGTTATTAATAATATCACTAATAATGGTGGTTAGAGCTCTATGGAGTCATCATAGCATAGTTTTTATTGTAATGTGCATTAGTTTGCTAGGGCTGCCATAACAAAGAGCTGGATGGCTAAAACACCAGGAATTTATTTCCTTGGAGTTGTAGAAAACAGAGATTGAGATGCCAGCAAAGTTAGTATCTCCTCAGGACTCTCTCCTTGATTTGTCTCCCTGTATCTTCTCATGGTCTTCCCTCTGTGTGTGTCTGTGTCCTAATCTCCTTCTCTTAAAAGGACACCAATTGGGAATGTAAACTGGTGCAGCCACTATGGAAAACAGTATGGAGGTTCCTCAAAAAACTAAAAATAGAGTTACCACATGATCCAGCAATCCCACTCCTGGGCATATATATACAGACAAAACTCTAATTCAAAAAGATACATGCACCCCTATGTTCATTGCAGCACTATTTACAATAGCCAAGACATGGAAGCAACCTAAGTGTCCATCAACAGGTGAATGGATAAAGAATATGTGGTACATATAGACAATGGAATATGACTCAACCGTTAAAATGAATGAAATAATGCCATTTGTAGCCACATGATGGACCTAGAGTTCATCATACTAAGCGAAGTAAGTCAGAAAGAGAAAAACATATACCATACAATATCACTTATATGTGGAATCTAAAATACAAGACAAATCAATGTATCTACAAAACAAAAACAGGCTCACAGATATAGTGAACAGACTTGTGGTTGCCAAGGGGGAGAGGAGGTGGGGAGGGATGGATTGGGAGTTTGGGATTAGCAGATACAAAACTAGTATACATAGGATGGGTAAACAACAAGTCCTACTGTATAGCACAAGGAACTATATTCAATTTTCTGTTGCAAACCATAATGGAAAAGAATATGAAAAAGAATATATATATGTATAACTGAGTCACTTTGCTGTCCAGAAGAAATTAACACAAAATTATAAATCAGAACTTATTTATGTTACAACTGGAAGTTTGTACTTTGGGACAACTTTCAGCTGTTTCTCCCACCCCCCAACCCCCATCTCTGGCAATTACCCATCTGTACTCAGCCATACAAAAGGAGGAAATCCCATCATCTGCGACAACATGGGTGAGTCCTGAGGGCATCAATGCTAAGTGAAATAAATCAGACAGAAACACACAAGTACTATAATCCCACTATGTGTAATCTGAGAATGCCAAGTTCAGAGAAACAAAGAACAGATTGGTGGTTGTCAAATACTTTTAAAACTAAAATTTTAAATAGGCATTATTTATTCATCCATTCACTTACTTAAAAAATACCTATTGAACCCTACTAACCAAGACTCTGAGCTAATACCTGAAGATACATAGTGAAGCCAAAACCAGACTTGGTTCCTCTTTCTTTGCTGCTCACAATCGAGTGGGAGAAATTACCATTAGTGAAATCATCTCATGAATGATCCACTGCTTAGATTTGTGACCTCACATGATTTACTTACCCTTTCTGGGGTGTTGTTTCTGTATCAGATGAGGGATCCAGGAGAGTTTTCTAGAAATATGTGCTCTGATCTTCACTTGTATCTCTGAATTTTCCTCCTACCAGTTCCTCCAATCCTGACCTGCTCATACCCCACACACATTACAGTAGTGTGTGTGTCTTTGTGGGTGTGTGTGATTTTGAGTCCCTCGCTCAGCTCTCCCTCAGGACCTCTGCAACAGCTGCTCCCTCTGAGGACAGTTCTGTGCTCCCAGGTTATTTGGGGATGGCTTCTTCTTGACAGGCTACAACTCAAGCACATCACCCCAGAGATCGTCCCTATTTATACTAGCTCCCCCATAACCCTAGCACCCCTGCTCACTTCTATTACCATATCTGTTTTCTTGATTTTACTTATCTCCCCTTAAAACCAAATTTCCATGAGAACTAGAATGTCACCATTACGTCCCTGCTTAAAAAGTTAAATGGCACAGAAATTACCAAATAAATGCATTTTTAAAAATTCAACAACATCAGATAGAGATACCAATGTAAAGTTTTTAAAGCACACAGCTTAATTTTAATATTGTATCTAGTCTCACACCATGAGATCACTGCCTATTGGCTTGCTTTCTAGAACTACTATGGCTCTGTTTCTAAATCTCTCACTTGCCTTTATTTGGAAATTATTATAAGGAATGAAATTACGGTGACTGTAAAGCCCTTTGCTTGCTTTTAAACACGTGCATGCTGCCATTTGTATGGAAGTTTAGATTTGTCCCAAGAGGATCTGGTGGTGAAATTGCAGTCCAAGGAGTAAAAGGAAAGGGACATTTTTGACTCATTTATGGGAAGAAGTTTCTAAGGATCAGATGAGCCTTTCAAGGTACTAAAAGCCACAGTAGAGTTTACAAGTACAAACACAGTGATCGCAGTCTGCCATGGGTTCTTGGAGATGGAAACACGGGGTGAGACATTGAAAGAGATGCATTTCAGGGTCATTCAAAGCTGTGCTCCCAGGGACCCTGTGTTTCTTTGATATTATAGCTCTACATCCATTTTTATGAACACTTTCTTCACTATAAAAAAGACCTATTATGAACAGCTTGCTTCCCCTTTACTTAATGTTTTCTCAACATGCCTAAGCCATCAAAGAGGCTTCATGAAGGAACTAAATGCTTCTGTAACTTTGAATCTTGGGGGGGGGGGAAAAAAAGACACAGCATCTATTAGCCAAATGGTGAGACAGATGTTCCAGAATGGCAGTGCTCAAGGAGGTGATTAAAATGCCTAATAGCATCTTACTGTCCCTTTAACAGAAATATCCTTGAAAACTGTAGTGCACAAATATTTTGAGGGAGAATAACAGTTTATGAATAAGCAACATAAACTTGTATTTTATATTACTGTCTTAACAAGAATGCCTATTTTCCTGAACATAGTAGGCATTCAACAAATTATTGATTGAATGAAAAAAATTACATACATGCAAAAAAAGTGGAGATGTATGCTTATCACTCAATCAAAATGCAAATGTGCCTCATTATTTCAGGATAAAGTGTGTGTGTGTGTGTGTATTTACTAAACGGTGACCCCAATTCTTTAGTTCATGAGAGTTGGGGTGACATTTCAAGACAAATGCTAATTGTTAATAGTTGATGTGAAACCAGGTATTAAAAAGGGACTTCGCTGGGCTACCTGTTACTGTTCATCACTCTAATGAGAGAATGTATCGATAGAATGGCTGAAATTGGGTTTTTATCTACATAATGGAAATACAATAGAATTTCAATAAACTTTTTGCTTGGAGAAGTTTTATATTGCATAGTTTTAAATATCGCATGAACTTGACTTTGAACTATCCTCAATATTAAATTAAAAACACGTCAGCCAGCAAATCAAAGCGTCATCGAATGTCCATTCTGACTGATTTAACCAGACTTCCACTATTTGGCTCCCAACCTAAAGCCAACATTTTTGATTAAGTATATGGGAAGAAAAACAAAACACAAACAAACGCAAACCTTTTGACATTCTTTCACAGTAAAGACCAAATTCTGTATTTACCCACTACTTTTTCATTATTCTTTTGTGTTTCACAGTGGTTTCTATACTCTTGTAAATTTTCACATAGTTCATACATCAATTAAATTGCTGGTCACAAAAGTCACCAAATCTTAGCATTAGAAGGGGTATTAGAGTTGGTTTCCAATTTTTTAGGGCTGACACTTTTAGAGGTATTTTTGTTTCTTTGTTTGTTTTAACCCACAATCATAATTCTAATTTAGATATCCACTGATTAAAATATATAATGCCAAACTACGCAAATTTTCTTTGCGCTTTAAGCAAATTGTATTAATAACATGTATATAACATTCAAAATTTGCAAATATGTACCACTCAGTGCATGGTCTGTGTTTGAAGCCCTATGATGTGCTGTGACTTTGTGCACATCTAGCGGTGTTTCGCGGGGTCCTGGCCCTTGGATTAGCAGCTCTGGCTACAGCTATGCCTTTTCCACAGGAGTCTCCATCCTGCCTCAGCTTATACTCCAAAAGTAGGGGGAAAGCCACTATTCCCCCCAAATCGGCCTTTACTTTATTTTGCATTATTAATCTTTATATTGAGCTAAGAAGTCTCTCCCTCTAACTTACATATTTTGTCCTACTTCTTACATTTGAAACACAGAATGTAACTGGAATATTCACAGACTATTTATCCCCAACTTTTTCACCTAACACTGCCCAATTCAACTCAAATCTTCTACTTGTTGAACAACTTCTGGTTTCTTTTAAACTTTTCTTGATGGCATGATTCTAAGTATCACCATTATTCAAGCCTCTGTTGGAGGATCATCTAGCTTGTCAATGTCTCCATTAGAGATTCAAAACTAATTTCAAGTCTTCCAGTGAGATTGTCCACTTCTCATTCTAGAACATTCTATCAGTACACCCACCCTAAGTTCGATTTTGGATAACCATGTCAGTACTACTACTAGTTTACACTTAAATGAAAGAAAATCCCTATGATTGGTTGGTGTTACTATCATCCTGATCACTCAACTTTAAGCAGATGTTAAACTCTCTCTCCCTCACTGTGCATTGCCAATATCAACTATTTTTTAACTTCAGTTCTAGGAAGAATCAGGTTCTAATCTTGCGTCTCTGTCAGAGATTGTTGTAGATCCTAGAGACAGTAGTAAAAGTAACACACATGTCTCCTGCCTGCATGGAACATAAATAAAGATGATGTTGATGACTATAGCTACTACTACTTAGAACACCCATAAATTACATTCAATCTAAGACAGAATTTGAAATCAAAACCACGCTAACGAGAAATGAGCAAAAAAAAAAAAAAAAGTGTTCAGATTCAAATTGAGAAAACAGTAAAAAGTTAGTTAATACTTGGTTTTAAAATTATCTTTTAAAAAGTAGTAAAATGAACCAGTTCTCAAAAATACAGTACCAGGTGGCTATTATCATAAATGGGAATATAATATGAATAACGTTTGTTTCACAAACTTGATGTGAAAAGTAAAAACATAAAATTTCCTAAATGCACCAAAAGCATTCCAAGAATTGGAAGTAACTACCAATAGTCAACATTAGTTTACTCAATCAATTAGCTTTCTAAAATAACCCTTGGCCACAAGGATTATTGTTACTCACATTTTACAGATGAATGTCATAGTGATTTTTCATTTCAGCACCTTTTTTTTAATCACAAAATTTAAATAAGTGATTAAGCTGCCATTTTTTAATGGAATCAAATCTCCATTATTCACTCTGGTGGCTTGTAAATTTCTACTTTCCTTGGAAGTCTTGTTTTCCCATTTTTTGCAATTAACACAAAATAGTCTGCTCTACTGACAATACTTTTGTGACTTGTTAAAAATTCTCTTTTTATACTACTTTTCCTTAATAGGAGAGAAATCCTTTGAGGACATTGTTTTAGTATTTCATGAGTGCCTACTATGTGCAACTGTAAGCAAAGATAAAGGAATTTAAAGCCATTGTTTGCTCCATTCAGAGTAATTCAAAATAACGGCCACTCAAGGATAAAAATAGCAAATTATACCCAGACCCTGTGCACATGAAACCTAGCAGATATGACAAAAATAGGAAAATATATGAAAAATTAAAAACTGGTACATGATTATTCATATCAATTTAAATTACTAATTGGTTTATTGGTTTTGAATAAAAAAATAGAACTATAAATTACAAAGACTTCTGTGTCAACACATCTAGGTGGAAACCAAATATTTCAATAGTAAAAAAATAATAATAACCTATAATAGGATATCATGGCATGCACTGTAAACAAAAATGGCAGACAGCAAACTTATAGAAAAGAGCCGCCAGTGGGCAGAACGGGGATGCAGTCTGCACTCTATCATGAGGTGCTTGATCTCTGGGAAGTACCTTCGTCTATATGAGTCTCAGATCCACTGTCTGCAAAACGGAAATGACAGTAATACTCACTTTGGAGCACTGTTTCAGAATGTGCCCTTCGGGCTTCCCTGGTGGCGCAGTGGTTAAGAACCCACCTGCCAGTGCAGGGGACACGGGTTGGAACCCTGGCCCGGGAAGATCCCACATGCCGCAGAGCAACTAAGCCCATGCGCCCCAACTACTGAGCCTGCGCTCTAGAGCCCACAAGCCACAACTACTGAGCCCGTGCGCCACAACTACTGAAGCCCGCATGCCTAGAGCCCGTGCTCCACAACGAGAAGCCACTGCAATGAGAAGCCCGCGCACCGCAATGAAGAATAGCCCCCGCTTGCCGCAGCTAGAGAAAGCCCACGCAGAGCAACGAAGACCCAACGCAGCCAAAAATAAATAAATAAATTAAATAAAATAAAAAAAAGAATGTGCCCTTGAAAATTATAAAGAGGGCACACACTGTAAGTAAAAATTAGAGTAATTTAATTTACACTGACTGAGCAGAACTTTCCACTGCATCCCAGCGAGGTTATGAGAGAACCATGAAGATGAACCAAGAAAATGGACTCAAAGTGCTCCGTCTGGCATCCAGCACTCCAGAGATTTAGTTATTACAGTGGCATGATTGTAACACAATTAAATCCCCATCTCATTCTTAACAAGGCCATCTAAACTTGCCCTCCCCCACCTTTATTATTATGTATATAAAAGAATGGTCCTTTAGGAATAAAACAAAATCTATTTTAATTTAGGAAAGGTCTATTTTTATTTCTCCTCTTGAAGAAGCAGGTGCACGGAGTAGGCCTGGCTGGTGATTCAGGTATCAGGGAAGGCTGCTGTGGTCACTAGTGAACGGGTGATCCTCAATGAATCAAGAAAAATTAACAATGACTTTGGCAGATCAACTCAAGTCCTTGGTGGAAGGGAATGAAATACTTGCAAAAAGCCCCAGAAGCTCCATTGGGTATATATACGCATACCTCACTTTCCAAGCAAATTATTAAAAAAGAATGATTTTTAGGACTCAACTCTGATCCGTGGTGGGAGCGCTAGAGAGTTGATTTATGTACTCTGGGAGTACAATCTGTTTGGTCATGTCACTAACTGTAACTTTATCATATTTTAGCAGAATTGTCACAGGGAAAAAATTGGATTTTTAAGAAAGTAATAACTAGAGACCAATGTCATTTAAAGCGGCACATGAGGAGACCTCATCTCTGCAGATGGACGGATTCCTCTGAGCAAGCATCTGGGAACTCAGTGTTTGAATTCATCATTGTCAGGAATTGAAGCCTTACTAGTTTTATTTCCAATAGACAGAAATACAGATTTTCATTGTCAATGAGGTTTTGTGACCTTAGCAACGGGTAAGTGAAATATCCTCTGTCTCCTGGAATAATCAGAACGATTTTTTTTTTTTTTGGAAGGGAAAAAAGTCTCTTCAAGGTTAAAGCTGGTTGAAATGGTAACTCCTCCTGAAATTCTCGTCAACACTTCTCTATGCATTTAAAAATTGAGATTCTGATGTGCAGTTAGTTTAGTTATTTTAAATAAGTAGCATGAAGATACAATACAAAGTTTAAAACTAAAAGAAGTAAAAGTTCAGTGTCTAATTTTATAATGCAACTTAACGAAGGCCTCTTGTGAATCCACTTTCATATTAAGAATGCATAGGTGTATTTGAAAAGAAGTGTCAAGTATAAGGCAAATCTATAGACGTTGATTTGAAGCCAGGAGGAGAATTTCTAAAAATAATGTATCATGTATGGTTAGGAAAAAGTACATGTGAACTAAATATATGTATGTCTTGATTAGTATCAACTGACCAACTGGATGACCTAAACAAGCTCTTAAGCTTCTTTCCTCTGTTTCTTCATGTGTAAAACTAGGATAACAGTAAAATCTATTCTATAGGATTGGGTAGAATAATTGAGTCAGTGTACATTAAGCATTCAACTTTACATCAACTTGATGTTTAGGATAAATATTCACAAATGTTAGCTGCTATTATTAATTCACCCTGTTTCTGCAGAAGGGCAAAATATTTTAGCCAAAGAACTTTTTTTTAAATGTAGCTAGGAGCTTTATTTGTAATAGCCAAAAACTGGAAACAACTCAGGTGTGTATCAAGAGGTGAATGGATAAATTACTGCAGATCCATACAATGGACTATTACTCAGCAATAAAAAAGGAATGAATTACTAAAGCTCACACATGAATGAATCTCCAAGTAATTATCGTGAGTGAAAGGAGACAAAAAAATTTGACACATGTGTAGATCCATGAAACCACTTCAATCAAGATAATGAATATACCCACCACCCCTAAAAACTTCCTTGCTCTTTTATAATCTCTCTAGCTACTCCTCTTGTCCCCAGGCAATCAAAGAACTTATTCTTTAAACCCAGTCTTCTCATCTCCACAAAGACCACGTGATTTCTCCTAGTGCTATAGTCTCAAGTTTAGAAGCCTTGTTGGAACACGTAGGTAGCCAGACCTTCCACCATGACCCCCATGCCTCCTAGAATCCCCTTCCCTTGAATATGGGCAGGATGCGTAGCTCACTTCTAGCCAACCATGCTGATGTCACTCCCATGATGATGCCGTGTTACATGGCAAAGGGAAAGAGGTTTTGCACGTGCAATAAAGGTCCCGAATTAGTTGACTTGAGGTTATGACCAGGAATTAATTGTGGGCAGCCCGACCTCTCCGCTGAGCTTTTAACAAGTGTTCTTGGTCACAGAAGCAGCAGCAGAGGTGCTGTCCTGGTGACTGAGAAAGCGCACTGCCTTGTGGAGGGGAGGCCCACGTGGCATGGGGCCACAGGCAGCTGTTAGGTAGTCGAGGGTTTGGGTCCGACCAGAAGGACTAAAGGACACACAGGAACTGAAATCTGCCAGCAACAGAGTTTTGAGGAGAACCTAGAGCTTCAGATAAGATCACAGAGCCACCGACAGCGGGACTGCTGCATTATGGGGCCCTGTGGGACCCAGCGAAGCCTTGCCCAGCCTCCTGACCCACGGAAGCTGCCGAGGTCGTGGTGATCTGTCACACAGAACGCTTCCTTAAATCGAGCCTAACCCTGAGGATACAGCTTAGATTCATATTATCTTTTCCATCACAAGTGATCATGATACGCAGTTGGGGCCTGATATTTGCATATCAGCTTCAGGGAGCACACAGCAGTGGCTAATTTAGATGTCTTATTCTCACATGTTTCGTGTGCCACTTTCACTTTTCAACTTCAGCCATGTTTTTCTAATCCATCCTATTTGAGTAAGAGTAATCCTTATGTTTGAAATTACCAAATATAATTTTCCCAGTGTTCCCCGTATCTTGGATCATCTCTGCCTGCGTTATTTTTTTTTCATGTTTTTAAGCCATGCCAGTGATTCCCCCCACCCAAATTCTCTATAGATAGATATACACACATATTTATTTACTGTATTATCCTGAATTTCTTTTTGCTGTGATTACTGTTTGGGGTTGATAACAAATTGAGAATTTTTTCTGCTGTCGAAAACCAGTGTCAAAGAAATCCAGAATGTTTCAGGTGAGACCTCGTAGGCCCCAACACCTGCCCCCGAGAAGGGAGCTCATTCGGCTTTGCTGCTTCTACAGAGCTCCCAGAATCAGGAGGACAAAACAAAAGCAACAACTCTGACGCCACAAAATACCTAGAAAAAGGCTCATGATTTTTCTATGTTGTTTAGACATACAGTTGATTTTTTTCAGCATTTAGGAGCCATTTTAATTTCTAATAATTTAAGTACTGAGTTGTTTTTTTTCAATTAAGTGATCTGAAATTACAGAACTCTCATTTTATAGCAAAAGCCAGAGGAGTTACTTGCTTAATTTGTTCACTACTACTTTACTTTACCTTTGTGTACTATTCCTTGTAGATATGCACTTTGAATTGTTTTGTAATGCTCAACTTCCCTCATTTTAAAGTGCAAATAATAGATGGGATTTAATTTTAAAGCAGGTATTTTAATTTCAGTTCACATTATGCTACTTGAAAATTCTGTCTTGCTATCTGAAAATAAAATGGTATATTAGGTGCTTCTGAGCTATGTGTGTCTAATTATAGTTATCAAATACTTACCAGAGTAAATTAGTAGTAGTAATTTTACAAAAAAGGTGGTATTTTAAAATAAAATCTTAAAAAAATATGTATTATTTTCTTTTCGGGGGGCCCAGAAACATGGAAGAGTGACAAACAGCACACATACTATTGCAAAAATATACCGTGTATGCAGGGAAGTCTAACCACAGGAAGGAGAGTTCCAGTTAGAACAGCGGTCCCTAACCTTTTTAGCACCAGGGACCGCTTCCATGGAAGACAATTTTTCCACGGACAGGTGTATGTGAGGGGGATGGTTCAGGCGGTAATGCAAGTGATGGGGAGCGGTAGATGAAGCTTTGCTCGCTGGCCTGCCGCTCACCTCCTGCTGCACGACCCGGTTCCTAACAGGCCGCCGACCGGTACCGGTCCGCGGCCTGGGGGTTGGGGACCCCTGAGTTAGAAGACTGAAGTATGAAGAATCAAAGCAAATGGATGCCAGACTATCAAGAAAATATAACAAATTCAATCAACAGCTTAACTGATGAATTAGATTTTAAGAGAAACATGGAGAAAGCGCTGTTGGGTAGAATTGATTCAGCTACGGAGTTTGTCGTACATGAGATTCTCTTATAGATACTAGGAAAAAAAAAAGAGAGAGGAGAGTCAGGTACCTTAAGATCCCAGAACCCTTATGTTACAAGTAGTGCAATCTAAATTAGAAAGTATTAAATAGTAAACTTAATGTACTTTGAGCGCACATCTAACTTTCAATACAAGATTTTGCTAAGTAATTAGCAAGATTCTAAAAACAATCAAAATCAAAACAAAAAATCTGAAATGATATCCCTCATGATATATACCTGGTTATGATGTGCTACATAACTTTTGTATCCTTCCAGAAAAAGTGAAACTATTATGCCTAGGTAAATAGGTGTGACATTGTGTGATTCAAAATAAGAAATATAAGAAATATATATTTTGTCTACATAATGAGAGCAACAAAGATGTCTTTTGTTATGTTAATGAGGTGGATTTTGGAACACACCTAAGGTTTGGGGCTGGTTGCCAGGAGAACCAACCACGTGATTAGAGGCTTGGAACTTTCAGTCCCACCCCCTGACCTGGGGAGTGGAGAGGGGCTGGAGGTTGAGTCAATGGTCAATGACTAAATCAATCACACTTATGTAATGAAGCCTCTGTGAAAACTCAAGAGGGCAGGGTCCAGAGAGTTTCCTTGTTGGTGAACATGTGGAGGTACTGAGAGAGTGGCCCCCCAGAGAGGCCATGGAAGCTCCCCATCCTTTCCCCATACCCTGCCCTTTACATCTCTTTCATCTGGCTGTTGCCAAATTATATTCTTTTATAATAAACTGGTAAACTTGTAAGTAAATGTTTGAGTTCTGTGAGCTGTCCCAGCAAATTAATCAAACCCAAGGAGGGGGTCATGGGAACCTCTGATCTATAACCAATCAGAAGCACAGGTGACAGCCTGGACTTGCTATTGGTGTGTCTAAAAGGATGGGGGACAGTCTTGGAGAACTGAGCCCTTAACCTGTCGGATCTGATGCTGTCTCTGGGTAGATAGTGTCAGAATTGGGTTGAATTGTAGGACATCCAGCTGGTGCTGGAGAATTGTTTGGATGTGGGCCGGGAGGGTCCCCACATACTGGAATTGGTGATCAGAATCATTAGTAGGAAAAATCAGGTCACTGAAAATTTGACTTTCAGTAATTTGATCAAAACAATTTTTGCATAACAAAATGGCAATTAAACTTTGTTTATACCTAAAATATTAAAGATAGGACAGAACGAACTACCTGCATTTTTGAACTTCATTATTTGCATTTGTGTGCTTTAAATGTAACACATGCTGTAATTTTTGAAGACTAATTCCTAATACATAGTTCAGCCAAAATCTTTTTTACTAAAATTTTGATAAGGCAGAAATGGAAATAGCTAAAATTGTTCAAAAGCAGAAAACAGTATTAAGTGACACATTTAGTTGAGTTTCTTATGAACATATCAGTAATTCTGAACATGGATCATGGTTATGTAACTACAGCAAAGCTAAGGTCTTTCTGGGTCCCCTACGGCTCCAGTGAAATGCAGAATCTCCTGACTCAGTTGCCAGAGGCCAGAATTCTTCAGAAAGTTCTCTGTTGAGGCATTTAGGACAGCAGAACACAGAGGACAGTGTGACGGTCTCTGCAGGACATATTTCAGGACTTGTTTCTTAGAAGGTTATGAATTGAAAGCTTCTCTGTCATTTTTCCCCATTTGATTTACTCTGGGCCACCTATTCATCATCATGAAATCTGACTTAAAAACAAAGGAGTAATATTTTGCCATTTCATTTCACTTCTTTTGGAATTTGCTCTTTGGGTTTTTCATGAGACTCAGAAGCGTCATTAACCTGGCAAATAAGAAGACCCCCTAAGTGCATCTCACAGATATTTTCGACCAAATGCAAATTAATTATCGTTCTCTCTTTACGCCTCTATATTGGGCTTTTTTTGTATAGTGCAATTTAAAATCTGCCTTGAATGAAACAAATTCTAGGAACTTCCACTTCAGCTTGGAGTTTCCCCCCACTCCTACTAGACCTTGTGCCTATCTTATATGCTACGTTTTTGTTTTTTCAATTTGAATTTCTTTTTCCCTGTTCCCCGTTCTTTGTGAGAACAGGATTTGGCATCCTGGTTTGTGATGGTAGTTCTCTGTATCTTCATTTCGACAGGAAGTAGCAGTCCTAGCCAATTTATGATGATGGACTTCAGCTCTCCTCTCACCTAATCCCTTAAGATAAACTTGGTGGCATGTAGTCTTAGCTCTCAACATAGAGGAACAAGTTTACCAGCTAAATGCACAACAGAACTGAAGGCTAAGCAAGGGTCAGAAAAGCCTAGATTAATAAAGAGGTTTCTCTTAGAAGATGAGAGAATGGATCAGTTTGAAGGAAGAATCAGTCTGAGAATGGTCAATGAGAAAAAGAAAAGAACAATAACAAAACAGAAGCATGAGAACAGCAATATAGATGAAAGAGTGTGGACACAAAGAAGAGTGGATGCCGGCTGGGCATGAAGGCTCCGTAAAGATGGTGGTAGATAAAGTGGAAAGCTGTAGAACGTAGCAGAAGACCATAAACTCAGACATCAAAAAAAGGAAGTGCAAGAGGCAGAGCCCTTGTTAAAGACCAGAACACAACCACGCTGGTCATGGTAACTGGTGGTTTACTCACATCTAAATTGTAATCCATAAAATAAGTAAAGGCATAACTCAAAGTTTGGAATGATGGTTTTGGCAGACATTCCTATCTGTGATGCAAATGAGTTCATTTAATGCTCTGTATGGAAAAAGAAAAGTGATCCCTGAGACAGTTTGCAGGCAGTCACAACCTGACTTACAGGGAAAGTCCTAGAGAGAGATCAGCTTTAGTGAGGGTGTGGATTGGTGACAGGAGGCCCTGGATGGGAAACATGGGACTTAAAAGCAAGCTTTCTGAGACTCTTGTAAAAATATTTATGAAGGATAGTATTTTTTAGAGACATAATTTAATGAAAGAGATTCTGTCCCATAAAAGTATCAATGTATATGTGATTCTTGCATTCTCAGGTCATGAATTTCAAGGGTCTGCTCTGTAGGTAAATTATGTGGACATTTACACTTTTCTTCACAAAGGTTCTAAATACAAGAATTAAAGAATAATAGGTAAGTCTCAGGATACAATCAGTTTTATATTCAATGCACTCCATTTTGGTTTGAATAACTATTTTTCCATATAATGTCTTACTCTCTCATGTTTGTCACATGATGTTGACCACAATCTATATTTCTCCCTTCCTCTAAACATTGTCATTGCTGTTGACTGTTTAAAATCCATGTTCATATACATCCTAAGAGTGTGATTTAATAGTTTGTAAAAGACCAACCAAATAAAACAGATCTCAAATCTTAAAGGCTAAAAACTCATCAAGAAATTGATGCCAAAGATACTCTACAGACTTGAAAAAATGAATATATTCTTATTTTACATTTTTACTGTTTTCAAAAGAAATAGAGTATAAAGTATCTAAAAGAAAAAGGAATTACTTATTTCAAGTCATTTATTCTCACATAAGTGAGTACAGTAAAAGCAATATGTATCAATTTAAGTATCAATCAATCTTGCTGCATTGGTGTTAACATGTTAACTATGAGTTGTAGAAATTAACATGGGAAGACTTTAAATATTTAGGTACAATTATGGATTTAATTAAAGATGACTTGTTTTCCATTTACTATAAGATTTCTGAGGGACTAGGTTATGACAAGATGTATTATGATATTAATTTCCATAAAGTGAACCCGGTCATTATTTTACAAGGGAGAACATTTGAAATGACAATTCTGTTTCTCAACAATGGTGTGTATCATGGCCCTGAAATCTCTTTAAGGGCTGGCCTTTTTTTTTTTTACTGATAGCACAGATATCAGTAGAAAATTCCAAATTTATGCCCCAACTACCAAAAAACACCGCCATTTAGCTATATATGGTTATTTCTTTTTGAAACAACATGTAAAATGCACTTGATTTCTCAAATGCTGAGTTTTACACTCTAAATGACACATTATCTCAAGGGAAAAAATAGAAAACAAAAAAGGAACTGGTTACGGGACACTTTGGCATGTCTTGTTAGTTGGTCCCTAAAAAGGCAATACTTTGGGCTGTGAGTAGCAATCACTAATTATAGGTCAAGGAAGGGGAACGCGGCCATGCTACTTCACACTACTTGCACTGGACCAAGAAAACATCTATGGCAAGTTAAGCTTTATGTGATAGTGGAGAAACAAAGGAAAATGGGAAGAAAAAAGATTAAAAAGTAAGGAAGTGAAGAAGAGAGAACAAAAGGGCAATAAAAGTAAAGGAAATGAGAAAGCAATCACACTGCATAAGAATAATATTTAAGCATAAGAGTGAGGGCATAATGAAGGTGGGGACACTGAAAGAGTGAAAAGACAGTGAACAGCTGGTTGGGTCAAAGGATTAGATACTAGTGGGGTAAAAATTTTGAGGGACCAGCAGGTAGGAAGAAGTGAGCTGGAAAGAGAGCAAAGAGAAGAATTCATCAAATTTAGACGACGTAGGGATGGCAGCCATTGGCAAAGACAAGTCCTCTGGCACAACGGTGAGGATGGCTAAGGCCAACTGGAGGGGACCATCGTAGAAAAGGAGTTCAAGAAGCTGAGCATTGTGACTGTTGGGAAAGTCATGTACACGTATATTGAAGTCACCAAGAATTGAGTAGAAGTATGGAGAGTGTGGCTCTACACCAAGATCAAGTCACTGAGAATGAGGTGGAACGGGTCAGGTGTTGGCAGGTGGCAAGGACACTGCAGTCAGTGGATGCTGTAAGCTGGTGGCCTGAGAAGCCGAGATGAGGGTTGTTTGGGAGGGAGAGTAGTCTGAGGTCAGTAATGCAGAGCAAGGAGGACACCTGTCCCACCGCTATTCTGGTAGAGGCGAGTGAGAGTAAACGAAGTACCACCACGACTCTTGAGAGGGCTGGAGGTGGCGGGTTCCCAGAGGCTAAGCAGGAAGGGATAGGAGCACTCAGACTATGGGAGGCTACAGGGGGTATAGAAGATGCTGTTGACAACTGACAAAGGATTCCTGAAAAGACAGTAGACGGTCCCAGCGATTGAAGAAGGGTGATGTTGCCGCATCTCTTTACACGTCTTTACAGCAAAACTCTCCAGAGTGTTCTATGCGCAGCATCTCCTCCCGAGTGCTTTTACACCCGCCCACCAGGCGTTCACACCCGCCGTTCAACTAAAACTGTTCTCCTCCTCCTCATCAACCATCTCTGTGCTGTTCAACCCAATGCTCATCTGTGACCTCATCATTCTTGATCTCCCGGGGTGTTTGCTATCCATGGCTGTGCCCTCATCACCCAACTTCAAGGGCATCCCTCTGCTTGCTTCCTTCTTTTAGAGTGGTTTCACTTTTTCAGTCTTTTTACTACTTCTTCCTTTTAAGAACTCAGTCCTGAAGCTCAAGAATAAGACATTGCTCTTTTCCTTGATCTCTTCCGCCCTGCTTAATACTAATTCTTACCTCACACCTATTACTTTGTAACATGACGTGTAATTTACTTAAGATTAATTACTTATTTCCTATCTTCTCCCTGGAAAATGTAAGCCCCATGACGGTGAAGATCTTGGTCTATTTTATTTCACTGATGTCTCTCAAGCATCGATATCTGTGTCTGGTAAATGGATGCACAATCAATATTTATGGAAGGAGCAATCCCACTCCTGGGCATATATCCAGACAAAACTGTAATTCAAAAATATACGTGCACCCCCTATGTTCATAGCAGCACTAGTCACAATAGCCAAGATGTGAAAGCAACCTAAATGTCCATCAAGAGAGGAATGGATAAAGATGTGGTACATGTATACAATGGAATATTACCCAGCCATGAAGAAGAATGAAATAATGCCATTTACAGCAACGTGGATGCAACTAGAGATTATCATACTAATTGAAGTAAGTCAGAAAGACAAATACCATATGATTCCACTTATATGTGGAATCTAAAATATGACACACATGAACGTATCTACAAAACAGACTCACAGACATACAGAACAGACTTGTTGTTGCCAAGGGGGAGGGGGGGTGGGGGAGGGAAGGACTGGGAGTTTGGGATTAGCAGATGCAAACTAGCATATATAGGATGTATAAACAAGGTCCTACTGTATAGCACAGGGAACTATATTCAATATCCTGGGATAAACCATAATGAAAAAAATATTAAAAAGAATATATATGTGTATAACTGAGTCACTTTGCTGTACAGCAGAAATTAACACAACACTGTACATCAACTATACTTCAAAAAATAAAAATTAAAAAATAAAATGAAAAACAATGCACATCCAATAAAACAGAACTTGAAAAATATATTTATGGAAGGAAGGAGGAAAAATGAGATAAGGAGAGGACACTTGTCAAAAGGGAGGAGATATGGGTCCACCATGAGTAACATTCTTTGGCATTCTAGGCTGTCTTCTCCTGACTTGGTAGATTACAAAGCAGGCAGTTAGGTGAGCCTCAGAAACCTCGATAAGTATCTCTTTCCAAAACTTTACCATATTCTATTGGTTCTACCAACTATATAATTTTATATTTTTGGAAAAGCTAAGATAAGGCAGCATGTTGCTTAACAATGGAAAGAAATCGACACTGTTTTCCGCAGTGCCTTTGTCTACACCAACTGTAGTGATTCAGTCTCACTCAATGAGCAAATAATTTGGTTATATCAGGAGAGTACATTGAATTTGCTTGCTTACTTCTTACGCACTTACTTATTTTCCAAGAAAATCCTTATCTTTCTCATGTGTACGTCTTCCTTGATATTTTCCCTGTCAGATATCAACTATTTTTTAAATTAATAAGCGTAAGTAAAAACAATGAAATTATTTTATTTAATTAGAAAAAAATTAAAAATGAAGGCAATGCTAATACTTGGGAACACTTAAAACTTTCAAATCATATGATAAACTTCAAATCATTAAATCAATAATCCTTTTATAATAAAATTTTAGTAGTATGCATTGCATCTTTTTTGTAATTTTGAGATAAACGTTTTTCCTTTTGAATATCTCAATTTGCCTTGAAACTGCAGCTAATGGATTAAAATGTCTCATATTTCCAGGGGTTTTTCATGCTAATACTGAAGATTAGCCAAATAGTAAAACTTCAGAGTTATTTGGCACATTTTATAAATTCACGAATTTTGAGATACAGATCAGGCATCAATCATTTAACTGCACAGTTTTATTGGCAGTTTCACCTTTGCACTGAGCTCTTCAACCTCCCTCCACTACAGTCCCTACTCTAAGTTTGTCAGCTGGATCCTCCGACTTTGAGATTTAGGATCTGTACAGAGGAGAAGAGAGGAAGAGGGAGAGAGGGAGCCAGAAGGCAGGGAGCGAGGGCAAGAGACACAGAGAGAGAAGTATCGGGATGGGGGAGAGGACTGAAGAGTAGGAGCGAGGTTCCAGAAAGGGGAGGAGCTGCTGAGAAGGGGTGTCATGATGGAGATCAAAGTTCAAGTCAGCGCTGTTCATTATATTATTTTAAATAATGAAAATATGGAGTTGCTGAATAAATGCTGATTCATTATAAGATGAGAAATTGTATAGATATTATAGTTTACTTACAAAATATTTCTAACGTGGAAATCTTTTTAATATGATATTCAGTGGATATTTATGTGACAATGTGATATTCAGTAGGTATTTATGATAGCATAAATACCTACAAAACATACAGTCATACATACACCTACATATTTATAAGGAAACAAACATATACATATACAGGGAGAGGGGGAAATGGAACTGTCCCAAATAGAGTAGTTATCTCCTACCATTGAAGCTATGTTTTAAAAATATAATCTCTATTTTCAAAATTTTGCTAATGAATTATTTCCAGTAAGGCAAAATATGTATTTTAAAAAGATCTAATGGACATAGCAAAAACCTTTATAAAAGAAGAAACAACATTTTGTCATGTAGTGCACTAAAATCCTTATTTGCAAGTTAAAGCCCAGGTATTTAAAAATACATATACATATGTGTTTACACACACACACACTCCCCGCCCCACCACCAACAGAGGAAAAGACTCCTATTCCAACCCTTTACTTGCTGGTATGAAAAGCAAAACAAAAAACAAAGGCATACCAGTATGAACAATAAACATTTAAATCTCAGTAATTATGTTTTCACAGAGCTATGCACTAGTTATGAAGTGTTGGTCTCACATGTTGAAAAATTTGTTTTTGAATTGCCATTTTGCCTCTGCAGGCTTTAATGAGTTTAACACAAATATCGATTAATTGAGTTCTAGTTGGTACAATGCCAGATGACTGAGTATGCCAGTTCTTACGACAGTTTACTGCTTGAAACATGGATTTAATTTTCCTGATTTCATTAGTCAGAACTGTTATGCACCATATAATAATGTAACCATTTTCTTCCCACAAAGTTTCGTCTAAATGGCTCATGCGGTATTAACTTCTAGTCTACCGAATTGAGTACAGTTGTGCTTTCTGTAGAATTCTTCCTAGTGGGGCTTTATGGAGACTCCATTTTCTTAGAGTTCAACTGCATTTATTATTGCACTTGGGAAACGCTGTCCGGTTTGCTTGCTTTCTTATCTTCATTGCCAAATCTGTACAGGTTACCTAAACAGTGATACTATAAAACATATCTTTTTATTTAGTAGCTTCATAATACCAGTGTATATCAATCTAATCTTTTCTATTTTCTCTGCTATCTCAACATTCTCCAAACATTTACATCATTCCCATCATCCTATTAACATGCTTCCCTAATAGTCTTGAGAACCACGTCAAGACCAAATGCACTTTCACCACCACACATTCAGAGACCACCCAGAGCGTGTAGTATTGGGCCGTGAGTGTGGCAGATCATATTCTAATTTTCCATATATTCCAGTCCCTGCCTGTGAAGCCCCCTCCCACAGCAGGGTAAACATTTGTGCACCGATAAACTCAGGAACGCCTGTTGAGTAATGAAACGTGGGTAGAAAGTGTATGTCATTCCCCAGCAAAGTCTTTAAGCACCAAGGTTTGGTTTGCCATGTCTCCTTTCCCTCCACCTGGACACCAAACACATCCCAGATACAGGCTGCACTACTGGGCAAGGCCCAGAGTGAAGACAGAGGAACAGGACAGGGGACAGAGTCCCCGCTGACACACGTAGACACACAACAAGGGAGAAACCCTTGCAGCTGCTGAGACGCAGAGGCTCTTTGTTACTGCAGCATCCCCCAGCTATCCTGACCTTTATGAAGAATCAGAGGGTATTTGGAAAATTTTTATTTTGCATGGAGGGAAGTTTATTGCAAAGTCGTGGCAAGGATGAGAAGAGTATATTGAGAGCTTCCTGTGTTCCCTTCATGCAGGAAAAAGTTTAAATGGCAGACACAGTTCCTGCCTCAAGGTTTTCTACTAAGTGTCAAATGATGGGATCATTATATAAGCTTCATGAACACAGTGCCAAAATAGGGACTACCTGATTCAACCTGGGTGGCAGAGTAAGAAAGAGGGAACATTCACACACAGAGTGATGATTAAACTGGGCCTTTAACATCAGGAGGACTGCTCTAATCAGGGAGGCGAGAAGGGCATGGCAATTTAAACAAAAGAAAATAAGCATAAGCTCATAGGTTTTAAACAGATTAGCTAGTATTTGGAATAGCAAGTCCATAAAAGCATGATGCCAAGTCAGCAGAGCTGGTAAGGACCTCAGAGGACCTGAATCAAATATCCCACCTTCTGTACATGAGGATTCCCAGGTCGAGAGGAGGCCTGCAACTTTCAAGCTTCTGCCACTGGGAAATGGCAGACACACAATTTACACCTGGCCATCTGCTCCCCTGTCTGGGGCACAGATGCGCTTCCTGGTGGAGGCGGGCAAGGATAACACGGAACGGTGGGACCGGATGGTGACAAGCCTGAACGGAACTTTCATATGTTCCTCAGATTCATCATAATCTGCAAGTACCTTGTGTGGTGATGGACTTACAAAGACAGTTTTCAACATAAATTCTACGGACAAAAATGTTGAGAGAGATGGTAGGGGGAAAATAATTCAGCATCGGTCCCAAGTCAAAATTAGAACTCAGGAGAAAAGAGCGTATTCTTTGATAAGCTGTCTAGTCACGTTCATTGAATGAGAGGTTATCTGGTATAAAACAGATTTCTTCAATCTTTACAACTGGGCAGCCTTTGGCTCCAATCAATTAAAGCCTAAATTACATTTTAAAACATGTGCTATCTGAATGAAATTGTTCTGCATTTGTGTTCTTGCAGAAATGTGTAGTTATATTTTGATATATATGATATAAAGAATATACTTGCCTCTGTGAAGATATTAAAATTCAATTTGACAGTCACAGGTTGTAACAGTCAAATCACTTCCATCTTAGCTAACTTTCTTTCATTAGAGAAAGAAACAGGTTATTGCCAGTGGAGTGATCTTTTTTAAACACCCTAAATATCTCCATTCCCTAAAACCATAATTCAAACTAAAAGTTAAGCAGGGTTTTTCTCTAATATATATCTACAGAACCAGGGTGGACTTTATCAAACCCTCTGGATTTTATTAACATGAATAAAAACTTCAAAGGTTCTTCTTTTTAGGAAAACGCTTAGACTATTCTATGCTTGACCTCGATTTTACAACAATAATTTAAAACGTACCCTATGTTGTCACCTATCTTTCTCATCAGTTTGATCTTGGGGTTAATTTCAGCAGAATATAAATCTTTACGTAATTCTAACCATTGGTAGAAATTAAGGCCTACGTAATTATGAATAAAAATTCATGGAGTGAGGTGTTAATAATACATAAATGAACTATATTAAAGTGTACTGTTAATTTCTGCAAAATGCCCCTGGCTGTTTTAAAAATTACCTTTTCCTATGCATTCAATGCTGTCTTTATAGTCTTAGAAGGGGCTTGTTTGCTATACCCTAAATAGAATAGTTCATAAGTTATACCACATTTTCAATATTACTTTGTATGTTACAATCATGCACAAATCATTTAAAAGACGAAAATGATTGTTTACTGGGTTCTGTAAGTTCTTACAGTGAATTGTCAAGCCTGAGCATGGCTGAGAGAACACCCACAACCTCTGCAGATGGGGTCAGAGGTCAACCTCTGCAGATGGGGTCAGAGGTCAACCTCTGCAGATGGGGTCAGAGGTGAGGGGGTCTCACGGAGGACTGTGCCCTTGGACGTTGCAGTTCGGTTAACTCTGGCTGATAGATGAGGTTTTAAAGCATAACTTTCCCACTGATCCCATTTGAATCTTAGAATTTAATACATGTTGGAACTCTCACTTGGCAGGTTGAGTGATTCAGCTAAGATCTCACAAAGCAGTAACAGTATCAGGACCTGGCCCCAGCTGCCTGCCATACCATTTAATGTTAATTATCTATTCTGAGAACTCTACGCACTGGAGCAATGTCAAGAAACACAAGGTCTTTAAAAACTGCCCCACAGCAAGTATAATGTAGTTTAAAACAATTTTTGTACTACGATATGAAAAAAATCCCAATCTGTCCAAATTGAGACTACAGCAATAAAACATTCACAGTTTGAATGTAGGTCTTAAAGATAAACAGACTATATTTGAAATTCTTTCACACAAGTACCTTGTACATAAGACACTGGTGACCTGGATTTACCAATGATATCAGACAGCACACATTTTTTTCATATATGTTGTTAACAGTGTGAAAGTCGTAATAAATGATGAACAGTGTGAAAGTCATGCTATTGAGGATGAAATAAACTATTTTTATATTCCTTGCATTGTAATCACAATTCTGTAAAGTAGTTATTACTTCCTACAAAAGGGAGTGAAGTTAGGATCAGTAAACTTTCTAAGCTGGGCTAATTGCAACACTCCGTAACAGCGACATCCAAGTGTGAACCCAGGTCAGCGTGATGGAGAGAGCAGGCCCGTCTCACCCTGCAATACCTAACACTCAGTTACCTGATTCATAATTACGCATCCCTTAAGGATCCAATCATCGAGGTGACAAAGTTTACTATAAATTTAGGTTAGCGCCAGCAATCTACTCTGTAAGGACTTTAAAAAATATTTTTATTTGATTCAATTTGTACGAAATGAGATTTTGTTAATTTAAGGCAAATCCTGAAAGGCATGACAGGTATTTGAATTTTCCAAGTAGTAATTGGTCCTCTTTGTACGTTTTCTTCCTTTTACAGTATCATTAGAACGCCGACTTCAAGGACGCCATAAAAGAGGCAGTGGCTTTCTCTCCTATGCAGGCCGCTGCCCTTGACCACACTGGGCTTGGTTCCTTCACATCTCTTCACCTATTTGTTGACAAGGTCAAGTACCTAGCCCCTGAGTGCAGTCACCTGGAAGAACCTATAGATGCCTGTTGGGAAGCGATAGCTTTGGACTTCTCCGAGGGGGGCCGTGCCTTTAGTCTGGGCATGCCCCTGAGGAGAACGCTGAGCTTTAATCCTATGCAGGTGTTACACGGCAGTGGCTACTCTGGAGCACTGGTTTATAAGCTGAAGTGACCTCGTGTCCACTTATGTGGACCTCAGCTCCTTGGATATGCCCACAGCCCTTCTGCTACTTGGAGGAACAGGACACAGTCCCCTGTCTGCTGCTAGTGTTTTACCAAAGGCAATCTCCTGATTCTTCCACTGCCCCACTGAGGATCTGGTCTCCTTATCCATCTAAGTGAACCTAATGACAAACAATCTAGGAAGCCACAAGCGTCTAAATGTTTACTTGAGTAAACATTACTCAGCTATAAAAAAAAGAACAAAATATTGCCATTTGCAGCAACATGGATGGACCTAGAGATTGTCATACTAAGTGAAGTAACTCAAAGACAAGTGTCATGTGATACGGCTTATGTGGAATCTAAAAAAATGAAACAAATGAAATTATATACAAAATGGAAATAGACCCACAGACGTAGAAAACAAACTTACAGTTACCAAAGGGGGAAGGGGGGGAGGGATAAATTAGGAGTTTGGGATTAACATATACACACTCCTGTATACAAAATAGATAACTAACAAGGACCTACTGTGTAGCACAGGGAACTATACTCAATACCTTGTAATAACCTTTAAGGAAAAAGAATCTGAAAAATATAGTGTAACTGAGTCACTTTTCTGTATGCCTGAAGCTAACACAACATTGTTGACTTAAATAAAAAATAATAAATGTCTAGTTGAGGCTCAGATCCAGGATGGAAGTTTCAACACCCAACATGCCTGCATTTCCAGGATGTCATGGCTCTGGGAAGCCCGTCTATATACTGTGGGTTAATAGCTCTTCTGAGATCTGTGTTTATATCCTGTGGCACATCTAAAGCCAACAGCCCTTCCATGCCCCTACTTGATACAACTAGGTTTTCTTTCCCAGACTCATCTGTGTCATTAGTCAAAGTGTACTATCATTTTTCAACTTTTTAACTCCCCTTGCTTTGAATTAAATCCAGCTCTTCATGGCCTTGTACCTGTACCGTATCACAGTGGGTTTCTCTCTTTTCCAAATGATGCCACGTTACTGCCTTAACCCACCTAATATACAGCTTCCACTTAAGAGACCATGAAGACTTACTCTCGTGTTTCAGACCAGATTTATACCCTTAGGGCTTCATTCACAGAACGACTCGCACCTGTGGACCTCGCTTTGCTTCCCCAGATTTACCCTTTTCTGCAGCCCTTCCATTTTCTCCTCCTGAATTTCTCTTATGTGTCTTTTGTTATCCTCTCCTGCAATAGCGGTCACTTCTCATAATTCAAATGTGAGCCTTTCTCCAGAACTCACAGCTCACCTTTCTCAGAGCTTACAACTCCTGGGTACCATAAAATTCACCCCACTCCTGAGATTCAGCACCTGTATTTGCAGTATATTTTCCTTGAATAAGTATTTGCTTCTGTATTGCCTGCCAACTGCTCTCTAGCTGTTAGATCAACCAAATCATCCAATACATTGGTTTTGATTAAAAATGCTTTCACATGTAGGGATGCATGTTGCTCTCCAAAACCGAGAATGGGAATTGAGGAGGGAATATTATTTCCCTTTCACATATGATCACAAATGAAGACATTAAGTCCCAGAGAAGTTAATTTCCTATCACAACAGCACCACCTGCGTTAGTAGCAGAATTAGCATTAATGCCCAAATATTTTGGTCATAAGTTTTGTGCTTTTATTACTGTATGCTTTTTTGGAAGAATATTCTCTAAGGTTGACGCCATACCTTGTAAATATATTTTACGTTTCAGCACCGCAAACCACACGTGCGCTAATACACACACCCTCCTATATGCTGAATGAATAACTCAATACTACTCATGTGTGTAGTCTCCGATTAAGAAGTCTTTCATCTAACATGTTAACATCTACCCAGAAGAGAACTTCCTACTAGTTTTCCCACTTAAAATTCCTATAATCTATTTTTTTTAATGCAGAGTATTCAAAATTGAAAAAACATAAAGTGGCAATTCAATCCATCAGCAAAAAAGGTTTAATTTTCCCCATGGCTTTTAGTTTAAGAGATTAATATAATGATTGTGAAACTGACATGCACCCTTTAGAACTTGATAGAAAAATGATCTCCAGAGGTTAAGGTTTTTATTTTTCTACAGCTACATTCTAAGCAGGTTGTAAATTCATATGGCATAAAAGAAAAAAACAAACAGGTTTGCAAATCTCAGAAGTTACTCAGTGAAAGGAAATGTGAAAATGGCTTTTTTCAGCTAAACACATGCCATTTTCACCTCATTTTTAAAGCTGTTTTTTTTTTTTTATTTGACCAGTATTTATGGATCCCTTGTACATTTCAGGAAATTTGCTAAATGATAAAAATGACGACTCAGATTCCTTGTCCACAAGAACTCATCATAATTTGCTCTGTTAAAATCAAATTTTGTGGGAATCATAATTTGATCATTCGGCAAATATTTGTTGAGTTCTTACTGAGAGGGGTGTTGGGGTCAGACAAAAACAATGCATTAATAACTTTAGAAGGGGGCTAATTTTTCCAAAGGAAATACATAAATATCCTTTGGAAAAAAGTACAAGAGAGGAAGGTAGGAGAGATAAAGTGAGAAGCAAAGTACCAGAAGGATGGAAGAACAGAGGAAAGAGAAAGACACTTTTAGTTGAAGGTGCCATCTTGTTGGGATAGAATCATGACCGTAATTCAGCCTCACCTCCCCCTCCTGAGAGCGAAAAGCATGGCCACCTGTGGTTAGGTGGATGCTATTACAGCTCTTCTAAGCCCACAAAGTTATGTGTGATACAGAAGTTTTCCTAGAATCATGCTAGTGTTGGTCAGGCTAAAACTGAAGAAATGGCTGACTTGTAATATTTAGTAAAAGGAGGAAACTATCACCCCAGCTTTTGGACTTCTGTTCAGATTGAACAAGCGCTTTCTCTCCAGTTTTGACAGCACAGTTTGCATGCCCGGCATCATTCACTTTGGTTCATGGAGGTGCTGTTTTTCTAATTTGCAGAGGAAGATGTGCCCTGGTTCTATTTTTAAACATATTCAAAGCATATTATTTTGGTAAATATAGTTGATGTGATATTTCTAACCCCATGTTCCAGCCATTCATCCAAATTTTCAGGCTGAGATGCAGAACCTTTGGGGTCTAGGGGCACCTGTGCTATTTACCATCTTGAGAAACAAGAGGCACCATTATCTCTGGTCCTCCATTGCCTCATCCATAAAACAGAGGTAATAAGTAACTCCTACCAGGCATATTTCACAGGGTGGTGGTGGTGAAAAGTAACATATAAGCACAATTTTTCATCAGTAAGCTCTGAAGTGCTTTTGCTGGGCTAAAACTGGGTGCACAGGTGAAACCAATGCAGACGGTCTTGTCAAGTCACTGGGTACCGTGTCCAGCTCTGCCTGTGAGCCGGGCTAAGATGCAGAATCACAGATACTGCTAACAGATCTTAAAGAAGATCTGGGAAACTAGAAAAGAGGGACAATAGAGGCAAGAGAGGGATGGAGTGGAGAAAAAGATAGAAAATGAAGGGGGGAAAAAAACAGAAAATGGTAAAAGAATTTAGGTGCCACTCATTGGCAAGGTCACGATGTTCCACTTCTTCATTCGTTTCTTGGCATCATTAACAAAAGACAGTGAGTGCCTACTATGTACCAGGCACTGTTCTAGGTTCTATGGAAATAGAAAAGACAAGATCTCCATTCATGGAGCTCACATGCGGATGAACTGATGATGTTAACTAGGTTCCTCTCCTATTTCCTTAAAACAAGTCTCCATTCTTAAATTTTTGTATAACTACCCTTTTATTGTTGGTAAATTTGAATTAGAAACCCATGGTGCAGTAAAATCAAACTGTAAAAATATTTACAAGCTACATCAAAACTACATCACCACCTCATGTTTCTCTCATATCTGGAAATGTAATTAAAATGATAAAAACAGAGAGGAATTTTAGAATTATCTGTAGCCATAGTCGTGAGACAAATCTCCCCCTAATCACATAGTAATACTTTTGAAAAATAAGAAGACATTTTAAAAATTCAATTCATGAGCGTCCTGCTAAATAAGGATTACGTTATTCCATAGATGAATGTTTATGAAGACACGGAAGCTATTACATCAAGACTTCACTTCCCGACTGCATGCCCACTTAAGCCTAAATGAGTAAAAGCCATTATTCCTAATTCAAACCTTTAGCCACAGTTTTTGAACATCATCTGCAATTACCTATAAACAACCTTTCTGATGAATACATTTTAAAAGGGAACTGTTGAAAAAGGCTGGCTGAGCCCTGAGGACTGACATTCTATTCTTTCAATGGAATACAAAGATCACACATGTATTTCACTTTACATTGCTCAGTTGGTATGGTTCTTTAGTAAAAGACAGGGATTAATTTCATTTGACGGACTTGTTTAAATTGCGTGTGTATGTGTGTGACGTGAACGTGTTACAGGTTTCTTCTGGGTGCCATGCTGTGCCAGAGCAGCACTTGCTAATGAGTGTTCTTCCAGGCTTTGAATGAGCCCTTTAGTTCTGGGGAGGACACAAGCCACTGATAAATCCATGCAGTCTCTGCTTTCCATCTCCTGACACCGAAGTCAGTATTTGGAAAGGACTCGGGCAAATAAACTTGCAGGAGCTATATGGAAATAGTTCTTCTTAAAGCTATTTTGTAAGGATGGCCCTTGGCACCATTAAGCCAAAGGGATCCCCGCCCCCCTGGCACCCGATGGCTGCAAACTTATCCAAGGTGAAGATTCTTTGCTCCTGTTATGTCTCCAAGTGCAGAAGGATTTTGTTTCTTTCATATTAGGAATGTTTACCTACTGGTAATGGATTGCTTAAGCTTTAAGCAGTTCCTCCAATTTGGTGTTGATGAATTAAAAGTTCCATGCTACCAGCATTATTCGGGAAGACTCTAATTCTAAATTCTGCTGTAAAAACTTGCTGTCACGAAACATGTGGCAATGTTATGCTGCTCCCACTGGCATATGCCTGCATGGAGATTTGGAAACACTGCAGTTGTGAGTCAGCCAACCTCTTCAACTGAGTGGATCAATACATTTGTAGATTGCTGTTAAATTTTCATTTTACCAATGATTTTTTTCTAGTAAATTATTGCAACCACTTTGATTTCATTCTTTTAAAATTCTCTGTCACTATCTTTTTTTTTAATCGAATAGTGGGATGGACAGGATAGCTGGTTGGTCTTCTGTCTTGCCAATGGATGAAAGAGTGAAATAATGAACAATAACTAGCTAGCTTAAGAACCAAGACCATGTAGTTAAAAGCTCCAAAACTTGAATGTATATATCAATCTCCTAACACCACAGAGAGTAGGTAGCCTTAGATCCTGGACTGGACATTTCTTCTAGTCAATTGGACAACTCCCCAAGTTCCCTCCATTCCTATCTTTTCAAGGTTCTTATTCAGGAGTGGTTTACCTGTGCATCTTCCTGGGCTGTAGTTTAAATAACTAATCAAAGGATACCAATGGCCTTCTGAAGATGGCAGAATAGAATACGTATGTTCTCAAATGTCCAAAAGAACGTAAGGCTGGTGCGATACCTCTAAGGAGATATTTAGGTACCCGAGACCCACAGAAAGTCCTTTATATACATTAACTTGATTAATCTTTACAGAAACCTGGAGCATGTACTACATTTACCTCACACAGTTATTACTAATACCAGTTGCTGATATAGACAAAGGAACAATGAGCCTTCCTCCACCAAGAACTAGGAAAAAGCCTCTATAGGTTTAACAGGGTTGACACCCCCCAGTGTCCAGGCTTCCATTCGGAATTGAAAGTCAGACCACTGGCCCATCTCCCCTGACCTAATCCCCAAAACTCACCGCATCAGCACCACTTCCTGCCTGCAGACTCTTAGACCCAATCTTTTCATGCCCTTTATCACTGTTGATGTCACTGCAGGAAACCCACAATTCTCAGGTCACATGCCCCCAACTCCACTCTGGATTTGGGAACTGCATGTCTTTCATGTCCCTGTCGCCCACGGCCAGATCAGTGAAGTCTCTTCACTCAACTATAAGCATAATCCCCAGAAACATTGACTTTTAACAGTTGTTATCCTTCCAAACAACATATACTTTATAAACAGGTCTATCAAAATGTAAGACTATACTCATTTTTTCACAATGTGAATCTTGGTTAAAGACTCTTTTCCAGAAGGTCAGGAAAAATCTGTCATATACATCTCTCTTAACCACTGCGCTAAAAATAAATTTCATAAACTGATTAGTCTGTGTTTATAAATCCTCAATTTTCTTATTGGCTCAGTGGTGATCCGTTGCTTGGAGACAGAATAATCTTTCCCTTGTGGATGCCTCTTTATTCCCCAACTGTGCACCCAACACTGTAGAGAACATTCATGTACATATCTTTGCATGTTTACAAGTATTTTTGTAAAATAAATTCTTAGAGTTGTAATTCACGGGTTGATACCTAAGGGAAATTTATATTTTCACAGGCACTGCCAGATGACCCTCTAGAAAATCCGTGTCAATTTTTCAGCACCTTGTGTGTATGTGTCTTGAAATGTATTCCAAAATTTACGTAACTTATAGATGTGCATGTGTGTATAAATTAAAATAAATTAACTAAAACAAAGTTTGAAAATAGATACTATTTCATCTGTAAACTCATTAAAACTATGTTTATTTTTTATTACCTGAACATTAGCAAGAGGTTAACCATTATTTAACCTGTAAATCATTTGTATTTCCTTCTCAGCTAATATCCTCTTCTGAATCTTTGACCATGTAATTTTTTTTTGGGGGGGGGGTGCTACGTTGGGTCTTCGTTGCTGCATGCAGGCTTTCTCTAGTTGCAGCAAGCAGGGGCTACTCTTCATTGCGGTGCGCGGGCTTCTCATTGCGGACGGAGGCTCCTCTTGTTGCGGAGCACGGGCTCTAGGCGCACAGGCTTCAGTAGTTATGGCACGTGGGCTCAGTAGTTGTGGCGCACGGGCTTAGTTGCTCCGCAGCATGTGGGATCTTCCAGGACCAGGACTTGAACCCGTGTCCCCTGCATTGGCAGGCGGATTCTTAACCACTGCACCACCAGGGACATCCCTGACCATGTAATTATTTACATATTAATTTAAATGATTCAAGCAATGTAGGGTTGCATTTGTATTGTAAAACATAAAAGAAAAACACATTATCAAACTTATTTTACTCCCCTTATTCCAATGCTGCTTCCTCCACAGAGCTCATTGTTTTCTAGCATTCTTTAATGCGTGTATAATGCTTTACATAGATCTTTAAAATGTAAATGATTGCTTTGCATGTTTAAACAAATTTTCTTATTGAACATAAATTTTTCTATTTAATCCATATAAATATATATTTTTTTACACTAATGTATAGTATTTCATGATATGTATATATTAAGGCTTATTTAATTCTCCTATTAATAGACATTTAGAATGTTCCAAATTTTTTTTTTTATAACAAATGATGCTTCACTGAGCATCCTTATATTTGCCTTCAATGCAAATGGACAACTATTTTTCCAGAATACCAAGGAACTAAATTAATGAATAATAGGAGACAAATACTTTAGCATTCAATAACAAATTACCTTCCAAAATACCTGCACCAATTTAAACTCCTCCTAGTGGTATTTGAAAAACATGACTTTCAGTTGATATGAACATGACTCCTTTCTCTGAAGTAGTCAAAAAACATGCCTCACCATTCTTTTAGGTTGTATTTCCCTAGATTACTAGCGAGGTTGAATGTCCTTTATTATGTTTAACCATTTATAACTCCCTTGCTGGAGTGCCTGATTTTTTCTTAGTCTCATATATGATTATTGATTTGTAGAAGCTCTTTACATATCAGAAGAATTCATCTTCAGATTCATATTTTATAAAGCAAATATTTTCTCACTTTATCCTTTGCCTCTTAACTTTGCATCCTTTCCATATAAAGGTCAGTCATTTTCATGTGGGCAAAATTGTCTTTTACGTTACTGCTTCCAAAGCCTACTCTTCAATATCTAAGACATTTGGTGCAATGTAGATGGCATAGAGATTAAGCATGTGTTGTTGATGTGAAGTGTGAAGCTTATGATTATTTTACAGGTGACTGAGCCGTAAACGTCCATCTCAAAGAAAGCAGCAACCCACTTTGCAGTAAAGAAAATCAACTGCCATATGCCAATTTCTGAAAAACACAGCCTAAGTTTTACCCTCTTCTATCCACACACCTGGGCAATGTTCTGTAAAATGTGGATGCAATCACTGGGGTGGTCAATACATTACCGTGGAATAAATTATACTAGTATTTTAGAGGAAAACTTGCTAAAGGTAACTCTGCTTTTGTCTTTTATTTTCATTTATTCCTTTCCTCATTTCATGCTGTTTCAACCCATGGAGGATGCTCAGCTAAATTAGAATGGTTAATGTCATTCTGAGATCACGTAATTTATTCTGTTTTTTTTTGTTTTTTTTTGTTTTTAGGTAAAAGAGTCTAGCTGGGAACTGAATGTGTTGTGTCTCAGGTCATTCAGTAACTGCTTTGTGTTCATTTTCAATTCTCCCAGCGTTCCCTCTGGCGGGAAGCCAGACGCTGTGTTGGCAAGATGTTTATGCTTCAGTTATCCCTACTCTATTCATCACTCCCTTCCCCGAATTGCCTAGTTAACAAGCATTATTCCAAACCCATTTTGCAAATGAAAAAGCTATGGGAAAAGAGGGAAAATGTGTTCCTTGGTGCCTTAACTAGGTAATACTCTGCCAGGTCACTTAGATGATGGCTTTTAAGAATTGGCGTTTGCTATTTCAGAATTTTCTGATGAGCTCCAGTGGAAAAGCATTCATTTCATAATTCAATTTCCTACATCTAATCATTGGCTTTTCATTTACTTGAATGTTTATTCCTCCAGACCTTCATTCATTCAGCTTCTCTTACTATATTTAAGGACTTATTCTCAGCATTACGGATATAGAAAAATATAAGACAGTACCAATCGGATTGGCCCCCAGTGTGGGGAGCAGGGTGATTAAGAGATGAGAGAAAGGAATGTATCAATAGTGATTGTCGGGTGACCTTCTAGGGCTTGCAGTCCATCAGAGCTGGAATCTACCTTTGTAGGTCCCTAACATTAGGAAGACAGAAGTTCACTTAAACCAGACTGGCTAACGGGTGTGTGGGTGTGTGGGTGTGTGCGTGTGACCAATCTTGGAAACAAATAGATCCGACTTTGGATTCTGGCAAGAGAAGAGCTGTGCTCTCAGGGACCGTGTTGGTCTGTTAGGTGTGTTGTGATGTACTGCGTGGCTGAAGCGGGTCTCTTGGTTTGGCATCTACACAGCTTTCTGTAAGGGTCCGTGACCTAATTCAAATGTGTGAGTGTATGTTGGGGGTGTGGGTTTCACACACCACTGAGTGATTCTCCAAACAACAGCCGGGTTTCCTACACCTTAACTCAATTCTGACACTATCTACACAGAGACAGCATCAGATTACACAGGCTCAGTCCTACAAGCCTACCCTCTGCTTCAGATGCCAGTTGCAAGTCCCAGTTGTCTCCTGTATGTCTGACCCACTGGTTATAAATCAGAGGTTCAATTAATTTGCTAGAGTGGCTCACAGAACTCAGAGAAACATTTTCCTTGCAAGATCAGTGGTTTATCATGTAAGGATATAACTCAAACAGCCAGATGGAAGAGATGCACAGGACAAGGTATGGGGAAAGGGCACAGAGCTTTGAGGCCCTCTCCAGGTGCACCACTCTCTCCAAACCTCCACCTGTTCACAAACCCAGAAGCTCCCCAAACCATCCTTTGGGGGTTTTATGGAGACTTCAACACATAGGCATGATTAGTTAAATCACTGGCCATTGGTGATTGATCTAACCTCTAGCCCCTCTCCCCACCTCCCCAGACGTCAGGGATAGGACTGAAAGTTTCAACCCTGTAATCACATGGTTGGTTCCCATGGTAACCAACCCAACCTTTGCCGGGGTCCACAAGTCACCTCATTAACATGACAAAGACAACTTTGTTGCTCTCATCACTTAGGAAATGCCAAGTGTTTTGGTTGCTGTGAGCCAGAAACCAAGAACCCTGAAAGAAGACCAAATACATATGAGAAATATATTTTGGTCATATGAATGACCAAATATGTATTTCTTATAAATCCAAAAATACCACATTTTCCCACATCTCTGCCATTTAGGAGTGTGCCATTTAGAGATGCACCCTCCCTGCCCTGCAATCTTGAAAGGGAAGGTGAGTATGCGCATTGTAGAGCTACAGGATTCATGGTCCCTGTGCCCCAGACCTTGATCTGGGCCAGGGAGTAAGTCCTATACGATGTTATGACAAGCTGCCCAACTCATATCAAAAGCAGTTTGGAGAAATCATACTTATGGGGAACTGTTTGAAGACATACCTTCCACTAGTTCCTACAGCCCCTGTAGGTGTTATCCCTGCCTCAGGCAGAGCTATCAGACACCAGAGAGCTCAGACTCTACTGCCTGGTCTCCTGTGGGTTTTCTGCACAAAGCTGCACTGGAGCATGTGCTCCCAGCCTTCACTGACCCGTACGAGGCTGCACTGGAGCACGTGCTCCCAGCCTTCACTGCCCTGCACGAGGCTGCACTGGAGCACGTGCTCCCAGCTTTCACTGACCCGTACGAGGCTGCACTGGAGCACGTGCTCCCTGCCTTCACTGCCCTGCACGAGGCTGCACTGGAGCATGTGCTCCCAGCCTTCACCGAGAAGGTAAAAGCAGCACCTTATGAAGTGTTCACGGCATCTGCTACGGGGATGCTGTTAGAAACATCGTTCAATATATTAATTCCCACCTGTGCACTTTATTTTCAGCTTAGCTCAGAAAAATTAGGTTTCCAAAAGAACCGTGTTTCTCCCTGTAGATAACGAATGCCCTGCCATTCCTTCACACAACAAATGTTACTGAGCCCCGCTCAGCACCAGGCACGGTCACCGGTGGCAGAGGGGAGAACAACACGGCTGTTTTGGCGAAGGACAGGTTCAGGTGAGGATGCTGACAGCAAACAAGGCAACAACTCAAAGGAAGGGGTCATTTCAGAGGATGAATGAAGCCACTAAGAGAGGGGAACGGGGTAAGGCGACAGAGACAGGGGCAGCCAGCGATTTCGATGGGACTTGAAGAGCGCCCAGGGAGGTGACGTTTAAGCTGAGAGCTTCTGCCGTGAGAAGCAGCAGAAGAGCTGGCTCCAGAGCACTGCAATGCAAGGATCTAATGCAGAGCAACTAAGTCTGACATGAACCTGAACCCTCTGAAAAGCAGAGTGGTGAGAACAGAAAAGTTACCAGAGACAAGATCCTGTAGTGACTTCAAGACCACAGTAAGGAGCTTGGACGTTAAGCTGGTGGCCGACACCAGGGAAGGGACCGTGGTGGAGGGAGCAGTGGAGGCTTCTCCAAGGGTCCCAACAGTTTGGATTCAGAGCACAGCTATGGAGAAAGAGAAGCTGTCTGTCTGCATTTGGGCTTCAGGGCTCAGTGGATTTGCTATTATACTGGGTGAAGGGCCCCGGATGACATCTGCAGTCCTCTGAAGATGGAAGGTCTCTGGCGTGCCGGGCTTGGACAAGGCCATCAGGAGGGAGTGAGACAGAGCAGGGTGCAGGGAACTGAGCTCTGAGGCTCACTGGAAGCTAGAGCACAGGAGGAGCAGCCCACGCGGAAGAACACAAGGAGAGGTGTGCTTCAGAGGAGGGTGTCTTGGGAGGGATTAGGCTGATTCGGAGAGCAGCAAGACCAGGAGGACAGGGGTTCAGCCACAGGAGCTGACACACAGGGATCGGCGAGAGCAGTTCCAGCCAAGGCCAGTGGGGTGGACGGAGCAGAGAATGGGAACTAAGGAAGTGAAGACAACAACTAGAGATGCTTCCTCAACAGGTTTTCACGGAAGGGCTGTAGAAAACCAGGAAGATGGCAGGAGGGTACTAGGGGGGCTCCGAGAGGGTTGTCTGCAGGGACTGTTAAAGCATGGTCCGACACTGTTGGGGTGATGAGGCAAACGGGCATGTTTCTCTTTGTGAGTGGATGACCGTGAAACTCAGAAGCAAGCGTATGCTCTGGTGATAAAAGTGTGAAGGGCTCTATGCCTCATACAGTTACTTCCAACTACAGTTCCAGTTCTAGACTTTTAAAAATTTTCATCCGTTGATCTTGCATTTTAATTTTCTATTTGCTCTTTACTTATATAGGTATTTTCTATACCTTTACTTCATGCCTTTAGTATTTAGTAGTTCTAAGAAAATAAGCAGCTAACCACTGGAATACCAGTGGCAGAAGTTTTGTTCTGAGGGCTGTAGATGAGGGCTGTAGATATTTGAAGGGAAGAGGGAACCTCCTTTCAAACCCCTGATCTCACATCGCATAAGCCACACTTGTTTTAAATCAAATCCATTCAGGTACTCCTTTATTTCCTTTGAATTTTCTGAAGTAGTATGGGAAAAGGTGATACATATTTCAAAGCCCAGAATGAAATGACTGCTCTATTAGTTTTTGTGTTTATCATTGTCCTATGGCATCCATTACATTTTTCGGTGATAAGATATTTTGCACTTACAGGCTTGAAGACAGCACTCTCTATTACTATGTCTTGTTGGAGGGCTCTAACAGAATTTATGGAGTATATAAACATTTATATAATTTATAAGCAAAGATTCACCCTTTTGTTTATTCCTAGAAAAATACGAATTCCAAAAAGAGGCAATACATTTTAAGTATGCCTGTTACATCAGGAATTACTAGAAGTATAATAATTCATAACTCATGAGTCTTAACCAAGAGCACATTTTTATGTGAAATGTGAGCATTTTTATTTGACATGTTAATTAAAATAGCATCTTTTCCTCTCCTAACCACAAAGTCTTCGGGTCCTTGAAGAGGCCTTCAGCCTCATGTAGCTCAGTTCCCACAGGAAGGGAGCTAGTTAATCCCACCTCACTCCATCCCTTCCTCCCTGTTCCCCACGGGAGAAAAAGGGACACTTGGACATAGGAACTGGGTGCGCCCTCCACACCCCTTTCCCCTCGCTTTAGGATCTGCCTGCCTATGGGGAGTGGATGCTCTGCTGTTCCCTTTACTGCACGGCCAAAGGGTCCTGCCGCATGTGGAGAGTCCTGTGGGTGTCCAGCTGTGTCAGAGGTGGGGTGAGAAGAGGCCTGTCGTGGCTGCCGACCCAAGCCACATCCCAGTTATAAGTGTCAAAGGGGACGGTATTAAAGGTGGGTTATCTCAATCCAGGGGACCCTACCTATGTCTCTTTTCATCTGTGATAACTGGGGTAGACAAGAGAGAGCTTTACTTATGGATGACCTCCAGCCTCAATAGTCCCCATTTTTAGGTGAAGTTCAGAGATGTAATGCGAGTTCCTTAGGGTTACACTCTTACATCTAGAACCAAAATTCAGAGCATCTGCTCTAGTTCACATGCTTCTCAGATTGGAGCTTGTTTGTCTCTTGACTAGGGCTCCAAGTACATGGCTTGTACATTTTATATATTTTTCATATCTAGTGATGCAAAGACTTAACAAGTCTGACTATTAATAACTCAGTCTGAGACTTATATTGAAAACGTTAAAGTAACCAAAAACACTGTCATGGAGAGTGTATAGTCACAGAAAGAATTTCAATTTTGCCGAAAAACCATGAACACAAATTATTCATAAGAAAAATATCATAAGCAAGAAAATGACATTGTAGACCTTGGACAGGCTCTAAAGCTTAAACTACATTATAGCTCAAAGTCTTCAAATTCAGCTGAATGCAGATGATAGACTATCAAAGATGATGAGTCATGAGATGGACACAGTAATGAGTAATTCACGCTGGATGGTCGTGGACCAAGCATGCGCCGTCATGTCTCGCCTAACCTCTTCTCTCCCCTCACCGCTCACGATCCCTGTGTCCCTGGACGTTCTTTGCTTGGAAGATTCAAATAGATAACCGCAGATTGGATAGTTCAAACATAAAACAAATACCAGGGAGTGTGAAAGGGATCCCTGGACGTTCTTTGCTTGGAAGATTCAAATAGATAACCGCAGATTGGATAGTTCAAACATAAAACAAATACCAGGGAGTGTGAAAGGGAGATAATAATTTTTTGGTTATCCACAGTTGCCAGGAATGGGGGTGCAAGAGGAGCTTGATCCCTCCCAAGGTGTGCAGTGTACTACACACTATGTTTTCCAACTTTCCTGCATGTGTATCTTCTCCATTTGACACAGAGAAAACCCTGAATGCTTCTATAAGTATCTCCACAAATGGTAACTATTTCAGTACGGCAGCAATAATAATGCCAGTTTTACCTGCACTTTAGAAAGATGAATAGAAATGTAAATATTAGCTACGTAAAACATGAGCTTATTTAGTTTTGTTTTACCTTGGTTTATTAAAAAACAATGGAGAAGGAAATTTTATCAACAGGAAAACAGGTAATCAATGTGTGAATTCTTTCAAATATCTGTATCTATAAATATCTATAATCTCTATTGAGCAAAACCTTTAAAAGACCCAAATTCAATGTGTCTGAGTTATTATGTCCCGTGCTGTGTGAAGGCACTGTGGAACGCAGCGTGTGGTTTACGTCATCACCTCCCTTCCCGACTCTGAGCTGACTCGGTACCTATATTCACTATCACAAATTCCCGTTTTCATATTTTAATCACGTGTGGCCAGGACACATAGGATGCTAAGTTGTCTGACCTTAATTCTTCACCGATATCAGAAGGGGATTAAATCAGAGAGAGAGGCGCTAAAGGAAAGTAACTTAATCTATGCTTTTAAAAATCATGATTCAGGCACTTCAATAAAACTGCTTGATTAGTATAATGTTGGAATACCTTGTGCCTACCCGATATGTTGTATGCTATACTCCATTATTTTTCTGGAACGCTACCTTTGATAGCTCTCCAGGCGTAGGGATACCATCTTTCTGATTCCTGAATATCTCAGCATTTAGTTGGGTTCTTGATACAGAGGTGTTACAGGTCATGATTTATTGCTTAAAAATAAATTACTTAATTATAATTCTCTTTGCATGGAAAAATACATGTATACACCTAGGTACACGTGTTACATGTATATTGTATATATTTTACCAGTATGTCAGAAATACTCTGTAGTCAAATCTAAATCAAGATAAAATTTTCAGACTTGTTAGGATACACTAAGGATAATCTCTATATATAAAGCATCCATCCATTGTAGCAAAAGCCCATACATGTGGAAGAAATTGATCACTGTGGTGCTGAGGGCAATTTCCCAGGTAAAGCTCTGACTGTGTGGAAATGTGACAGGGCAGGTTAGGTGAGGTAAAGGTGAGGTTTTCGCCCCCCCATCGCTGGTCTACTTTGTCATTCTCCATTGATATCCCTTTAAAAATCACACAGGCATTAGAACTGTATTTGTTTCCATTCACTGGTTTCACAAGTGATAAAGCACACACTCTGTGCAGAGATCCAATATTTCTAGAGATCTCATGGACTACAGGAAACTATGAAAGGCCAATTCCTACACTACAAAGAAAAAAATGTTGCATGTGGAATAGAGTACATTTTACCCTGAATTAACCCTGCTTTCAGATTCAGATAGTTACAGTTTATTTTGTTAGAGGTGTGGGTGTGGGTGAGAATCTTATGGCAGTCACTGGTCTATTTACCTTTATATCCTATCAATGACATAGCGCTTGGTACATGGTAGGACTTAATATATTTGTGCAGTGAAATAGAATTTTATTAAAGATGGATGGGAAGGTTGGCTTCTATACTAAAGTCACTGACTACTGTAAAGTGTGATACCTGAAAGAATATAAAAGATGTTTCTAAATAGAGTTCCTAACCTAACAAGCCTATCACTTGAATTCATTTACTGCCATACGTTTCAACTATGACTTCTAATACATTCTATCAAGGTACAGAGGAAATTGGATTCAAGAATAGCCAAGAGGAGCAGTCAGGGGAAACAATGTAATTTTAAGTGCAATTCTGTATGAATTACCTTCTCTTAGCATGCATTAGAACTCAAATTCTCTTGCCCTATGTAAAGATATTAGGTTACAGCTTTCAAACTCTTCCCAGAATACTGAGTCTTAGTTCTTTATTAAATGTTATTTGAGTGAAAATATTCCAAATTCCTATATAAGTACCATATGATCAAAGCAGTTCTGGTTTGCAGTATGAGCATTTTTTCGATGTAAATTTCCCAGATATTTCACTATTTAGCTGAATTTCCTTATAGTTATAGATGAAACTTGATTTTGCCAAGCTATACAAACAAGGTGATTTCATTCACTACTTCTGAGTAGGACTATATATAGCCAGTTACCTTCCCAACAAGTACTGTATTTTGAGATCTTCCCTTTTAAGTCTAGAGCATGTGTACTTCTTAACCTAAGGAGGAAGAAATCTTTGCACACAAAGATTTGATTCACAAATCCTCAGCTCCAGATACCAATATAAGTGGGAAAACAGTATTTCCTGAAGATAAGTTATACAAGTATTATCCTAAAATTAAATCCCAGGAAAAACATTTTCCTTTAGATGCCTGGTTGTAAGTAGAATAATTCTTTAGGATAATCTAATGACTGGTATGTGTTTGTGTATCTCTATATTTATTTCTAACAAACTTTCCCAGTCCTTTTTGTCTCATTAAATTCAAATGCCATATTATTTAGCAAGTATTCACATTGGATACAAAGCCAATAAACAGAAAAGTCAATTGTATTCTTAAATACTAGCAACAGAAAAATGGAAAAAAAATTTAAAGGTGCCATGTACCTCAGCATAATGTGAAATCTCTATGAGTAAATTTAAGGAATGACTTGTTAGAATGTTACTAAGTGAAATTAAAGCAGACCTAAAGAGGGCTTCCCCGGTGCCACAGTGGTTAAGAATCTGCCTGCCAATGCAGGGGACACGGGTTCGAGCCCTGGTCCTGGAAGATCCCACATGCCGCGGAGCAACTAAGCCCGTGCACCACAACTACTGACCCTGCGCTCTAGAGCCTGTGAGCCACAAATACTGAGCCCGCGTGCCACAACTACGGAAGCCCACGTGCCTAGAGCCCGTGTTCCACAACAAGAGAAGCCACTGCAATGAGAAGCCCGCGCACCGCAACGAAGAGCAGCCCCTGCTCGCCACAACTAGAGAAAGCCCACGCGCAGCAATGAAGACCCAACACAGCCAAAAATAAATAAATAAAATTAATTAATTTTAAAAAAAAGAAGACCTAAAGAAATGCAAGTATACACCATGTTCATGTACAGAATGACACAACACTGTGAACCTAGCAATTGGTTAGTTCGTGGAGCACCTGGACCGCCCACACTACATTCATACTGACTCAACACCATTCCTTGGCCTGTGTCCAATGGATATGCATCCCTCTCTTCACCTGAGACATATACTAGAATGTTCAGAACGACACAATTCATAACCATAAGCTAGAAATTACATAAATGCCCGTCAGAAGAGACACATAAATTATGCCATATTCACAAAATAGAACAGCCTACCGCAACGACGATGAACACAAGTGTACACAACACCTGGATGAACGTCACCGACACAACCTTGAGTGAAAGAAGCCAGAAATGAAGACACAAAATCTATGTTTCACCATTTATATAATATGCCAAAATAGGCAAAATTAACCAATGCTGTTAGAAGGCAGGAGAACGGTTACTCTCGAGTTGGGATTTAAGATTCGAAGAAAAGCTCATGAGGGTCTCCTGGGGAAAATGTTCTGTAACTTGACCCTGAGCTCAAGTTCCATAAATTTTTAAGTTTGTGAAAATTTTGCCCGCTAAGTATACAGCAGGTACACATTTTTGTATGCGTATTTTATTTGGCTAACTATTCAGAAGCCTGAAAACATCCTAGAATCACTGATATGTCTTTTCTGTAAGAAATCCTCTAAATTCTTAATATAGATAATAAAGAATTAAATCTAATATAGTAGCACTGTTAAAAGCTCAGCCCTCAGAGTCAAATTGCTGGGTTCAAATCCAGGAAATTGCAGTTTACTAGACAAGCGTCTGAGCGATTTTTGTAACTGCTCTAGGTTTCCTCATTAAAAATGGAATAATAATTTCCTACCTCTTAGGTTTTTTGTGAGCACTGAATGAATAACACAAGATTCAGTGTCCTAAGCATTTGACAAGTTGAAAAACTTGAGCTATCCCAGGTACTAATACACAAGTTTTATATGAGGTGTGTGTGTGGGTATGTGTGTGTGTGTGTGTGTGTGTATATATATACACACACAGTTTCTATATGTGTATATATGTGATTTCTATAAATTTATATGTATAATCACTTCCACTACTGTTCTAATTGAATCCTGAGGGTTTATATGCTTTTTAATCACTACAGTGCACTGAACCAATGCCTTCAAGGAACAGTCTCCAAAAAACCCCAAACCATTGAGGATTTATTGTGAATCATTTATTGACACAAACATTTATCAATCAAGTACTGTGTATCATGGCATGGTTGATCTCTTATAGTTTGGAAATGATCAATTGAAACCTATTGTAAATCTACATGGATGTAGGAGTTTTTAAACGAGGTTACACAATTCCTTTTATAAGCATTGCTCAGAGGAAATAAATTTTAACAATTAGATCAGAAACGAGGAAACTAATTGCCCCTATATAAATATATTTATATATAAATATATTAATATATAAATATATTTATTGTAAATTATAAATATATTTAAACATACATATATACAAACATGTACATATGCATATGCATTTATATTTTAGAAATATAGCATAGGGAAATAGTCCCATCGAAAGGTCAGAATTTACTAAATATTTTAGCTCTCATGCCAGAGAACATTAGTTTCTACATGACGTTTCCAAAGCATTTATTTTCCCATAAAACTAAACAGCAAAATGAAAGAAATCCAAAGTCAATTTAATGTTCTTGCCGCTTTCATATTTCTAAGAAAATATTTATGGAACAATAAACTCAGGTGGCTTAAAATTTTGAACAGGTACGTTTATTGAACAAGCCCCCTATTTTCCTTCTACATCCCTCTGATGATGACTCCAAACTCCCTTCTATTTACCATGTAACATCACCATTTGTATCTGTTACATAAAAGAGGATACCTGCATTATGTAAACCTGCGTCAACAAAGACAGTAATAAAGCCTTTCCCTGTAGAACTGTTAGAGATACATTACTGCTGCCTCAACTGGCATGCTCTGTTAGAGGTCTTGGGCTCAAGGGACATGAAAGGGCCCAGAGAACAAAACCAAAAATTATCAGCACTGAGGAGGATCACACATTGGCATGAATTCACATTTGGCTGTGTCTCCTCTCCCACACGTCCCAACCCTAGTAATTCATGATTCCCTGATACACTTGGTTCTAGGACTCTGGGCTCACAGAGCACAAAAAGACAACTTGTTCTGACTCAGTTAAATAGAAGTGTTCTTTTAATGTTGACCTGCACGTTGTGTATATTCTTCTTTATTTAAATTACAATTTACGTACTAACTCATCTGGGAGAATGTCTATGTTTGGCTTTACGTTGTATAAAACCTTTAGGTAAATAATTCCCGTTCCACTGACATTATTTTGTGCTTCTGTGTAGACCAAGTCCTCTACCTGGTCCTCAATTGTACACATTAAAATGCCAAGGCCAAGAAACTTGCTACATAAAAATCTGCTAAGTGCCTTCTGAAGGTGTGTGTATGATGAGTTTTTGATGACCACCTCATTACTAATTGGAGGATGCTTAGATTTGAAAATGTCTCCTACTGAAGTTATATTTATAACCAATGAAACCTGATCTTGAGAACATTGTTTTGCTTCTATGAGAATTTCATGGAGGCAGGTATAAAAAAAGAGCAATCAAAACTTTGCATCTGTGGTCCAGTACTAGTTAAGCCAAACAAGAACGTGTTGGAGATGTAAATAGGTGTCGTCCCTGAACACCTGAGGCTGAGTGGCAGGCCCCATGTGCAGATAGGGTAGTGATGTGAACGGTCTCTGTGGAGGAGAATGCTCGCCCATCTCGCGGTTCCAAGGATCCTGGCATTCAGTCAACAAGTTACTGGACATCCAGTATGTGCCACATACCACTTGGACACTGAGGATACAGAGGGGAACGATACAGAAATTGTATCATACCATCCTAATGGATGGTACAGGCAAGAAGGTGGGCAATTACAGTGCAGTGTGATAAATGCCACTAGAGTTTGGAGAAAATGCCGTTTCAGCTTAGGAAGGTGAGCACCCAAAAGAGGTTGTGTGGTTGAAAAACTGAGTTAGGACCTCAAGGATGGGGACGATGCTGTGAGGAGGGAGAAAATACTGCAGTAGAAGTATCTTGACATTAGCAGAAGCTACTTCTGACTAGGCCTGGTATGCTTTTCATGGAGATAACTGAACAGTTGGCCTAGGAAAGAGCAAACAGAACCAGGTGTAGGAGGGCTCGAAGCCAGGATTGGAACCTCGAGAGCTAGACAAGGGGTGTGGTTGAAGGCACTGGAGCAAACGGGCCATGTGATCAGAGCTGTCACGTGGGGTTCTCAGTCTGGTTATGGAGGGCGGCCACAGAGAAGGGCGAGAGGGAACCAGCAAGTTACCCCTTGGGCAGCTGGACCAGAACAGAAAGGGCATGAAGAGCCCACACTGAGTGGACGGCAAAGGGCCGGCTGTGTGACATGCCAGGATCCGAGTTTCTGAAAATGCCTGCGAAGTGTGCACCGGGGGAAAAGAAGAAAACTGGGTTTCCAGTGAGGGTGGTGGGAACAGATGTTAATGGTAGGACCAGCATCTTTAGGAAAACAGATAATGGATTAGAGTTGTTCAGAAAGACTATACAACAAATGCCCATAGATAAAGCCTCCATGTGTTTTGTTTGTGTAAACAAAACACAACCTTAAAATATCCTATGGAAAGCTAGGAGATGTGTGTGGTTTCCATGATTCTATCATGTTCCTAAAGCAAATAGCTTCTTGCATACAGCTAACACAAGTACTGAGTTGTATTAAGGGGTATTCACAGGCAGGAAAAATGGAAAATTCCTTAGGGAGACTGTTTATGGTGTTCACAGAAAATCCTGAAAAGCCATTAGAATCAGACAGGTGTGTGAGTTATAGAATCAATCTGACCTTTTGGGGGGTTTGTCACTATTTATCGGCATACTTAGTGACATTTATATTGTTAAATGAAAGTATAAAAGTTTGAAGCTGCCAATGGAATCATTATAGGGACAATATCTGATCACACGATGCTGTAAATTATTTGACCAAAGCTGAAGTGCAAATTTCTACTGTTCTCAAAGATGAGAATAAATTCCTGAAAACTCTCTCTACCTAGCCTGCTCTCTCCTCAGATGAGGGAAGGGCTGGTACTCTACCTACGAACGTAACTGCATAGACCGTTACCCAGCATCTGAATTTGCTACGATGAACAGCTGTTCCATTGTCATTCAATCCACCTGCTAATTATATTTTCCTTTGTTTTCTGTTCTCTATCCTTCCTTGTCCCTTCTTTCCCAAATTCATAGAAATACATGTGAGTTCACAAATTTGCATGTACACACCAGAGATCCCCATACACACAAACTGAAATAAAGCTTATTTATGGCTGAAAGCTGGTTTTCTGCAATAAACCACAGAATAAAATTATTTCTGACCCAGCCGAAGTCTTTTTGGAACAATTTGCTCGGAATGAGGCCTGTTGCTTCTCTATCCATCAGTATTCAGTAATTATAACTTAAGCTACTGAAGTCACAACAGGGCTAAATCAATATGAGTAATCTTTTAAAACACTCTTCATGATCAATTATTCCTTTGCCACTAAATAATGTGATAGCAGTGATTTAGAGTATCATCTATTCAACAAACCTTTTCTTTACGGGGCCAGATAGTAAATATGTTAGGTTTGGGGGGCCCTACTGCCTGTCAATAACTCAGCTCTGCTGTTGACACGTGGAAGCAGCCATGGACGGCACATTCACGACTGAGTCTACTTGCGATCCAGTAAAACCAGTTTACAAAAACTAGTGGGGTCGGATCTGGCTCACAGGCTGTAGTTGCCTGACTCTGGAGATGTTTCTTCTAATCATTGCTGCTGTTAAGAACTATGCAGCACACTTGCTAAACCCCTAATCTGGTGCCATGGAGATAAGCATCCCCATCCCTATTCTCCAGAGGAGGCCGAGATTTAGAAAGGTAAAGAAAGATTGCCAAGATCAGGTAAACAGGGACAGTGGCATTGAGATGTGAGCCCAGTTCTGGCTCCACACTTCCTGCCCTCAGTAGCTACCGGCTGCTGACAAGTTGCACCGATTCCCTGCAAAGCATAAACACAGCCAGTGATCAGGGCCACACGCCCCTTCTCAGCATTCTACCCAACTCTGGAGGCACTGAAATGCTCTTCAGTAGATCAAGCCAAAGAATACATTCACTAATGTATTCCTCCTCGGGGAGGCAGGGAACATTCTGGAACACAATGACCTTAGGAACCTTTCAACCTCTACACTGTACAAATCCTCTCCTGACTTTAAGGCACGATTCCACTCAGGCTGAGTATCTTAATTTGAAGTTGAGCATTTACCAAAACCATGCTGAATTGGTGAAATCGATGGCATCCGTAGAGAGCCTTCCAGCCACTCAAAGTGTTCCAGCTCCTAAAGGTGGTGTCATCAGTAAGGAAGAGCTGGCTCTGGGGACCACTGTCCTTCAGCTGCAGAGTGAGGACAGAGACCCCTGGGAGACCACAGAGCACCCTCCTTTACTGCCAGGTGATACTTTCCTGAGAATGTTTACAGATAAACGCAGAAGACAAGGCAAATATTCTTTCTGGATATGTCCAAGGACATGATACCTTCTACTTTGTCTGCAACTTACATGCCAGTTAGGTAAGGTACGCACAGAACTGGAATGAATTTTGTTCTAACCTGTGGTTCTCCTCCGTGCCTACACATCAGAATCACCAGGTGGTATTTTACCAGCAATGATGCCCAGACTTTCTCCTAAACCAATCAAATCAGAATCTCTGCAGGACAGGGCAAAGGAATTTCTTTTAAGCTCTCCAGGTAATTCTAACATGAATATGGAGTCAAGAACACTGTTCTAGACCCACAGTTAAGATGCCATATCTTTGTAACTGAGACATGTACAGACTAGATTGGAGGAAGTAGTTTTGATCTGGGCATTGGGAGACTGGGGTTCTCGTCTCATGTCAGCAGACTAACGTCCCTGTACTATTAGGAAAGGCGTTTTGCTTCTGTGTGCCTCAGACTCTTCATATGTGCAAAGAAGGGATTAGAAAGATAAGGTCTCCTCTGTGCTCCTATGTGGGGTGAGTGAGATAGAGAGCCCACTTGGCAAAAATTATAATTATGAAAATAGTGCTTTTAATGACAGGATGTATTCCTTTAAAAGGTGCTTGTTAGGATTATTACCTGATTATCAAAGAAGGCTAACTTCTGGCAGGGAAATTGAGAGCACAAAAGAAATTGGAAAATAGGGTACAGTTATTATTCCGTGATATCATGTAATTAGAAACAAATGGTCTTTTATCTAAATGGGGTAACATGGATAAATAACATTATTTGTATAAAATATTTACCATCTTGTAAAAATTTTATCATACCTAACCTGACAACTTCAAAGCCTAAAGATTCATTTAGAGTAATTTAAGTAAGATGTGATCATCAGCCACATACACCTGAGCGCAAAGTCCTTGTTAGTGGAACCCTGGCAACGTGGTCTTCTAGGCAAGGATTCACATCCAAATTCAAAGGACGGTGATTACTCAATTGGGTGAACTGTCAAACAAGCTTGCTAGAGAAGCTCGATTCATTCCATAGGGACACTTTTTTTTTTTTTTTACCTTAATGCAAAGTTCATGTGCAAAATGCGTAATTAAACAGGAGTGTCATTTAGGAGATGATTATCAGCGATTTCAAGTAACACACGCAGCACTTTGCTCACTCCCCCTCGTGACCTTGCCATAACTCTTGTTGTATCAAGTGCCCAGCTGGAGAAAACCGAGCTAATAATGGCCCAGCTGCATAGTCTAACGAGATCTTTGTGATACAAGCAAGGTTAAGTGCTCTATCCTGTAGCGTATTAATCTCATTGTGCCCTGAGAGAGAAAGAGGCCCGGACGCTAGTGCTGGCTGGAGCGCCGCATCACGTTCCAGCCTACATGTCGGCAAGCAGAACTTTGCAAGTGAAATGAATAGCACTTCTAAACGCAGCTGAGAAAGATTATTCTAGAAATAAGGCCTATGTTCGTAAATGCATATTTCAATATTCAACACATGATTTCTATCATGTAATTAAAAGCGTATCTACACCATTTACTTTTATATTTAAAAACTCAATGCCATTAAGTGCATTCTTCTTGAAAGTTCTATCTCTTAGGACAAAAAGTTCTTATAAACCCATACGACTGTCATACTTAATGTAATCCCATAAAACAATTTTAGAAGGAACTTAATAGCCCAACTGTACGTTTTATCTGCTGATCACCAGTGTATTGGATTCTGCAAGTTAGAAGTTTGACTTCTAATAATTGAAAAGACAAATATCAAGGTCTCGAGAATAAAATGAAGACCGGCGTTACGGCTGCAGGTTTCTTCAAGACTGGTTTAGAAACCACCACCAAAATAAACAACAAACCACAAAAATTCAGTTGAATGATGAATTTACGAGAGGTTTCTTAAATGCTGATTTTATAGAAAGTCATGGTCCTTAATTTCAAAGGTTTTAAAACAAAGATAACCTGCCAAGTTTTATGCTATTAAAAATATTAGGTTTTATTTTGCTAAAATAGCATATTCTAGAATGTTCCCATTAGATCATACACTCTTACCCTTAATATCAAAAAATGCATATTTAGACCATAAATCCACACAACTGAAAGTCTGAAAAGGGATTGGATGCTGCTTCTAATGGACACAGCCCCATTACTCACAGTGGTACCCTTCTAAGCGTCTGAAGCACATCAACAAAGGCCTGGATAGTCTTCTGCTGTGAAACCTTTATTTCTCTGTCAACTATTTTATGCTCATCAAGTGAAAGCTCAAAGGCACCAAAATTACAAAAATTCTTTGAGTCACTAAGTCGTTAACTGCATTTTCTGTGGCCCGGTTTCAGAGTGAATTAGGTCATTTGATAATCTACTTTTATAGCTTATTATTGGATATATGGGTCCTACTTTCTTTTGGAGCATTCTGAGAACTAGAATATCACATTCCCTAAGAAGGATACACTTCTACTTTTAATAAAATTGTTACAGATCCAATTTGCAAAGAAACCAGGTATTTTACTGGTTGGTAAATTTAATCTACTTGGGAAATCTTCATAATGACGGAAAATTGTGCCCCTTAATTCAATAAACTTCTCTTGAGCGTTTATTATTGAGCAGACCCTAGCTGGAGTATGGGAAACACATGTCAATGGAACGTTCACCTGGGCCTCAAGGAGCTCCTGGCGTCTTGGAGACACGTGACTCTAATTGAGGGAGGGGCTTTTTAAGGGCGGTTATTGTGGATGCACCTGGGGCCCCGTGGCTGGGGGTGGGGGTGGGGGTGGGGGGCTCTAGCATCCTGATGAGGAAAACCTGCGAAGGCTCATGACCACCCGGGGGGCTGGGACGGGGAGCAAGGTCCCTTCAGACAGCGGGGAAACTGCGCCCACAAAGGTTTCAGGGGTCTCGGCTCACTCAGAGGACAGAAAGACACCCGAGGGGACACCGAATCAGCCCCTAGGGTGGGGACAGCCTTGGAAACTGGAACTAGAAAGTTCCTTTGTGGGAAGAAGGAAGGCGGCATTTCACCCCAGTGCTAAAACCCAACGGGGGCCGTGTTAGCTCTGCGGCCAAAACAAAGGATCACAAAATACGAGCTTAAACACAGGAAAATATCTCCTCACGGTTCTGGAGGCTGGACGTCCGCGACCAAGGGGTCAGCAGGGCTGGCTTCCCCGACGCCTCGCTCCTTGGCGTGTAGACAGACGGCTGCCCCAGCCCGCGTCCGCCGACCACCCTCTCTACGCACTCACTCACGCCGTGGCCTTCCTCCCTCTCCTTATAAGGACCCTGTGGTCCTATCAGATTTGGGCTCCACCCCTCTGACCCCAGTTAACCTTCATCAGCTCCTTAAAGGGTCCTCTCCCCACACGCTCACATCCGGTGGCGGAGGATTCAACATATGGATTTTGAGCGAAAACAATTCAGTCCATAACAGCGACCAGTATAGGCTTGGAAGCCAACCGGGATGTGCAGGGCATGACGTGGGCTGTAGGGTGAAGGGTGGATCGGAGGGAATAAAGATGACGAGCCGCTTGGAAGAGGAAAGCGGAGGCCCCTTTCCTTAGAGGTCAGAGGAGAGGGCCGTGCGGATCCTGATTCCAGGCTCGCAGCCTCACTCAGAACCTGTCCTGGAGCTGAGTAGACTTAGGCAAAGAGGAAAATGCTTAACCTATTGGGGCTTTTTAAACTATACATATAGTGGCCTAGGCCGGAGGGGGAGATGAGAGACCCTCACGCAGGTCCAAACTGAGACAAGGCCACTCACTGCCGCCCTGACCACACTGGGATCCAGCTGAGCTCCCGAGTCCCTGAGCGCCAGCCCGGGGGACATTTGCCTCCTTCACTGGAAAGTCTCGGCAAAGTGGCTCACTTTTAAGTGCCCACAGAAATAGAAATTACATCAGAAGACATTCTGATGGGACAGCACTTGCTGGGGTTCAGCTGAAGCAGCCGTGAGCGCTGAGAATCCGCAGCAATTGGATTCTCAGTCCCTGAATGTGCACACCGTCCACAGAACTTTGAGGCTGTTGGTCCGGACCAGACTCGAGAGCCCTCGTTTCTCAGTCAGACAGGACGGGATGGGAACACGTGAATCCTGGCTCCATCATTATTAATTAACTGTGTCAAGACCCTTCAGCTTTCTGCGAAGAAAACAACTTTTATACCTCAAAGGACAGAATGATACCTAATTCACCAGGATTTTTTTTTTTTAAATAAAGATTACATGAACTAAAGCAGGTGGCATATTTTCCCACCACAGAAAATGGAGCACATTTCTAACCCCAGAGTTTAATAAAACTGTTGCTGCAGATGAGTCTTGCCCCAGAAAGAATTTAAAGGAACAAGCTGGGAGCACTATATAAAATAGCAAGAATGTCTGATGCTTATAGTAATGGAAATTTTTGGTCTTGGAAGTTTCCAGTTCCTAAAATACAGTAATATCTGAGTAATTCTTTGTGATAAAAATGCTCATCTTCACTAAGCATATAAGTTTGGAGGAAGAAAAGCAGCATTTGTTGAGTCATTTGGACAGGATGCTCTCATATAATTCTCCCAACAATGTGTGAAATAAACACTATGGACATTTTCTAGGTAAGGAAAGTGAAGGCCATCCCGCAGTTGAGCAGGTTTTTGAAGCTGTGTCTCTCTGATTCTACAGCTCACTTGCTTTCTACTATTCCATCCCATGTCCCCAGACTCTCCAAACTAGCATTCACGCAGCACACCTCTGACCTGACGCTGAAGCCCAGCTCTATAACTTCGTTACTGTGTGATTCAGGTACACAGGTGATTTCTGTAAACCTTGATTCCCTTGTCTGTAAACCTAGTAGAAGGTGCCCGGGAAAGGGTAGCTATTGATATATTTATTATTTCTGTATATGATTTACAAAATTATCAGAATGCCAAACCCTTGAGAAATATTTGAACATGCCCGATTAGTTTCCCAAAGCATATCATCAATTATTTTGATATTAGCACACACTAATATTACTAACATGAGAGCAGCAAAAAAAATAATAATAGTAGTAAAGGAGGTCACATTTGTGTAAGGTTTTATTACATGTGTGCTGAAATGTCCTTCTCTGTGTGAAGGCAATACAGATATATAGATATGTATATAGATATGCTCTCAGATAATATTAGCAAGTGAAAGGTAACAGCCCAAAACATACGACGCCTTTAGCCTGCTTCGAACACACAGTCACATTTTATGAGGTTAAACCAAAGAGTTGAGGTCAAGCATTCACTCGGACACCTGAACATTCAATAAGCCAGCAGGTCAGCTCCACATCACTCACCCATAATTGCTAAAAAGGAAAACCGTCTCCAGCCTCCCTCTTCAAGAAGACGTGTTGGGGATGATTTTATGCTTTTTATATCTTCACGTTTACCTGCACGGATCATGAGAGGATTATTTCCCCGAAGCTAACGAAGCTTGAACTCGAGAACCCGTCCTTCACACAGGTGCCTTGAGGCTCTGGAAACTGCCCTTACAGTATGTGCCTATAATCCTCTGATTGGGGAATTTTGCAACAATGATATATTTTAAGTTCAACAGGTTAAGGCCGCTCTCTGTCCACTGCATCCTCCCTCTGGGGTACTTCAGCACTGGTGCTGGGCACGGCGTGGGGCTTTTGGGATCAGTCTAAAGGGAAGTTCAAGATCTCTTATTTCAGCCTGTTTATGCAGTTTCCATCACTTCTGTCGATAACTAAGTTATCACTCATCATCCCAAAACAATGTGTACGGTCTGCTCCGTGAACGCAGCGGGGGTCACAGAGCCCGGTGTAGGGCAGGGGTGTTATGGAACGTGTTCTAAGTGCCAGCCTTGAAGGGAGGTAGCAGTGGGAGAGGGAAAGGGGGTTGATATGGACAAAGCCAGATGCTAGTCTGTGAAATTCGCTTGAGGGAAGTTTTCTCAAGTATGACCACAGTGCTAAAAATATACATGACATTACCGAAACGAGTCCTCACTTCAGAATACAACTCATCCATAATAGTAATATTTATAAAACAAGTTTGAATAAGTATTTGACTAAGAAAAGCCCCAATGATCTTTCTATTCTCTCTACAAAAAAATATTACAAAATCATATGCTCACATGAAAAGGTAATCGATCAGTATTCAGCCAAAGCTGTAGGAAAATATATGTTACAGGTATGTGAGGGGTAAAATGACTAGGAATTTTGTTTTCAGATTTTTTCTGACATTTCTTTTCTTTTTTTTTTCTGACATTTCTGATGTATTTTTTCGCTTTCTAAACATGTAAGTTGTAGTGCTTTCTTGTCTTATTCTAAAGAAAATATTCACTTTCAAGCAATATAATATTCATAATTTTGTCTTTTTTTTATTGGCATGCCCCCAAAATTGTGACCTTTAACCTTGCCAAAACCTAGATTGGCCTCTGAAAACTATTGTGACAGTTTGATATCAAGTTCCAAAGAATACAGTCCTTCCATAACAAAGAAAATCCAAGAATATTATAAAATCAAAGGCAAACACTGCCTTCTCCTTCCTGTGCATTCCATCTTGCTTCCTTCCTAGGTCCACCCACTGTAAGTTTTGCTCTGGGTTTTCTCTACTTCTGGTGGCAACTGGCTATCAGTGTCATAGGACAGATGTCTCTCATGGTTTTGTCATTCATAAAGATCAGCAGATATTTAAGTCTATCCAATTAAAAGAAAACAACTTTGCACCACTGTGAGCCCTCAACGATAGATGTGCAGAGAGCTTTACCGTTTACCTAATTCAAAAATAATCATTCTAGGACATTTTTCTCAAAAATATGCACTTAAAATATTCTTCCCTCTTTCTGCTGGTTTGTTGTCTGCACTGGGCTACGCAGAGGAAAGTAAATGGCCAGTGCTGAGGTCGAAGGAAGAATCCAGAGTTACTGCCGACAAGATAGTCTAATTGAAAAGACTGTGCAGTGCTCCAACCATATGAATGATGTGCTTGATTAACTAGAATTACCCAGGAAGTCGGCTTCCAAACGTCAGTTAGAGGTGCATGTGGCTGTGAAATAGGTAGATGCACTGATTTGCATTCAGTGACAATGTTTTGCTCTAGTTCTGTTAAAAAGAGCGTTATTTTCACACCTGTCACATAAATCCTAAAAAAATTATACTGGGTTAGTGGTATTCAAACCTCTAGTGTATAGATGACTTAATTCCCAATATGATGAAGAGGGCATTAAAAAGTCAATCATGAAATGCCCATTTGGCCTGAAACCAGCTTAACCGAGGCCATTTGTGAGATTTTTACTAGCTGAACAGTGTTCGGGCAAAGTACAACCAATGGTCGTCATAATTAAATATTCATTGGCTTCCTTATTGATTAGATGTAATTCATGAATCACCTCGATGTTGGCTTCACTTCAAAATTACAAATTTAAAGACATCAATAAATATTCCCTATATATTAAGAAAATGGGTTTTAATCAAAATAATTGATTTTTTCATCATACTCGTGACCAACCACAACACAGAGTTAGAATGTCTGCTGCATGCTATTTAAGTTATGGTTGATCAAATAAACCCATGTAGTGCTTTATTAACACACATTCACGTTTTAAATTATAGCTGAGATTTATAGCCCAAGGGGAATGCCTTATTTTAGATACTAAATGGAATACTGCACGAGTGTGTTTATTTTTGTCCCCGTTAATGCAGTATTATAGAGGCACAAAATTTAAATCTCATCAGACAGAAAATAGAAAATCAGTATCATTAGGCCTATGATCAATTTAGGTGTACCTATCCTTGTGAAATATAGATATTCCTGAAAGGACATAAACACATTTACTATATACACACAGGCTTCTATTTCTAATGCCCAAACATGTCTCACTTTTAGAAATTGTCCTGATAAATTCTCAAAAATGGGAAAAACTCGATGTGAAATTTTAAAAATCGCTTTTTGTTATACACACATATTTATAGTTTAAGACTTTGCATTTGGTTCCTAACTTACTCATTTATTTGTTTGTTCTTTCACTTAGTTATTCATTCATAATCCACTCTTCAACAAATACTTTCCACAGTCTTAAATATTCACGCTCAAATTGTAGGGGCAGAGTAGCCTCACATCAGGAACTTGCCAGGAATGTGGAACCTCAGGTTTCACCGGAGCGGTGCTGAACCGGAATTAGTGCTTTAACAATATCCCCACCTGCTCTGTATGTGCATTCCTGTTACAGAAGCATCGTTGGGAGTGAAGAGCCTCAGGTCACACCTGTGGCAGGTGAGCCATCTCAGCCTCCTGTATTTTTGCATCACATTTAAGGCAGTGCAGCTGGTTCCAGGAACAGACACAAACCACCAGCTCAGTGGACTGACTGGTGATGGCTAGTTAGACATGCCGCAGTTCATAGCAGCCTGACACACACACCCATCACCAGCACTGCAGAACGTGGCTTGTGCCTTTGATTTAGTCCAATGTGATTTAACCAATGCTATGCTTAAGAAACAACTAAAAGATCACCTTGCAACCTGTGAGAAAAATCTTCGAATTCTACAGCCTTTTTGATGTTGACAAAAGTTCTTGAACCAATCACTTCCAAACTTGTATCTGTCTGTGAGTGAAATTACCCTGAGGGGAAAAAATGCATAAACTGATTTCCAGGAGTTTAAATATCCCCTCTGCTGAATTAGCAATGTATTAAGAAGTAATAGTCCAAAGAAATATTAAAGGAAGTGATCTCTTTACACACCAGAGATGCCCCAGATAAAGATTCTGAAACCTTGAACATAGGAAGCAAATTCAATAAAAAGCTTCCAAATGATGTACTGAAAGTTCTAGATCATCTAGAATCTAGATTTTCTAGTTCTAAAACACTAGAACTAGAAACTAGTTCTTAAAAACCACAGAAATACATAGATGGAGAAAACAAGTAGGTGGTCTAACAGCCTGTGGCAGTGGTATCATTGTGACATCAAGTTTGAATCAAGAAAATTGTGTCTGTCTATTACCTAATTCACTTTGATGCTGGGTTCTCTAATAGTATAACTGCTATCTCATAAATTACTTCATCCATATTACTAGTGAAACCTGCTTCACATCCTGGACCGCAATTCTGACTGCCCACTGATCTCAAGCAACTTAATCTCTCTCTGGATCTAATTTTCCTCATTTGTTAAATGGAATTAGTGCACTGGAATTTTTCTAATGCACCTTTCCGTGTTGTGTGTATTCATGAGAGCATCAAAATCACAGAGATCTTAAAGGATAGCCAATATTTTTAAAGCGGGGGTCTAAATTTCAGTGAGTTGAGGATTAGTAGAAAAGGTACAGGAAGTTTCCAAAACAAAGTTCAATGATGTAGCCGTTCTCTCCTCCTGAGACAATGGTCACAGCACGACTAGCAATTTTAATTACCTTCACGTAAGGAGAGCTGTGCGTGGGACAATCAGATACTTGGGTCAGGTTTCTATTATAACCAGTCACTTCTGACAAGTGTTTCGTAAATCTGATGCCATATAAGCCTCTTCTAAAACAAAACATTTCTCAAGTATCCCTGTACTGATTAGGTTTTCATTCAAATTATGATCCTAATGTGGTATATATACACATATGGTGGAATATTACTCAGCCATAAAAAAGAGTGAAATAATGCCATTTGCAGCAACATGGATGGATCTAGAGGTCATCACACTAAGTGAAGTAAGTCAGACAGAGAAAGACAAATATCAAAGACATGATATCACTTATATGTGGAATTAAAAAAAAAAAAAGACACAAATGAACTTATTTCCAAAACAGAAATAGACTCACAGACATAGAAAACAAACTTATGGTTACCAAAGGGGAAAGGGGGGAGAAGGATAAATTAGGAGTTTGGGATTAACATATACACACTACTATATATGAAATTGATCCTGGGAAAGGTTTACAGCCTACGGTGGGAGACAAGTAAACAACCAGCAGAGGACGCACAAAAGCACGGTGAGAGCTGGGATGCCAGGCGGCGTGGAGGGGGAAGCCAGCTCCACTCAGCCATGGAGACCTCAGAGCAGCCTTCCCAGGAGAGGGGACTTCAGGGCCAATAGGAGTTTGGTGACTGTTATTCATATAATTATCACTATTGTTGTTACTTTCTTAACGAGAAGAATTTTAAGAACCACTTTGGGGGGAAAAGAAGATAAATTCTAACCCAGAGTTCAAGCTTAAAGCTTGAACTCCACGATTATGGAGAATCATGAATGTGCTGAGAAATATACATCCTCCTCATGCAGAAACAGCAAGATCGTTAGTCACTTCTTGCCCAATAACATGTTTATTTCAAATGCTCAATAATGTTCTTTTCCAGTATCGGTAAGATTCCTTTGACTTTTCCTCTTCTTTGCTGCGTCAGTAACATCATGTGTTACTTCAACCCCTTGGCAGCTTCAGAAACCCCAACTCCACCTTCACTTTCTCAAAGTTTCTTTTTCTTTTAATTTTTATCTTATATTGGAGTATAGGTGATTTACAATGTTGTGTTAGTTTCTGCTGTACAGCAAAGTGATTCAGTTATACATACACCTGTATCTATTCTTTTTCAGATTCTTTTCCCATATAGGTTATTACAGAGTATTGAATAGTTTCCTGTGCTATACAGTAGGTCCTTGTTGATTACCTATTTTATATATAGTAGTGGTATATGTTTCTTGATTCCAAGTGAGGACGGGCATCTTTCACCAATCCTTCACTGTTTCTATAATTTGTTTTTGGTCTCATTCTAAAGACTTTAAGTTGTTTTTCACTAGGTACATCTCATAATGCATAGTTGATTTTAAATCAGTAAAGTCAGCCTTCGGAAAATGTACAGAATCTTGTTGGTTGCATCTGCTCATTCAATATCGTGCCTTTTCAGGGAGCATTGGGCGGAGATCCTTTGATAGTTTCGTGGAAACCACTGAAATAAAACAGTACCTAACTCCTCTAATTTAGGTACATAGAATGTGGTGACATTCAACAAATTTATTAGATTCTGAAATGACAGAGAATTGAACTGCCCTTGCCAAGGCTTGATGATCTAGGATGTGGACAAGCCAACATCCTATCTGGCATCACATTGTGCTTTGTTAGGCTCTAGAGATGTTCCCAAATACTCTTTGTTGTGACCTAATATTGCCATGGCTTTCTTATGCCCTTCTCGGCTGCTTTTTCCGTTAGATTGTTTTAGATGTCCCATGATGATTTGTGACTATAAGCAATGGGATAGTTCATACATTTCAGAGCCTAGTGTTGGTTTTGAATGACTGCTTCAACCATTCTTTACCTCTTTCACCTGTCACCATATTGCATTTATTACATTGTGTGCTTCTTTCCCAATGATTTGTACAAGTTATAGGATTTGTCATACTCTTGTCTCTTTGTGTCTCTAAAACCAGCCTGACCTCATTGTTAAAATGTTAATATGACAGAAGTTATAGAACACCCCTCACCTACTGTAGCCATATTACTACTAATAAAATGAAGGGTCATAATTCCAATACTTTTGCTCTTACTGTCTTTTTCAGGACACTGCCAACCTCCTTGACTCCAGAGTTCCAAGTGGCTCTTTCTAGGGTCCACTGATTAACTCACACCTCCCTCCCCGACTTTACTACCAACTCCAGTTATTCAAACCACCACCTGGAAAGGAGGTGCAGGGTTGAATCTTGGCTCTGCTATTTGCAAAAATGCATAATCAAATTATTCAATCTCTCTAAGGCACAATTTTCCTATCAAATAACATAGAGCTATCTACTTTGCAAGATTCTGTGAGTATTAAATTACATGATATCTGGCCCATCTTGGATACTGAATAAATAGTAGCTATAGCCAACTCTCCCTCCATCCACCCATCCGTTGATCAATCTTATCTCAAACTATTTATCTTTACTCTAGTCTTCCACCTGGAGCTGAAAGCTAGCCCTGAACTCCAGTAGATTTTGACCACCTGTCACTAGTCCTGCAATGAATGCAGTTTTTTCTTTTATTAGAATGACATTTCACTGACTACCTGGATTTGATAATTGCCCGCTGTCAGTACTGCTGCTGCTGGTCTGCTTAACCGGATTGAGAGCTTCTTACAGGTATTTTGGGGAAACCTAGATGAGGTCTTCATGCTGTTTGAGGATTGCGCGTTGGGCCATCTATTTACCGTCAGTGTGACTCGGGGCCTCGGGGCCTCTGAGAGTCACTCTCAGGCCCCGTTACAGCTGGTCAGGAACAGTTTTCCTGCTTTGTCCAGCCCACGTTTATCCAAGATAAAAATAACCTGTCAAGCTCAGAAATGATTGCACAACCCACAGGGTTTAACAAAACAATCATTATATAATTATTATACCATTATTATAAGCTTTCCCAGGCCAGAGTATGCATACTAATAAGATATTACCATGAAAATTATGTAGAATATTATCAAGAAAGTCTGAAATGATATTATTGATATCAGAGAAGTGTGTTTTTCATATACAGATTCACTGTTTGCTGGTGTTTTCTCCTGTTTCTGAATTTCATCTTGTAGATTATTATTACTCTGCCATGGTGACCTTTTCTTTGTGCAGGGTTCACTACTGTGTTAGCAAGTTTGGGTAATTTGTCAGGTAATAAAGTCTCTTCTACCTAGAACTTAGCCCCAACCATCTTAATGACAAGAAAACACATCAGTTACAACAACCTGAGCAAAAGCCAGCAGGATATGGTTCATCTCTCAGACTCCGGGCTTTGCTACCTGCCAGTCAAGTCAATATTTGAGCCTCTCTGTTCATTGTTCCTTTTTATTTTAAATCTCTGAACTCCTAGGTAGTCGTGTTTATGATGTAGTGACGGGCATATTTTATGTGCCCAGAACAATGACTGCACTACGATATACCTCCTTGGGTCATGACTTGTGTCTTTTAGATTGAACCATGTACCTGGGATACCCTATCCTTCAACTTCCCTGTCTTTCCAGGCTTGGCCTAAAGGTCACTTCCTTCAGCACTGATTTCCCCCACAGGTGTGGTATTTCATTCTGAAATTTTACATTATATTATGACTCTTTCAGAGAATGAAGTCTTCTGCCTATATTATTTTGTCTACTTTGCTCTAATATATGTTTCCCGAGAACCAGAGCTATGTCTCATGTTGAAGCACCATGTGTGTAACAGGAGCTGAATTGTGATAGAGATGCATATCATCTTTCCTTCCCAAAGAGATTCCAAGTTTTGGGAAGCGACTCTCTTCCCTTGCACTATAGTGTCATCAAACTCAGTTCTAATAAAAGAAAAGATGCGGTGGAGAACTGCTAATTTTTTGTTATTACAATGGGCCTATGTTAGTGCTTCTCAAACTTGAAAGTGTCTAAAGATGTCCTGGTGATTTAACTAAAATGCAGATTTTAAAACAGTTGTCCTGAGATTCAGCATTTCTAAGAAGCTGACTGGTGATGCCAATGCTGGCTTTATGAACCACACTTGGGAGAAGTAGGAACTAAATCATCTCAGAAATATGTTTTGAACACCTGACCTTTTACATCAATGAAAAAAGTAGCGCACTGCATATATAGAATATTCTTAAACTAGCATCTGTACCGGAGACTTTCTCTGCGTTTACTTTTCCATGAGCCTCTATCTACCTAAATCTCTGTGTGGGAGCTGGAGCCACTTCCTTGATATTTTGTAAGAGATTAAGAAAGAGCCCTTCCATTCAAATAATTACCAATAATAGGTAAGCGTGTTGCCACTATGTTCATATGAAAGACAATGCATCCTTCTCCATAAAATGAATTAAACTAAGAATAGAACTACCATACGACCCAGCAATCCCACTATTGGGCATATACCATGAGAAAACCATCATTCAAAAAGAGTCATGTATCACAATGTTCATTGCAGCTCTATTTACAATAGCCAGGACATGGAAGCAACCTAAGTGTCCATCGACAGATGAATGGATAAAGAAGATGTGGCACATATATACAATGGAATATTACTCAGCCATAAAAAGAAACGAAATTGAGTTATTTGTAGCAAGGTGGATAGACCTAGAGACTGTTACACAGAGTGAAGGAAGTCAGAAAGAGAAAAACAAATACCGTATGCTGAAACATATATATGGAATCTAAAACAAAAATGGTTCTGACGAACCTAGGGGCAGGACAGGAATAAAGACGCAGACGTAGAGAATAGACTTGAGGACATGGGGAAGGGGAAGGGGAAGCTGGGTCGAAGTGAGAGAGTGGCATGGACATATATACACTACCAAATGTAAAATAAATAGCTAGTGGGAAGCAGCTGCATAGCACAGGGAGATCAGCTCGGTGCTTTGTGTCCACCTAAAGGGGTGGGATAGGGAGGGTGGGATACGGAGGGTGGGAGGGAGACGCAAGAGGGAGGAGATATGGGGATATATGTATACGTTTAGCTGATTCACTTTGTTATAAAGCAGGAACTAACACACCATTGTAAAGCAATTATACTCCAATAAAGATGTTAAAAAAAATGAATTTTTTCACCCACAGAAATGCATATATATATTTTTAATTGAGGTATCGTTGGTTTACAATGTTGTGTTAATTTCTGACATATAGCAAAGTGATTATATATATTCTTTTTCAGAAATGTATATTTAGATTGTACTTTTTTATACATAATGAGGGGACTATATCCACTGCAGACAGAAAGAAGACTAGTAACATCCGGCTATCTGATTTTAAATCCAACATAACAAATAGTGTTGATGACTTGCCAAAAGGTCTCTAGAGATTTTCTGAGTAACTGTAAGCAGAGGTGTGGCTTCATTAACCAGACAGTTGCTTAAAGTCACCGTAGTGGAACTGAATGCCCACCAGGGATTGGGTGGGTGGACACCTGTAACTTCCCTAAACTTAATACACTATGTATTTGCAGCTGCTGCCCAGGGATGCTCAGTATTCAGCCTTCTTCAGTCTTCCTAGGAGGGCTCGTTAAAACGCAGAATTACGAGCCCCGACCCCAGAGTTTCTGATTCACTCTGGCTGAGAATGTGCATTTCCAACAGGCTCCAGGGGGTGCTCAAGCCGCTAGGCGGGGGACCACACCTTGAGGACCTCGCTGGGTGATTTCCTGTCCGCATACAAGTGCTCACGGATAATAGAGTCAGTCACCTCACAGCTGGATTCGGAGTGTGTTACATCCTTGTCCAGAATCCTTCGATGGGCTCCTCTCTAGTAAACTCAAACACCTTGGTCTGACTTCAAGTTCTTCTCTGACTTTGGACCCAATTTAACAACAATCATCTTATCTCTTACTGTTTACTTCCTTGTCCGCAATAGGCCAATTTATAAATATGGTTGGTGAGCCTCAAATATGCTTTTTGATTTTTTTTTTTTTTCAAACCTGTTTCTTCACTAGATGGTTCTGTCTGGAATGCTCTTGTTTGCTTCCCCAAACCCTAAGTGTTGGGACGCGGTAGGGCTGAGGAGACTCAGCCCCTCCCTTTCCTGACCACAGTGCTGACTTCAGAGCTGCAGGGATTCCTCCCATACCCCTTGGCAACCCATTCAAGCAGCCGTTCTACAGGGGCTGTGAGTTATTCTAAATAAATTGTAAATAGCTAATTTTATTGATTTTGGCAACAAAATGCCATGGCATAATATTAAATTGCAACATGAATCTGCTTCAAAGGAAATCAACTGTTCTTAGAAAATAGTATGAAACATCAATTTGGGACACTAATTCAAAATCCCAAAGTGTACCTGAGTCACGTACTGCATAGTCTGGATATATCATGTGGAACATTTAACAGATTTTCGCCAAACATGAGATAGGAATGCTTAATACTTTAGAAGCCTTGTTATAAATTCTAGAAAGAAACAATTGACAAATTTTATCCAATGGGGGGGAAAAAAAACAAGGTTATACGCAGTTTAAAAGATTGAATAAAGGGGTTTTTAGGCAAAAAATAAGTGGTACAATAATCTCTGAAACCTTTTCATATAAAGCAAGATTCCAGTATCAAATGAACCTAAATTTTTTTTTTTCAGATTTGCAAAGTACAATTTCAACAGAAGAGTGGAAATAATTATTTGTTTTATGTGAAAAATGGCAATTAACTCGGTGGTTGGTAGGTCTTTCCCACCTCTGGAAACAGAAATACCTCCAAGAGGGAAAAATATATATTTATATATATACATACTTTATATATTATATATACATGGATATATAATGGGCATATATATTTTATATAAAACATAAATGTATATGTAACATGTATATATGCATATATGAAGATGGATATCATTCTCATTTTGTAAATAACGTGAAATATTAAGATCAAGTGCTCATATTCAGCCCCAACATTAAGCCAAACATTACCCATCAGGGTATTGGTTGGAGCTGCCTATAGTACTAAGTGCCACATGTACCAGACAACTGAAGATTCTCAAACGCTTTGTAAACGGGTCTTATATTGCCACGTGATAGATGAGGAAAATGGTTGAGAGAGGTTAAAAAACTTCTCAAATGACATCAGCTAGTAAGCAGCCAAAATAATATTCAAATTGCGATCTCTTTGATTCCAAGTCCCTGGTTCCCATGCACCCTGCTGTGCACAAAAATTACTTTGTGTGTTACTCTGTATATTACTTTAAGCAGCAGAAAATCTGCTGTTCAAAGTAAACCAGAAACCAGAAATACAATCTTATATAGCAAACGCAAAGTTGAGCATTGTGTTGGAAAAGTAAAAAGAAAAAAAATATTCAGTTTTATCGTTAAGTCTGTAAAAGAAAATGCATTCGGTCAACATAGTTTAAATGCATTTTAGGACCATAATAGAACATTAAATATTATAAAACACACATTTAGTGTTTAATAAAAGTATAATTAGAAAAAATATCAAAGTTCAATCTTATGTGAATTGTATAAGTGTGGTAGTGTAGAATTTTCTTTGTTATTCCCTTTATGATTTCCTCCTGGTGTACGATTAGAAATAACACCAAGCTCTCATGAACACTCTAAGGTAATATGACGATGGGATTTTGCAATAGCCTTTCAAGTAGGGTGTCATATCATCATTCCGTAGATCTTTGCTTTGTTTGTAAGAAATGCCCCAGCCAAGGGTGAGGTGCCAATGGCTGTGGCTAGTGCCAGGTAAAGGTTACCATCATGAGCTAAGGTTAGCTGACAACAATGCCACCACCTAACTTGTACTAGGAAAGACAGGGGACAAGCTTTTTGTGAGAAGTGTGGACCTGGGTAAATGCCTGCCATCAGGGATGTATATGAGTGATCTCAGACCCTGCCTCTGGCCAGTCAGTAGCAACTAGACTTTTAGAATTCATTCTTTGTTATTGTTGATAAACAGCCCAAGATATCTGTTGCGTAGTCCCTCTAATTCTCAACCCTATGTTCCGGGATTCAAGTAAATAACCTTTCTTCCTCAGAGCATTGCTGGAGTTCTTGCCTCTGAGAAGAACATTTATTATTATTTTTATGGGGGTTGGGGGGCAGAAGACATGGTGATTTGCTGGGACCTGAAACGAACTTTGACACGTTCACAATCTCTCACCACTAGAAGGACACCACAGGAATTTTAAGTTGTGATAGGAGATAAAATCTGACCCTCAGGGCTTCCCTGGTGGCGCAGTGGTTAAGAATCCACCTGCCAATGCAGGGGACACAGGTTCGAGCCGTGGTCTGGGAAGATCCCACATGCCGCGGAGCAACTAAGCCTGTGTGCCACAACTACTGAGCCTGCGCTCTAGAGCCTGCAAGCCACAACTACTGAGCCCACATGCTACAACTACTGAAGCCCGTGCGCCTAGAGCCCATGCTCTGCACCAAGAGAAGCCACAGCAATGAGAAGCCCACGCACTGCAACGAAGACCCAATACAGCCACAAAATGAATTAATTAATTTTAAAAAAATCTGACCCTCAGATTGGGACTCAGTGGGGATCAGAGCGCTCAATGTCTCTTGACTTATGGACCCCTCTGAGAATAGCAAATGAGAATCATTACAAACCTACACTTATGGACCACTGACTACATGCCAGGCTAGACGCTGAGCACATCAATTCTCTACCTAATGTAATGTTCACAACACATTTAGCAGAATGGAGAAAACTGAGCCTTAGATGAGTTAAGAAATCTGCCCAAGGTCAAGGAAGTTGCGAGTGGAAAAGTAGAGATGGAAAGACGGTCATTCTTTCACAGCCTTGCTTTACCCACTGTGGTGGGAGATCTCCCAGCAGGAGTGATGGACGCTGAGGAATCTCTCCACAGGAATAGAGGCAGAAAAGTCTGCATGTGGTTTCTGGGTGTTTGCCCTGAGCTTCTGGTGTCCAATGTCTCTGAGTAAGAACTCCTACCGTAAGGGAAACCCTTTTGTAGCAGTAAACCTCACACAACCTCTCTCTCTGTTCTGAGCCCTGAATATGCTTAAAAAAAAACTTTGCTCAAAAAAAATTATTTTCTAAAAAATTGCTCTGCCGGGCCAATTCTAGCAGCATGAATCAACTCTGCTGAAGCAATAACCTAATAGCAGCCCAGAGGTCTCACAGATATTATTAATGTAACTTCCAAAGGTGTCAAACTTGCTTACAGGCATTAGGAGAGATTGTGGTTCTTAGCTATTATTTGAAAACAGTATCCACATGTGAGGACCAGCAGCTTTTAGACTTCTCAAATATCACTCATGGATGTAATATAATAATACGCCTCCCTTAAGAGAAAGATCACTGTTATTCCATTTATATTGCTCTGCAAAGCCTGGTAGGGAATCAGGTTCAAAGTTAATGCTATTTCAGTAGGATTGTCCATCCTTCTTGAAAGGAAGGAAGCATCTAAGAAAGTCTCTGGGGGATTCTAGGGAACAGGTGTGCTGGGCTGGGAAGAAGTGGAGCCATATGTTTGGAGAGGCTGGAGTGGATCACGATTGGATTGTCAGGATTGGGTCAGGCCCTGGCTAAGGTGGTTGATGTGACAGGCAAGAGAGCGGTTCTCTCAACCGTGTCCCTGCATGGGAATCCCTGTTGATCTTCAGACATATCTATGTGTGGAGGCACTTTTTCTAATTCTAATCTGCAATTTTTACATCATCTTCTGTGATGTTTCACTGGAGCAACATGGCTGAGAAGCACTGATCTAACTCCTGGTCGTAAATAGGAATCAAGACTAAACCCAGAGGTGGGATGAGCTAAATGGTGACCAGGGCAGGACCGGGGGAAGAAGGTTGTACAGCTGCTCCTGAGATAGAGCCAGGCTGAGGTCCAGTGCGTTGTGTTCTGTTACATCAGCAGGATTGTTGCTGTCACTTCTCTCTGGATGCACTGACACTTCATGGGAGTTTCCCTTTTACTGACTTAAAGTCCAGGTTCTGATGGCCTCTTTGTGTCCAGGGACTTGTCTGTCACTGCGGGAACAGGTGAAGAATCATCTGGCTATCTCATATCCCTGTCTGGATCTCAGGGTTCCTTTCCTAATTTCTTAGGGAACAACCTAACTGCTTAATTTTATCAATAGGAGCAAAGGCAGGAATCAGAAGAAGAGGCTCTTGATTCTGGAGCTGATATGGACTCTGTGGATTTGAAAAATAATTAGTAGTTTCCATTGCCATTTTTGATAGTGTTTGTAATAAAAGCACCACATATATACTGTTGGAAAATAGTTGAAGAAATGGGTACAAAACAATTAAAACACGAATCCCTGTATCAGAGCTGCGTGGATGCTATTTAGACAAGAAAGACAAATAGCTTTCTGACTTCTGTGAAGACGAAGTTGGAGAGTGAGGACAGTAATGTTTGCCCAATCATTTCCTATATTTTGCTCCTAAATAGAGGCTTAACAAGGTGCTGGGAAAGGAGAACTAAATATCAAATAAGGATAATAACAGTGTGTGTGTTAAAACTTACTTTGGACACATTAGTTATATTGGGATAAAAAGAGGTTGATAATGCAGTCAAAACAGTTTCCACAAATTTTCCACACATTTTCGTGTGGAGATGAAAACATGTCAGGAGTCAGCCTGATGTCCAGATGCTCAAATAACTCATGACTATGTGAGAAAAGATGATAGAAGCTGGACCTTGCCCTTTCCTGCAAGCTGTCTGCAGTGGTATCTGAAGTATCGAGATCATTGGGTGAATTATGGAAGTGCTCTGACGGCATTTCCTTGATTGCCACGAGGACTGTAAAAAGTCCTTTTATAAAAGTCATGAAATCTAAGTTTACTAATTTTTTAATATATATTTTAAATGTGAACCCAATGAACACAATACTAATTTTACCAAGAAGTAGGATTCCAATGATACATTCAAGATAATTCGAGCAGACATTCTTAGGGATGTATTATTGTTAGGGCTCTAACACAGCAGAAGATGGATGGTTTTAATATAAAGCTATTATGCTTAATAAGAAAACAGACCTAGATTGCTAATTATATAATTTATTTTTCTCCTTTTGTTATTTGGAAATGCTTTTTCAAACCATTAGGGTTGTACAAACTCTACGACGAATTCGGTGCTGCTTTAGAGAGTGCATTGCCTTCCCCCCAGAGGACACGATTATGAATATAAGCTGTTGTTGGAGCGTGCATGTAACAGGCTAAATCTCTCTCTAATTTCTAACTTTCTTGGAGGAAATGAATTTCAAGAGAAATAGAAAAATAAGTGTTTTCCCCATACTGTCTGCACAATACTGTTATTTGTGTCATCGGTGATGATCGCTAGCAAGTTCTTGGGCATATTACTGTAGCTATTTCAAGGCACACACACTCAGCCAAGTCCTACTTATTCAGGCTCTGCCCAGCTAGCCCTTTGGGGATATTCCAGTGTTCTAGAAATCTGAGATGACCAGGGCATCCTGTCAAGTTACCTTGGCAACAGTGGTTTACTGGACAGGATGCCAATCTCAGGACTCAAAAGGCTCCCAGAAAATCACATCATGCAGGCATCTGCTTCCAGGCAGGTCTCTGGGGGCCAAGATGTCAGAGTCTCCCTTGAAAGCTTATTCCAGGATTAAATCACATCATTCTCATGGTCCTTTTTCTTATGTTTAACCAAAATCTCTATCACTGTATATTCTGCTTTTTTTTTTTTCCCTTTCTCCTCACTAAATGGCCACATAACACCAGCTGGTCCTATTTCCAGTTTGTTTCCTGTCCAATCCAATTAATAACTAGAAGTGCCTGTCGTAATCACCACTTCCACATGGCACTGCTTGTCTGAATAGCCATACACACTTCTAGGACTTCCATGTAACCCCAAATCCTTCACCTTCATCATAGAAGTTCTCCTACCAAATCTCTCCTCATCTTTCCAGCCTCATTTCTCAATACACTGAAATTCGTACCTTTTGTCCACTCTTTTATTTTGCCTGCCACAAACACAAAATGCCATTTCTCGTCTCTGACTTTTTCCCAAGACTTTCACCAGAAGAGAAAGTCCCATCTTCTTACCTCTATCACCTTTTCTCATCATCTCTTTCAAAAGGATTCTCCTCCATGTGGTTTCCCCATATGGTCATCAACATGTTATATATTCACAGAGCTTATTGGTCTGATCAAAATTTTAAGGGATCACTTGCTATATATACATATATAGTAAGTGATCCCTTTAAAATGTGTATATATATATATTCAGTATATTTTCTTTAACCACCTTTTATACTTTATTGAGACTTTTTAAACCCTAAATCAATAAAAGTAATAGACTGTCCAATTGTGTGAATTTTTTCTATTTTTACTTAATCCGATAAATGTAAATCAGACAACCTTATTCTAATTCTCTGATCTGACACACTTCTATAGGGGTATGAATCTACTGGAAAATGTCACTAAGTGTGAAAAAAAATAAACTGAGAGTTAATATTCAATACTTTGGTAAATTATATCAGATGCAAATGCATCTGTCTTACTTCAGTCAAAATGCTTACTGAATACTTACTACATTCATGGCCATCTTCTAGCCACTGGGGGGGGACAGTAAAAACCAGGACATCATAACTTCTGCTCATCATCTGCCGGGGAAGATACATTAAACTAGAAGCTGTAAGGACTCCTAGACCCTAATGTGAAACATTGGAAACTACAGGGGCCTGGTTGAGTTTATTTTGGAGATGAATAGGAAAATAGGTGGGGAGGCAGGAGAAGAAATGAAGGCATGTGGTGAAGAGAGAGTAAGAGTTCTAGACAGTGTTGACAAAGGCCCCAGGTCGGGAAAAGTAGAGCATGCTGGAGAAACCGAAAAAAGACACAGAATAGCAGGAAAATGGGATGAGAGGTCCAAGGTCAGGCTGGAGAGGTGGACGGGGGTCTGCGCTTGTAGGTTACGGGCAACATTGAGGCGTTAAATGCTAATTGGTAGAAGGGTGATTTTAAAATGATCTACCCTTGAGACTGTGAGATGGGGTCACAGGGAGGATGGTGTTAAGAGTGAGTTAAGATGGACCAGCCCGCAGCTGCAGTGGTCACACTGCTGAGAGAACACAGTGGGCTTGGAACAGGGAGTGGCTATGGGGCTGAAGAGAAAAAACCAAACGTGAGGACGGTAGAGGAAACCTGATGTGCTGGTCGATATAAACAATGAATAAGAGGGAGAATCATGACCTGAGCAACTAGGTCAACAGTGATGTCTTTGAAGACACGCAGCACTGGAAAAGGAGCCATTTTAGTGTGTGTGTGTGTGTGTGTGTGTGTGTGCGTGTGCGTGCACGTGATGCAATGGTCATTTGGGGTTTGGACGTGTTGATTTTTGCAGTGTCCGTGTTAATCTATGTGGAGATGCTGAGTTGAATGTTTAATACCCTTTTTGGAGGTCAGACAGACATTAGGGTTGGAATAAACATTTGGGGATTCCTGGCACGTTAATGGTGATGGAAATCTTAGGGCTAGTTTTCTCAAGGATAGTCTGAAGACCAAATATCTTTCTACTGAGTAGAGAGGATCCAAGGCCAGTCAGGACAGAGGGAACAACCAGTAAAGAACATGAGCATCTAGAGAGGAAAAAAGAAGGTGATAGGAATGTGTCCCAGAAGTGAAGGAAAAAGAAATGTTCAAAACGGATGGAGTGATGGTGAGGCAATAAATAATATGATGACTGAATTCCAATGCCTCTGGCAATAGACAGATCAGGACCTCCTTAGTAAGAGTAACCCAGTGATGGAAAGCTGGAGATTAGGGCACTAAACAAGCCAGGACACACACTTTTCAAGACGTTTAAATGTAATCAGTAGGCAAGGCGGTCGCTGGTGATGGAGTCTGGGTCAAAGGGTGATCTTAAAGCCGAGAGAAATGTGAGTCCATGTAAAGGTGTAGAGTGGGGTAGAAAGATGTTAGGAGGAGGGCCTGTACCTTCTGAAGGTAGAGCACGAAGAGACAGCACTGCCTTCCTGAGAACGTGGAGGAGGCCAGGACCCAGAGGCCCACTGAAAGTCACAGTGACGTGGATGGACGGAGGACAGGCGGGCACGGGGAGAGGGTAGTCTGGTGGAAGGAATAGGAGAAGTCTCCAATCTCACTCTCCTATCTCTACTGCGATTCATTGGGTGCAATCACGTCTTGAGAAAGGAGGGGAATGTGTGTTACAGATAAAAAGGGCAATATTTGTAACTAAATATTACAGTAAAGTTCCCGCTGTTGAAATAGAAAGTTCTGATGGTAAAGTAAGTGCAGAAAAGAGTACCATCTGCCCTGAAGTACGGCGCTGTCCTCTTTTCTCCTGAAAAATCCCACTAGTGCACAAGTGAACTGAGTTGTCAAGTGATGGATGTCTTTATTTTCTTATATTCCTTTTTATTTGCAGCCCCTCTGACAGTTATCTGTCATCAGTTCATTCTTCGTTCATGAATGATTTATTCCCTCAATAGATATTTATTGAGCATCTATTCTACCACGTGTCCCTCTGTTAGACTTTAAATTCTTCAAAGGCACAGACCATACAGTCTTTAATTTTGTGCTGCTTCAGTCTTACAGGATAACTATTTGTTGACCTGAAAATAGCAGCAACACCTAACAGTACTGCGACGCAATGTGCCCTGAGGGAGAAAAGGGCTTCATGAACACAAGAGTGTTCACGACGGTCGGATTCTGCACTGGCATCAAGGGATGCAGACAGGAAATAACCATTGAACTGGTCCTTAGAAAATTCCTGGTAATGAGGAGAGAAGAATTCCATTAGTACAGTGGGTTCAGAAGACCAACTTCAAGGACTCCAGGAAAGGAATAAATGACAGGAAGCCAGCCGTGATTGTGCCTTATCTATCATTCAATCAAATTCTAAAACAAGTCTTTATGATATAAATAATCATGTAAGTCTCAGAATATTCAATAGAATTATAACTAAAACATTTGAAAAGCTTACCATCTGATTGCATTTAATTTTAATACAACTACTGTGCTTAATAACTTATTAACGTAACTGATTACGTAGAACTCCACGTTCCTTATAATTTATTGGGTGGACATTAATGTAGTTAGCAGCTTAAATTGTGAACTCTCTCAATTTCTATTACGTCTGTTCCTAAGAATTTAACATCAATTTTATTATATCTACCTAGCTTGCTTTTCAAGGTTTAAGATTTCATGTATCACCTTAACTAGATACTTTCATTCATTTTGAAATTAAAGTGAAATTAAACATTACATGAACGGTCTACCTGAGTTATCTGAGACAGAATGATATGAACTGGCTTGAAAATGTAGGTAAAGGGACTGAAAGCATTTTAGTAAAGTTCATAAGATTGACATAATGCAATTAGCTGGGAAATGTCACTGCAGACAGAAGACAAATGAGGGACATAATACTTTGCTTTTCAGAGGATCTGCTCAGGAAATGTCTTTGACTCAATGATTCTGTCAAACAAGGTAAGATGTCCATAAATTTCAATGAAAACATAATCCCAAACACTCTATTCTACAAAAAAATAAAGACAACAATACAATGATGAAATAGTGGCTTCCAGACATTGCCAACAAACATTTACGTAGGGCGAGGGAACCAGATACCTCAAGAGCCCACAAGACTTTCTGCAGAAAATGCCATAGAGTACCACAGACTCCTCAGAACTACCCTGGCTATTAATACCATGAATGTCATTGTTGAATATCACTCCTCTACACATGCTGGTTAATTCTGTGAAAAAATACTCCCCAATTTCTGAAATTGTTTTTAAGACTCTATTTTTCTAATATAGTTTGAGGTTTACAACAAAATTGAGAGGGAGGTACAGAGGTGTCCCATGTACCCCCTGCCCCGACACACACACACACACAGGGTCCCCCGATATCAACACCCCCCACCAGATGGTGCATTTGTTACAATCGTGAACACACACGGACACATCACATCCCCCAGAGTCCACAGTTTACATTAGGGGTCGCTCTTGGTGTCGTACATTCTATGGGTTTGGAAAAGGTACAATAAGTATCCATCGCTGTAGTATCACACAGAAGTATTTCACTGCCCTAAAAATCTTCTGTTTTCTGCCTATTCATACTCCCCCTTCCTCCCAGCCCACAACCCCTGGCAACCCTTGATCTTTTTACTGTCTCTATAGTTTTGCCTTTTCCAGAATGTCATATACTTGGAATCAAACAGCATGTAGCCTTTTCAGATTGGATCTTTCCCTTGGTAATACACATTAATCAGGGCTCTGACACTTTCAGATCCATTTAAGACCCTCTTGTTTCTAAAAAGCCAAACTCACTTTAGTTAGTAGTTATTTCCAATGGCCATGATTCTTGAAATGAAGACATTTGGGTGTTTTCTTTCAAAGATAGCTAGATATCAGAAGACTAAAACAAATCAATTGACAAAAAAATTCACAATACCTCTGTTATATAGGCTCAGAGAAACCTTTGATAGGCTATTGATATTATTATTGATAGGTTGCCATTGCAATGAATAATTATATTGTAATGCAGAAACATAAAAAGCACACGCTTTGTGCTTGGCTCTACGTGTCCTAGCCATCACTGTCATCATCTCCATCATCATCACCACACTCTTGAAGCTAAACCCAGTAGGTACACAACTTGTTTTCTGTTTTAGTTATCTAGATGTGCACTTCCTCCTAAAATGGGTTTTGCAACATTGATTCACAAGGCATATCAGAGTTCTGGTCATAGATATGGGTTTGTAACAAAGCAGATGAGCCAATGCACTTTAATTGTTATGTTTTAAAATAACACTAAGCAGTTCTCTGATACTTTCATTTAATATACTAATAATGGACCTTCAATGGTATCCTGTAAATGCTTACATTGTTATTAACCATGGCTATTGTAACATTTTTGATAAATACTAAATAGACAAATACTAAATGCCTTACTAGAAAATTTTGAGTTTTCACTATTTTACTCTCCAAAGGATTTACTCAAAGACTAACAGAATTATTCAGCATCCCTAGTTAGATGTGCTTTATTTAGCAAGTGGCTGAAAATGTTGTCTATAATTTAGACTATTAAAGTATATGCATAAACAATTAATGGAAGTATTTCATAATCTTTATTCCATTTCCTATTAAAGTTGTATAAATTACTTTAGAAAATAACAGCACACACTAGCAGACACATGTCACAGTATCTCCCTACTTCAGGAAGAGTGTGATATATAGGTAAAATACCTTGGGATTTGAAATCAGACAACCTGGGTTTGAGTTCTCAAATGATGTGTGTGATCTGTGTTTCCACAGTCTAGCCACTCACCCTTCTGAACCTCTGTTTTCTCATGTGTAAAATGGGCATGATGATAATATCTACCACAAGTTGTTATTGGAAAGTTACGTTAAATAAAATTGTAAGTACATTTGTTATATGTATTTATCATGCACCCTTTACACAAATATTTAGAAGTGAGAGTGCTCTATGGATGTGAAAGTGCTTTATAAACTCTAAGTAGATCTCTAGATCTATAACTACCCCAGTAGATGTAGCTATAACTACTCCTGTAGATGTAGCTACACCTGTCCATATCTACTTCAGAGGGATGTGGTGGGACTGATTTCCTCTTACAAGGTCTTTGGAAGAATGGAATGAACAAGTTAATGGATGAATGAAGGAATGAATGAATGAATGAGTGACCTTCAGGAGGGAGATGAAGCAGCTGATCTTAAAGTTCCTAGGCGGAAAGGAGACACTTTCCAAGTTTGTTTTTGGCTTCCGTCTCCAGTCGCAGCCATTTGCTTGTATGCGTGCCCTCAAACCCAGGGTCCATGCTTGTATCGCAGACCTCAGCTAGGGCAGCTAAGGTGCAGACGGTGGCCTGCGCTGGTCAGGGAATCTTAAGTAGCGTTCCTTCATCTCTTACACTTTTTAGCAAATTGCTAAGATGAAGTTCATCAAGAAGGGCCAAGATATTGAAGCAGCCTAAGTGCCCATTGACAGATGAATGGATAAAGATGTGGTACATATGTAAAATGGAATATTACTAAGCAATAGAAAAGAATGAAATAATGCCATTTGTAACAACATGGATGAACCTAGAGGGTCTTATGGAAGTGAAATAAGTCGGAAAGAGAAGACAAGTACCATACGATTTTACATATATGTGAAATCTGAAAGACAAAACAAATGTAGCAAAACAGAAACAGGCACGTGCAGAGAACAAAAAGGTGGTCACCAAAAGGCGGTGGAGGCGGGGAGAGAAGTAGGTGAGGGAGAGTAAGAGGTACAAACTTCCCATTGCAAAATAAACGAGTCACGGGTATAAAACGTACAGTGTGGGGAGTATAGTCGATAATTATGTAATAATGTTGTATGGTGATGGACTAGTAAGAAAAAACATTTCATCAAGAAGGAGAACTGCTGTGAAGTCAATCATGTTTAAATGCAAAGCGACCGACCTGCCTGTCTTAAAACAGCTGATCCATGTCTCTGTAATTGGTAATGATGTAACGCCACCCGGGTCCTCCTTCCTATGCATGATTTCATATCCAGCTCTCAGGAAAATGGTTAAGAAAATTTTAGCGCTAAGTGCTGAAAGGGACTGGAGAGTCCCCCAGTAAACACACTCACCCAGTGGGTAGGCTCTTTGGCTCAATGTGTGAAGTCAAGACTGTAGCCAAACACCAGCTCTCTCTACCCTGGGGCTGAAAATCACAGTTCTCAGGTCGTGATGCAAGATCATTACAAACCCCTGCAAGGGCCTCTCTTTCCCTCCTCTTTCCCACCGCTACAATGCTTTGATTTTTGTCAAAGAGAATGATCCTATCACATTCGAGCACTAGTTTGTATAAAACAGGATGGTATTAGCACATTCTAGAACATTCAAAGTACTAAAAAGTTCTAAGTTCTGTCCTCCTAGTATAAGAGTTCCCAAGTTTCCCACACAGGGCCCATGTTTGCCTTACAGGTGTAATATACATTTCTAGTTGTCTGAAAGCTTGTAATAATTTGAAGCAATATTAAATTGAAATTACCAGGCTGCCTATTTCTCCTTGGAATAAACATAATTACACAGCTGTAATTGTTGTAACAATTATATCTTTAATTAAAGTACCTGGAAAAATCTGTATCTTCTCATAGAGTCATGGATATTAATATTATCTTAATTGCTATTAACCTCTTATGATAAGCTGCCATTTTACTGGATTAATCATTATTTTGTTTTTCGCATGAACGCTTGTAAATTATTTAGAAGATTAATTGAAATTCACGGATTTCCCACAACATGTGAAGATCACGGTTTTCTGCTTATTGAATTGATTTGGAAAGTAAAATGACAACTTGGAGCTGTTTCCTCCACAGCCTTCAGATTTAAGGGTCTCTAAGATCTTATTTATCTTGTAAAATTGAGTATAGCTCTTCTTACAACCCAGAACCTTTTTCAAATTTTTTTCTTCATTCTACTCAATGGAAGGATGTCAAACTCTGGACTTTTTTTCTTTTTCTAGGAGTTGGTAGCCATGTGATTACACGTCCAGTACCTTTTCTCTGGTTACCTTTCCTTCTGAGCCATATTGTTATAATTGAGTGTGCTCTAATATTCTGAACTCAGAATGAACACAGTGTTAGCATACAGGAGGTGCTTAATAAATGTCTGTGAAATAAAAGCAGGCTTCTGACTCTGATCCTCGCCTCCCAAGCCCTCCTGCAATCTAGGTTTGACGTATCACAGGCGCAGAGCTCAGCAGAGACGTACTGTAGCTCCACTCAGCTCCATCCTTGCATCCTTGCAGGTTCATACGGCTACTTGTGTGTCAACACTTCTCACACTTTTCCCTTCATTCTGGCTTCCGTGACAGAATCGCTCACTGTCCTGGCTACCCCTGCTTCTCCCTGTCTTCGCGAGCGCGTCCTCTCGTACCCCCTGTCCCCCAAACGCAGCCGGAACCTCTTCTCACTCCGCCATCCCCCTACGTGAGGTCGCCAAGCCCCCAGCTTTGGTTTCCTTCTGCCCAGATGACTTCTGTCTCCAGTTCCCAAATCTCCTCTGACCTCCATGCCACGCACCTACCCACCAAATGTCTCCATCTCAACCCCGTCGGGATGACAGTACGATCTCCCATGCGGCCCCGTCCCCAGACCGGGTTCCTTCAGGGTCCACCCTTGCAGTGAATAACGCTCCATCATGGGTCACCCTGTCTCCACTGATTTTTACCCCTAAATGCATATCACTGCCATCCCTCTGCTCTTCTCCATCTCTAGGGCCACCACCCTAGTCCACGTTACACCACATCTCGGGGGAAACTGGAGCAGCTCCATCCCCAGCTGTGTGTTTCCCTCTCTCTCTGCCCAACAGTGCTTCACAGAGAAATCTTCTTGAAATTTTGATGTGATCATGACATAGCCTTCCACAACTATCTCCGCTATTTCTCAAACTCCTTACGAATAAAAAAAAAAAAAGAGAGTGAGATCCTTGACATCACCTACGAGGTGTGCCACAGCCCGACCCTACATTTTTCCAAGTTCCTAAGACATCACACACTTTCTAGCTCTCGGCACCCAGCACCCCAGGCCTGGCTTGCAGCTGCACCGGGTTGGCTGCTTTGTGCGCCCACCTTAAAGGCAACCCCACCCCGGCTGGAGCTTTACGTCCTGGTCCGTCTCAGCACCTGTGAGCCCTGAGCCCCCAGGTGGCCGGCACAGCCAGTCTGTGGCTTTTACAGGTGGGTGTTACCTGCCGCACCAGCCCGTGGCCATGCGGACCTGCCCGTCTGTGCCGTCCTCGTCATCATCCAGGAGACGATGGTTTGGCTGGTGCTCTGCTTACAGAGCTACACAGGATTTGAATAATCTGCCACCAACTTCGTTTTCTCCATAAGCCCAATTATTTTTAATGTGCAATTTTGCAGAGCACAAGGTTTTTCAGGAACATGTGCTCTGCCACTTCTGCACCACTGCTCCCTCACCAGCCTCCTTATCTAGTCAGAGGATGTGGAATCATCTGATAGTGGACCACTCTCCATGAACAAGAGAGAGCAATGAATAAACAAATAGAGCAAGCGGAAAAATGCTAAAACTTCCATCGTCAAAAATGATGATCATTTGGATAAACACCCAGAAACTAGACAGGTGAATGCCAGGGACTGGGGGAGTTTCCGTTTAATAAGTTTGAAGACTTAGTCACAAGAGAAAGTTCTGGAGACCTGCTGTACATCACTATGCTTGTAGTTACCCGTGCTGCACTGCACACTCAAATTTTTGGTAAGAGCATGGATCTCATTATGTATTTTTTACCACAATTTAGAAATAAAATCACCTGCTTCCATTAAGTCTTATCTGTGTGTTACAGAAAGTCTCCTATATGTATTATATGCCATTCCTGCTGCCCTGAATTAAGGTTCTTGGCTAAAAAGACACTAATTCATGGACTAATTTTTAGTTTACAATGATCATTCATGTAAAAAATTGACTTACTGAAGTTTCTTTTTGGGTATTTCCGTTAAGTCAACAGTTTCATAAAAGTAGAGTTAGTATTGAAATATACAAGCTAGTAAATAATTATCCGTAATTTAAGAATGAGTGCTGAGTTGGGACTCAGATGACTTGTATTCTATCCTATACAACATTATAAATTTGCTTTTCATATGATATGAACCTCCTTAGGGCCAGATTCTTCCTCTTTTTAAGGGAAAAGGATGTACAACCCCTCAGTTCTTTATGGTTCCCTAATTTTATTGTTCAAGTCATCAATATCTCCTACCAAACACTTACTAGACTGACAGAAAAGACAATTCATTGGTAGACACTCTTCAGTTGAACCTTAAAGTCAAAATGTCTTTCTATTTTGTCGCTTCTTCCTATCACCACATATACATTTTTAATGGAATTGGTGGTTAAGTTGATAGTTCTTATCAAATGAGTCTATTAAAAGTAGAGAATGAGCTTAGATGAGAAAATGTGATGGCAAAGAGTCGGTTGAACAAGAAGATCTAAGAAGCGCAGGAGAAAAATTGTAAGGACGTAAGCTTTTTAGTGGGGGACGTTCACTAATATGTCTTCATCATACACTCAGCACCCTGATATCACCATCATCTTCACAGGCACCCCACCGGGACCTGTGATGGCATTCTGATGGAACGCCAAGGGCAGAGACAGCTGGAGTCATGGTTCTTCCCAAACACGTGCCATCCCCATCACATGGTCAGCCATTTATATGTTGAGTTTCTTGACTGCGTGTGAGGCTGTGGGAGAGAGGTGACAGAGGCTGGAGCATTCTCTTTGTAAGGGAGTTGTAGTGTGCAGGGGGACAGACCGTATAACCACGTCCTCCATCGCACATCCTGATTCAGGGGCCACCACGTGGCTCCGGGGCTCCACCCACCCCATTGTCCACGCGAAGGCGCCTCCCAGAGGGCACAGTTCACAGCCCATTTGGCCACACTGCAAGTTCTCGTTAATTCCATATGATTCACCTCACTGAATAAAGCACACAGCACAGAGACAGGAACATCGCTCAGACAATTCTAACCCAGTTAAATGAATAAAACATGAAAAAATAAATGCACGTGTGAGCATTTTACTGGTATTGCACATTCTAATTCACAGAAATGATTGGTTGTAATAATTTTTGGAATTTTGCTCCAATTATTAACCTAGTACTTTTAGTTAAATAGTCAGAATCTTTGCCTTGTTTCACCAACTTAGGTTGTAAACTCCCAGAAGCTGCGTTTTTTGCTTCTTGGTACAGTCTGCAGTGCCATGTCTTTCATAGACTCAAAACTATTTGCTGTTTTGCTTTGCTTGGATTGGATTGGATTTAAATTTCCCTTATGAAATGCTTTATTCCAAGCAGTCAAACAAAATGTCATGGCTATTTTGGGCGCGAGTAGACAAATATCTTTAAAGTCTCCTTTTCGAAGGCTAATTCTAAATTCCCCAGTGTTACCTACACCCTTTCCATACTCTGCGAATCTCAAAATATCCCATAAAGAGAGAAAAGTATCAAGGTAATTGTTCTGAGGAAAAACACTAGGGCCAGCTGATTGAATTACTTTCTTTTAGTTGGATCTGTGTCTGAGAACATCACCAAAGAGATTAAATTGGCTTCACCTGAAAATCACCTGTACGGTATGCATCAGGTTGCCTTCTGTCTGTTGTTGACCAAAGTGGACGCTAACAGATCAGATGCTTTATTATAATCTCCAGGAGCTGGAAGCAGGTCCAGTTTGGTGTCCGTTTTAGTGACTTATTAGATACACTTTAGTATTTGTGAATTGGATGATAGTCGTTTGTGAGTGTTCATTCCCGACACAATTCAATCTGACCACCAAAATTGGCTTAATGGAATGGTTTCTGATATTCACTTGAGGAGGTAATTTTGAAGCATTAAGGTGGTGAAATCCACTTTCCCTCGTGAGTCAGCAGAGTTTATAATGTGTACTTAAAGGGGGATAATGAAGGACTAGGCAGCATCTTGATTGTTTGCAGAGCTTCCGAAATTTTATTCTGATGAACAACTGTTATTTCAGTCTCCTCATTTGTGGAAATAGGGACTAATTGTTTAGCATCATCTGTGGTATTTTCTGAGCAAGAAAGGACTAGACGATACTGATTTGATTAATCCTGGTGTATTTACATATGGAGATAAAAGATGCTATTGACTTTGAACCTTTGATATTTGATTTGTGCATTTAATTTTTTAGCCAGATGGCACAGGTCTATATCCTAATACCCTAATTATTTAGTACTGAGTGGTAAGGCAAGAAGGTTCAAAATGATACAGAAAATGCTTTTCACAAAAGTAAAGCAGAGGGTTGGCGAATGCTAGCAGCATGTTTGCATTCAGAAAAAAAGGAGTTTGGAAGTTAACATTCTTTTGGTTAAAAAAATTAAATTAAGATTTCTTAGTTTTCAAGTGTTTAAAATTTGAGAAAATATAAACTCTCAAAATATTCAAGAACATCTTGAGGAACTATTTTTCTAGTTCTCTGTTAAATATACCTCAACACATGACTACTTAAAATGTCTGGCCATTAATCTTCCTTCTGGAATAAGCATGAAGATTTAGCTCATGAGAGTTTTCAAATAACTTCAATACAGTTCTGCCTTCTACCTATGTATGCATTAGATCATCTTATTATGCCCATTTTTTCCATATTTCAAGTCATATCATGACATGCATAATCTAAAATATTAACCCTGCTATCATCTATATTTTATTAAAATACGAACTTATTCACCAACATAATTGCTTTTGGATATTTGAGCATAATTCACTGCTAATTTGCATGGCTCGTTTAGTGGGGTAATTTTAATCAAGTATGGAATGAAATCAGTGATAATGTAAAAAGATTATTTTAAGACATATAAAATCCTTTAAAAAATGACAATTTAAACAATCTCTCCCTATGCTCCTAATTGGTATTCATCCATTACAGGTTTTCTGAAGCTCCTTCTCTATAGTGGGTCATTACAATTTATAGCCATGCCGCTACTTTTAAATAATGAACATGTTTAAAAATCAACAGACGATCTGAAGCCTTGTTCCCTAAAAGCTCAAGCAGGTAGATATCTTGCTTTTCTTTATGTGTTAGGGAATATATTGTCAGCTCTGCTTGATGTACGCTCCCAAATATTTTACCCAAAAAAATGTAATGAAAACTTTTTTTCTCTGAAAACTAGTTTTAAAGAGCTTCTTTAACATATATTACATTTGTAGGAGACAAGGAATGGTGATTTGTTATAAAAATGTTGATCCTACAATCATACTGGTGCCCAGAAAAAGTGTTGTGAATGGAAAGCATACAAGCCAAGCCTAATTGTCCCCCGGAATCAGCGTTTTTAAAGAGAATCTTCCTGATCAATGAAGTCCTGACCTACTTTTCTTACAAATGCCCACAAGCAGCATGTTTTCTCAACCGTGGATTCAATGAGAAATCAGAAACACACAGGGCAGTTGGGAGAAAAGTGCTTGGAGTGTAAAACAAGGCTCCATGATACCGGATCACAAGCAATTATACTTAACCCGATTTTCACAGATCCTGAGAAAAGGAGAGGCCTGCCTGTGAGACAAGGTCCAGAGCCTCAGGAAGCCACAGATGTAACCAGAGCAAGGACCAGGCAGGAGGATGAGGCCCAGGATGCAGCAGGACAGGGCGTCAGTGTCCTCTCTGCTTGCTGCACCCTCCGGAACTGGGGTCTGGGAGAGGGCTGCCGTACCTGGCACACCTGGCTGGTATGGGTGGTAATGCGGGGGGGGGGGGGGGCGGTGACCAGAAGGGCCATAAGATGAAGAGAGAGCCATAAGGGAGGGGCCTTGTAAGGACGTGGAAGAGGAACCATATCTTCTAAGTGTTGTGTTCACTTTGCTTCTGGCCCTACCTCATTACAAAGTGATTTCAGGCAGCTGGTATCTGCATATGCCCTGCTGATTAGAAAGAGGTACTAAGAGAAAGACACCCTTTCAAGTGTTAACCTGCTGCAAGTCAAACTGGGGTGTGATAGCAAATGTCAGAGTAGAAAAGGGTATGGTTTATCAAGCTCTGCAGGGCAGACAGACCACCTGCCTCTCTCCAGCGCCCTCTGCCTGCATTTCTAGTGGACACTGACCCCTTTTCCCACTGGCCACAGATTGAGTCTCAAAGTCTTTCTCAAGATAATGCTTTAGGCCAGTGGTTCTCAAATTTTAGTGTTCCCTGGAGTCACCTGGAGGGCTCTCCATTTCAGGGAGCTTCCCCGGGGAAGGTGATGTTGCTGGTGGGGTGAAGGTGGCGAGGAATCTCATTCTGAGAACCACTCCTCAAAGCAGTTTTCTCCTTTCGAGCAGGGCAAGCATGCAAGATGAAGCCTTTCTTCATAGAGGATTTTATGGTGCTCAGAGCATCCCAAATCCATCTTCGTTTAGAAGAGCAGGACACCAGGAGGAAGGCTCACTTCGCTTAAAGGATATGCAGGGACTGGCAAGATCTCCCAGGTGTGGAGGGCTATGAAAAGGGGTCCTTGAAAGTGTCTTGCAAGCGGCCAGTCCATTAGGAGGCACTGCTGAGCAAGCTTATTCATTCCTTCAACAAATGCTAATTAAGCACCTACTATGAGCCAAGCAGAAATCAGACAGAACCCCTGCCTTCGAGGAGCTCATATTCTATAGAGGAAGACAGATTTTAAATATTAAATAATAAGCAATGCACACACACATATACAGATATGTATGTGTGTATAGGTGCAAACATATGTGTGCATATACATACATATAACATGCGGGTATATAAATGTGTGTATAGATATAAATATCTATATACAATCTATATAGCTATATCTTTATCTATTTATGTATCTCTCTATCTATCCATCTATCTGAAATCAGGTCCTGATAAGTCCCCTGGAGGAAGATGAAGGAGAGGAGTTGGAACATGGCAGGATGTTGATACTACAATGTCATGAGATTTGACCAAAGTCCTAAAGGAGGAAAGAAAGGCAACCTTGAGAATATCTAAAATTCTAGGCAGAGGGCACAGCAGGTCCAAAGGTGCGGGTGTGTTCAAGGGAGCACGAAACCAGGGTGGCCAGAGCTAAGCATGTGATGGGAAGTGGCCAGGGGTGGGTTCCAGGGAGGACAGGGTTAGAGATGTGTCAGTCCTCACAGAACACCTTTAGATTCTAGCTTTAGTCCCAGTGAGTTTTATTCACAGATGTGATGTGGTCTAATTTATGTTTAAATGATCTGGATGCTGTGATGAGAAAATAATATAGGGGGTGACGATACAAGTAAGGAGGCCAGAAAGCATCACAGGAGAAGGTGAGGTCCATCCAGATGAGAACAGGGTACCACTGAGCTACTAAGAAATGGTCAGATAGGATCTATGCTGAGGGTGGAATCCTAGGTTGTGCTGATGAATAGAATGTGTACAGGTGAGAAGGAGAAAGGAAGCGGGGGAGAATGGGATGGGGCAGATCCATAAGGAAAGACCTGCCAGGCAGGGAGGTGTGCTCATTCTGAGACGGCTGCAGGAGCAGATGGGGGGAGGTGGACGCGTGGGCTGGGGTCCTGGGAGAGAGGTCCAGGCTGGCATCTGCATACACTGGTATCATCAGCACACAGGTGGTGCTGGAAGCCATGAGACTGGATGAGCTCTCTGAGAGGATGAGCACAGAACAGGGAAGAGGTCCCAGGACCTGGTGGGTGACAACCCTGCCACTGGCAGGATGCCATGGTGGTGTCCTGTGGACTTTGGGTGGAGTAAGGAAATAGAACAAATTCACAACGCAAGTCACATACTAGTTGAACCGTATGTTTACATAGATTGTTTAGGAAATAGAACCTATTTCAGTGCCACTGTGGTGGTCCCTCCCCTAAACCCCTTATGACTGTTACTGAACCTTGACATTAATACATGTGTCTACACGAGGAAACATTCTAAGGTGCCTTCTTTTAAAAGTTCTTGCTTTCCTTGTCAGGATCTTATTGGTGATATCTATTCATGACCTCAAACAGTGTCCTTTTCATGACAATCATTGATTTGATACTTGCTTTTTTGTCCCCACGTGGGACAAACACGTGGTTGGCTTTCAGTCGATGGGCAGTACCTACTCTGATTCCCTCTTCATTCTGGCTGCTGAAAGGTCTAGAACCAAACGTGGAGATGTGGTCCTTCAGAGCCTCCCTCCTGGCTCACCGTATCTTATTTTCCATTTAAGTCTTACTTTGGCTTTAAGTCTTCCAATATTTAAGATGCATTTTTGTTTTTCACTTGTTTTCCAAAGTGTTATCAAAGCCTTAAAAAATCCCCTTTTGGACTTAAGTTTTGTGTGAATAAATGAATTCTGCTTTACAAATTGACCCTGTATGACCCTTACTGTACTTGTTAGAATAGTTTGCATAAATCTTTTCACCAAAATTTGAATCTAATTAGCAGAAATCAAGATGTTATTCTTTCTAGTCTGAGCACTGGTCAAACTGACTTTCAATCGTCTCAGCTATGTGTTCCATCGTTCAAAAAGGATGGTGAAAAATCTGATATAGGTTCAGAATTGAAGAAGATTAATGAGGCAAAAGCAGGAAAAAAATAGAATTCTGACATGTAAAGAGAGACATGAACGATTAATACTGATTCAGTCTGTGGCATTCACCTGTTTATTTATTCAGCCTCCCTGGTGCCCCAGGAGCAGTGCAACAAAGCACTAACTCAGGCAGTTGGGGGGGGGGGAGGGGCACACAGCACCTGCCTTCAAAAGTTCACGTGTCGCCTCCTGGGGAGAACACTGACGCCCGACAACTAGCCATGTTACAAGGCCTAAGGCAATAGGCACTCTACTAAAATGCAGATGCTATGGGATACATAGAGATTCCATTCTGACTGAGGGAGTCTGCAAGAAATTAGAGAGCAAGTGGCCTTTGAGCCCAGTCTTGATGGATAAGAAACAGAGAAAAATAAGATTGGAAGGTAAGGTCATGACTGGTCTTAGAAGACATTCTAAGGAGGATATATACACTCTAAGGTTCTAAGAGGAAATGGATAGTGGACATTTTTAGACAAGAAGTGGCAGGACTCCATCGTACTTTAGGAAAATAGTGAAAGCACTAGGGTTAAAGATAGTTTGGGCAGAGAAGCAACTGCATGGTAAGAGAGTTAAGAGAAAACTCATGTGGGTTTCATTCACAGGCTCTTAATTTGCTTGGCAACAAATGCCTTTAACTTCACAGATCCCCATTTTTTGTATGTAAAATTAAAATAATAACCAGTGTACAGAGCAAATCTAATGATTAAGTTCTGACAAAGCATATAAAAGGAGCCAACAGTTGAACAATATTTATTCTGGGTTAACTGTTAGTTTCCATTATCATCATCATCATCACTTTTAGAGAGTAGGAGATCAATTAAGATGCTATTGCTCTAGAGAGCACAGTGAGTGGGACACGGTGCCTGTCTCTTCTCCCCTCACAGATGAGAGAATTGAGACAAGGAAATTACATGCCCTGCTTGATATAAATACAACTGGATATAAATTTCAGGAGGGCAAAGTACATCATCTCTCTCATTCACTGCTGTATCTTGAGCATCTAGTACTGTGCCAGGCATATGCCGTGTGGCTGGCAGGGTCTTCATGCTCCAGCCAGGTGTCAGGCCTGTGCCTCTGAGGTGGGAGAGCCGAGTTCAGGACACTGGTCCACCAGAGACCTCCCAGCTCGATGTAATATCAAATGGTGAAAGCTCTCCCAGAGATCTCCATCTCAACGTTAAGACCCAGCTCCACTCAATGACCAGCAAGCTACAGTGCTGGACACCCTGTGCCAAACAACTAGCAAGACAGGAACACAACACCAACCATTAGCAGAGAGGCTGCCTACAATCATAATAAGGTCAAAGACACCCCAAAACACACCACTGGACACGGTCCAGCCCACCAGACAGACAAGATCCAGCCTCATCCAGCAGAACACAGGCACCAGTCCCCTCCACCAAGAAACCTACAGAACCCACTGAACCAACCTTAGCCACTGGGGACAGACACCAAAAACAATGGGAACTACGAACCTGCAGCCTGTGAAAAGGAGACCCCAAACACAGTAAGTTAAGCAAAATGAGAAGACAGAGAAACACACAGCAGATGAAGGAGCAAGGCAAAAACCCACGAGACCAAACAAATAAAGAGGAAATAGGCAGTCTACCTGAAAAAGAATTCAGAGTAATGATAGTAAAGATGATCCAAAATCTTGGAAATACAATGGAGAAATTACAAGAAATGTTTAACAAGGACCTAGAAGAACTACAGAGAAAACAAACAATGATGAACAACACAATAAATGAAATTTAAAATTCTCTAGAAGGAATCAATAGCAGAATAACTGAGGCAGAAGAACGGATAAGTGAACTGGAAGAAAAATAGTGGAAATAACTACCACAGAGCAGAATAAAAAAGAAGAATGAAAAGAATTGAGGACAGTCTCAGAGACCTCTGGGACAACGTTAAATGCACCAACATTCGAATTATAGGGGTCCCAGAAGAAGAAGAGAAAAAGAAAGGGACTGAGAAAATATTTGAAGAGATTATAGTTGAAAACTTCCCTGAGTCCTATACAGGATAAATCCAAGGAGAAACACGCCAAGACACATATTAATCAAACTACCAAAAATTAAATACAAAGAAAAAATATTAAAAGCAGCAAGGGAAAAACAACAAATAACATACAAGAAAATGCCCATAAGGTTAACAGCTGACCTTTCAGCAGAAACTCTGCAAGCCAGAAGGGAGTGGCAGGACATATTTAAAGTGATGAAAGGGAAAAACTTACAACCAAGATTACTCTACCCAGCAAGGATCTCATTCAGATTTGATGGAGAAATTAAAATATTTACAGACAAGCAAAAGCTAAGAGAATCCAGCACCACCAAACCAGCTTTACAACAAACGCTAAAGGAACTTCTCTAGGCAGGAAACACAAGCGAAGAAAAAGACCTACAATAACAAACCCAAAACAATTAAGAAAATGGGAATAGGAACATACATATCAATAACTACCTTAAATGTAAATGGATTAGATGCTCCAACCAAAACACACAGACTGGCTGAATGGATACAAAAACAAGACTGATATATATGCTGCCTACAAGAGACCCACTTCAGACCTAGGGACATATACAGACTGAAAGTGAGGGGATGGAAAAAGATATTCCATGCAAATGGAAACCAAAAGAAAGCTGGAGTAGCAATACTCCTATCAGATAAAATAGACTTTAAAATAAAGAATGTTACAAGAGACAAGGAAGGACAATACATAATGATCAAGGGATCAATCCAAGAAGAAGATATAACAATTGTAAATATTTACCTACCCAACATAGGAGCACCTCAATACATAAGGCAAATGCTAACAGCCATAAAAGGGGAAATTGACAGTAACACAGTCATAGTAGGGGACTTTAACACCCCACTTTCGCCAATGAACAGATCATCCAAAATGAAAATAAATAAGGAAACACAAGCTTTAAATGGTACATTAAACAAGATGGACTTAATTGATATTTATAGGACATTCCATCCAAAAACAACAGAATACACTTTCTTCTCAAGTGCTCATGGAACATTCTCCAAGATAGATCATATCTTGGGTCACAAATCAAGCCTTGGTAAATTTAAGAAAATCGAAATCGTATCAAGTATCTTTTCCAGCCACAATGCTATGAGACTAGATGTCAATTACAGGAAAAAAATCGGTAAAAAATACAAATACATGGAAGCTAAACAATACACTACTTAATAACCAAGAGATCACTGAAGAAATCATAGAGGAAATCAAAAAATACCTAGAACCAAATGACAACGAAAACACAATGACCCAAAACCTATGGGATGCAGCAAAAGCCGTTCTAAGAGGGAAGTTTACAGCAATACAATCCTACCTCAAGAAACAAGAAACATCTCAAATAAACAACCTAACCTTACACCTAAAGCAATGAGAGAAAGAAGAACAAAAAAACCCCAAAGCTAGCAGAAGGAAAAAAATCATAAAGATCAGGTCAGAAATAAATGACAAAGAAATGAAGGAAACGATAGCAAAGATCAATAAAACTAAAAGCTGGTTCTCTGAGAAGATAAACAAAATTGATAAACCATTAGCCAGACTCATCAAGAAAAAAAGGGAGACTCAAATCAATAGAATCAGAAATGAAAAAGGAGAAGTAACAACTGGCACTGCAGAAATACAAAGGATCATGAGAGATTACTACAAGCAACTATATGCCAATAAAATGGACAACCTGGAAGAAATGGACAAATTCTTAGAAAAGCACAACCTTCCGAGACTCAACCAGGAAGAAATAGAAAATATAAGCAGACCAATCATAAGCCCTGAAATTGAGACTGCGATTAAAAATCTTCCAACAAACAAAAGCCCAGGACCAGATGGCTTCACAGGTGAATTCTATCAAACATTTAGAGAAGAGCTAACACCTATCCTTCTCAAACTCTTCCAAAATATAGCAGAGGAAGGAACACTCCCAAACTCATTCTATGAGGCCACCATCACCCTGATACCAAAACCAAAGATGTCACAAAGAAAGAAAACTACAGGCCAATGTCACTGATAAACATAAATACAAAAATCCTCAACAAAATACTAGCAAACAGAATCCAAGAGCATATTAAAAGGATCATACACCATGATCATGTGGGGTTTATCCCAGGAACGCAAGGATTCTTCAATATACGCAAATCAATCAATGTGATACACCATATTAACAAATTGAAGGAGAAAAACCATATGATCATCTCAATAGATGCAGAGAAAGCTTTCAACAAAATTCAACACCCATTTATGATAAAAACTCTCCAGAAAGTAGGCATAGAGGGAACTTACCTCAACATAATATAGGCCATATATGACAAACCCACAGCCAACACTGTTCACAACGGTGAAAAACTGAAACCATTTCCACTAAGATCAGGAACAAGACAAGGTTGCCCACTCTCACCACTATTATTCAGCATAGGTTTGGAAGTTTTAGCCACAGCAATCAGAGAGGAAAAAGAAATAAAAGGAATCCAAATCAGAAAAGAAGAAGTAACGCTGTCACTGTTTGCAGATGACATGATACTATACATAGAGAATCCTAGAGAGGCTACCAGAAAACTACTACAGCTAATCAATGAATTTGGTAAAGTAGCAGGATACAAAATTAATGCACAGAAGTCTCTTGCATTCCTATACACTAATGATGAAAAATCTGAAAGAAAAATTAAGGAAACACTCCCATTTACCACTGCAACAAAAAGAATAAAATACCTAGGAATAAACCTACCTAAGGAGACAAAAGACCTGTATGCAGAAATGGAAATAAAAACAAAAGTAAACAAATGGGACCTAATGAAACTTAAAAGCTTTTGCACAGCAAAGGAAACCATAAACAAGATGAAAAGACAGCCCTCAGAATGGGAGAAAATATTTGCAAATGAAGCAACTGACAAAGGATTAACCTCCAAAATGTATAAGCAGCTCATGCAGCTCAATATCAAAAAAACAAACAACCCAATCCAAAAATGGGCAGAAGACCTAAATAGACATTTCTCCAAAGAAGATATACAGATTGCCAACAAACACATGAAAGGATGCTCAACATCACTAATCATTAGAGAAATGCAAATCAAAACTACAATGAGGTATCACCTCACACTAGTCAGAATGGCCATCATCAAAAAATCTACAAACAATAAATGCTGGAGAGGGTGTGGAGAAAAGGGAACCCTCTTGCACTGTTGGTGGGAATGTAAATGGATAGAGCGACTATGGAGAACAGTATGGAGGTTCCTTAAAAAACTAAAAATAGAACTACCATACGACCCAGCAATCCCACTACTGGGCATATACCCTGAGAAATTCAAAAAGAGTCATGTACCACAGTGTTCACTGCAGCTCTATTTACAATAGCCAGAACATCGAAGCAACCTAAGTGTCCATCAACAGATGAATGGATAAAGAAGATGTGGCACATATATACAATGGAATATTACTCAGCCATAAAAAGAAACCAAATTGAGTTATTTGTAGTGAGGTGGATGGACCTAGAGACTGTCATACAGAGTGAAGTAAGTCAGAAAGAGAAAAACAAATACCGTGTGCTAACACCTATATATATGAAATCTAAAAAAAAAAAAAAAAAAAAATGGTTCTGAAGAACCTAGGGGCAGGACAGGAATAAAGACACAGGCAAAGAGAATGGACTTGAGGACACGGGGAGGGGGAAGGGGAAGCTGGGACGAAGTGAGAGAGTGGCATAGACATATATACACTACCAAATGTAAAATAGGTAGCAGTGGGAAGCAGCCGCATAGCACGGGGAGATCAGCTCGGTGCTCTGTGACCACCTAGAGGAGTGGGATAGGGAGGGTGGGAGGGAGACGCAAGAGGGAGGAGATACGGGGATATGTATATGTATAGCTGATTCACTTTGTTATACAGCAGAAACTAACACACTATTGTAAAGCAATTATACTCCAATAAAGATGTTAAAAAAATAAAAATAAAAATAAAGTAAAAAAAAGATGCTATTGCTCTATTCCAAAGAAATAATAAGTCCAAAATCTAATAAAACTTCAAAAAGCATTTAAATTGTGCTTATTTTATCTTTGCTAAAATACGTAAGGTAAGTACTCACATCCCCAAGTTACACATGAGAAAACCGAGGCTCAGGCTAATGCACACTTTGGTGACACATTAGTTAGGATGTGACGCAGAGGAGGGGTGCAGAGGTCTGCGCAGGGCACTGTGATTAGTGGCTGTCACAGGCCTTTAGGGACCAAGCGTTCATCCGTTACTGCTGAATGAATTATAGTTTGTATATTCTCCTTTCTAAGGATGCAAGCAGAAAAGGAAACGTTCATTTACAGCTAGAGCACTCGCAGAAGAGCATCCTGATAGCAGCTGCTTAGACAGAGAGAAGAAGGAAGGAGTCGGTACTGGCGTCAGACGCTCCCCTTCAGGTCCATGAAACAAGGGAACAGATTCTCAGCAGCCTGGCACTGGATAAATGCTGTCTGTAATCACCCAACGCCAGGAGATATCACCTGGCCTTTTGAGTTGCCTCCTGGCTATTTTTATCCTATTCATATCTGGGTCAGATCAGGGTGGTGGCAGCTTCAAAAGTCAGCAAACAAGGGCAGGGTGAGGCCACATGAGAATATACTGAACTAATCCCTTTACTCAGAGCAAAGGGTTCCTTTGCAGAGTATTTCCTCACAGGGAAAAAGCCAGCCAGGCTGTAATTTTAATCACTTGCTGGATGCCACTGGAGCCAGTGTGCAGCTTCCTTTCATCTGGGGTCCTTAGGGGCCCCTCTGCTCACCCCCATCTTTGCTGAGTCCTCTGGGTACGGGGGTGGGGAGGTTAGAGGTGGCCCAGGTCTGAGGCCCGCCCCTCCCCTTCCCCCTCCCTGGGCTGCGGGGCTGTGTTTCTGCCCCAGTGCTGTTGCTCAATCACCCACGTGAGCAGAAGTGTAAAAGCGCAGACCTGTTGAGTCTGGGGAAGTCTGTGAACCGGTCTCGCCCAGCTCGCATCTCCCAGCCTCACAGGAAAAAACTTCGCTTTGTGCGAAAAAACTTTGCTCTGTGCAGAGCACTTTGAATGAAAATTCTCCTTTTCAAGCTGCTGGAGTAGAGCCTGCAGCAAAGCCCCCCCTGGCTTTCAACGTGTTCCTCTTTGTCTTTGATCCCTGTGTGAAGCTGCAGAGGAAGGACAGTTTGAAGCTGGGGAGGGGAGGGGAAGGGAGGCCTGGACCCTGATTCAAAGACCAGAGGTGCTCAAGGGATCCAAACACGATTGACTTTCAAACCTGGAAGAAGCTGGCCCTAAAACAGTTTGGCGTTTTCTCTTTCTCCAACTGTACCAACTCATAATCAACACGTGTTGGTTTTTTTTTTTTTTCTTGTTTTCACAGTTTGGAGACAATCTCTCAAGATCCTAAGAATTCAATATCCTAGCCATCCAGTGTCCACATAGACACATACAAAATGCACACACACTGACCAAATTAACAACCACAGGTGAAATTTCTGTGTACCTCCTGGCAGACACGGGAAATTCACTTGGCAATCTGAAAACAATGAATTTAGTCTTAAAATATTTTTGAGACTAAAACAATGAGTTATACCACGGTAGGTATCACAGTTATAGGGATGTAAGTTACAATTTTATTTATGAAACATGGCTGATAAGGGCTTAGGGGTGCTCGGTCTGTAATAAGAGGGAAAAACATTCAAATCAGTTCTGCTGTTCTAAGTGCGTTAGGAGCCTCTTAATGCTTCCAAGCATTTCCCTTGTATCAAGGAAAAGACAAACGCAGACAGAGGGGACTCAAAACTAGTAAAACATATGCCACGGCCTCAGGTAGTTATTAATTTCATGGCAGGAACAGACGACGTAAGGACTCTCACAGGAGAAAGAACGCAGAACAACAAAATCAGAAACACGTGTGCTCAGGGCTCAGCGAAAAGGTGGCAGTTGAACTGGATCTAAAATAAAGGAGCTTCACAGGATAAATTCATGGAGTAGCTTTGAAAGGCTTCTTCCCAAAGCTTATGTTTTTTAAAAGATCAATTTTTCAGTATGCTTTTTAAAAAAGTCTTGAAGAAGTGCATCCCTTTTGACCCATAAATTTTACTTGTAGGAATTGATCCTAAGGCAATAAATGCACTGATTTTAAAAGTACTCATTATAATGTGGTTTATTACGAAATCTATCAAGATATCGGAAGTACTACCACTTAGCTACACTAGGGCATTGGTTAAACAAGTAATGGCATATTAATTTGATGGGCTAGTATAAAATTCACAAATTATATGTACTGATGTAGAAAGAGTTATAATCTTCTCTTAAAGAGAAAAAATAAGTTTCTTAAATAGTATGTAAATAGGCACACCATTTCTAATATCTACCTACACATATCGATATGGGAAAGTATTTAGAATATTAGATGCATTTTGTGACTAATTTTAATGTCCCTCATCTTTTTTTCCTTATTTACTATTTACTCATTAATCGTGGAAGAAAAAATAATCCAGGATGTTCTGTTGAGCTGTATCTCTCTGTAATATTCTTTTGTGCCAGTGAATGCTTTTAAATATAATATTTAGTGGATATTTTTAACCAGTTTGGTACAAATGTTTTTTAACAAACTTTCAATTCTTCTAAAGGTTGTTGTAAAGACCAGTTTTGGGCTATAATTTATCTTGTTACTTACAGGGAAGGATCACAGGTGAAGATTCCAATTGATTAGAATAATTGCCTTCAAGTGATTTAAGTCTCACTAGCATCTCTGTAGATATTAAAAGTTCATAGAAAAATGGCTAGAGGAAAAATATAGGTATTCTTTGTTTTTTAATCTATTTAACTCTGTAGTTATGAATAAGGAAAATCATAAGTGAGCAGTTGCCTAGGAAGCCACCTGGCTTTATTTACCTGGTCTGTTTATCCTCTATCAACACGTAACATATTCTTGAAAAGCAGCAAGTACTAAGCAGTCTCTCCTTGGATAATCTGATCTATATATACACATACACATATATACACACAATGGAATATTATTCAGTCCTAGAAGCCATAAAACGAAGCAATCCTGCCATTTGCAACCCCGTGGAATTCCCTTGTGGAATTCCTTCTGCCGAGCGGCCTGGCCCAGGCTTATGTTCCTCAATAGGCTTTGATAGCTAAATGGCTTAAACAAGATATTCAACCCTACCGGCCAAAAGGACCATCCGACATGCAGGAGAGACGAAGGTCAGCAGCCCTGACTTAACTCAAGGGCAGAGCAGCGTCTGCAACTCCACTGCACAGGCGGCTGCCTCGAAGTCCTCCCGGGCTCACCAAGAGACTCACCTGTTTTCGATTTGACCTGAGCTTCTGCATCTTTTCAGGAAGTGGCCAGGATTCACAAGCCAAGAGGAGGTCACCGCAAGAAGCAAAGGGGTTGTAAACTAGGATGTGATTTGGCTTTCACCAGCCGCCATAGTCCTGCAGACTTGCAGTGATGTGGGTTTTCAAAATCTAAAAGGCGATAAGCTCAAGAGTCAACATTAATTAAATGAATATACTTCTCATGTGCTGTAGGCTAAATCTGAAAACTTACTCCATGCCTGTACGGCTTAGTTCCGTAACTGTAAAATGGGAAAAATAATATCTATTCCAAGTAAAAAACACAACAAAACAAGAAACCCAGATGGATGAATGGCCACTGCCCATCTCTCTGACCTTGAGGTGGATGGACCAAAATAGAGGACAGTATGCTAAGAAAAATAAGCCAGACACAGATGAATACCCTTGATCTCACTTATAATCTAAGCAAGTCAAACTCATAGAAACAGAGAGTAGATGGTGGTTACCAGGGGCTGAGGTTAGGGAAATGGGAAGATGTTAGGCAAAGGTACAAACCTCCCTTTTTAAGACGAGTAAGTTCTGGAGATGAGTGTACAGCACGGTGACTCTAACGAACAACACTATATTATATACTTGAAATTCGCTGAGAAAGTAGATCTTAATGTTCTCACTACACACACAAAAAAGGTAATTGAGTTGATGGTTGTATTAATGAGCTTAATTGCAGTCATCATTTCACAACATATACATAAATAAAATCATCAGACTTTACAGCCTAAATATATGCAAATTTTGTTGGTCAGTTATGCCTCCGTAAACCTGGAAAAATAAAATATAAATAAAATAAGTAATTTTTAAAAATAAGTATATTAAAAGACATGTATTCAAATGACTAAACAACAGCAACAGAATCCTAAGCAGGTTCTCTGTAAAATAACGTAGTTAATATCTTCAAGACCTGCATTTCCTAAACGCTGTGTGATTTTTTGTTAGCTTAGCATTCAAGGGAATTCTTTATTAAATGAAGCTATGGACAAAGCTTAGGACAAGGCTTACCATTTCTGAGTGTGCCAGTAATCTGTGACGTGCTGACAGGGTTTACGTGTGAACAGCGATGTGTCTCTGCTGGAAAGGCTGGAAGCGGGCAGGGACACCCACAAATTCTGATCCCTGGAACAAGTGAGGGTCCCCCACGGCCAATTCCTGCCTCTGTGACACTCTTGCACTTGGTGGCAGGCTTCCATGTGTTCTGAGCCATTTGGACTCTCATATAACTTCCCTCACGCTGTTCTATGTTCTTATTTCACAACGGAAACTTTCAGGAAGAATGGGCTGGAACTCTATTTCCTAAATACAATATATAATCATTGAGAGAAATAAACATACATTGACCTGAGAGCATGTTTCCCCTTAACGTTTGGATGCTGTGGGCTCCCCAGTCCTGTTTAGAAGGATCGGCTACCATGTGGTCAGAGTATCCATTGACTGGGTGTTAAACCAACTGCCCTCTTCAATCACTGGTTTTCACTGGGTCATCGAACACCAAAGCACGTCTCTGCCAGGTCAGAATTGGCCCTTTGAGGTTCGAGAAACTAGCAGTCATCCTTCCTGAATATTCCCTTTTCCCTTAACTTCTGGGCTGTCAGTTTTCCTCTCTTGCTGCTCAGTCCCTCTCCGTCACCTTCAAGGACAATTTTTTTTGACTCGCCCTTAGACATCTGTATCCCCCAGGTTCACACTGAGTCTCCCCTTCTTCTCTGTTTCTTTCTTTATCCTGAGTGTTTATGCACTGCCACCTGCAGGACGCCCTCCCTGATGTCGTGACCCTACAGTCTGATGAGTTCCCACCTCCCGAGCAAGCAAGCTTGCTGGGGCGACGTCACACAGCCCTTCTCCTGCGGTACAGTCATCGGCTTACTTATGGGACTCCTTGTTTTAGTTCAGAGCTACCAGAGGACAGTTCCACACCCTGCGGGGCTTAAACAACAGACATTGATTGTCTCACAGTTCTGGAGGCTGGACGTCTGCAATCTAGGTGTCAACAGGTTTGCTTTCTTCTGACAGCCATGAGGGCAGGATGTGTTCCAGGCCTCTCTCCTTGTCATGTAGACAGCCGTCTTCTCCCTGTGTCTTTGCGTGGTCCTCCCTCTGTGCGCGTCTGTGTCCTAATCTCCTCTTCTTATAAGAACACCAGTCATGTGGGTCACACTCACATCCTGAGGTACTTGTGCTTAGAACTTCAACACATGGATTTGGGGGCCACAAGTCAGCCCATAACACCCTCAGCTAGACTGATTCTAAACCACGTGAAGTCAGAGACAAGGGCTTATTCCACTTCGTATTCCTGGCACATTGCACAAGGTTTGGCATGTGGAAGGTCATAAATACATTTGAAAAATTGAGGCAGTATTGGTCTCATCAACGTGAAATAGAAAATAGTTGACATGTTTGGAAACTTTTTATGATGATATATAGGTAGACAGACACCTGCATATATATTACATAATACATCAATATCACAGTATATGTCATATATCACATATATGACTTGCATACATATGCGTGTGTTTTGTGAGTATATATGTATAGATAGATAGATAGGTATCCACGTGTAAGTTCAGCAAGCAATTGTCTTTCCCTGAATCTCATTGCTGCTAGGGTAGAAGTGGGTTTCAGAACGAAATCGAAATTTTTTTAGGACGGGAGAATAGGAAAGGGTTATTGCGAGGCGACCAGGAGTGTCCGGCCCACAGTGTGTGTGTGTGATTCTTCACACAGAGGAGGCTGGAGGTTCAGGTGAGTCAATGCCCGAGGTCACCCAGCCGGGAGGGGCATGAGTCCAGGCGAGGGTGGCTCCAGAGTCTGTGTTCCTAATGACTGTAGGTTCCCAGAGTCCGCAGGTGAGGGAGAAAGCGTGGGGCAGCCTCCGTGAGGCTCCAGCTGCCCCTGGGCCTCGATACAGAGCCGTGGGTGGAGCGAGCTCCCTTGCTGTGATGGCACTTGTGACATGAGGGTGGCAAGCACAGATCAGACCACCTGGGAAGGAGCAGCCATAGACCGAACCCAAGGGCTGTGTGTCCCTGTGTGAAGAGTAGCCAGGTTTGCAGCAGCCGGACGGCGACACAGGTGTGCCTCTGTCAGATGTGCCCCAGATTCTGATGATCTCGCGTTATCAGAGCTGTACCTTGGGTCCCGTGCAATTAGGGACAGCTCGTCTCCTACCCTCCTGCCACCAAGAATGTAGCAGCACTGGGGAGGGGGTGGATCTTACCAGCTAGTGGCATAAGAAAATGTCATTATATCAAGTGAGGAAAAAAGTTTCCTAAGAAAGAGAGAGACATTTCAGACCCTTGAAACGGGCTAGGAGAACATCTTACCCCAAGATTAAGGGAAAAAATATTTTTGTAGTGTCTTAAATAATACATATTGCTAAAAATAACATCAAAGAGACAATGGTGAGTGATCCAGAAATTAAATGTCATTTTGTTGTTTGGGTTTTTTTTTTTTTTTTTTTTTTGCTTTTTTATTGACAGCCTTGGAGTATCACCTATGTGCATTTGTTATAGAAATCTATTTGTAGATAATGTCTTTTTAATAATCAACAAATCATATGGATGTGCATCCATGCCTACAACCAGCTATTGGCTCTTTTGAAAGTCCAGGTGGTACAGGAGGCAAAGAACCTTGTTTCCTGTTGGCAAACCTCAGAGGCCTGTCTTTGCAGGTGGCACTAAAAGAACCCGCCAGAATATTAGATGGAGCCGGGGATTCGAGACACACACTGGAGGGTTTGTTTCCCAAGTCACCGACTCAGATCCAGACCAGTTTGCTGCAACGGAGATATTTGGTACAGATGTGACCTCATGTCACCTGTGAATGGGGTGCCCCCCACTGTGCAGGTTTCTGGTGGGTGTGACCACCCCTCAGGCCAGGAGGGAAAAGCATGCCCCTGGGCTGCAGCCACATTCCCTGCTGGCCTCCTTCCTAGGTCACCCAGGTGGACGAGAGGCCCAAAGGACTTTCCACTGAGAAATGCTGTCTCTTGACCGTCTCTCCTATTACCATCCGTCTGGGCCATTTCCCGGGCTTCGTTCCGAGCTACTCCCTGACATTTAGTCCTTAAGCTTTAGAGGACAGGATTTGTCCCATTCTCTCCCAGATGGTTCTCTCTGCTTGACCTCTGGGTTAATGCCTAATGCCTGATTTGCTGAAGCCCTCGACGTGTCTATGACCTGCTCTCAATCGCTCCTGTCTGGGCTGGGCTCCTTTGCCCCGTCTCTAATAGGGTCCATCGTGCACCTCCTGCTCCTTCCCTGACACACATGGATGTTCTCGCTGGCTTCAGTGAGGCCTGTATCACTGCTCTGGACCCCTTGGATGCCGTAGATGGAACAAAAAGAAGATGCCAGAGCTGATCCATTTGGCATTCACACTCGGCAGATCATGACACCAGCAGGAAATTGCCGTGCATGAAAAGATAAGAATGGCCTTCTCTTAATGATCTAACTTTTTTTTTAAAAAATTATTATTTATTTATTTATTTTGGCTGTGTTGGGTCTTCGTTTCTGTGCGAGGGCGTCCTCTAGTTGCGGCAAGCGGGGACCACTCTCCATCGTGGTGCGCGGGCCTCTCACTATCGTGGCCTCTCTTGTTGCGGAGCACAGGCTCCAGACGCGCAGGCTCAGTAGTTGTGGCTCACGGGCCCAGTTGCTTCGCGGCATGTGGGATCTTCCCAGACCAGGGCTCGAACCCGTGTCCCCTGCATTAGCAGGCAGATTCTCAACCACTGCGCCACCAGGGAAGCCTGGATCTTAACTTTTTATAGTCTTAAGCTGTGCTGCTGTTTCAGGAGCTCACATCATGAGCAAAAACAAAAGCATAGAAACCACTTAAAATGGATTTATTGAGACTCCTGTGTATGCAAAGTACCAGGATGAGGGCAATTAACAAGGTGCCAGTTGTACCCTCAGGGGACTCACAGTTCATTCGAGGAAGCAGACATCGATATGACCATCAAAAGTACAAGACGGGCTCTTATAACTTCCATAGACATATATGCGTCAAGTGCTAAAAGATTACGAACACGGGACAGTTGATTCTACCTGAGATAATAAGAGAAGATTTTTGGAGGGGATATCTTTTACAAAAGCTTTGAAATCTGAGAATTTAAACAGGCAAACGTCAGCCAAAGGGCTCTGGATGGGAGAGGACAGCTCAAAGTCAGGGAAGCATGAAGGTATAAGATGATTTAGGGAGCAATTCCAGAAAGGGCACAAAGAGAGAGAAGGCAGGACATGGTCAGAGTCATATCATGAAGCATCTTCAATCCCATGCCAAGAAAGCTGATTTTTCTCAGAGTGATTTGGAGCCATTGGAGTATTTTTAGGAAAGTGCCTGTGAGTCGTGATTTGGCTTGGGTGTCTCCACAAATCTGCACTTTGGAAATTGTTGCTCTCGAATTGTTGTCCCCAGTCCAGCAACTCACCTGACAAGTCACAACTCAGATGTCGCATTTCCAGGAGGGTCTTCCGCCGAGAAGAGTTGGAACCCCTGTTGTGGATGTGTATCGTGACCCGTGTTCCCCATTTGGCAATGCTTACCCTACGTGTCATACCCTGAGGTCGCTCTTCTCTGAGAGATTCTGGGCATCTTATTTTGCTGACAGCTGTATCTTTGGTGCCTAGGATGGTTGTTTATAAATGTTGAACTGGGTTCTATTTAGGGCAGTTCATGTCAGGGTTACACCCAGTGGATTCGAGTAGGGAGGGGCAGGAAAGCAACGCACAATTAAAGAGACCTTTTCCACAGCACAATTAGAGGTGACAGGGTTTGGGCGAGAACCAGGGTAGTGCTGGGTTAGAAGAATGAACACTGCAGGGTTGAATGCCCACAACTTAGCAACTGAACAGACGCTGTGTGCAAATCTAAAGTTGAGGAGGCGGCTATGAGGTGAGGGTGATCCTCACTCTGATCCTTCCCTTGGATCCACTGCACTCACGCCTGTTTTGGTGCGGCCAGGGTTACCCATCTGAGAACTTGCTGCTCCCAGAAATCCACGGAACCCGGTGCATCTAGGGTCTAAACATCTACCAAAGGCCAACCTCAGGGGTGGGTATTGAGGGCGTTTCTGGGGCAGCTGAGTTGTGTCTCTCTGGATTTCCTGAGGGTTTATTAAAGTAAGGGGGAGACTGGATGGCCAGTCAGGGTTGCTGGGGCATGAAACCGGGGAGTCCGTTCAAATCTATTCTGCGTGACCGGTCCCCTCTGAGTCGTGCGTGGGTCTGTGTGGAGGCCTGGGTCCCGGGCAGATATGACACCATCGCTCTCTCCCAGCACCATCCCCCCGCCCCCTCTGCTCACCTCTAATGCTATAAAGAGATCTGATTCACCCCATGAAGGCATCTTAAGTCACGAACACCCAGCCTGGCATCATAATATGAAGGATTGTACAGAGTAGCCTTCACTTTGTGATATGGGACCTAGGTTAGGCCCCCTGGGAGTGTTTAAACTTACCCCTTCCATTTTCCCATCCTATGTATATTCAACCTCTACTAACTGCCCAGCACTTTACTGGATGCTAGAGAGACATTGGTGGTAACACAAGCTTCATGTGTCACAGGAAAGATGCCCATCCAATAAGTAACCACACAAGAGACCAGGCCGTCACTAATTTGAAATGTCTGCAAAGGATAAACTAGGGAGCAAGGAGAGGGCAGAAGGAGGGAGAAACAGCTTCACCCACGTGGTCAGGTCAGGCTTCCCTGAGAATGTGACATATCATCTGAGCTCTAAAGGATGCCCAGTCTTACCAGGCAAATGGAGAGGAAGCGGGTGGTGGGGTAGATGCGAGAGAACAGCGTATGTCAAGACCCTGAGCAGGGAAGGAGCACTGGCTGTACGTGTGGGCTCAGTGAAGTCAAGTTCATCCCAGAGTGGAAGCAAGGGGAGAGTGTGAGCCTGGAAGGATGGGTGTCCCATCCTGGAGGGAGCACCAGGGGCTCCAGAATCTATAAATTACTTTTGCAAAAGGCATAGGAGGTATGAGGCACACAGAGAATGTGAAAGATGATGCTAAAGTCATGGGTGGATAAAATTACCAAGAGGGAAGGGTGTAGCCATGGGTGTATAATAACGATATAATGATAGAATCTTCAAAAGTGCCTGGAGGAAAAAAAGGCAGAGAGAGAGAGAGAGGGAGAGAGAGAGAGAGAGAGAGATTGTTGTCCAAGAGAGATCTTCATGAGAGCTAACCATGAATGCCAAGAGGGTGAAAGAAAATTCTATTAGAAAGTATCAATTTGATGAAAGGAAGAACTTTTAACAGAGAAGTCTTCTGTGGTCTGCTTTTAAATAGGCGGTGGGGTTTTTTTTGTTTTGCAGTCGTAGTTGTTTTTCCAAGAGGGTATATGTGTGTGTGTAAAATCTTTGGAATAACTTTCTAGAAATATTTGTATGTAAATATGTAACTATTGTGTGTGTATATGTACATGCTTGTGTATCTGGTATACGTATATTTGTGTATGTCCACGCACTTACATAGCTCTTTTTTTCATTGCTTTTTCTATTCTTCCAAGGTAAGGACTACCTTTTACTTCCATTGTTATTTTCTTCAGTGCCCAAAATAAGGCTTACGGTGGCAGCATTAGAAACTCAATATAAAATATGTATGTATGTTCACAAGACAGCAGATTTCACTATTAACATGAATAACACCCAATTAGAAATACGGCATTTCAGGAAAACTTCATTTGATCAGATTACTCTAGTTAATTTTGACAAAACAGAGATAAGTGAACCACCACACTCTGATTAAATGTCCACAAGAGCACAGAAAGAACACAGCTTCCAGATGACTTTCTCCCCAACTTGACAAGCAATGAGTCTCTTGGAAGTAACAGATTTATTAAATTCCTTAGTCTCTTTAGGGAGGCTGGGTAACTTACAGTCCGTGTTGATGGTATTAATGCTTTCCGGTTTCTTAGTCGTTAAAGAGGTTTAACCACCAAGGGACCCCCAGAGATTTGTGTGATGATTTCCTAAAGACATAAGAAATCTGGCTTAACGTCAGAGGAGTGCTCAAAAAGAGCTCTCTGAAAAAACTGTAGCCTTTCCCAATGCATTTCAGAACACTATCTTGGTGACTCAAGTCTACAGCTTTCAATTTACATAAGTAAACAGATGAGTCACAGACACAGGGCGTGATGTTTGGGAAGAACAGTGTGCTGGGCCCCTTTATGTCCAAAACGAGGAAAGAGGAGCTGATGGAGGTTAAGTGGAAAAAGACGTTATGGGTATATTAAAAATAGGATCACAGAATTTACGGTAAAGCTATTTGGAGAAAATGGAACAGCCTGGACGGTTCTATGTTGGCTCAAAGACGATCATCTTAACTTTAAGGATCCCATGAGAGATCTTCATTTATTTAGTTTTCAATTTAATTTCGTTTATTTATTTTTTATACAGCAGGTTCTTATCAGTTATCCATTTTATACATATTAGTGTATACATGTCAATCCCAATCTCCCAGTTCATCACACCACCATCCCCGCCACCGCTTTCCCCCCTTGGCGTCCCTACGTTTGTTCTCTACATCTGTGTCTCTATTTCTGCCTTGCAAACCAGTTCATTTGTACCATTTTTCTAGGTTCCATATATGTGTGTTAGCATATGGTATTTGTTTTCTCTTTCTGACTTACTTCACTCTGTATGACAGTCTCTAGGTCCATCCATGTCTCTACAAATGACCCAATTCCGTTCCTTTGGCAGAAGCAAAACCTTGTTGAACCCTTTGAAAGAAATGAATTTGCCGATGGATTAAATCGCTTAATTTGGCATTATTAAAAAAAATTTTGAGAACTACTGATACCTTTAGCCATATCTGTAGGGATTGCTCAGTATCCACACTGTTGGGCTTGATGAGTTTCCTGACCTGGTTTGAGATGCTCCAGAAATGAAATGCATCTACCAGTTCCTTAGAAAGACTTTTTCCCAGCTGATTGCATTGAGGTATTCTTTTTTTCCTCACCATCCTCCTTTATTTTATAAGCCCAGAAATCTTTGATTTGCTTAATTTTACCAGGTCCTTTGTTTCTACATGCTTAGGATAAAAAAGTTGTCAGTATATTGTAAGCTAATAGACAAAGATATTTGTTATGCCATCATTTCCTCTTTTCTCTTGAAAGTGGTTCTGCTTTCTATCTTGTACTAACCATGTCAAGTCCACTATTGCCCCATAATTTACCTCTCACTTCCCAAACTATTTATTTATTAGAAAACCAATTCCAACAGATTTATAAGAAATACAGCTAAGAATTGTAGAGGACTTGTAGGAGATCTCACTGCAACAAAGATAGACATTCAATTGTTGATAATTACGGACAGTGTTTAAACTGCACTGGGTCTCTAGGGTTATTAACAGGTATACAGTGATGACAGTTTCTACCTTATGGACTTTCTTTCAGGACTGTTTTCGAACGAAAAGTAGGATACACATATTAAAAGGCTGTAGTTTTCCATTGCCGCCAATAACAAATTAACACAAACTTGATGGCTGAAACCAATACAAATTTATTACCTTATGGTTCTACAGGTTATAAATCTTATACAGGTTTTGCTGCAATGAAATCCAAGTGTCATCAGGGCTGTGTCCTTTCTGGAGGCTCTAGGGGAGAATGCACTTACTTGCCTTTTCTGTCTTCTAGAGGTCACCCTTGTTCCTTGGTCCATGACCCTTTCCTCCATCATCAAGGTCAGTGACCACCTGTGGAGTTTGCACAAGCCTCACTCTGACTCGATTTCACAGATATCCTCTGACTGTCTTATTCTGTCTCCATCTTCCACTTTTAAGGATCTTTCTGATTACATTGGGCCACCCCATCATCCAGGGTAATCTGTAACTTCATCATATCATCAAAGTGCCCTTTTCCCATGTAAGGTGACATAGTCACAGGTTGTGGAGATTAGGATGTGGACACTTTGGGAGCCATTACCACAAAGGTATTCAGTTGAATTTCTTTACCTCTAAACCTTATCTGAATCATCCAGGATCTTAGTAAATCTGCCCTATCATCCGCTGGCTTCCATATTAGTCAACTTTCTTTAAATTGCTTGTAATGAAGGAACGATTGACTTTGTAATATGATCTTGCTGTTAAATGGCATCTCTAAGGTTAGCCCCTGCCCTAAGGAAGGTGAGAGAACAACTCACAATTCCAAGGATAGGTCTTATATGGAACAATGACCTGCCCCCATATTCCCCCCAAAACAGAGGATGTGAATATTTGTTGCATTCACACAGCCAAGTCAAGAAATCCATGCATGTTAATTCACTCTGGAGTATGATTCATTTGCATGGCTTGGCTCCAACCATGGGAAATAAATTATATAATTGTTACTAAATCCTCACCTTTGATTCTATATAAAAGAAATCTGGGGCTTCCCTGGTGGCGCAGTGGTTGGGAATCTGCCTGCCAATGCAGAGGACACGGGTTCGAGCCCTGGTCTGGGAAGATCCCACATGCTGCGGAACAACTCGGCCCATGAGCCACAACTACTGAGCCTGCGCGTCTGGAGCCTGTGCTCCGCAACAAGAGAGGCCGTGATAGTGAGAGGCCCGCACACCGCGATGAAGAGTGGCCCCTGCTTGCCACAACTAGAGAAAGCCCTCGCACAGAAACGAAGACCCAACACAGCCAAAAATAAATAAATTTAAAAAAAAAAGGATGCCATTATTTGAAAAAAAAAAAAAAAAAGAAATCTGCACAGGAATTATGCATTTTTTGAATATATACACTAGTTTGATATACATCGTCTAGTTATCTTCCTTACTCAATATTTTACAAACTGCCTCATATATAATGAAGCAAGAATCAGCAGACTATGGCCCACAGGTCAAATCTGGCCTATAAGCTAAGAATGGTTGTTACATTGTTAAATGGCTGAAAAAACATCAAAAAAGAATAATATGTTGTTATGCAGAAAAATTACATGAAATGTAAGTCGTGTCCGTAAGTAAAGTGTTGTTGGAACATATCACACAGGGCTGCTTTGGGGCTACAAGGGCAGAGGTGAACAGTGGCAACAGAGACGATGTGACTCATAAACCCTAAAATATTTCTATCTGGGTATTTATTGTTCAAGTTTGTCCACTAACACAAAACTGACATTTTTTTGTAGGTAAGTATTTGGGAGATATGGCGGTGAAAGGGGGATTTGTTTATGTGCATTGCTAATGTTGATATGGAACTAAAATGTAACTCCACCTAGTTTTTGAAATCAGAACCACTCCAAGAGAATCTAATTAAGGATAAACAGTATTTTTAAAGCAACAGCAAAATAAACATGGATTTCAGTTATAAAAATTTTAGTAAGTAGATATAGGTGAGCTGGATCAATGTGGGTTTCTGAATCCAGAATTTACTTCTCTCTTGGCCATTGTCACTATTAGGCAAAGAGGTATGTGACCTTTTTCTAATAGAATTTGTAACGTAATCTCGCCAGGAAAAGAAAGGTGCGGGAAGGAGCCTTCAAAAAAAAATTAGAATGATGAAATGTTTTTTGGAATCAGTCGTATCCAGCTTCACCAGTCGGTGCTACATAAATCCAAGCAAAGAGTCAGATCTGAGTAATGTATTTCCTCTTACAGAAGATTATTTCAAACAGTGACACAAACACTGTTGCAATTGGTTCCAGTCAAGGTTTGGCTTTTCACTTTGAATGGATACTGCACATTTTTAAACCTGAGAGTTGAAATTGAGCACCCTGACATCAGAAAGCTTGCCTACATATTTCACTGGACGCAGCTTTTCCTCCAGGTAAAAGTAGGAGTAACTAGGGAAACGCTCTACACAGCCAACCCGTGCCTAGCAAATTCCAGGCATAGAGTACGATTTCCAGTGGTGGAAATTGCCAGCCAGCCCGCAAAGGGCCCCACCAGTTTCAGCTCCAGGGTAATTTGTGAATCCCTGACATATCATCTGCACGAATAAGCATCATTTTGAAAATAGTTTTACAGCTGAGATGCAAAATAATTATACAATGTGTAACCCCATGTAAGTAGCTTTAGGAGCATTTACACGTGCATCTATACCATCTCTTTAAACACCTTGATCTAGGTCTTTTCAAGTCCAGTTTACAGACTGGAAAACTGAGGTTCAGAAAAGATAACCCAGGGATATAGTGCCTCAACTAGTGCAAGTGGAGCCAACATACAATCGTCTGTCTGAAGCATCCAATCCAGTAGTACTTAGGCCACTGTCCAGAATGGAATGCATCACAGCATCTCTAACCATCAAGAGCTCCTCTGCCTGAGAAGGCATGTACTCCTTAGTAATGACACAAAGTTTTCAAGAGTAGGAAGTAAATGACTTGCTTTTTCTGACAACCAGAGTGCAAATTGTAAGTGGACTGGATATTTTCAACAGCTTAACCAGAGGTTGATCCTGTCTTACTTTTGAAAGATTTAATTTTGTTTAATATACTACTTTACTCACACATGATTTTATTCCATGTTGAATCTCTTTGACAGTTCTTGTCACTAATCTCATAAACATCCCTCTTCTTCACTTGAGCAGGAAAGGCCCAGGTTGTGAATCTGCAGATGGGGCCCTGGAAACATTGGATGTTAACAGTTATCTGAGTCGACTTCAGGTGAAACCGAATTGCCAAGTGTTTAAATAGTGAAGGGCAGACTTGTATCATTTGCCTATCTTTTCCTTTTGTAATTCATTATGATCGAGGTCCTGATAAGAAGAAATAAGCGATCAAAAGAATATCTGCTCATTTAATCATCATTAATAAAGAAGAATCAAAATGTCCAATATTTGTGAAAGCCTTTATTCCATCAAGGATGAATATAGCATTTCTTTGTGGGCAAAGATGAAATTACCTGAAGTGCTTCAATGTGGAAATGCAGCTAATAAATGGCGTCTGTTTTAGGCAACTCTACATAATGACTATTGGCGCTCAGTTGTAAAATCGGGTTTGAGACGGGACATTTGCGCTGCTGGTTTACAAGAGAGATTTTCTTCATTCTCTCTTCCAGGCTGACCGGCATGAACCTCCCTTCCCCTGTTATCAGTAGCAAGAATTGGTTACGACTCCATTTCACATCCGACAGTAACCATCGACGGAAAGGATTTAATGCTCAGTTTCAAGGTAAGAAGGCTCCATCTTATAAGAAAAAAAAAATGTATTCACACTGCATAAATGCAACTACCTGATTTAGTGATTTACACATAAGGGGACCTCAAAACAGAAATGGCAGATTGTTTGTAGCCAGGTAAAACAGAGAGTCTATAGTCAATAGTCTGTAGGGTTGATCTGAAACTTTCTCTTTCTCTCTAATTTCTAGGGTTTATTCCTGGATAGTACTGTATAGTTTCCTATATGTTTCTAATAATCAATAATTGTGATCAATACTGTGAAAAGGTTGATGGAAACTATTCCACATGCATCTGCAAATAAAACTAGTATGGCACTGTCAGAAAGCTAGATGCTGTCCCAAGCAAACTTCTCCAGCTTTCCCCAAATCATGGCCGTGAGAATGCCAGTTCAATTAAGGCAGAATTCCCTGAACACTTGCCACAGGGAAGCTGGGACCCCAAAATGAGGAAATGATGACAACCCCCATGCTCCAGAAACTAGCAGGTCAGAAAGATAATTTGTAAACAGCTCCCATGAAAGATGGAACGGAAAGAGAATCACGGGAGCCACTTAAGGAGGTTTTAGTAATGTTCCAACAAGTGGCTCTGAATGACTCCTATCTGAAACACATTTTAAAATCCATAATGCCTTCACTCTGTCCTTTTGGGCAAGAAGTTAAAAAAAATAAGAGTAATCTTCAGGGATTTAAATACAGATGATGCTGAAGAGGACACGTGTGTTGAGTTTTATCTGCCACCGGGATCCTTGGGGCTTGTGAACCCTCATGGAACGTGCCTGACTTGGAGTCCAGGGACAATTTTATTTCACCAAAATGCATTTATTCATAAGGAGCATTGTCCACCCCTCAGTTTCTTCTGATGCTGCCAGAAAGCTCTTGAATTGCAAATATACTGCCTTGAAGCTTGGTAAGAGTCACAGTAATTTGTTTTCACTTACTCTGGGACCCAGGCAAGGCCAGTCTTTTTCTTCCCATACCTGCCTTTGTGTGCCTTTATCTTTCAAGGCCACATATTCTAACTGTAGTTATAGGAGAACAGGTATGGAAAGGACATATCAGTGGGGACTGGGGTCACTAGGTGATATAGTGGTGGGGGATGAGGAATACACCACCTAGTCTCGTAGGAAATTCTGAGTCTTCTCTGTATTACTCCACATCAACAGATACATCTATCCCTGATTTAAAACCATCGTAGATCACTATTTGGAATAACAATTGACTGATCAGACAGGTAGGTAGGTAGATCTATAGCGTTATTTCTAAACTGGTGATTGATCTTCTCCAAAGGTCCCGATTAACTGATTGGTATGGAACTACAGAAAAATTTCTAGGTATCATCCTCTAAACCTCATCAGTGGATTTGGCATCTGTACTAGTGATTGGAAGAAAGGTGAAAAATAGAATATCAAGTTTGAAGATACTCTAAATTGGTAGATATAAGAAACAATTGCAATAGTTTAGACATATCAGCCATTGATGATATATATAAGTCGTGATTAGAAAAATGTGTACATAAGTCCCAAGAGATAAAAAGATGCAAAAATATAAGGAGGGGTAAACATGGCTTAACAGTGATACATGAGAAAACCTCTTCAGGCTGACTTTGAAGTTCAAGTCCAAGACTAAATGGTGGGAGGGAGCTGCCTTTTGTTTCATTCACCTCAGGCTTTATATCACAGGAGGGGTCATGACTAAGGCTGAATCTCAGCCGACCATACATGGAAAGTCAGATTCAGTACCGGATGTCATCCTCTTGTGACAAAACAGAGAGCACCTGTCAACGCCAGGCGGGAAAGCATTATGAGAATTTTTGTGGCTCCTGAGGGCAGAACTATCACCCGTGAATAGAAGCTACAGGTGGTCCTTCCTGCTGATTCTAGAACAAGCCTGAGGGCAGTGGAAGGCAGGAGGCAAGCGATGGCTCAGGCTGAGCCTCTCAGAGCCCCCAGCAGCTGTCCCAGTGACCACCTCCGCTGGACACCACTCTGCCCTGACTTTGCAGCTGAGAGGCCTCAAGGTTTTCACTCTGAGGACAAATGAGGGGAAAGCTTCCTGTCCTGTAGGAAAGTGTGTTATTCCTGTAAATTTTCCCTTTTTTTTCTGCCTGGATTGAACATCAGGAAGCCCCGATTTGTACTGTACTTTATTTCAACCAGACAAACTCAGGGGGAAAACACTGTTGTTATTACCAACACAATTGCTAAAAAGAAAAGCAGAGTAAAAGAGCAATCTAAAAAACCAGCAAGAACAATAATAATAGTGAAAACACACAGTGTCTACTAAAAGCTAGTTTAATATCTATGTAAATATTCTGTCAAAACCCCGGATAGCCAAAGCAATCTTGAAAAAGAAAAACGGAGCTGGAGGAATCAGGCTCCTGGACTTCAGACTATACTACAAAGCTACAGTAATCAAGACAGTACAGTACTGGCACAAAAACAGAAATATAGGTCAGTGGAACGGGATAGAAAGCCCAGAGATAAACCCACGCACTATGGTCACCTTATCTTTGATAAAGGAGGCAAGAATATACAAAGGAGAAAAGACAGCCTTTTCAACAAGTGGTGCTGGGAAAACTGGACAGCTACATGTAAAAGAAAGAAATTAGAACACTCCCTAACACCATACGCAAAAATAAACTCAAAATGGATTTAAGACCTAAATGTATGGCCAGACACTATAAAGCTCTGAGAGAAAAACATAGGCAGAACACTCTATGACATAAATCACAGCAAGATCCTTTTTGACCCACCTCCTAGAGAAATGGAAATAAAAACAAAAATAAACAAATAGGAGCTAATGAAACTTAAAATCTTTTGCACAGCAAAGGAAACCATAAACAAGACAAAAAGCCCTCAGAATGGGAGAAAATATTTGCAAACGAAGCAACTGACAAAGGATTAATCTCCAAAATATACAAGCAGCTCAATATCAAAAAAACAAACAACCCAATTTAAAAAATGGCAGAAGACCTAAACAGACATTTCACAAAGGAAGACATACAGATGGCCAAGAGTCACATGAAAAGATGCTCAACATCAATAATCATTAGAGAAATGTAAATCAAAACTACAATGAGGTATCACCTCACACCAGTCAGAATGGCTATCATCAAAAAAATCTACAAAACAATAAATGCTGGGAGAGGGTGTGGAGAAAAGGGAACCCTCTTGCACTGTTGGTGGGAATGTAAATTGATAGAGCCACTATGGAGAACAGTATGGAGGTTCCTTAAAAAAACTAAAAATAGAACTACCATACAATCCAGCAATCCCACTACTGGGCATATACCCTGAGAAAACCATAATTCAGAAAGAGTCACATACCACAAAGTCCATTGCAGCTCTATTTACAATAGCCAGAACATGGAAGAAACCTAAGTGTCCATCGACAGACGAATGGATAAAGAAGATGTGGCATATATATACAATGGAATATTACTCAGCCATAAAAAGAAACCAAATTGAGTTATTCTTAGTGAGGTGGATGGACCTAGAGTCTGTCATACAGAGTGAAGTAAGTCAGAAAAAGAGAAACAAATACCGTATGCTAACACATACAGATGAAATCTAAAAAAAAAAAAAAAAAGGTTCTGAAGAACCTAGGGGCAGGACAGGAATAAAGATGCAGACATAGAGAATGGACTTGAGGACATGGGGAGTGGGAAGGGTAAGCTGGGACGAAGTGAGAGAGTGGCATGGACATATATACACTACCAAATGTAAAATAGATAGCTAGTGGGAAGCAGCGGCATAGCACAGGGAGATCAGCTCGGTGCTTTGTGACCACCTAGAGGGGTGGGATAGGGAGGGTAGGAGGGAGATGCAAGAAGGAGGAGATATGGGGATATATGTATATGTATAGCTGATTCACTTTGATATAAAGCAGAAACTAACACACCATTGTAAAGCAATTATACTCCAATAAAGATGTTAAAAAAATATTCTGTTAAAGAATCTGAATCTTGGGGTGTTTGGTGAAGAAGGGGAACATTAAAAAGCACATTTCTTTGCTTACTGCCTTTCTAACATTATTGTAGTCACATTTATCATTTGTGGTCACTCGTAAGACTATAAAAATTCCATCAGTGTTACTCAAAGTGAACAAGATTGCAAGTTATTTGAGATTCCTATGAAAACTCTTTGTGTTTCCTAAGCTGCTAACACAGCCCTCTGGTGGTGTCTCTGGAGGAGAAACTGCTTCTCCGGCCAAGAGTATGACGCCTGGATAGGTTTTTACAACTTCTAAAAACAAAGAACACATTCCTTTTAACTTGGTGCTTTTCTTGGTCAGATAAACAACCACCCACCACCATAACAACGTCTTTCTTCTTTTCCTTTATGTTTTCATCCCTACGTTCTTCCTTCTCTGAATCTTCCACTTTCTTCTTTGGCTTTTATCTCTTCAATCATGCCAGCAAGTTATGCCAAAAGTAGTAGTAAGGTTGATTGACAAGTAAAACTGCTCTATAGTTGCTAAATATATTCACCTTTAAAATAGCATTGTGAACAAAAAATGTGGCAATGGCAATAAAAGCCACTTGATAGATTTGAAATATCTTGTGTCTGTAATGGGCTCTCACAGAATAATAGGTTTACGTAGGACATGTTATTCTTTAAATCAGCTGAAAATTGAGCCCGTTCTTTATATGTTGCCTCCATCATTAATTATAATTAAATAAGTGCCTTGTTAGCACAATTCATCATGTAGACATTTTTGATGTCTACAAGATGAATATTTTTAAAGATATATTAACCTTGAACCATGAATACCTCTTCACTATTACGTAGCCATATATGCACTGAGCTCCAGTTTTACATATATTTATCTGGCCATTTATAAAAATACAATTTTCACAAAATGAAATTCCCATTGATTTCTGTAACTGATCAATCATTTTGAAAGTGTTTGTAATAAAGTTCCAGCTTATATAAAGAACACTCTGGCTCATAAATCAAGGGAAAACCTGACCGTGGCTTTAAGTTTTGTGTTGACACAAACAATTAGCTTTCTTTTTAGGTGATCATTCTATACCACTATTGATTTTCCTTTTTATTTAAAATGAAGAACTTTGTATAAAATGAAGACTTTCATGTTGTTAAAAACATATTTTGGAAAATTGGGAACTTCATCTTTTCAGATTAATTCAAGTTTAGGTAAAAGTTATGCATTCTCCATTCTCCAGTGTTCACATCTTCTGCAACCTGTAGAAGTTCTACCTCCAAGGTAATAGACCTGGATCCTGGGGCCAACGCGTTTGTCTGTCTCTCCCTTTAGAACAGTAAACAGTAAGGACCATAAACTAGAACCTGAAAGGGGCTTAGTTAACGTATGTTGAAACATGAAGGAAATCAGGTGCTCATACTCTTCCCAAGGCCCATGGACCATTGGTCTGCAGAACTAGTGAGACAACCCCTAGGTGGCGTTCTCGTTCATTTCTATGGCCTTGGGCACCTTTCACTCTTCCACTAAGGGGACCTTTCAGGTAGATGGGACACGTTTTCTTTCAATCAAAATAAATTAATGAAATCTAATCTTATAACCTCTAAGTAATTCTTAAAATCTCTAAAAGGAAAAAGAGTTTTTTTAATAAATATAAATTCACTGAAATCAGAAACACATACCACTTTCCCTAAATATATACTTTAACTTCTCTGAGAACCAAAGATTCTTGCCAAGGGCCAACTCCAGGGCTTTGAATAATTCACAGAAGATCCCCACCTATGTGTTCCAAGCTGCTGACTTTTGGCCTCTCCTTTTTTATTAAGTACTCATTATTAGCCAGTATCCTCTCTGCCCTGTGTGTCTCGCTACCTTAGTCTATAAAACGAGAATAATAATATCTGCGGCCCCTAACCACTGTGGGTAGCAAATACAATGAAAAGAAGGTGTGGCAAACACTTTGTAAACAGCACTGAGACATCAGAACATCCATCGCCCATCAATAACCATTCCTTGAGCTCAGTGTGTCCTCCTAACCCAAATTAACTAAAATAGTTTGATCTTCAAAATTTTAAGAGGTATTTTAAAATGTAAAAAATGGGAAGACTATCGTCTTACATTGTTGGCGGTAATTGGAATTGGTGCAGCCTCTTCGGACAGCTGTTTTATGGGAAAGTTGGACCTGAGCCTTTTCTAGACCCAGCAGTTCCACTCCGGGTACATGCCCAGCAGAAATGAGTACAGATGTGCAACAGGACACACGGAGAGAGAATGTGCGCTGAAGCTTTATCCATGGTTGTCAGACACTGGAATTAACCTAAATGTCCAGCCACAGTAGAGCATGTTAAGGAAGTATGTATATTCGTCCAGTGGAATACTAAATAAAAATGAAAAAAGACAAACTACTTCTACAAGCAACAACATGAGTGAATCTTGTAGACATACTATAGAGTGAATGGACCCAGACACAAACACATGCACCCTGCATGGTCCATTTACATGACATTCGGGGATCTGCAAAACCAAGTAGTTACATGAGAGCTCTTTGCTAAAAAAGAGTATTTTGCTTTTTACTTTGTGTGCGTGTGTGTACGTTTCGATTTAAAAAGTGTTTCTACAAAGGGTCGGAACAATCCCCTTCCTCCAAAATGACTATTTCTTTAGAATTTTCTTACAAATAGGCCCAGACAAAAATACCTAGAGACCCCCCCCCCACTCAATGTCATGGTCCTATTGAAGGTCAAAATTAAGAAGAGCCTCACCCTACCTACAAGGAAAGGAGATAGTAAGTGGGGTGGCCCCTCGTCACACAGCCTGTAAATAAATGGCAGAATCAGGACGTCAGTAGAACCCTCTGTGCTCTCTGTTCAATGTCACCCTTTCAACTCTATTTTCTCCATCGACTTGCAGTACTGCTTCTTCTGTTGCCAATCAGAACACCTTTCTTTGGGGAGTAGTGATTTATTTTTGTAAAAGGGAAATCCCAAAGAAAAAAGTGACACTAAAAGACAGCTATACGTGAGTGACAACTTTATCCATTTTCTCAGCTTGATCTATTCAGAGCAGAAGAATGGCAGAACCCCCTGAAGGAACAGGTGTAATAACAATGGGGGGGTGGGTTGGCAGAAAAAATAAACGTGGAGAATGAAGTATTGAATAATAGAATAAATATATTCCTGAATGAATATGAATACATATGGATATGGAACTAAAGGGCACCATGCAGGTAGAGGCTGGAGTTGAAAAGAAGTTAAAGAAACGTACATACAGTCCTGAAGAAGGAGGAAAATGACAAAAGGAACAGGGAGATGCTTCACAGCCTAGTGAAGGGCTGCCCTTGGCGAACAGGTGTGAGGGCTGCCCTGCGTGTGTCATACTCGTGTGACACAGACACATGGAGGAAGCCACTTTGCAGACACACCGTCCACAGTGTAAATCCGGCCACAGTGAGCGCTTTCACTGTGTGGAGTGAGGGGGTGGGGATTGGAGGTGAACAGCTTGGTCCAAGCCCAGCGATGGATGGACCATGGGAGACACGTGGCCTTGATCTAAGTCCCAGTCCTGTTATATGGAAGCCTGTTTCCTGCCCTACAAAACAGGATTGGTAACAATGACCACCGTGGACAGAGATGTGGATTAGAGGATTAATCCTGTGAAGCGTATAGCTCGGTGCCCAGAATGGGTCCCCCTGCACCTCAAATTCGGGTCTACAATCTCCGTATAGGGGATGACCTGGACGTCTGTCTCACAGACTTTGTGTGCAGAATGCAGTGAGGGCTCGCAGGGTTTTACTACCTTTATAAACTTCCTGGAAGTTCGCCGGCCTCTACTCCTTTTGTTTACTCTGTTTCACTGGTCCAAGTACGATGGCCATTCACTAGACAGCAGCTCAGGCCGTTCAGTTGATCTGTTCAGGTCCCTCATTGACGATCTGAATGTGACCTCACTGCGCTGGGACACATGGGGCCAAAGAGGACGGGTCGTCCTCTGGCCCCCAGTCCAGGGGAGAAGAGAGGAATACACGTAAACGGATAATTTCCGGATGATGTGAGTGAAGCCAGGCACCAAGAGCTATGAATTAGAAAAATGCACCTCTAAAAAAAAAAAAAAAAAAAAATGCACCTCTGCTGACGTCGGAAGGAGCAGAAGGCTGTTGGAGAAGGTTTCCCAGAGGAGGGACAGCCTGGGTTGCACCCCGGGCGTCCGGGAAGAAGGAGGGGATGGATCTCGGCAAAGAGAGGAGCACGAGGAGAGCCAGAGCAGCAGCACCGAATGCAGAGGTGCATTCAGCCTTCTGCAGATACAGCATGTCAGTCCTGGGGTGGGAGGGGAGATGGAGAGAGCAGGGAGGAGCAAAGGGAAAAGGGTGGGCTGGATCCCGGGAGGATTTATGCCATCCTTAAAAACGTGACTGTAACTGTGGGTAAACAGTGAGGATCCCGGAGTGTTTGAGAAGCAGAATCGGAGAGCAATGCGCACAACTTTGTTGCTAAGGCTGCTGGGTGGTACCCTTTGGTAGCTCTTGGGGGGCCCCTGGGGCATCTCAGGAAGAAGGGCTGCAGGTGGAACACTCTGAGACACTGAGCACAGGAACCGGGACTGTCCCCAAGTCGTCATATTTAACAAAGAGGGGAAAATGTGGCTGAGATACACATATTTGCCCTAAAGCGGTGACATGCCCTTCATCCCAAGGCTCAGCCACCAACACATTTAAAGCATCAGTATATTTGAAAGAGAATGTGCCCATCAGAGGGGTGTGTGTGTGTGTGTTTGGTGGTGATCATGGTGGGTACTTGGCAAAGGGAGAAACCTAGTGTCAAACCTGTGTCAGCCTGTCTTCTTCAGAGCCCAGTGAACCAGTGCTGGACAAGAGAGAGGAAAGCTTCATGGCAGGGATTCCAGGCTCAGTAAGCGGTGGTCTGGCTGTAACCCACTTCCTCTTGGGAACACACAAGGGAGCTTGTGTTAATTAGCACATCATCAAATAGTAGTGGCGAACCCACTGTGTGCAGCAACGCCTCCATCTGCAGCAGGAAAGCCCCATCTCTCATGGAGCTGACATCCTCGGGGGGGAGAGAGAAATGCACCAAACGAGTCAAGACCACAATGTTGGGGGATACATTAGGGGTCACGGGCAAGAAAGGCCCTTCAGAGGGAGCAAATTTGACCTGAGATCCCCATGGCTCGTGAAGGTTAGAAAAAGAGCAGCGTAGGCAGTGAAAACAGCAAGTGCCAATCCTTCGAGGAAGGAGGAGCCGGGGAAGAACACAGAATGCTGAAGGGTGAGAATTGCCAGAGGTGCATCAGGGGACAACCCCTCGGGGCCTGGTGGGGAGGTCCGCAGGGGCAGATGATATTTACTTTATGTACAAGGCAAGGCTGTAGAATGTCTGGAAAGTGAGAGCGAAGTTGTCTGATTTAAGACCATCACTTGAGCTGGTCTGTAGAGAAAGCCACTCTGTGGACTAACATCCCGTCCCCTCCATGAGTGATGGCGATCCTTCTACACGAATAAATGATGCTGTGGGTCTTACCATCTTTTTTCTCATCTTGGTTCTTGGGCCCCACCCTGAGATACGGATCATGTCACAGCGCTGGTGAATGGTGCTTTCTGGTCTGCAAGGTGGAGGGCACACCTGAGCTCAGGTGATCAGCTGGGGCAGCACAGCCAGGGGTCACCTGCCTGCAGGGCTCTTGTCCTGGCCCAAGTGACATACCCCTCAGCTGCTCCCATGTGTCCAAAAACCCACCCTCACTGCACAACATCACCGTGGGCTGTCTGTCCGTGATGTATTAGACCCACCCACTTAACCTTTGTTAAGGCGGGGAAGCGAGTGTGATCGTGTGTGTGTGTGTCAGCACATTCAGAAATCACAAAGGTAAAAATCCATCGTGAACAGGACAGGACAAAGAGAATGTGCTCAGATTTCAGTAGTAATCACTTTCACTAGACATTGGGAACAATTTCTTACTAATGTTGAAACTAGTGTTGAAAAAGAGAACATATTTCTTAAGGAAAGTATGCTATTTTATTCATTAGAGATGTTAAATTAATATATAGGAGTCTCACCTTGAGGCAACCTAATGGAGTAAATGAACTTCTGAGTCCATTCCAGACTTTTAAGTCAATGCATTTTCATGTATTCATTGATTTAAAAATTGTGTTTGGAATATTAATGCACAGTAAACCTTAGCCATTCTACGTAAAAGCACTTAAACTAAAGCCTTCCTTTCCCTGAACTCCTAAATGTGGTTCACACGGGGGAACTGGGAGCTGACAATGTTATTCAGTAAATCACAGCTATTTAGAATAGATTAATGTGTAGCACAGGTAGATGTCAAGTTGTTATGCTTGGAAAATATAAAAGCTTTGGAGGGTTATTACTCCCTTGGCGAATTGTCTTTCTACAATTTTTATTTATGTGATGTTAAGATGGAAATTATTCTGGTTTTTGGTTTATCAACTCCTAACTGTACTCACACTTTGTGCTTCTTCTCTCCTGGTGGCAGTTTGATCAGTCCCATCTGGAGACTATGTTTAGAGTTTATTTCTAAAGGCGCACACATATCCATTTCTCACAGGTACCGTGTGCTTTGGAAATCAAAGCATCACGGTGTACTGTGCCCATGTCAGGAGGCTGTCAGCATTTCCACTGAGAACGTAGTCGTCATAGTGTAGTGTTTCTTCACACTCCCCGACACATGCTAGGTCAGCGAGGTGCTAGAGGTATCGCTTACCCGAGATAGTTACTACGTGGAGCTGTAGGGACATCGACGCTCAGTCAGAACCGTAAGGAAGCCAGGAAACTTGAAAATGCACGAGCCACGTTTCTTGTTCTCTTAATCATCTGGGTTGGGTTTCTCAAGTTGCACAGCGAAGCTGTTGCTTGATGTGACACAGAATCTAGGATGAATCTGGGAAAGGAGCGTCATTGTTCCAGAGGCTGCCAATGCAACACTCAACACAGATCCAGATGTGAGTTTAAAATGGGTTTTGAAGCAACGTGGAGCAGAAGTTTATTTCTGGGCACCTGTGGAATCTGGTTTCTTCAAATTGGTTCAGCGTATTCCAAGTTTGCATGAAGTCACTCACTGGAAAGCTCTTTCTTTACTATAACAGTTTCCAAGAAGGGTCTCAGAGGGTCTCTTCCTTCTGGTCAACTCAGTCTGGGTGGTGGCTTCTAAAGCCTCACATGTTCCTTGCAGGCTTCTCCGTGCAGTGGACCATCTTAATCTGCACCATGGTGAAGGCTGTGTGTCCTCCACGGGAGACCTGTGGTCAACTTTTGACCATGATATTGTGTACAGTTTATGAACCCAAGAAATATAACGTAGGAAGGAGAAAATCCCAAGGGTTTTCTTGTAGGTATTTTGAAATTTACCTTGAGACTAATAGGACCTTAGCTTTCTCCAGACATGCGACTAGCATTTATTGAGCACAGCATCAAGGTCTACAGAAACATGCAGCAAAGTGAATACAAAACTCCTCTTTCCAGAAAAATATATACCAAGTCGCTAGAACGCTGATGTTAGTGTATGTTTGTAAGTCATTGACTCTTCATTTCTTAGCCCAGTGGTAATTCTCTTTGGTTGTGTTTTTTTTTGGGGGGGGGCCTCCAAAAAGTTTAAGACTTCCTAGTTAAGTCTTCTCCTGTCATAAAACTCCTTATACTTCATAAATGTGGAGTCCAGATCTGATTGCACCACATCCCTGCGTAGAAATCCTTGCAGCCCCATCATGTACAACGTGCAGGGTAGACACCAGAGCTCTCAGAGATTCGTCCTCATTCTTCTTTTCAAAGTCATCTTCTAACCCACATTCCAAACAGCTCAGGCTCCTGACATAAACGCACTGACTGTGGTTTGAGCACATCGTCCTCTACCCGCCCCCTACCCCCAGCCCTATCCCTCCTGCCACCTGCTGCGACATATCCCTCTTTTTCCATCCTTCTTTGAAGAAACCCTGGCTGGTATCAATCATGGATCCGTCTCTACCTGCAGAACACCTATAGTCTCCTTACGGTGTTTTCTCCACTTTATTGAGGCATAATTGACAAATAAAATTGAAGATATTTAAAGTGTGTTACATGATGATTCGATATACATAAAAGGGTGAAAGGATTCTCACCATCGACTTAATAAGCACACCCATCCTCACATATTTACCTTTTATTTTTGGTGAGAACATGTAAGTTCTACTGTCTTTGCAAATTTCAGTTATACAGCAGTGTTGTCACCTATGGTCACCATGGTGCACATCTTTTTCAATCTTTTCCTCATTACATTTTTCAGAAAATTGCAATGGTTTTCCAAAATGGTGTAAATAAATATATATATATATGTATATATACATAAATATGTGTGTATACGTGTGTGTGTATATATATATTCCTAATTAATAATTGACTCAGATTCAAAACCTTAACCAAGTCAAAATTAGAGGTTTATTTTACCTCTTGAAATGGTTATAAAGACCAGGGTCTCCTACTTTCCTTAACCCAGACATTATCAGCCCTGGCCACACAATTGTGACACCTGAGAGATTTTAAAAAGCACCCTGAGATTATGATTTTGTTGGTTTAGGCTGAGGACGAACACTGGCATTTTTTAAGGCTTTCCAGATTATTCTAATGTGGAGCCAGAGTTAATAGAATGATGGAGGCTATCTATAAGCATTTTGATACTTAATTTTACAATTGATATCACCACTGGTAATCTTTTCTGCTTTAAAAAATGATACCTATTGCATAATATTTTGAAATTCGAAATGTAATTCCTATTGAATCGTCCACATAAAAACAATCATATATTAGAAATAACCTTGGTGTATATTGGAATGAATATACAAAAAACAAATCTACTCTGATAGTAACAAAATAGAAAGTGGGTTGTTCATTTTATCTCTTTTTTTTACTTAATAATTTATAGGCATGGGAGGCACTAGAGCATGCTGTTTATTTATGAGTATATTTAATTGATACTTTCAATATAGTCCTATAAACTATTATCTTCATTATTTTAATTTTCTGTCTTTAGAATGACTTAAAACATAATAAAATATATTTGTTAATTCAACCTTCAATACAAAGGTATGAAATTTGGTCTTTTTCTCAAAGCATTTTTCAGAATGTTCTCTTCTTTGTTTAAAGTAATTTCTCTTTTTTGTTCGAAGTAAATTTTAGGCAATTCCAAACATTGAGACCAAAGTTTCTAAAATCTGTTACATTAATTAATGTCAGTGTTAACTTTAAACCTGTATTAATTGCTACTGCAAACTTAATTATTTATGGTACCTAAATGATAACATTCATTTAAATCTAATTTAACTTGGTAACTAGAACATGATATATATTTACAAAATTCTTATCTGTCATATGTTTATTTCCATTTAATTATATTAACCTGAGGTGTATTGAATACGTACTATTAGCAAGACAGATAGTATGAGCTTGCTGTAAAAAACATACTTCTCATGCCTGAAGCACTTCTTGATACTATGGGGAAGACCAGGCTTACTTACTTCTGCTGTTGTGAATCTCGTGTATTTGTTATCTGTCTTTTTGGATTGTTACCTCTGATCTTGCAATTGGATAAGGATGAATTCAAATTTAAAATATCAACCTTGCCAATTTCTTTGTTTAAGAAAAAGGTAATTATTAATTTTAATACCTACCTTTATTTTTGTTTCTTTTTTTAATTAAATGTAATTATGTAAAAATAGACAACACCTGGTAGGAGATTAATACATGGTAACTACAATTTTTTTCAATAACTCGCTGTCTCTGCCTTCAGGAGTTTATAATTTAATTGGTAGCTCTCAATATATATTTGGGTCAGATTCCCGATTGAAAATGTAATCTTTCCAGGGAGAGTGCATACACACAAACATTTTTTTGAACTTCATGTTTGCCTGAAATCCTAGGTTACAAGTAGATTTCAGGTACAGAATTCTGCCTAGTCATAGAGAATACAGAGCTAGGACAATGCTTCTAGTTAATGGTGGGCCATAGAAGACTCCCTTTACAGAAAGAAGACAGACATAGACAGGTACAAAGACCGATCAACAGATGGATAGGATTTCTGACAGGGGGACAGAAGCAGAGGAGGCAAAAGTGTGAAGTGGACAAAAACATGCTGTGGGTGAGTGTGAAGCTGGGAAGAATGGAGGAAAATCCAGCCTGAAAGGACAATTTGAGAAGTAAAAATCAATCAGTCAGTCAATCAATCAATCAAGTGTGCTTGGACAAAGTTGAATTTGATTTGACATCTGTGGAAGATCATGATGGAAAAGTATGTTTTGGCCAGACAGTGACTGACATTATAAAGAACCCGAACAGTCATCTGTGGGCACCCAGAGCTTGTTGACGGGCACCTAGGCAGGCTTGACCTCAGAGGCTGGACCACGAAGGGTCAGAGAAATTAGCGTGTCGCTGCCATAAGCAACTTCAACTACTGTAGGGCACGTGGCTCTTTCTAAACGTGACGATGCAGTCAGAGAATAGAAATCTGGCATAGCGCTCATTTCCCAGTGAGAAGCTTAGACAATCCTTATTATTTTTTATCATGCCAGAAGGGATCTGTCTGCACTGAATAATTCAGGTTTTAACAAAGAGTTAATCCAAAAGTCAAGCAATGCATATCATAGGTGTGCAGAAATAAGTCTGCCTACTGAAAACTCTAGAGCAAACAGAAATTGGATCACATTTTATTTGCTGAGATACTGGGTAAAACCACTAACAAGTATGTCATGAGATGTATACAGTATGATGATTAACTAGCGCGTCTAGATTAGACAACCTAGCCATACAGACCCTCTCCCTATACCATCTCCTTTCTTGTCTTTCACTGTAAAACCTCTTGAAAGAATGTCCTGCAGACCGTCCTAAACCCCTGGCATCCTGCCTTACCATCCATAGCCTCTGACCCGCCAAGCCCTATCTTATTTACATATGACTTCTCCCCCTTCTTGATTTCCACTTTTCCTCCCAATCCACAGATGAAGAACCCGAACAACGTTCTGCCCTCATCCTCCCCTGAGTGCCCCACACTGGGCAGCATCTCCCTACCTGAGCCTTGCTCAGCTGACACTCAAGTTAAAACATAGCAACTATTTGCTCCTCTTTCTTCCTTGCTTCCTTTTGTGCAATTAGCTACCACCTTCCTTAGGTGCAAATCACTGTTTACTTTGCCCCCTCTTCCCCGTTACATGTCATGGAATCTACACCCATATTCCCTAAACTTGTCTCTGCACCATTGTCTCAAATCCCAGCGCTCCAACACCTACTACTCCTTCTGTCTTTACTGTGCAATTTTCCCTGCTGCAGAAATTCTTCCCTCTCCTCTCCATCTGGGAATCATATTATCCTTCTCTGAATACTCAGAGTGATGCCTCCAACTTCTGGGAACTCCTGTAAAATCCGCTTATTTTTCCATATCCGTCATGTAGTTCTTGATTAGTGTTGCCTTTTATTGTTAATTAGCCTTTAAATTCGTGCTGATCAGTATGGTAGCCACTGGCCACATGTGATCACTGAGCACGTAAAATGTGGCTGTTTCACCTTATCTTTGATAAAGGAGGCAAGAATATACAAAGGAGAAAAGACAGCCTCTTCAATAAGTGGTGCTGGGAAAACTGGACAGCTACATGTAAAAGAATGAAATTAGAGCACTCCCTAACACCATACACAAAAATAAACTCAAAATGGATTAAAGACCTAAACGTAAGGCCAGACACTCTAAAACTCTTAGAGGAAAACATAAGCAGAACACTCTATGACATAAATCACAGCAAGATCCTTTTTGACCCACCTCCTAGAGAAATGGAAATAAACATAAATTAACAAATGGGACCTAATGAAACTTAAAAGCTTTTGCACAGCAAAGGAAACCATAAACAAGACGAAAAGAACCCTCAGAATGGGAGAAAATATTTGCAAATGAAGCAACTGATAAAGGATTAATCTCCAAAATATAAAAGCAGCTCAAGCAGCTCAATATCAAAAAAACAAACAACCCAATTTAAAAAATGGGTAGAAGACCTAAATAGACATTTCACCAAGGAAGACATACAGATGGCCAAGAGGCACATGAAAAGATGCCCAACATCACTCATTAGAGAAATGCAAATCAAAACTACAATGAGGTATCACCTCACACCAGTCAGAATGGCCATCATCAAAAAATCTACAAACAATAAATGCTGGAGAGGGTGTGGAGAAAATGCAACCCTCTTGCACTGTTGGTGGGAATGTAAATTGATACAGCCACTATGGGGAACAGTATGGAGGTTCCTTAAAAAACTAAAAATAGAACTACCATACAATCCAGCAATCCCACTACTGGGCATATACACTGAGAAAACCATAATTCAAAAAGAGTCATGTACCACAATGTTCATTGCAGCTCTATTTACAGTAGCCAGGACCTGGAAGCAACCTAAGTGTTCACTGACAGATGAATGGATAAAGAAGATGTGGCACATATATACAATGGAATATTACTCAGCCATAAAAAGAAACCAAATTGAGTTATTTGTAGTGAGGTGGATGGACCTAGAGTCTGTCATACAGAGTGAAGTAAGTCAGAAAAAGAAAAACAAATACTGTATGCTAACACATACAGATGGAATCTAAAAAAAAAAAAAAAAAATGGTTCTGAAGAACCTAGGGGCAGGACAGGAATAAAGATGCAGACATAGAGAATGGACTTGAGGACATGGGGAGTGGGAAGGGTAAGCTGGGACGAAGTGAGAGAGTGGCATGGACATATATACACTACCAAATGTAAAATAGCTAGCTAGTGGGAAGCAGTGCATAGCACAGGGACATCAGCTTGTTGCTTTGTGACCACCTAGAGGGGTGGGATAGGGAGGGTGGGAGGGAGACACAAGAGGAAGGAGATATGGGGATATATGTACAGGTATAGCTGATTCACTTTGTTATACAGCAGAAAGTAACACAACAATATAAAGCAATTATACTCCAATAAAGATGTTAAAAAAACGTGGTATAACCACACAATGGAATATTACTCAGTAATGAAAAAGAATGGACTATTGAGAAATGCAATGACATGGATGAATCTCAACTGCATACAGTGTGTAGTTTTAAAAGGCTACATACTACATGACTAACCTGAATGATATTCTGGGATAAGCAAAACTAAATAGAGACAGTATCAGTGGTTTCAAGGATTAAGGGTGAGGAGAGAAGCTGACTACAAAGGTGCAGGGCTGGGGAATTTTTTTTTAATATCATGGAAGCATTATGCTTATTGTTTTCTGGTGACAGTTATATGAGTCTTTACTTTTTGTTAAATTTTGTAGAACTGTATAACCAAAAGAGTGAATATTACTGTATATAAATTTAAAAATAAAATAATGCCATGCTTCTTTATGATCACATGGTACTTTCAGTATCTTATCCTTTACTCATTAAAAATGAATACTCAGGGCTTCCCTGGTGGCGCAGTGGTTGAGAATCTGCCTGCCAATGCAGGGGACACGGGTTCGAGCCCTGGTATGGGAAGATCCCACATGCCGCAGAGCAGCTAGGCCCGTGAGCCACAATTACTTAGCCTGCGCGTCTGGAGCCTGTGCTCCGCAACAAGAGAGGCCGCGATAGTGAGAGGCCCGCGCACCGCGATGAAGAGTGGCCCCCGCTTGCCACAACTAGAGAAAGCCCTCGCACAAAAACGAAGACCCAACACAGCCATAAATAAATAAATAAATAAATAAATAATTAAAAAAAAAAAAGAATACTCAAAGGAAAAAAAAAAAGAAAATGTGGCTGTTTGAAACAGATGAGCTGTAAGCATAAAAGGCATCAGATTTCAAAGGCAGTGTGAAAAAAAATGACTATAAGACATTGTGTGTTGAAAAGATGATGTCTTTTTATCATTTTAAATATTTTTAAACTTTTTTAATGTGTCTACTAGAAAATTTTAAATTACATAAGCAGTCACATTTGTGGCCCACACTTTATTTTATTGGGCAGCTCTGGTGTAAATATTTGAGCTTCACACTGAGATTGGCCTGCCTTTTCAACAGGACCAGCTGAAGTGATTTCTGGGATGTTAGGTAGAATCTCACATCGTCTCTCAAGCGGCCTACCCCACCAATTACTAATGTCTGAAATCCTCATACTAAACCTAAGTCTTGGTTTAAAATTTTCGTTTATAAAGCAAAATCTCTGTAAGAGGTCAAAGTATATGCTTTACTACCATTTATTCTTCAATCTAAATGAGTTTTTCAGCTCCTTCCTTGGATGTGAACAAAAGATAGGGATTATATGAAATTTCCCAGTGATTGAAAGAGAAAGAATTATACTATGAAAGAGAAAAAGAAGAAAAGATGAAAAAAAGAAAACATTTTTTTAAAAAGAGAACAAATAGTGAACAAATGAGGATTTTTTTTTTTTTTTTTTTTTTTTAATTCACGAGATTGCCCTGGACCAGCCTTTGACATCCTGATTAAAATCTGAGTGTAAGGGGACTTCCCTGGTGGCACAGTGGTTAAGAATCCACCTGCCAATGCAGGGGACATGAGTTCGAGCCCTGGTCCAGGAAGATCCAACATGCTGCAGGGCAACTAAGCCCATTTGCCATAACTACTGAGCCTGTGCTTTAGAGCCCACGAGCCACAGCTACTGAGCCCGTGCACCGCAACTACCAAGCCCGCGTGCTGCAACTACTGAAGCCCACGTGCCTAGAGCCCGTGCTCTGCAGCGTGAGAAGCCACCGCAATGAGAAGCCCGCGCACCACAATGAAGACCCAATGCAGCCAAAAATAATAAATAATAAAATAAAATAAAAATTAAAAAACCTGAGTGTAAGCTCCTAAGAGGCTTCTATGCTACTCAGTAGATGAGTGAGAACTACCTCTTCCTCAGTTCACTGTCTTTAGTGTTCAGGACAAGGACCAACAAAAGGTTTCAGATCTCATAGTGGTGATAAAAAGGAAGGGGACCACACCACACATGAATAGATCCCCTCCTTAGTGTGACCTTAGTGTGAAGGAAGCTAAATCAGCTTATGCTCCCCACAAATTAAATCCTGACTGCATAGTAGGTGATACCATGATTATAAGTTTTACTAGAATAATAGGTTTATTTTTTAAAACTTCCTATTTAAGTATTTCTTGGAAAACCCCACTTGGATTACAATTTTCTTAACTGACAAAAATTCTCACAACCTGGATGTGAAGTAAGTGCTCTATTGAAATAATTAAAATTATTATTTAAAACTTTTGAAAAAGCAGTGACTGTGGAAAACTAAAATAATATAAAATATAAATTCAGTGAAATTAATACCTCTGTTGCATTTTCACTCTGAAAAAGTGGTTCTATTTTTTCCAAATCCCTTTATATTTAATTGATTCATTCAGGAACACCAGAAGAGTCCAAGAGAATTTTAATTACAAGTATACTGAAGATAAAAGTGAGTTCTGGCATTAAATTTTCTCTAGTTTTTAGAGAAATGCCATTATTGGTTAAAGACTTGTCAGCATTGTATACCTCTTGAAGTTCTTCAACTTACCTGCTTCTCTGAATGGCCGCTAAGGTAAAATGTCTGCATTACTTATTGCTAAAAAATTGAAAAAGAATAACATTATATCCCATTCTATCTCAATTGGCTATGAAATCTATTGCTATTGTCTTGATAAATGCGGATCAATAACTTAATACTTAATAATACTTTTTGCACCCTTCAGAGCCCTTTCAATGTTCCTTTTTCAGCTCCTTTATATGATTTGCAATTTTCTTTGCCTAGGAAACTATTTTCAAAGTATTTTCTTATGAAATAAAGTTATAACCCAGATGAGTCTTTAGGGATTACTCTTAGGCTTTATTTCATTAGCTAATTTTAATCTAATTAGTGTGAGGCAGGGAGCTTATAGTTTTGCATGTTCATATAATTTTCTTAGCAACAGGTACTCAAGGAATGAGTAGATGTGGTCCTTTGTGCATTTTGACTAGTTAGAGTTTAAATGATAGGTATTAAAAATTTTAAAAAAACCTAATTGAACGTTCATAAAAATCTCACTTTTTCTAGCTCTGTTGAAGAACCCATGCTGTCTTCTTTCTTCCTCTCGAAATTGTCATGTTTTATAGATGATGAACAGGAAGTTTATTCATAGCAAATTTAAAGTCATGCTCAAAACAGATTAGCTTAAAAAATAGCTCTGGGAAAACACATCTGTAATAAATCCTATTTCAAGTAACGTCAATAAAAAATATTTCTATGCAATAAAAATGAAGACTTCCTCCTGTTCTATTAGTTGAGCCTTATACTTTATTACATTGAATCCAAGATGAGAATGTTTTCCCATTTTAATGTCTCCAAAAGGAGGATCATGTATTTGGCACTACTTTGCCTTGGCCCTTTCTCAGTGGTATATAACATAATTCTGCATCCTATGATCAGTGGTGTCTTAGATTTGATGACGTACTCTAATGGTACTTGTTGATCTGATTGTAGGCACTTCTCTTCTCCCAGATGTTAAGACTCTCTTGATACGACTTTGTCTCATTTCCTGCCCATCATTCCATCCCAGGGCCCCAGTGCACATGCAGAGTTCTAGAACCTTCTCCCACCTCTGCATGTGCCTGTCCTGAGGTGAAGAGCAAAGACAATAGAAAGAAAGGGAAACAAGAAATATTGGGGTCTTGGGGGAGTTATAAATGGTATTAATTAAATTTGTAAAAATAATTTAAGCAAGAAATCATCTAAAATTAATATCACACCATATGGTACAACCTCACAATATAGGAATTTAAACATTAATGGTTTAACTATGGACTACAAGTAATCAGCAAACATATTCACTTTGAAAAGACTTAAAAATGTAAATTGGCAGAAAGTTGAGCATTCACAGACTGAATCGGCATTTCTAAAAACAATGTCGGAACTTGGCCATAAAAGTTTAAGATGACAAGGAGAGGAGACTGCCTGGAGGGAAAATGGTGAGGGAAGGGGGGATGACATTCCTTACGGATCCAGCATCAGATACTTTAACTACAAATATTTTTTTAAAACTTAAAACTGAAAAGACTTCATCACCAAGATGGCTGGGGAGGAGGTCTCAGCCTCCATGCCCCGACGAAAGCCAATAATATACAACTACCCGTGAACAAATACAGCTCTGGGAGAGCTCAGGAGAAGCTGCAGGAGCACAGCGGAGCACAAACCCTGAGAATAACCCCACAGAGAGGGTAGGAAGAAGTTCCGTTCTTCCTGCATCATCCCATCCCCCAGGCTGGCACTGCTCGGGGTGAAGAGGAAACTCCTCCCCAGAAGGTTCCTCCAAGGCAAAGGAGAGCAGGGAGAGCCACCGGCACCCCAACCACATGAAGGACCCACAGGGGTCCCCACCCTAAGGAAACCAGCACCAGCAGATCCACAGTGACCCCTGTACGACGTTTGCCCCAAAGAGCCCTGTAGGTTTTCTCCTTTGCACACTCCAGCTGTTCGAGTCCCAACCCCTCTGTCCCAGTTGCTGGAATCCCAGCCAGTGCTGCCATGAGGACCCCAGCCCTGGCACCCAGAGCAAATACCACGTACATGCCTGCGGCTAGCCCTGGCCACTGGTCTCCACCCTCACCACCCTACGTGTGCCCACAGTTGGCTCCTGCCACCATGCACGCACTTGCAGGCAGCCCTGCAACCACGTGCATGCACATCACCAGTCACCACCAACACCTGCCTCTGTCCCTTTTACCGCTGGACCCGGAGGGGCTGCCGAGGACCCCAGTAGCTCTCACAGCCACCACAGATGTCCTGAAGCTCCTGGCACTAAGGACCACAGGGTTGGCGACATCACAGACCACAGCTACTTGAGCTGAGTCCCCGCCCCACACACCTGAAGCTGCAGCACACCTCCACTCCACCAGGCCCAGGAGCACAGCACATTCCAGCATGGCCCCCTCCAGCAGGTGAAGGTCTTTCCTCACCAAAGCCAGTCCATAAAGTCTGGAAAAGGTGACAGCTTCTTAAATGTGCAGGCAACTGTACAAGGCTACAGGGATCACAAAGAATCAGGGAAATATGCCACCACCAAAGGAATGCAATAAATGTCCAGTAAATGGCCCCAGTGGAATGGAGACCCATGAATTGACTGACAAAGAATTCAAAATAATTGTTCTAAAGAAGCTCAATGAGCTACAAGAAACATGGATAAATCATTTAATGAAATCAGGAAAATGATAAAAGAAAAAATGAGAAGTCCAACAAAGAGATATAAAACATAAAAAAGAATCAAACAGAAATTTTGGAGCTGAGGCATACAATGCATGAACTAAAAAACTCAATAAAGAGCTTCAATGACAGACGCAGTCAAGCAGAAGAAAGAATCAGAAGTCTCTGGAAGACATCTGAACAGCCAACAGGTATATGAAAAGGTGCTCAACTTCACTAATCACCAGGGCAATCAAATCAAAACCACAGTGAGATATCACCTCACACTGGTGCATGGTCTTGATTACATGTGGAAACTGAAAAAAAAAGTCAAACTCATAGTAACAGAGAGTAGAATGGTGATTGCCAGGGAAATGGGGAAATGTTGGTCAAAGGGTACAAACTTTCAGTTATAACATGAATAAGTTCTGGAGACATAATGTACAGCGTGGTGACTATACTTAATAATAATGTGCTGTATACTCGAAATTTGCTAAATTACTACATCTCAGGTGTTCTCACCAAAAAAAAAAAAAAAAAAAAAAAACCTATTTGAGGTGACGTTAGTGTTAATTAGCTTGATTATGGTCATCATTTAACAATGTATACATATCTCAAAACACCACATTGTACACCTTAAATACATGCGATTTTTATCTGTCATCACAGCTCAATAAAGCTGGGGAAAAAAAACTTTAACTGTTATCTAAATAAAAAAGTAACTTTATAGAGTAAACCCTCACTATTCTGAGACTAAACCTATGTTAGGTGAAAATTGCATACATATACGTAGTGAAAAATATAATAAAGGAAAGACAAAGTTACATTACAGTAAGACATACCAATGGAAATTGTTAGTCTTAACAAGTTTTAACAAGCCTTTTGTTTATGCTTATACGTCAACTAGTCAAGGGTAGAAGAAGGATTATGGAGGCTTTACAGATTTTTAGAACCTGAAATATTAATGTGGTAAAATTTCAAGGAATAAGCATCACTTATCAATATCTATTTTAAATAATGAGAAAATGGCATCATGTATAACAGCGTATCTGCAGGGTTTTTGAACATCCATACCATTCATATATCGTGTCATATTTAATGCCACTTGATGGATTTGTCTTTGGAATTAGGGTTGATGACCAGACTGTCATGTCTTTTGTATCATCATTTGAATTCGGTAGGAAGACCTAGCTCTGCCACAGCGTGGTTTTCTAGGGCTTGTTTTCTCTTAGTTAACACTGGGGGTGCTTAGTATCATTTGAGGGAGCTTTGCCATTTTCCCACAACTGGCGCTTACAGCCCCAGAAAGGGCATGGCATGTTCATTTTTGGCTGAGGGGCCGATACTTGCATTTCTGATCATGATCAAAATTCAAATGTAAATAAAGTACTAGCCACAGGCATTAGCTTCAAGTATGATTTCAATCCAAGTTTGAAAGAAATAAAATGTGTGATAGCCACCATGCATATTTTATGATAAGAATATAGAGTAATAGTACTTAAAGCCCAGGCCTTGTGTGTATATATTGTGAGAGGTATTAAAATATGCACAGTGCATGTAAAAATACCTAACACTGTTCTCTACTTGCTAATGTGGGATTTATTTTTCTTCTTAGGGCTCTCTATTTTTTTTTTTTTTTTTTTTTTAGGGCTCTCTATTTTTTAAAAATACTTTATTATTTTAGAGAAGTTTTAGGTTCACAGCAAAATTCCACAGAAGGTACAGAGATTCCGACACACCCCCAGCCCCCATATATGCACAGCTGCCCCCATTATCAACGTCCCACACCTGATGCTACATTTATTACAACTGATGAACCCACGTAGACACGTTATCATTACCCTAAGTCCCTAGTTTACATTTGGGTTCACTCTTGATGTTTTACATTCTATGGGTTTGGACAAATGTGTAATGACCTGTCCACCGTAATGGAATCATACAGAGTATTTTCACTGCCCTAAAATATCCTCTGACCTCTCTTGTTATTTTAAACATTGTAAAATTCACAACTTCTTTGAATTTATTTCTATATTTATTGAACTTGGAGAACGAAAGAGACAGTTTTCTTACACATATCTACTAAATGTATTTAATAAATGAATGTGTATATTAGAGTCTATATAATGATTACAGAGAGAGCCTATAGTAATTATCGACTTTAATGTTGGAAACATGTAAACACCAGCAAGGGAGACATAGGTCACTTCCCCTTCATTAGTTTGTCAAGTTCACTTCCCCTTCATTACTTTGTCATAGTGTTCTTCTGCAATCTTTTGCAGGTAATTTAGTTGTTTCCTATAAAAATTTCCCGTGACAGTCATCTACCTATAGTGTTACAAAGAAAGTCAGAGTTCAAGGAAACTGTCACCCTGCAAAGATTAGGTAAAGGCTGGCTTAACATGAAATGGATTATGTTTCTGTAGCTTTAAAGACTACCATCCTGGCTATTTTTGATTTTCTCTTTGATTTCAAATGATCTCATGCAAATATAGGAGTTCAAGTGAATGCTGGCAGAGAATCTTTAATTAAATATCACTGCCTAAATTTGTAGCCAGAGACCTGAAGAGAAGAAGCTGTAACCGATTTTCCTGGACAGAGCAGAGAGATTGTTGAGGCATCCAAAGTAGCTTAAGAAAAGCTCAGTAACCAAGAGGGTGCTTTCTGCTGGCAGAGTTTTGATTTGACTGAAGAGGAAAGGCACTGCCCTGCACAAGGAGGTTGGTAAAAGAGAAAACAGTGAGAGTCTAAGTAAAAGATGTCACAATCAATAAAGGGAGTTTGGCCACAGACAGAACAAAATGATTCCATTTAAGAATTTATTTTAGTACAACCCTTTAATTTAATTCTAAAACAATTTTGACTTCTGTGTTCCTAAAAGAATCCTAGAAATTAAAAAATAAAACCTGTAAGAAATGAGATTCAGAGGGTCGAACTGGAAAAATTAGGTTCATATTAAGCCGATCCTTTTTTCTCATGAAAGAAAATTCATGCCAGTCTACCTTAGCATGATAACATGCGGGTCATTACCTACTAATCAGCTTGTCTCCAGAGAGCAAACATCAATGCTGGTTTCTCTAGATAGCCATTGTCTGTGATAAGGACTGCAGCACACAAGGTAAAGGAAATGTGATTTTTATTAAAGCAACAGTTCTTGTTCTCATCCCATGTAAGTTTAAAACGTAATACGTGACAACTGTAGTTACATGATTATTTTATATAAATTAATGCAGACTGTTGGCTTCAGCTAAAGCACTTTGTGAGCACAATAAACACTTCACAATCAAGTGTTGAGTGCTGTCTGTGAATCAGGTCCTGGGAGGACTGGTTTGGGGTGATGATCTCACACAGAAAAAAAACACCCTGAGAGGACTTGAGTACCTTCTACATGAAGGAGCTGTGTTCTCCCACGTATTTATGTAGACGTATGGAACTCTCACTGATGTCTCACGAAACAGTCTGGTCATAGTGTTGCCTCTTGGCGAATGAGGACCTGGGAGGTAAAGTCAAGTGGAGATGTTCGTTCAAAGTCACCACTAAGTGCTGATGGTGAGCCGAAGCAGCCAACATGTGGCCGATGGTGCCCGTGTCCACAGCTTCACTCTGGAGAAGCAGAGTCACAGATGCTACAAGATCTCAGGGCAGGAGGAGGGTCCCTCTGCCAGACTGGCAGTGGGTGGTCTGGAGCTGAGCAGACCCAGGGGCTGGGGTGGTGGCTGGGTAGGAAGTCGACACATTGGATGTGAAATGTGAATGTCTACAATATTAGTTTTAACTGCTGGGTAATATTCCGTTGTTTGAATTAAGCATTACTTATTCCTCTGTTCCGTTCACTGAGGAAGGCTCCCAATTTTTGTTTCTTCAAAATGTTGGCTGAAAAGCAAGTTGTGTTAATACACGTATTCATGATACAGTTAAGGTAAACCATTGCAACTAGTTATTTTTATGACTATATACAGATGCAATGACGTGAGAAGGTTGTTTTGAGTATTAAGATGATTTACTGTCTATAAAATGCATACAACAGTGCTTGACACACAGAGTTTGTATTATCAATTTCACACCCATTTCAGAGTAGCTCTTTGTATTTCTCTTCCCTCTTTATTTTTTTTTTTTTACCCCAAAATACTATTTCTGCTGAAAATCTATGTATTTTACCCATTTACTTGTCTATTAGTTCTCTTCTTGTCCTGGAAGGAAAGCTATAGGAAGGCAGGATTTTTGTCTATTTTGTTTACAACTATATTTCCAGGACTTAGAACAATGTCCGACACAGATTAAGCAATCAATATACAGTTTCAAGATAAGTAGTGATAGAATATATCACTATAAATAATTGGCAATAGTAGCAAGGAGCTTGCATTTTGTGTGTAATAATATCATGAAGGATAGCTATGTGCCAGTCCTTGTTCTAAATGCTCTCTGTTGTCTGTGTATTTGGATGAGCCTAGCCATGTCGTAGCCCATGGGTCAGCTGTGTGGACCGGGGCACCAAGAGGTTAAAGCTTGCCCTTGGAGAGGGGTAAATAAGGAGTAAGTCAGGAGTTGAAGTGGGCCACTCTGACTCACATGAAAGAAGCAGTGTAAGAATGATCTGTGATGTTTAAAGTGAAGAATTTGTTTTTACTAGGTAGCTTGACAGAATTCCGTACTTTTGCACACATAAACATGCTCATATTGACACAGATGCAGACTTTTAAAAACAAAACATTTTTGTTTTGTATAATATATTTGTCAGGTCTCTCCAGAGAAATAGAACCAAAAGGAGGTAGATGATAGGTAGATAGATAGATAGATGATGGATAGATAGATTGATTATAGGAATTGCCTCACATGATTCTGGAGCTCCAGAAGTCCCTAGATCTGCCATTTGCACGCTGGAGAACCAGGAAAACCAGGCTGGCCAGAGGCCCAAGAACCAGGAGTGCCCATGTCTGAGGGCAGGAAAAGATGGACAGAAGATGGGCAGCTCAAGCAGAGACAGCCCTTCCTCCACCTTTGATTCTGTTCAGGCTCCATACAGACTGGTTGATGCGCCCACACCCACACTGGGGCCAGTGATCTTCTTTACTCATTCTACCCATCCCAGTGTTGATCTCTTTCAAAAACACCCTCACGGGTACATCCAGAAATAACATTTTACCAGCTGTTTGGGCATCCCTCAGCGCAGACAAGTTGACACATAAAATTAACCATCACATGTAAGTGTTTACTAAATGGATTCTAGAATCCAATTCCATGATGACTAAGTCAATATTTACAGAATCTTCATTTTTTTTAAAGCTCACCAGTTAATTCCAATGTATCAGTCAAGTGTGGAATCCTTGTTGAGTGATGTCACTCAATATTGTAATCAGGTAAACAAACATTACGGAAATCTTGGAGATGCTTCAATGAACATGTGCCCCGTTCCGGGGAACCCTGACCTGTGAATGTGTGAACTGAACGGATGCTCTTTATTGACAAGAGTTGTGCAAGTGTATTGTGTATCCACAGGGCCACAGTTGATAGCTTACCTTCCTCTCTTCCTCTCACATTCAGACCCATACCACCTACTCTAAGAAGTAAACACGTAGTTTCCCTCCTTCCCCCCATATTACACACCACTGGGGAGCGATTGCTCTTCTTAGAACAAAGACAGAGGTTATTCCGCAGGGCTCAGCAAAGCAATGGAAGAGTTATGTCTATAACTGGAAACGTAAAACTGCCTAATATTGTCCTACTGTTATTGTAGCAGCAGCTGCTTTAGACATTTTTCATTGTGGATACCAGGGGCAATGCATCACTGTAAATATTGTCTCACCCCATCCCCCAATCCTAGCACACTGGGAGATCTGATTACAGAAGAAGCCCCTGCAGAGGTACACAAGGTACTATGGAAAATTAATCTATTGAGCTTTCTTATTGTTAGAAATGTTCTTGTTATCTAACTTACTTTGTCTTATAATTATTTAATCAATAGCTTTCTATTAAATTTGATAAGTAAGAAATCACAGTGCATAAGCTATTAATCTTTTATACTTATCAATACATTGTCTTTTTATACTGTCACCTGAGCAGATATGATATTTCAAATTCCATTATTTAAATTGAGCAGTATCATGGATGTTTGTAGTCAGAGGCAAACCCATTCTTACGTTATATTGTCCAAGAGCCTTTATCAATCAGTGATAAAGGTTGAGTAGCAGTGATAGAGAGAACAAGATGTAATGTAACAGATATCATGTGTACACACAGGGAAGATGGTAGGAGATATGGAATTGAAGGTGCCAGTTCTCACCATGAAATGCAGCCTTCCAATTACATGCATCAATTAAATGGTTTAAGTAGTATATCACTGGTGTAGTAATCTTAAATAAGTATCTTTATTAAATATTAATTTAGTACACTGGAACTCATAAATTCACTTTTAAAATTCCTCACATCTTAAAGAGCTTGTATGTATTTTTGAGCTTATTCACTATCATATACATGTATCTGTACATATATACACACACATACTCGTACATGTAGACATGCACTCACACTCCTAATCAGAAATATATTTAAAAAATTCCCTTCTACCTGAACCAGATGGCGAGTAAAAAATAAACCCTATTATCTATTATCTATTTCTCAGTTTACAATAAATTTTCACGTAACCATGGATCACTTTACTGACAAACATCTGAGATGAGGCAGGATGAGATTGAATACAGGGCATCTCTTACAACCCCTGGGACTCAGAATTTCAGCCATGATAGTTCAGCATTTGTCTTTTCAGTTTTTATTCCTAAAGGTTCAGTTCATCTGGGAGGCTTTTTTATCTTTTCCTTCTGTCTTTTAAAAAAATTAATTGAGGACTTAACTTTCCTCAAAGAAGCAAACAAACTAGAAAGATGAGGGTCTCTGAAACACTATCTTCATGGCGGATTGCCCAAGCATAAAATCATCGTCCTGCACAGAATAATCTGAGACGCTCTCCTGATGTTTAGTAAATATTTTCCACTTCTCACTATTGGGTTTATGGTTCTCTTTGTTTTCTTGGTTATCCTGAGAAATGACTTGATCCAGTAGAACTTGTTTATTTTTAATTTCATTGAAAGGTAATAGCTGAAAAAGTCCTTCAAAAGACAACTCATCAACTTATTGATGGTGAGACCAGATTCTGCAAAGGTTAAATGACTTGCTCAAGGTTATTTCTAACAGAGAGGTTTTAAGCTTTCCTACAGAGTGCAGCGTCCTATCAAGATTTTGCCCTGCGAGGCGGCCCCAGGTGAAACTGCTAAATTGGTAGAGTCAGTCCTCTCCTGGATGCTCTTGTTCCCAAGACAACCACTCAGATGGCCCCTACTCAGAGCTCGCCTGGGGCTCCCACCAGGAGCTCACCCCTCCCTGGCCCTCTTTCCCTGGTGGTATTCATTTTTGTTAAGTTCTTCTGGTCCCAGGAATGGAAACTCATTCAACAAGCTTAAGGAAAAAAGAGGGTTCCTTGGGAACTAGTACACTTTATCCAAAACAAATTGAGAAAGGGGACATTCTGCCCCTCCCATAATATTGCTACAGCTCTGTAACCATCCACCAAGTTCATTAGGAGCAAGGGTGTGGAGTTAGTCACCTGGTTTCAAACCTCAGCTCTTATTCCTTAGGGCAAATCATCTAAGTGCTCTAAGCCTTATTTTTTTCATTTACAAAACAGGGATAATAATGGAAACCTACTCATAAGTTGTGAGAAATAAACAAAACCTTGCATGTCCAAAATATAAGCACTCAATACATCTTGTTGCTGTCATTGTTATTATTACTGATCACTTATTCAGTCTCTCTACCCGGTATACGTAAATTCTGTGCTTCATAACTGCTACCCATTCCTAGTTTCTGCTTCCTCCATTTTTGCTGGCCTGGTGGTATTTATGCTAACTCCTAATTCCTTTCAGTACATCTTTAGGCTTTAGATCTTCTTCCTAAAGTTCATATTTTTAATAATCCTATATCAAATTCTGAAGTGCTGGAACCAAATCAACCCAGCCATATTAGCTGTGTTGGCTCACGTGCTTATCCCTGATTTATTCACTTGCAGTGGGTTTGAGTTTTCTTAGTCGAGACTATAGCTGGCAGGTGTTATTATTAATATATCTGCTAGGGAATCCTGAACTCTTACCAAGATACTCAACATTCCTTTCTATGTTGGACTGTATTTCCACTGAAATGGACTATTTCTCCATCTCCTTCCTTCAAAGGCAGGCATTCCGCAAAAATCTGTGTGTGGAGATAAATCCTTAGACACAGATTGCAGGCTGGTGATGCCAGGGGCTGGGGAGCACAGTGGGGAGGTGGAGAAACTCCTTAATGCGCACAAGGGGTTTTACTTGGAAATGATGGAAATGTTTTGCAACTAGACAGAGATGGTGATTGACAACATGGTGAATGTAATAAATGCCACTGAATTGTTCACTTACTTCTAAGTGGCCGGTTTTACGTTATGTGAATTTCAGCTCAGTAGTTTGTTTTTTTTTTTTTTAATCTGTATTATAAGAGGACTAGAAAGACGCTCCCATATATTCTCACCCAAAGAAAAACTATTCTTCTTCCAAGTGAAGTGATGCCCTAGAGCTAGTAGACGTCATGATAAATGCAAGTCCTCGTAGGGGAAGAAAGGCTTCCCCATCCCCTCAGATTCTGTGACTGGGCCCAAGAATAAGACTAACAGAGAACAGATTAATAGGAGAAAAGCCTACAAATTTTACTTCGTATTTTTACCTGCACATGAGAGCCTCAATAGGAAAAATGAAGACCCAAAAATTGGTTATGACCAAGAACTTATATATCTTTTTTTTTTAACAAAGAACAATAATTGTGTGGAGAAGTGACAAGACAAAGGAAAAGGGATTTAATAAATTGGTAATTAAAAATAAAGAATTCCTTATGTTGTCACTAAAAAAAAAAAAAAGAAAGAAAAAGGGATTTAAGGCCATAAATTGTAGCAAAGTGATGGAAACATTTGGGTGAAACTAATGGGAGATGAGGGTCATTTCAGTAGGTCTGTCTGTCCAGGTCCATTTCAAGGTTGGCACCCCCCACCCCCATCTATGGTGATAAGACTGTTTTCTCCTCTGAGGGCAGGGAGAGCACTTTTCTCAGGGGAAACTTCCTGACCTGCTTTCAGGTAGGAAGGCGGAGGGAAGGGAGCTTTTCCTGCAGCTGCTCTTTCTCAAGTGTCTTCACAGTGAAAAAATTAGTATGCCAAAGGAGCATATGTGGGGGTGGTGTGTTCTGAACCTCTTCATACCCAAGACATCATGGAAGCCAAGCTTGATTTTGCCTTTCCTCCAGGCCAGGAACCGTGAGGAGTACTTCACATACACGTAGAAGCCCTTGTGGGTGCCCACAGGTGCCCTCAGCCTGCCTCTGAGTTTCCTGCAGCCAGGTCAGTAGTTCCTGTGCTCATGCTTCCATTCTCAACCTCTCTCTTCTCTCTGCTTCTCCTCCTGAGGATTCCTTGCTCTGAGAGCCTGTTCAACACAGAGCAGCCTGGAGGTGCTGGGAGAGAAAGCCCCCTCAACCAAGGAGACAAAAGAATTGGTGGGTAAACCTCTCCACCTTTTATCCTCTCAAAGTTTTGTTCTACATGGTTCCCTAGAAGGAACCCCAGATGGATTGAGGCCCAGGTGCCCAAAGCAGTACCTCACTCATCAGTGAATACGTTTTCCCTTTCTCTTTCCACTTTCCTGTTCCCAGGACCCTTCCCAGATAAATGGAATGCATCCAAGTCTTTCTTTCAGCATCGATTTTTGACCAAACAAAAATTAAGTGAATGCATTATCTCACAGAATCTTCATAGAAGCCTTTGGAGGTGGATGCAAATATTATAGCATTTTGCATTAGAATACTGAGAGTAATAGAAAGTTTCAGTGATTTGCCCAAGGACCTGCAGTTATTAAGTGACAGAACCCAAATTTAATATTGATCCATGTAACTCCCAAGCTCATATTCATAAGCCCAACACTGTATTTTATATAATTGAATCAAGTTGTAATAATATCTAGCCTGGCTGGGAGGAAGGATATCATCATTTTATAGCCCCTAATGAAATAATGGACCTAGATAACGGTCATCAATAGCTCCTGAAATCACAGAAAGAAAGGTAAACCATACATTGTGTTTCCTGTTAGAAATACAAAACGTATCTATGAGGAATCGTTGCCAGAAAATTAAGCTTGAATCTTATCCAGGCTTTATCTGGCTGACAGTTTACAGGACAGTCAAAGGACAGAGAAGGATACAAAACACCTTCCCAGTAATATGGTTAGTAAAATCTACCAGCAGGAAACTCTACAAAACACAGCTCACTGTGTTCAGTAAATAAATAGTAGAGTGAATGGGTGAGAGAAGAAACAGAAACTATAGAATTTTAACAGACTTCAGAGACACGTCAACATCATATTTGAGGCCTAAATATGGAATTAGATTAATTTTTAAAATGAGATAACTAGGGAAATTGGAATCCTGACTGGATATCTGATATCAAGGGATTATTGTGAGTATGTTTACATATGATAATGGTATCCTGGTCATTCATTTTAAATGAGGATTCTATTTTTTTTTTTTTTGGCCGAGCCACATGGCTTGTGAGATTTTAGTTCCCCGACCAGAGATTGAACCCATGCTGTCGGCAGTGAAAGCACCAAGTCCTAACCACTGGACCGCCAGGGAGTTTAGTCATTCATTTTAAAAACCATCTTAATCTTTTAGAGATGCTTACTGAAATATTTATGGACTTGTGAATTTATGGTCTCGGGTTTGCTTCAAAACCACCTGGGTAGGGAGGGACATTTGTAAGGGTACAGACTTAAAAATAATAATAAATAATAATTTATTTATTACTGCAGTTGAGTGATGGGAGTATGTGGATTCTGAATGCCTTTATCTGTAATTTTGTTTATGCTTGAAATACTTCTTTCACACTAAAACATTAAAGAACACAGCAACCATTGGCAAGAAATGAGACTTTGAGGCAGTAAATCATTCTACCTATTATAATGGCTAAACACTTTCTCTTATCACCCCTAACATATTTTTAAAAAAATATCTGGCATAATATAAATTGTATTGTGTGTGAACATGTCATAATCTTGGCTTCAGAGTTTCATCTCTGAGTGAGCTCCTAGCTGCTTCTATCAACCTGGAACAGTGGATGTTTCTAGGTTCATAAAATGGGATAAGGACAGTGTCCTTGATGAGGATAATAAATGCCAGGAAGATCAATCCCTTAGAAAGAAAACTCAACTTTTTGGTGGCGGGGGTAGCAGAAGGGTGTACTTGTAGGTACTAAGAGCATAAAATGTATAAAATTCATTGGTGGTTGCAAGCTATCAAGTATAATCAATCCCTACCACTAATGTATGGCCAGAGTAGACATCAGTCAATTGAGGGAGAACAGGTCTGAAAAGCCATCATGGCTGGAGTTCTTTGCTCTGAGCACCCAGAGATTTGCTCTGTCAAACTCAATGGTGATCAGGCCCAGGGAAACTGAATCCCATGGATTAAGCTGCCTTGGAGCCTGAGGAAACACCAGCAAAGAGAAATGATTGAGTCAGGGGCCGTGAATGCCAGGGAGTCCAAATGTTTCCCCCTCTAATCTATCCATTTTAGTAGCCAGAAATATTAGCAGGAAGCCACATTATTCACTTCTTTGGTGGAATCACTATTTCAGGGAATGGAAGTGCTAGAAGCCATCGTGGTGACCATATTGTCTCCTTCTGAGTAGATCCATTTGCAAATGGAAAAGTCTGATGGACAGAGGAACGATCAAAGCTTGAGGGTGAAAGAGATGGACGGTCTCAGGGCCTCGGGCTGGAAACACTTGAAGCCCCAGGACTTTGATGGAGCAAGTGATACAAGATCTTGGGAAAAGGGTTTAGAAAAGTGTGTCTTATATTCCAATGCACCCCTTGTGTCTCTGTACTAAGATATACTAATGAACTCAAACCGGTTATCGTGTGGTCTTACAGTCCTGCTGTGCTCTGGTCTCTGTCAAGTCTTTTTTTTTTTTTTTTTTTTTTTTGGTGCTTATTCTATAGCTTGCTTTGCTGGGGATAACCCATTGCCCCATTTGCAAGTGCGTGAGGGTCTAGGACTTAGTAAGGATAACTGACCTTAGGGCTAGCGAGTGGTGGAAGAACTAGATTGGAAAGGTCTTGCTCTGAGGTCCACCAGAAAACACCATGCACTCCATGTTGTATGGATGCCAGCGGGTTAAAACATTCCCCCAGCGAACACTTAGTCATATGACAAGGACAGGGAAGAGTGTGCCTTAATAACCTGAAGTGGTTTTAAGACCGCAGTTACATATTGAATGTAGTAAATCCTGTCATGAGAAAGTTTGCCAAATAGTCAACAACATAATTTTCTGAAAGGTTGTCCACTTTAGCTCTCAAATTGCATTTCTCTGGTTGCTTAGACTATTTGGAGATTATTACCAGATCTTGGATTAGAGGTTTTGCTGATTGATTTGGAGCTCTCGCCCCAGAGAACAGGTGCATTATATTCCACGACAATACCGTTGCATTGTGGCGTGACATTGTGCGCGAGTCATTTTAAAATTGTTGGGTCACTATTTAGATTTTCCATGTGGTTGGCGTCAATATCTAAAAATAGATATTGTACAGTATCTTTAAAATATCACATTTGTTAATATCACTACCTATGTGCTCAGAAAAGTCTTGAAGTATTAGGAGGTTGTAAAAATCACAGAGGCAGATATGCTAGTTTTCCATAATCCTGATATTTGCTTAAACACTCAAATGTCATCATCAGAAAAAATATCATCCAATTACTTTTCCGGAAATAGCTGACTATTTTCAGGTAAGTAACAGCAAATACTGTACCTAAATGTGAAAACCTGAATATCTGAAGATGATAAGCAGAATTCTGAGATGACCCCACCGACCCTTGACCTTGTCTGGTGTTCCTCCTTTGAGTGATATGATGAGATGTCCCTCCTGTGATTCGGCTACCTTATATGGTACAGTTGACTTTAAGAAAAGGACACTGTCTTCAGTGGCCTGGACCTAATCCAGTGAGCCCTGCCTAGGAGCTCTCCCTGGAAGAGAGAGTCTGTGTGTGAGAGATTCAGCATGAGGGAGATTCTCCATTTCATTGAAGATGGATGGGACTACACGGCAGGGAAGTGTGGGTGGACTCCAGGAACTGAGAGCAACCCCAGGTCAACAGCCGGCAAGAAGATGCAGGCCTTAGTCCAACCACCAACAACCTGACTGAACCTGGGCGAAGATTTTATCCAGGTCCCCCAGATGAGAAGTCAGCTCGGCCAACTCCTTACACGTTAGACCCAGGCCAGAGAACTCAGTTGAGCTGTACCTGGATTTCTGACCTAAACAATCATGAGACAATACATTGTTACTGTTTTAAGTACTGTTGGTGGTACAGTTGTCCCTAGGTATCTGTGGGGTATTGATTCAGGACCCCCTCAGATACCAAAATCTATGGATGCTCAAGTCCCTTTTATAAAATGGCTTAGTATTTGCATATAACCTATGCACATCTTCTCGTATACTTAAAATCATCTCTAGATTGCTTATAATACTTAATGCAATGTAAATGCTATGAAAATAGTTGCCAGCGCATCGCAAATTCAAGTTTTGCTTTTTGGAACTTTCTGGAAATTAAAAAAAAATATTTTCGATTTGTTGTTGCTTGAATTCAAGGATGTGGAACCTGCAGATACAGAGAGTCATCTCTACATTTTTAGGCAGCAATAAAAACAAGTACACTCATCATGACCTGTTAGTCTTCTTTTTAAGTAAAAATGGTGCTCCATGCAAAAGCAGCTGGTTCATCTCTGAAGTCAAAGAATTGCACAAGCATTTCTCCTCAAGACCAGCATCATTCTTTGCTATGCAGCAGAAGTACGGTAAAAGTTACTTCCCATTTCATAAGCAAAGCATTAAAAAGCCACACACTAAAGGGTTTAGACCTCATAAAATTGATTATTTTCATCGCTTCTTCCTTGGCATTCTTCACTTAAGCACCATGAGTAATACAATGACTGAGGTCCTGTTGGTGCCCCTGCCTTGATTCATGCTGAGGCTCCAGCAGGTTTTTTACAGAGTGAAACAAGCAAAAATATCTTGGTATGAATGTGAAAACAGTTTCGGCCTAATAGGGCCCCCAGAAGGTTTTGGGGTCCCCGGGCATATGCAGTACTCTTGGAGAACTGCTAGGGAAGTTGATCTCATCTATTTCCAGCTTTTCAGTTGCATCTGTAGGCTGAGGATTCCCCAATGCATGTCTCTAGCCTGAGTCTTTCCCCTGCTCAGTCTCATGTAGCCAAATTCTTAGCTCCAAGTCTAATAATAGGCATATCAAACTCAGCACACCCAAAACCACGACTAACTTCCCTACACAATCTCATTCTCTCTAGACCGCTGTATCTCAGTATATGCATAATGGTCTAATTAGAACACCTAACCTAAAAGAACTTCAGTTCATAATCTAGAATCCAGAAAAAAGCTATTTCAGAGCAATTTACAGAACGCTATAACACACACATTTCATGCCTGGACTGAATAGTTCTACTAATGGGGACTTTTTCCACTGTGTTCTTTTCTAAGGTGAGTTATCAATGGGGATATATTGGGAATATTGGCAACAGGTAAGATTTCTAGATCAAAGTTCAAAGATAAGAGAGCAGATTCTTTTCATGAGAGAATGCTTTCAGATCTGTTTTAGGTCAAGGCAAACACTGTCTTATGTTTAGTCAAGATTAGTACGTTAATCAATTTGTTGATTCCTTAGCTTTGAGGCTTCAAACTATTAAAGTCACTTTCAAGTTCACCTTAACTTTTATGGAAGTTCGATGTCATTATATTTATATGTTTTTGCCTTCGAATGTCTGCCTCCCAAAGCTGAAGATATCTGCATTTTGATCTCTTACAATAACTGTTTATTTAAGTTTCTGACACATCCCTACATGCAAAACATACACTAAATCCGCTCCCTTTGTACTGGCTTTGTAGGGGTTTTGGTGATGGGAGGAGAGGAGGAAAGAGGAAGGCGTGATAAGTCTCTGTGATATTTAGGTTTATCAGTGTTTTCTATCAGAAATCGTCAGCCACTGAATGGCTCTTCATTCCCTATTTCCTTCATCCAGCATCTCCTGGAAAATGCCCGGTAATTAATTTCTCAAAAGTGGCTTATGACAATTCATTCAGAGAGAAATTTTATTATTCCCATGTAAAGAACTTACATTTTGTCCCTTTTTTAGCACATTAAGTTTGATTTAATATACCATTTAATGAAATTAATGAGGCTTTTCCAAAAGCAATGGAGAAAATAGCAAAATAATAGTACTTACAAAGTCATAATAACTGAAGTAAAAGTGGGGAAGGAGCAAACACTTTTCGACCGAAAATACCTTTCCAATTCAGAAACAAAACAATTAAAAAATATGTTTCTCTCTCCTTCCACGCTTTAGAGTGCCGTAAGTTGTCTTGTTATCAGCAGCTGAAGGGAAAATGATGAACTCAGTCTCCCGGTGGGCCAGTTAACTTTTTGGTGTTGACGGTGTAAACCTGGTGAATCGTCTGACAGGACTGATTAGAAAAAGCTGACCTACAGAGGTTCCTATTGGTCCTCACTCCCGAAAATCTAAAATCCTACACCCACAGGTACACACACCCAAGTGCATGCCCGTGCATCCCACGTCTTGGGGGCAGTGCTGCTTACAGAGCAAGAAAAATGATTGGACTCAGGAGTTTCACCAATGAAACAGCGTTTGTTCCAGAACCGCGCAGAGCCGGAGAAAGAAATCGATGTTTTTAGTGCAGTCCAGTCCTTGTCGTTCAAAGGTGCACTGTCAGAGCCTCCCACCTTGTAGGGCTGCTTTGAACAGGGTCAGGGTCTGAAGGCTTTACAACTCTGCCCCCTGAAATCAGTCTCCCGGGGCTCAGTTTACATGCCTGCCACTAGGTAACATTTGAGCTTCCCCAGTGGTCATGGACGAGAAATATGCTTTTATTCTTTGCGTGAAAGAATAAAGATGTGGGCCATGGAGATATGAGCTCTCTCCCACCGTGAAGTGCCACCCCTGCTGGAGAGTGTCAGGCAGGTGAATACAATACACCAGTCAGAGGCATTGAAAGGTTTATGGTGGCAGAAAAGCAATGGCTGTCCTGGGATTTACTGTCAACAGGTCCTCACCGCGGCTGACAGGACACAGGTATTACACTGGAGCTTGTATTCCTTATGCAAATGCTTTAATCGAGTTAATCCTAATGAATGGCTTCTACCAACCTCATGAATAGAAGAGGCAGAGGTGGTCGTTGAAGTGATGTTACAGTAACTTCCCTCCTTTCCTCGCCCCCTCACTTTTTTTCTATAAAAAGCTAGAATTAGGATTCTTTGATCAAGGCTCTTGATTTTTAGGAAAGCTGTACCATTTCCCCTCAGCCCACCTATGTAAGAATAGCTTGACTATATCACCTTTCCAACATTGAATTTTAGCATATAAAAGAAAATGTGTTCTAACTTGGAAGTTGAAAAATACTATCTCATTTTTATTTGCACTTAAAATCATGTCTTTATTCATTTATTCTTTGAGGTAAATCTGACTATTATTGTCTCATGGTTTGTATATAATTTATAGGGAGTTTACTTGTTACCACAATATTTTTATTAATCTAGAAATAATTGCTGTCTCTACTAGGTTATTTCGTTGGTTTATGGATTCACTTGCTATTGGCTTATTGATGATAGGCACATGCCAATTTCTCTGTTGGAAATTAAGGTGATAGGACATGGTCCTAATTCCTTGGGGACGGTACTCAGGGAGTTAACAGCTTCTTCCCCAAGACCAAGCTGTGATTAAAGGCTCAAAATTTTCAGCCCCACTCCACCTCCTCCAGAGAGGGGAGTGAGCTGGAAAAGGAGTTAAGCGTCCATCATGCCTACAAGATGAAGCCTCCATAAAATCTCAGTAGTACGGGGTTCAGAGGCTTAGCAAACATATCCACATTGGGAGGGTGACCCCAAGTCCACGGGTACAGAGGTCCTGTGCTGGAGACCCTCCCAGACCTTGCCCTGTGATATCTCTTTATCTGACTGTTCATCTTTATCATACTCTTTAATTAACTGCTAACGTAAGTAGGTGTTTCCCTGAGTTCTGTGAGACACTCTAGCAAATTAATCAAACCCGAGGAGGGGGTCCTTGGAACCTCTGATCTATAGCTGTTCATTCAGGAGCACCGGTGACAACCTGGACTTGGGACTGGCATGTGAAGTGTGTGTGTGTGTGTGTGTGTGTGTGTGTGTGTGTGTGTGGCAGTCCTGCAGGACTGAACCCTTGACCTGTGGGATCTGACACTGTCTCCAGGTGCATAGTGTCAGAAATGAGTTAAATCCTAGGACACCCAGCTGCTGTCACAGAGTTTGTGACCAGAAGTGAAGAGTTTCGTGTGAGTGGTAAAGGAGACTCAGAGGAAGGCAGGAGCGCGGGGAAGAACTGGCAGCAATATGTATTTAATGCATAGTGTTCGTCCAGTCCGAGGACCAGAGTGTGTCCTGTGTGAATGGTCTTCAACCTTCCCTAACAGTCCTGCCCAGAAGCTCGCTTTTCACTATGCACGGAGCGTCTTGTGCATCCATAGTGATACTCCTGCAAGTCATCCTTATATTTCAGAAGAAAACGCTGGAGTTAATTCTCTCAAAGTCTGCCTTGTCATAAGCCATAGAGGGAAGATTGGAACTCTGCTCTGAATTAAATACTGACTTTCCTTTATTCTGCATTATCTGCCTAGAATAAGAATGAGAATATAGAATATCAGAAGCCTTAAAATTCAAGCCCTTTACTTAATCGATGAGACAAAAAGCAAGGCTGTGGCTCAAGATTTCGGGAAATTTCAGAAGTGAGACTGGAGCTCAGACCTCCGGGCTTCCTGGACAGACCTCCCCCCGACCAACCCCCGCTGAACCTGACCTTGTTATGAAACAGTTGCCCAGGCTGCAAGGTGAATGGATTCTGGTAGCCTGACTGGGAAAACTGGGAAACTTCAGGAGGAAATCTTTTCACACATAAAATACAGACGAGAAGAGTGTGTTAAGGGAAAAAGACAGTCTTTATTGGAATGTGTGGATTATCTGAGATGATTGTTTACAAGCCTCTAATACTTCCTGTACCTCAATACAGGGGAGATGGTGAAGGGGAAAAGTTGTTTTGGAGGCACCTCACCCCTTTGTTCCCCTTCTCCCTTTCCCCCAAATTTCTCCAGTTGGTGCCCCCCTTCTCCCCTCTCTTGTCTCTTGGTGCCCTCCACCCCCTATTTTGGAGGAAAGTGCCTGAAAGAAAGTGTGTGGAGTAACCCAATGAATCACTACAAAGCTAAGTAAGAAATCTTTTAATCCCAACGCGTCCCCCGTTAAATCCTGAATGTTCTTATCTCTGACAACTTAAATCACAGGGAAACATTGTTTCACTGGAGTCCATGATTTTTTAAGCACATGGGGACAAATAAAGTTAATTGCCTTCCTTCCAATAAAGCCTGTTACTGTAATTACCCATTAAATTAGCAAAGAATGCAATAGCCAAGGGTGTGCCGGTGTCCCACACTAACCCTTCAGACTACTCAGACATGAGTATCCATGCGTTAATCATAACTCCACGCATGAAAGCTTTTTCCTTCAATTCGATAGTGCTGTTAAGTGACATCAGACGAAAACATTCTGATAGCCAGGAACAGGGAGTTATCAACAACAAAACTGTTAATACTGTGAAGCATAATAAATACATATCCGTGACATTTCAGATGCAAAAGATCCCTTTTAACCCCAAGCTTGAAAAGAGGACGGTTTTCTCAAACGAAGAACGGACACTGGCTGATTTAAGAATCAAAAGGAAATTTGATAATCTACTTACTAAAACTCGGTTGTCAGTTTTTCTCAAGGGTCCACGTTCCAGGACATCCGATAACCTCATGAAAAATGTAGGAATTCCTGAGCGAGGCTAAGCCTACAAGGGAGCTGCTGGAAGAGTAACCTAGCAAAGACAAGACAACAATTATTTCTAGATTTAAAAAAAGTTTTTTTGCAGTAACAATTAAACCTCATAAAATAATGTACAGCAGCGCTCCCCACCCCTGGCCCTCGGTTTCACTTTCCCAGGTTTCAGTTACCGGAGGGCAACCTCGGTCCCAAAACACTAAGCGGAAAAATGCCAGGAGTCAACAGTACAGAAGTTGTAAATTTCACGCTGGTCGGAGTCGCGCGTGAGGAAATCTCGCGAGGTCAGCTGCGTGAGGAAATCTCGCGAGGTCAGCTGGTTCGCGCTGTGAACGAGACTCGTCTTGTAGTGCCGCTGGTCCAACCGTCAGTAGCTTAGCTGCCACTCGTTTGTCAGACGGGCTGCCGCGGTACCGCGTGACCCTCGTTTTACTGAAGAATGGCCCCAAAGCCCAGGAGGAGTGACGCTGGCCGCTGGAGTGTGCCCAAGGGAAGCCGGGAGGCGCTTCCTTTCAGGGAAAGTTCTCGAATGAGAAGAAAAAGACTCGCCTGCTGAGGTGGCTAGGAGCTCGGGTAAGAGCCTTTTGCCGGGGACACTGTGACGGAGGAAAAAGAAGCGCGCGTTGGTTTTGCTCTCACAGCTCCAAGTGCCGAAGTTACGCCACAGCGCGTGACCGGTGCGTAGTCGCGAAGGGCAAGGCATTGAATCCGTCGAGTCAGCTAGTGTGAGGGCGAGAGAGGCCGCAGGCGCACGACTGTTAGCGCGACCGGTGGTTCTCGTTGTTCTCGCGTGTGTGATGCGTTTTTGGCGCTCGTCTCTGACTCGGCCCGATTTAGGGTTTAACCTTGGTGTCGGGCGCGTGCGCAGGAGAAAACGTGGACCTTCTGGGTCCGCTCCCCTCTGCGGCTTCGGGGAGCCCCTGGGGGCCTCGGAACAGCCGTGTCCCCGCTGCATAAGGAGGGGCGGCTCTGTAGACCACGAGACAATACGTTATAGGAGAGTTTATCTCACAGAACGAGGGAATAAGCACCTTACTTGTTTGAAATGCGGATAAAAGTGAGGTGGCATTTTTCAGTTATCAAATTGGTAACTGTTTTCTTTTACATGCTGTATAAAATTGATAGCCAACAAGGACCTACTTACTGTACAGCGCAGGGAACTCTACTCAGTATTTTGTAATAACCTGTAAGGGAAAAAAATCTGGAAAAGAACATGTATACGTCTTACATTCTCTCTCTCTCTCTCTCTCTCTGAATCTCTTTGCTGTACAAAGAAACTAACAACACTGTAAGTCAGCTATACTTCAAAAAATTTTTTTTGATTAAAAACATAAAACAACGTTGGCAAAGGCGATACAGTCAAGATATTATATTCAGCTGGTGAGGAGAATGGGTACAGTTTCCTAAAAATCAGTTTAGCACTATGTGTTAAGACCTTGAGCAAAGAATCCTAACTCTGGCCCTTTTTTTTCCATGAAACTGATCAGAGTTTAATGATGTGTTGGAAGCTGTTTGGTATCATATACAACTGCAGGAAGTAAGAAAAAGGCTAATATCTAAGAGTAAAGGAATTAAATATATTGTGACCAATCCATTAAAAGTGTTTTTCAAAAGTATTCAGTGACCTCAATATCTGATTAAAAATTGGGAATTCCCTGGTGGTCCAGTGGTTAGGACGTGGCACTTTCACTGCTGGGGCCTGGGTTCAATCCCTGGTTGGGGACTAAGATCCCTCAAGCCTCGGGGGGGAAAAAGATATATATATATATATATATATATATATGCATACACACACTATCTAATGAGAAATATGTAATAAGCAAAAATGCTCAAAACAGTCATAAAAGAAGAATAAAAATACATTACAGTCTTATTTTTATTCTGTAAATATCATATATGTGTCTTTACCGAAATGTCCTATTAACTTATATGTGCAATATACATAGGATTGGAAGTAAATACATAAAAGATGATGATAGCAGCAGTCATCTCTAGGTGATGGGTTTATTCAGTCAGTTATTTTTGGTTTTTTCTTGATAATTTTTAGGTTTTCCCAAGTTTTCTACAATGTCCATATACTACTACAATCATAATAAAAGAATTCAATAGAAAAGGAAAACACACTCAATGGTATGTGACTCAGTACATAGTTTTTGTTGTAACAGGATGAATATTAATAAATATTTAACCCATGTTTAAGCAGCTAACATACACGTTCATTCAACGATTTGTTAGATAATGGTTTGAAGTGTCAATTAAATTCTGATTTAAAAAAATGTGGTATGATAAGACATGTTTACTAATATATAGTTACACAAGTATTGTATAATGCAATAACAAACTGTTTACAACAAGAAAATTTTAAAACAAGTGGTATCATTTATAAAGGAGACAGCATCTCCTCCTCGTAAGGCGATCAGGTTCTAGAATCAGACCCCCAGCTCCAGGACAGCTCTTCCACCTTAAGCCCTGTAACCTAGGATAAATTATTTAACCTCTTTGTAACTCATTTTTTTCTCCATAATAAACACCATAAATCTTATAACTTTGCGGTGGAATTAAACAGGATGTATATAAAGCACCTTGCAGAGTGTCAAGTACATAGTAATTTTAAAAATTACTACTCATTAATAATATTGTAATATTAATGATATTTTATTAGATGATTATAATACTTCTATTGGATCTTGGTCAAGGGAGTACATGGAAAGTTTAAAAATATGGCAATAAATACCAAAGCATCACAGGACGACGCTCAGACTTATGAACAAGGAGTGACCATTGAATCAGAGGAGAACCGGAGCGTGTGGGGTCTGGACATGGGGGGAGGGGACCTCACATCACAGACAAAGGGAACTGGAGGACTGACCACAAGATCTAGCAACGGAGGTGACAGCTCACCTTGATAGGGCTGTTTTCAGGTTCAGGAGAGAATGGGAAGAGATCAAAGAAAATGATTCACTGGAGGAATTTCCTCTCACTGCTCCCAGGAGAGGAGAGAAAAGGGCCAGGCAGCTCTGGGGAGTATGGGCAGGAAAGAGTTCTGTCTGTTTGTTCGCTGCTTGCATGCTTGCCTTTTTGCTTGTTTTGTCTCGGTTCTTAAAGATGGGAAGTGAAACATGTTTGTATAATAATGGGATTGATCAAGCAGAAAAGAAAGAATGATTGTGAGGAAGGAGGAAAATGATGGCATCATGTTATTGAGGTGATGAGCCCCAGTGCAGAGGTGGAGGCTCTGGTTTTAGATGGGAATGGCTCAGTCATCCACGATAACAACCATATAAGGTCATATGATTAAACTGATTTTTATCAGCATCAACATGAACTATGCATTTATATAATTAACAGAGAATAGGAAAGTGGGTCCATACTGAAATATTTAGTGATTCTTAGGGATTCTTAGAGATACTTTGATACAGTTTAAAAAAATCTTTAAATATGTGTTAAAAATATAAAGTGATATGAATTTTGATGACTCTTCGTCAATATAAAACACATAAAATCTAATGAAGAAATGTTAAACGATTTAAGTAAGGGTTGCTATAATTGGATCTATTAATGAAGCAAATTAATATTTTGAAAGCATTTCTAAAATATTATGGTGTAAATGCTTAGAAAAAAAAGTAAGCCTTACAGTAAGTGAAAGAATGCAAACCACTGGGATTCCTCAAAATATATTATTTACAAATCATTTATTTTTCTCTTCAAAATGAAAAAGATTAACAAAAATCTCTGAGATAATCCAGAAGTTTAGATTTTTTTTCCCCAATAATAAAGGAAAACAAAATATTTTCCAAACAACACATGAACCAAAAATATTTTTCTGAAATATTTTGTTTTCCTAATTCAAGAATAAGGTAACATAAATAATGGAATTTGAATTATCATATCTGCTAAGATGACAATATAAAAGGACAGTGTATTAATAAATACAAAAGATTAATAGCTTACGGACTATAATTGCTTACCAAATTTAATAGAAAGCTATTGATTAAATAATTATAAGACAAATTAAGTTAGATAACAAGAACATTTCTAACAATAAGAAAGCTCAATAGATTAATTTATGTATGTTATATACATAAATATTTTACACATTATTTTATATATAATAAATGTAAAATATTTATACAACAGTAATATATGTAATATGTAAAATATTTAATATATAACATATATTAAATATATAGTGTGTAATATGTAAAAATACATAACATATAAATGAAATATAAAATAAATGTGAAAGTATATATATGTGTGTGTGTGCACGCACCTGTATAGTAAGCTCTCTCAACTCAAAGGATTTCCAAGGATTTCACTATTATTGCTATCAATAATTGTGAACGTTCTTTTCACGTGCCACTTGAAGGGAATTTTTTAGCCTGGAGAAGTATTAATAAAATCACGATAATCCTCTGAGTTAATAATAAGTCCAAAAAAAGGGCTTATCTTTTAAATTCCAAACCCTGATTTCTTCAGTTTGTCAGTAGTTGGTGTATATATTTGAAACAATTTCCTCTGTGGTTTGTGAGGTTTCTCAATGGTGTCCGTCCCTGTATTTAGTAAATTAAGTTTGTTTGAAACAATTTTGCATTTTATTTGTTTATTTGGAATTTTCTGAGCTCCTCATTATGGGTAAACTATGGTGTTAGACATTGAATTCTATCATCTGGTACAGGAATTTCCAAGGACACCAGAGGCAGATGGTAGGATTGGGTTTCCTGAGAGAAGTCTGATGTGTGTGGAAGATCACAGTGAACTCTGACTTCTTGCCTCTGGGGCCGGGGGAGGGAGCTGGGAGGGTCCAAGGAGCAGGCTGAGCTTAATTAGGGGTCAGTCATGGACATTCTCCCTGGAAAGGACAGAAAGTAGCTGTATGTAGCTGAGTGAAGCTAACATCCACCAGGGAACTTTTTTTTTTTGTTTTCTTCAGTACGATGGTGTTGTACTGCTGTAGATTCTCCCCTCCTCTGAGTTCTAACGTGTTTCAAGTTAACACATCCTCTTTCTGGACAGCCCTGGTTCTTGGCAATGTTGTGAAGAAAAGGAAGGGACCCTCCTCAAAGGGTCTTTCCCCTCATCACCTCCCTGAAGCCCCTCCTGTCCTCCATCCAGAGTCCTCCTCCTCCCCCCCCCCCCCCCCGCCTCAGGGCTGGGCAGAGAGATTTCCATGTTCAAGGAAAGATGCAGCAGATGAGGGATGGGTGTGGGGGGGTAGAAATAGTACCAGCTTGCCATTTTGTTGGTGCAATGGTTATAAAATGGCTCCATAGCAAAGATCAATACCTCTGTCTAATCATATCTGACCCTGAGTCTTCCTCTTAGTCCACTGGTGAACATCCGGCATCTGTCACTGTCTGGGTCCTCCCATTTTCTACACCATGCTGCAGCACCCCACCACACACACACCTCATTCCATAGCATCCCAAGACGTCCTCTCAGGTAGGATGCTCCCCATCACAGGAGTGCTCCTTGGTCCTCTTCTCCTGGACATCCATCGAGAGGCCATCCCTCAGCTTGACCACAGGCCCCATCAGAGATGGCCCCTGCCTCACCCTCAGTACCTTGTGACCAGTTTCCAAACATCAGATGCCCTGCGTCCATGGCTTACCTGTAGCTGTCATGCATCTCAGCACTGGTGAAAGCCGCCATCTCCCCACCTGGTCCTGAACCTGCTCAAATGCCAGCCCCTCCCCTTGCTTCTGAAGCAACTTCCTATAATTCCCTCCTTTGGGGAGGTTTTCTTCAATGCCTCCTTTGACAAGGAAAGGAATTGTCAACACCAACGTGAGGAAATTGCTTCTCTCCTTGAATTCAAAAGCTTGGGTTTTGGGAGGAAGGTGGGAAATGGGAGAGAATCAGCTTTTATTTTGTCAGTGCAGAGAGAAAAGAAATAGCAGAGTCAATAGACTGTCCTGGCAGTTTAACCCTGGTGATGCTGCAATGATTTGAATTCCAGGCACAGAGCTCTTCGGCGTTTTCAGCTTCTTTCCAGGTGTCGGGATCCTACAGTCTCTATCTCCATGCCTTCCATTGTCAAGTGGGCAGAATACAATGAAGGGTGTTGGGTTCTGAGTGGGAAGATTTGAATCCAAATCCCACATCTTACTCCCTATGTCCTCTCAACAAATCTGTGAACCTTGATTTCCTAATGTGAGTAAGGATCTTCATAATACCTACTTCAGTGGGTTGTGGAAAGAGTTAAATACCATGGTGTGTTTGAAGATGCTTCCTTAAATATAAGGTAGTGTACAAATGTCAGATAAGGTAGTGTACAGAGGCCAGATGGGAAGTGGGATGAGGGCCTTGAGAGGTAGAGCCACAGACACGTGGTACCCAGAGGGTCAGAAAATTCAGTGACCAGGGGAAGGGACGGGGAGAGGGAACAAATGTCCAGTAACACCAGCGATGGAAGGACAATCTCTCCTCTGGGGAAGCCATGTGAATGCAAGTGATCCAAAAATAGCAACAAACACTGTCGTGTACAGAGCCCACAACGTCCAGGGTCTGTTCCTAAATATGGTGCATTCATTATAGTGCAGGGAACACATATCTGTTCCCCTGCATTTGATATCAGCATGCCCATTGTATTAGTCAGGGCTGTTTAGAGAACCAGAACCAATAGGATGATATATATCATACCATCCTATATAAGAAATATAAGAAGTTGTCTCTCACAATTATGGAGGTTGAGAAGTCCCAAGATTTCAGGGTGGGTCAGTAAGCTGGAGACCAAGAGAGCTAATGGTGTGGTCCTAGTTCAAAGGCTGGCAGGACCAAGACCCAGGAAAAGCCAACGTTTCAGTTTGAATCTGAAGGCAGGAAAAAAAAATTAATATCCCACTATGAAGGCAGTCAGACAAAGATAAATACTGGATGATTTTACTTTTATGTGAATCTAAAAAACAAAACAAACGAACAAATGTAGTGAAACAGAAACATTGTCAAAGACACAGAGAACAAACTGGTGGTCGCCAAAGAAGAGGGCTTGAGGGAGAGAAATAGGTGAGGGAGATTAGGAGGCACAAACTTCCAATTACAAAATAAGTGAGTGACAGGGAGGAAATGTACAGTATGGAGAATATAGTTCAGTAATTATGTAGCATCTTTGTACGGTGACAGATGGTAACTAGACTTATTGTGCTGACCATTTTGAAATGTACAGAAATATCAAATCACTGTGTTGTACACCAGGAACTGACATAGTGTTTTAGGTCAGTTATACTTCAAAAAACAAGCAAAGAAAAACAAACTTATAGGAAAAGAGATGAGATTTGCATTTATCAGAGGCGAGGGGTGGAGGGAGGGGGAATTAGTTGAAGGCAGTCAAAAGGTACAAATTTACAGTTATAAAATAAGTGCTAGGGATGTAATGTATAACTTGATAAATATAATTAACACTGCTATATGTTATATATGAAAGTTAAGAAAATAAATCCTAAGAGTTCTCATCACAAGAAAGAAATTTTGTTCTTTTTCTTTTATTTTGTATCAATATGAGATGATGGATGTTTACTAAACATATTGTGGTAATTATTTCATTATACATGTAAGTCAAATCATTGTGCCGTACACCTTGAACTTACGCAGTGCTGTATGTGCATTATATCTCAATAAAATTGGAAGGAAAAAAAGCAATAATATTGAAAAAAAATTATAACCCAGTGTGAAGGCAGTCAGGCCTGAAGAATTCTCTTCTGCCCAGGAAAGTGTCAGCTTTGTGTTCTATTCTGGTCTTCAGCTGATTAGATAAGGCCCACCCCCATGGAGGGAGGGCAATCTGCTCTACTCAGTCTGTGGATTTAAAACTTAATCTCATCCAAAAACCACCTTCACAGAAGCACCCAGGAAAACATTTGACAAGATATCTAGGCACTTTGGACCCCAGTCAAGTAGACATAAAAAGTAACCATCACACTCCTTTTGCAGATAAATTAACAGGCTCTGAGTTAAGTAACTTGCACAGGCCACATAGCTACCAAGTTGTGAGCAAAGATTTGAGCCCAGGTCTTCACACTACTCTAGGTCCATATATGTAAATCATATGTAAATATGCAAATCAGAAATCTTTAAATTAAAATATTTAATTTTAATAAAGATATGATAATTTTAATATTCAAAACAGAAAATTTTAAATTAAAATATTATTATCTATTTTCTTCCCACAAATGACTTCCCACTTTTTTTCCCCAGAAATGACCACAAAAGTGGAACTTCTTAAAATATTTAATGCAGAACCTAGTAAAGTCAAGAAACTTAAAGCCTGAGAACTATGACTTTAGAAACCAATGTCATACATTTTTTATATTGCTTGTAGGTTACGAGGGTCTGTAAGTACTGGTGTTCTTAGCATTTAATCACCCACACTTAGAACATTTCCTCCTACTAGCTTCCCATTGATGGATATTTGTTAAACTTTGAGTGATTAAATGACTAGATGAGTGAATGAATGAATAAATTTCATTTTTCTTCAAAATTTTTCATGTATGTAGCAAATTTAGAAAACTCTAGTCACTGCATGTAAGTTGAGAGAGCAGTCTGCTGGGTCATTTGGCGAAATGATAATGATTTGTAGAATTTGCCATCGCTGGTAGTAAGCAGCTTTGGGTGTACATGGTAATCTTACTACATACTATTTTTAGCTTCTGACACTGCTATCATAAGATATGATCTTGCTGGTTGATAGACTTGCATTAATTATTCACAGGCTCTTGTACTTCATTTGCTTTGCATCATTCACCCCTTAGAATACGTCTCATATTCCAGGGGTTGGTAAGAAAGCAGTTATGACTGGAAATGCTGTGAAGATAGAACGCAATTTTATGATATCTCTCTGAGTCGTACCTAATAATGGTTTTATTTTGTTTCTTCCAGTGAAAAAGGCGATTGAATTGAAGTCAAGAGGAGTCAAGATGCTTCCCAGCAAGGACAGTAGCCATAAAAACTCCGTCTGTAAGTCCTCTTTCTTTCTGTATGAGGATTGATATGTCCATTAGAGGGAGCGGTTCCGGAGAGGTAATTCTATAAACTGCCTTTCCCACTTCATCTCGTTCTGCTTTCCTACCTTCAAAGTGTTTGCTGGGAGAGAGAATCTACACTGGGTATTCATTTTATCTCCTAAATGCATCTCAAACCCGTCTTTGCTCTCTACCCTCGTCAGTCACTGAGATTGGACCTTCCAGATTTCTCTGTTAAACAGCTGTTCCACTCTCAGGTGTTTTGATCCCAGTTTCTCTTTCCATTCTAGTATATACCACACATACCAGATTGATTTTCGGGGCACAGGAGTCTTGTCTTGTCACTCTCCTTCCTTAACACCCTTCACCATAATTTAGCCAAAAGGACCAATAGACTGTGTCATGTGTGCCTTTGCTAGAAGTGTCCTCGCCGCCTTCCTTGCATGCAGAAGCCCAGGTGGTCTTAGAGCCTCACCATTGGAACCCTTTCCTGACTTCTCCAGGCACAGTTAGCTGTTTCCTCCTATTCCCCGAGTCCTGTGTTCTTAACCTCTGCATTTTGTCACAGTTTCACTATGGGTTTGCCTGTCCTGCTCACTGCAGATTAGAAGGCTCCATTGAGATTCTCAACTGGGTTTATTTCCAGGGTGGTTCTTTCCCCTGCATCATGTTCTTTTTAAAATTTTCAGCCTCTTGGGGTACCTTTTCTATTCATTCCTGGTGACCTCTTCTTGTGGTGTTCCCGCTGACCTGCTCTGACCTCTTCTTGTGGTGTTCCCGCTGACCTGCTCTCTTGGTGAAGAATCCCAGTGGTTGGGATCTATGTATTTTATTTGGTTTGCCACTACTAGCAGTTGGTACAGGCAGGACGCTTGAGGTCATTTGGAGCACCCTCAGTTCAACCAACTCTACTTTTATCTGCGTGATATATTGGGCTTGTGTGTGAGGTTTTATCCATGACAAATATCACATTAAAACTAAAAAGCAAATACAAACAACAATAATAATCATTTAAAAATCACATTGTAGATTGACCTACCTCTGCTTTTTTAATATCCCTGTCTTATGGCTTCCTAGTGATTGCCTGTGTAACGATAGTCCATCGACTCTGTGTAATGGCCCTGTCCTCTGGCACTTGGGGAGGACAGAGAGGTAAACCCAGACCCCTAGGATGTAGGCTTCAGACACAGGTGTGTCTTAGACATTTTGAGATAATATAGACTGGGTGATTTAAATTTATTTCTCATAGTTCAGGAGGCTGGGAAGTCCAAGATCAAGGTGCTGGTCGACTCAGTGTCTGATGAGGACTCACTTCCTAACACAGACAGCAGTCTGTCTTCTCATTGTGTCTTCATAAGGTGGAGAGAGGGAGAGATCACCTTTTCGGTATCTTATAAGGGCACTCATCCCATTCATGAGGTCTCTACCCTCATGACCTATCACCTCCCAAAGGACCCACCTCCACATACCATCACCTTGGAGGTCCGGGCTTCAAGATATGAATTTTGGGGACACACACAGTCTATTCAAGGGGGATGCTCTAGTCTCTGACTGCAATTCAGGCCCTTAGGTCTCACACATATACACAAATCAACCTGTAAATGCACTTCCTGTTTTCATTGTACTTCTTGTTGGATAATCATGGGCAGTATTGTTCAAATTAAACTGGACTTATAAATAGTGAAGGACAAAACTACTGGAGGACAGAAAGAAAGGAGGTCATTCTTTTAAAATAAAGTTTTAATATTTTGTTCTCGTTAGTTTGGAATGTTCAATAGAGTGGGGGATGTGGTATGTATAGTTATTTTGAAATTTATATTTTATGGATAAAAACCTTGCAGAAATGATCCACAGTAACATAGGTGAACCCTTACCTCAAATCAATATAAGGTCTGATAGCAGTCAAGTAGACATCAAATTTATCTGCTAGTGTAACATTCAGGCAGAAGTTTTTTTTATAAAAAGAATATGTGTGGGTCCTTATCTGAACACAAATTGACAAATGAGTCATAACTCATTGGTGTTAGAAAGTGTTCTGTCCTTTCTCCCAACAGTATTAAACTATTTTTTTGTTAGACTTGAAAATTAATCATTAGAGGAAATGAGGAATGCCTTCTAAGATCAGCAGTGTAATAAATGGTAAAATGTTATTTGTGCAGAAGATGTGGCTGAGGAAACTAAATTAAGTGCTTCATGGAGAAAAGGACATAGGCTTTGAAGCTAGAGAGACAAGGATTCAATAGTTGTAAAAGTATGTATCGTATTCAAGTCCAAGTTTCATCATTTATAAAAGTAAAATGGTAATGATTCTTTTTGAGTAGATGAAGCAAGGTATTTGTAAATTGCTTGTTCCAGTATACAGCATATAGTGGGCATTCCACCAGCCATACCCGTTACGAACTTTCCATACACAAACAGGAGACGTAAAGACTGTATTCACAGTAGGTCAACCAAGGATCTAAACAGCCGGGATCTTACTTGCTGGAGGAGGAGGTAAGATCCAGAGCATTGACTTGTTTTCTAAGATCTTAGGAAATAGTTTGGTTCCTCATAGGAGGTGAGCCCAGAACACAGGCCCCTGAAGCCTCACCCAGGACACAGCCTTCACCTAGGAAGTGGTGAACCCCTTACCGTTTTGATGGGGTGTGAGAGGGAACATGAACGTGATGCATATATTTTATACATGTGGTGACACTTGCTGCGGATGTGTCAGTTACTGACACTATTATTAAATCATTTATACACAGATTAGCTAATTTATTTACATTCAGTATTTATATTAAATGTGGTGCCTTTGGTATTGGCCTCGTTATTTTTCACGCCATTCAATAAACTGTAGTTTCTGTATTTCTGGTTTACCCTGAGAGCTGGGTTTCTCTTGGAGACCACAGCCTCTGCTGTTCTCGAGGTTAAATTCAAGCATACAGGCCTCTCTGGCACAGGGTGCGTAACTGCCCTGAGCCTCAGTTCCTCCACCTGAGGGTTTGGAAAAGGATATAACAAAATACTCAAAAAATGCCTAGTGTAGGGTCTGACAGCCTCTGTTAGCTATCATCCCACCTCACTTGTGTGGATCTCTATTTTGGTAGTTTTCATTGTATATAGACGTTTTTAATTTATGAGTCTTCTTCTTGAGATGCCTCACAGAGTAAGAAATTTGACAGCAAAGGCTGTGTAATTATCCCTTTACCCCCTAATCTAAGACTGTGTCTGCTACCAAGCACCAGTGAGGAGCTTATTTAATTACAACCTGACAGGAATGGATGACGGTAACAACTGTCCTCTTTTTTAAAAAATTTTTTATTTTATATTGGCGTATAGTTGACTAGCAATGTTGTGTTAGTTTCGGGTGTGCAACAAAGTGACTAAGTTATATATATACATGTATCTATTCTTTTTCAAATTCTTTTCCCATTTAGGTTATTACAGAGTATTGAGCAGAGTTCCCTGTGATATACAGTAGGTCCTGGTTGTTTATTTTAAATATAGTAGTGTGTATGTGTCAATCCCAAACTCTCAATCTATCCCTCCCCGTCTCTGTTTACAATAGCCAAGACATGGAGGCAACCTAAATGTCCATTGACAGGTGAATGAATAAAGAAGATGTGGTACATATATATACAATGGAATGTTACTCAGCTGTTAAAAAGAATGAAATAATGCCATTTGCAGCAGCATGGATGGGCCTGGAGATTATCATACTACGTGAAGTAAGCCAGACAGAGAAAGACAAATATCATATGATATCACTTATATGTGGAAACTAAAAAAAAAATAGCTGTCCTCTTGTGGTTGTGAGTTGTGTTCTGCCAGTAAGAAGCCCCAGCAGACGATTGGAGGGAAGCATGATTGTGAGGTCCGGGTATTTATCACTCTTGCAAAATCCCTTCAAGCTGGCTGTGCTCGAAGGTGCAGAGGCCAAAGGTCACGGGGTTGACCCTACAGTGGTCTTTCCCTCTGGCTTTCAGGGCTCATTTTCTCCCCTGTTGCTTCCAGCCCAGTGGGTGATAAGAGCTTGACTGTTACCTTGTTCCAAGTGTCTACACTACCCCTGGTGGCATCTCTAGGTGTATTCAGATACAAGCAGCCCCTTTGTAAGGAATACTGGTGTACATTACTCTCCTCGAGGGTGGCAGTTATTTCCTGTTGGGACCCTGTTTAAGATGATGGAAAGCGGTCAAGATTTTGGTGAACCACTGAGGGCAAACTCTACCCAAAGATCCAGATGGTTAAAAACAAAGCACTAGACCAGGCAAGGAGCCATGCCTTCCTGCAATTTCAGACGAAGCTTGGTTAACTCCTCCTGACAGTCCCCTGAGCATCAGGAGGGAATCTAGGAAGTGCTGGGAAAAGAGCTGGAGGCCCTGGACAGGGGGAGGGAAGGATTTCACAGACCACCAGAAGGAACTTCTAGTTTAGTGATGGAAGACTGCTAGGATCACAGCAGTTAGGTCATTCCAGTGCTGAATTGAGGGAATATGTATCGTGTGTTATAACGGGAAAGAAAGGATTTTGTGACTAGTACATTAAAAAAGTTTATACCAATATACAGTAGCTGGTACATAGATTAAAAAACAAGCTCTTCATTGTTCTATTTGAAGGATAGGTGGTGCCTGTATCACACGGTCCCGGATTCCAGCCTATTCTCAGCATGTCTCCCCATTTCCTCCCTAGATCTGCTTTGGTTTATACGTTTGGTCCACAATGAGCCGCTTGAAAGCTGAGTTCTCTGGGAAGTGCTTCTTGTCTGACACCCACACTGAATTACACACCTCCTCATCCTCTGATAGCCCAGGCTAGCCAGCACTTAGCAAGTATTTACTGATTAAATAAATGAAGGAAGGAAAAATATCCATATTGTGGAGCAAAAGCCCTACAGATTTTCTCTTTTACTCCTCTCAGTGGGATCTGATGAATCCTTTGTGAATTTTGCCCTGGAATCACTAAGTCAATCAGTTCCTCCATCCTGCCCTGATTTCATGTTACCAGTTAACCCTTAGCAATTCACTTTAGTCCTTAACATGCATCAACTTAACCACATAGGGTGGAGTGATGTGAAAGGCTGTGGAGATATTTCAACTCATCTATACAGTGAGGGTGATTTCCGACATTAATTCTTAGAATGAAATGACTTACGAGTTGGGTTTTTTCATCAGTCTCATTCATTACTGATTGATGATGTTTTCAGGAAAACCCAAAGATAATTAAGGTATTAATTCTGCATAATGCTCTAAATTTCTCATTATTTAAAGCTTTAAAGGATTGAAGCATAATTGGGCAACATGCAGCAGGAAGGGCACCTGGAATAAATTCAGTCGACACCCCCCCATCTTCCTTGCATCACTGAGTGATGGAAGGCTTCTCGTTATTCTGGGATTGGAACCTCTCGATAACATAGGATTGTTAAATTGCCATCCTTTTTAAATGGTGGTAACTGTGGATGACTTTCTTCCTCTTCTCCTTGACATTCTCCTCCACAGAATACAATGTTAGCAACCTAAGTGTGAGAGTCAGGAAGGTAGGTAATCCATTACTGCCCTTCTAACTCCAAAATATAAAAATCTGTAGGGAGAAGGGCAAGCAAAAACCTTGGTTGTTATTTTCCGCCTAGAGATTGTTCTCCCCATGTAAAATTAAAGACCAATGGCTTTACAAATTCAATATTGATTTGTTGTAACTCACTCAGATAAATTGATGGCACAGTGGTGTATTGAGCATTTGCAGTTACAACAGTTTATACCCAAGCAGGATAGGACATTGGGTTCAGAGTCATTATTTAATGTAAAGCCAAGTTAAACATTGTGGAAAAATGGAAAAGTATAATGCATTGTCTTATAAACCCTTGGGAAAAAACAACAACAGACCATTATGAAATAAATGACCCTAAGATTCTTCTACTTTTGACTATAAACCATTTATTTCATTGCCTTTTTTTCCATGGGCAATTTTTTCCTACCTTTAAAAAATACGTGAAGCAAAACAGAATGATATTTATTCAAAGTTGTCAAATAGCCCTGTTAATGACAAGCAATCGATCAAATATTGTCTTTTATAATAACAATAGTTCCATTTTTCTCTGGTTTTTCTTTTGTCTTGGACATAATTATTTGGAAGGGCACATTTTAAAACTTTTGTAGTTCCACTTTTTGGACAACAGTGCAAAATGATGCCTTAACGACTTTAAAGAGTTAAAGATGGAATCCTAATGATATAATGTTTGATTTATCTTTTTAACGTGGTGTGACTCATTAATCCACTTTCTAAAATATACCATAATAAGTGACTTTCACATCTTTGCTGGGTCATACTGTATTATCCACTTGTCACTAAAATTGCTGCGTTCATAGTCGTTGTTTTCTTATGTTTGAGATAACTTAAGAGCAAATGGAATATACTAGTATGTAATATTCTCTTTTTACTTATATTCCAGTGTGCTAAGAGGGGAAAAAAAAAGTTAATCTTATGTCTCGCATAACTTCTTCCCTTCCTGTCAGCCAAAAATGGGCTCAGCCCAGGAGAAGTCTCTCCTTTCAATCCTTTCTCCATAAACAGGGATTAGTGGAAGTTAAGGAAAAGGAAAAAAGAAACCCTTAATCTTTATTAATAGGGGCAAAATGAGAGATAAAGAAAAGGCAAGCCATCCCAATAATTTTCATCATTTGGAAAGTAGTTTCAGTGTGATCCACTCCCAGAGCGGAAAGAGGCATGTCTGATTAATGACCCAAGACTTCCCTCTAGATTTCCAGACTGTTATATCCACCTGCCCACCCAAGATTTTCATGCCCACGTGTGATAGGCATCTCTTTCCCGTCTCAGAAAAAGGCCATTGCTTTTCCTGTTAGGGACCTAGAGCCTGGCACCACCCCTGCCCCCAGACACCAGCCAGCCTGCTGCCTCCCAGCATGTGTCAAAAGCCGACCACTTCTCTTTACCTCCAAACCACCAATGTCCTTAGGTGTATTACTACATCAACCTCACCCCGTCTCCCTGTCTCTGCCTGTTTCCCTGCAGTCGAGATCTCCATACCTCATCCAGAGGGATCAGGAGGGAATATCCGTGGAATCACATCATTCTTCCACTCAAAACACTTCAGCACCATCGCATCACAGCCAAAATGAACCCACATTTCCTTACAGAGACCTACAGGACCTCCTTACCTCCCCACCCCATCCCCTCTCCTTCTGGCCCTTGTCCACTGGCTTTGGGGCTGTTTCTTAAGGATCTCAGACACACTCCCACCCCAGTCTTTTCTCCTCTGTTTCCTGTCTGAAATGGTCTCCCCACTCATCCCTCCCTCCCTTCAGATCATTTCTCAAAAATTACCTTCTCCGTAGGCTCTCACTGGTCACCCTAGCTAACTTTCACACACCTTGCCCATACATCACTTTACCCCCTCTTGTTACCTGTTCTGCTTTTCTCTGTATCACTTTTTCATAGTGTATCTTGTATATCATGCTTATTTTTGTATGTATGTGTGCATATTAGTGTGTGCATTTATATGAATGTGTGGGGGTGTGTATGGGGAACATTATGTGTAATATAGTGTACATAAGGTGTGCATTCTATATTATGTGATGTATGATGTATACAATATAAAGTATAACATAATACATATTATATGTCATATAATGTGTAAATAATCCTATATTAAGTGTGTGTGTGTGTGTGTGTATATATATATATTCTTATTGACTTCCTGTCTCTTCCACTCCCCCCACTAGAATACAGTCTCTTTGAAGGTAGATATTTTTGTCTGCCCTCTTCAGTGATATCTACCAAGGACTCAGCAGAGTCTCAGGCACACAGCAGTTGCTCAATAAACATTTGTCCATTGAACGACTGAGTTTCCTAGTTATGTGGTGGCCTGAAGAAGTGTGACAAAGTGATGTCATACTCTTCTTCAGTTAGGTCTTTGTATTTCACATCTTAATCATGCATTCACCAGTCACACACTGAGGAAAGACAAATAGCTGTCATGGAGATGTTCAAAATATGTTCCTTCCCTAGAGGAAATTACAGTCTACTGGTATTTCAAGTTATGTAAATATTTATCAGATGAGTGCTGTAATAAAGATAGCAACCCTTATTGAGCATTGAGTAAAAATAGAAATTTATTAGCTTTCGAAATAGTAGTAGATCAACCCATAAAAAAGTCAGAATCCACAGGGAAGATGTAAAGCAATATTAAATTAGGTCCTTTGCAAGCCAAGACACCGTGCTTTCTATATTACACCTCGTCAATGACTGAATTCCTTGAACCTCTAATTTATAGACATGTGCTTGGCAGTGGTTAAGAGAAAATCATGCTTATTATCAGAATTATATGTAGTATATGAACAAGGCACAAATAATTAAATAGCTGGTCGATTACAATAAAGTACTATAGTCTTAGAATCATTATGCCCACTGCATGGAAAGAAACGTTAAAACCATGAGAAATTAATCTTTTTCAAATTTCTGTCACAAGGTGACGGCATTTGGCAATAAAGTCTCATTGTCAATCTAGATTCTGTGCTCTAGTAGGTCAGAAAATATTCTACAATACACTAATTTTCCTCTCTTCCACTGCTGGATGAGTCCATTTGTTACTGAATTGATGACTAGGGCATGCTGGCTTTTAGAAAGGGCATTTGAAGAACTGCAATGAAAGCCAGCCCTGCAGTTCTCCAAGTGCTACTCCAGATTTGGTGCTTGAAGAGGGCTGTGGACATGCGGGAGATGGGATGAGGGAAGGAGAATGGAGGGAGGCTATTAAGAAACCTGAGTGACTCCATTAATAAGGCTTCTAAGACAAGCTATCCAGGGAACAGAAGTCATGCCACGTCCCTTCCCTTAATCTCATCAGCCGTCGATGATGCTTTGTGTGGTTTCCACCTCTGAAACTTTATTCCAGAAATAATTTCCAACTGGCATTTTCATCACACCATACTTTCCTAGGTAACTGGATATATTGTGGTTTCATGAATCCCCACTTGAATAATCTTCAAAAATTAACAGGATTTGCTTTACCCAGTTACCAAAAAAAAAAAAAACAACACACACATTTTGTTTCATATTAATATTGTTATAGCACTAAGGTTGTTATTAAATTGCTGGAAATGCCACCCATCATCAGGTTTTGTTTTTAGAGGACTTTATTGCTCTATTATTAATGGGTGATTTATTTGAATGGTAGTAGACTAGAGTGATTTGTAAAACTGCTGCAGGAAAAGGCGTGTCTGCTATTCTCTGTGCTGAATTTCTGGCATTAAGTGCTCTAGATCTTGCTTTAGAGCAGACTTTGACAGTGGAAAAAATATAGCCCCATTAACCTCTAACAGTTGTATCAAGGTTTAATAAAACACGAGGGATAATTGCCCCAATCTGCTTTGTTCCATCATAAAATGTAGCAATATGAAATTTTGCAATTGTTAAAGATCCTTGTTTTCTTAACAAAGATCCATTCCCATCTAGCATGAATATAGTAGATTGTACAAATTGCTTCATAAATCAGGTAAGTAAATTATGCTTGCAGTTTCTAAATAGGCCTTTGTCACTGCAGGAGCTAAAATATCTTTTAAAATGCTATGGAAAATCTTGCTGGGAATGGAACTGCTGTCTAGATACATTGGGAAGAATGGCATCACTGGTAACTAGAAGCAAGGCTAGGTGGTGCATCAATGATTTATCACGCCATTTACATATATAATTTCTTAAGTAACTAGAAAAAAAGGATTATTAAAATATGTGAAACAAGATATAGCTTGATTGGATTATAGATGGTTCAATTGTAACCCTAGTAGGAAGTAAAATCCTTTTTAAATGGGTTCAGCATACAGTTATAGAGCATAATCGATTAACTAAAGGGACAAACTCACTTTGCAAAATGACTGGAGAATGCATTCTTTTATTGCAAACAGTGAACAGAAAACAACCTACAGATTATGGTAGACTTGAAAGAACAGTGTACATCAGCATTTCCATCACTTATTTTTTAGAAGCCCAACATATCACATACATTAGTATCAAATTTTATAAAATAACTTAATCTTCCCATGTAATTGGGTGAAAACTCTGAAACTAGAGAATTGTGGGACTATTGGTGTTTGTGTGTTGGTACAGGTACATAATTCCAGTAGTAGTTAGAAGAGGGACTTGCTGTTTCGTTGTAATTTAATTATCTTATATGGTCAAATGTTTGCTAGTGAGTAACTTCAATCAGAAGCTCTAAGGATTAAGCTAATTAATCATGGTAGCTCCTTTATGAATTAAATTAAAGCCCTCCATTCTATACACAAGGAAGCTAAGTCGGCCAGTTAAATTAATTAGTCCTGATATAAAGATAGATATAGGAGAGTCGGGAGTTAAAAATCAAGGAGTACTCAGAACATCAAGGGGAATTCAGAAAAGATACACATCTCATAAGCCTCATCGTTTTATTTAAAACGCATTTTTAAAGGTGTAAGGAGAACACTGAAAATATTTTCAGATTAAGTCCTTTCATTGGAGTGCTTATAGAATCACAGAATTGTAAAATTGAACTTGACTTTCAGCTTTCAGGGAGAAATCAGTTTGCCCAGATGGATAAAGCTGCCTCACTGAAGGAGAAATTCAGAGATAAATGAACTGATGTTGATCAAATAGTGATAATGCTGATAATTTATGTTGATTTTAAGGGAAGTAGTTAGTGTGTTCAGTAACAGGGAAAATGTAAGAAGCATGGGTGCTGCCTGTTTGTTTAGATTGAGGGAGGAGGGGAAATGCCCATCTTCCTCCAGTTATTCAGGGAAGTCTCATCGACAAGATGCTGTTTGAAGCATTCCGATTCAGGTGAGAGGGTGGTGAACTCACACCTACCTGCATCACAGGTGACCCTCTAAAGACTGGCACACCTGTCATGTATCCTCTACATTGTCTTTCAAAGGTTTTTACTTAGTTGGCAATGTCTCTTTTTAACAAGAACAAAAAATACCCCTTTATTTTGAAATGATCATAGATTTTCAGGAAATTGTAAAATCTACAAGGAGGTCTAGTACATTCACCCGATTTCTCTAACTATAGCATAATCTCAAAACCGGAAAAGTGACTTTGGGACAATCCACAGAGTTTATTAGTATTTCACCAATTTTACACACTCTCGTGTGTGTGCATGTGTGTAGTTCTACACAATTGTATCACCTGTGTGGATTCTTAAAACCACCACCACAATCAAGACACAGAGCAGCCCCATCACCACAAGTCTCCCTGTGCTGCCCTCCTGGTAGTCACACCACCTCCACCTGGCAAGCACTCAGCTGTTCTCCACTCTATCAGTTTGTTATTTCAAGAATATCATATACATGGAATCTTACACTGTGTAACCTTTTGTGATTGGCTTTTTCCCTTAGCACAACTCCTTTGTGAACCATCCAAGTGGTTGTGTGTATCAGTAGTTGGTTCCTTTTCATTGCCATGGAGTTTTCCATGGCAGGGATGTATCACTGTTCAACCATTGGTCTGTTGAAAGATACTGGTTTTGTTTCCAGTCTGTGGCTCTTAAGAACAAAACTGCTATCAACTTTGTGCTGTGAACGGTTTTCCATGAACATGGGTTTTCATTTCTCTTGGATTAAGGCCTGGGAGAGTAATTGGTGGATCATATGATAATTGTATGTCTAGTTTTATAAGAAACTGCCGAACAGATTTACAGAGTGGCTGTACCACCTTATGTTCCCACAAACAATATACATGTGATGCAATTTCTCAGCATCCTTTCCAGCATTTGGTGTTAAGATTTAAAAAAAAAAAAGAGCCATTCTAATAAATAGCTGGTGATATCTCATTATGGTCTTAAGTTGCATTTCCTTAATGGCTAACGATGTTAAACATCGTTTTATGTGCTCATTTACTATTTGTATATCTTCTCCAGTGAACTGTTAGTTTACATATTTTGCCCATTTTCTATTTGTTTTTTTTTTTTTCTGTCGAGTTTTGAACGTTTGTTATATAGTCTAGATACTAATCTTTTGTTGGACCTATGGTTTGCAAATATTTTCTGTCTGTAGCTTATCTTTTCATCCTTTTCAAAGGGTCTTTTGCAGAACGAGGCTCCTTTTTGGCTGATAGACTTCCATGTAGAGAACATAGATTCTAGTTTCTTTTAAAAGCAGGAAGGCTTGGCAATACCAGGCCTGCTGTCATGCATGATATCTACAGGAACAGCTGACTGGTGGCTGCCTTAAATAGAAGTGGAGTGAGCCCCATTGACCAGAACCCCATGACCTGCTTACAGCCTGCAGGCTGTTTAGGTTTACAATCCTAAATCCTAAATCTTGGCAGTTTATGTGGCCTGTATATAGAAGGCAAAGAAACTGATAAAATGTTCTCATTCATAATCTCACGCTTGATTAGACATTTTCATGGGGATTCAAATGAGCTGTACAAATCGTGATATAAGGGAATTTAAATTGTGGAAATAAAGCTTAATTCAAATGATAAAGAACAAAAGAAACATATTTTACAAATTCTTATTTATTTTTTTCAGAATTCTTAACCTTTTATTTCTGGTTTAGCCATAAATTATTAGGTTTAAAATGAACAGTTTTGTTTCCCTTACTTACTCTGCTGTCTTGAATGCAAAATGGAATAGCCTTAGTATAAATCATCAAAGATACATAACAATGATTTTTTAAAATAGATCTTTATGGGAGTGTAATTGCTTCACAATACTGTGTTAGTTTCTGTTGTACACCAAAGTGAATCAGCCATATGCATACATATGTCCCCATATCCTTTCCTTCTTGAGCCTCCCTCCCATCCTCTCTATCCCACCCCTCTAGGTCATCACAAAGCACCAAGCTAATCTCCCTGTGCTATGCTGCTGCTTCCCACTAGCTAACTATTTTACATTTGGTAGCGTATATATGTCCATGCTACTCTCGCTTCACCCCAGCTTCACCCTCCCACCCGATGTCCTCAAGTCCATTCTCAATGCCTACATCTTTATTCCTGCCCTGCAACTAGGTTCATCAGTACCATTTTTTTTTTTTAGATTCCATATATATGCTTTAGAATATGGTATTTGTTTTTCTCTTTCTGACTACTTCACTCTGTATGACAGACTCTAGGTACATCCACCTCACTACAAATAACTCAATTTCATTTCTTTTTATGGCTGCGTAATATTCCATTGTATATATGTGCCACATCTTCTTTATCCATTCATCTGTTGATGGACATTTAGGTTACTTCTATGTCCTGGCTGTTGTAAATAGTGCTGCAGTTAACATTGTGGTACATGTCTCTCTCTCTTTTTTTTTTTTTAAAAGGGAATGCTATTTATTTATTTATTTATTTATTATTTATGGCTGTGTTGGGTCTTCGTTTCTGTGCAAGGGCTTTCTCTAGTTGCGGCAAGTGGGGGCCACTCTTCATCGCGGTGCGCGGGCCTCTCAGTATCGCAGCCTCTCTTGTTGTGGAGCACAGGCTCCAGACGCGCAGGCTCAGTAGTTGTGGCTCACGGGCCTAGTTACTACGCGGCATGTGGGATCTTCCCAGACCAGGGCTTGAACCCGTGTCCCCTGCATTGGCAGGCAGACTCTCACATGTCTCTTTTTGAATTATGGTTTTCTCAGCGTATATGCCCAGTAGTGGGATCGTTGGGGCATATGGTAGTTCTATTTTTAGTTTTTTAAGGAACCTCCATACTGTTCTCCATAGTGGTTGTATCAATTTACATTCCCACTAACAGTGCAAGGTGGTTCCCTTTTCTCCGCACCCTCTCCAGCATTTATTTGTTTGTAGATTTTTTGATGATGGCCATTCTGACTGGTGTGAGGTGATACCTCATTGTAGTTTTGATTTGCATTCCTCTAATGATAAGTGATGTTGAGCATCTTTTCATGTGCCTCTTGGCCATCTGTATGTCCTCCTTGGAGAAATGTCTATTTCGGTCTTCTACCCATTTTTTTAATTGGGTTGTTTGTTTTTTTGATATTGAGCTGCTTGAGCTGCTTTTATAGTTTGGAGATTAATCCTTTATCAGTTGCTTCGTTTGCAAATATTTTCTCCCATTCTGAGGGTTGTCTTTTCGTCTTGTTTATGATTTCCTTTGCTGTGCAAAAGCTTTTAAGTTTCATTAGGTCCCATTTGTTTATTTGTGTTTTTATTTCCATTTCTCTAGGAGCTGGGTCAAAAAGGATCTTGCTGTGATTTATGTCATAGAGTGTTCTGCCTATGTTTTCCTCTAAGAGTTTTACAGGGTCTGGCCTTACTTTTAGGTCTTTAATCCATTTTGAGTTTATTTTTGGGTATGGTGTTAGGGAGTGTTCTAATTTCATTGTTTTACATGTAGCTGTCCAGTTTTCCCAGTACCACTTGTTGAAGAGGCTGTCCTTTCTCCATTGTATGTTCTTGCCTCCCTTGTCGTAAATTAGGTGACCATATGTGTGTGGGTTTATCTCTGGGCATTCTATCCTTCACCATTGATCTATATTTCTGTTTTTACACCAGTACCATACTGTCTTGATTACTGTAGCTTTGTAGAATAGTCTGAAGTCAGGGAGCCTGATTCCTCCAGCTCCATTTTTCTTTCTCAAGATTGCTTTGGCTATTCGTGGTCTTGCGTGTTTCCATACAAATTGTGAATTTTTTTGTTCTAATTCTGTGAAGAATGCCATTGGTAGTTTGTTAGGGATTGCACTGAATGTGTAGATTGCTTTGGGTAGTATGGTCATTTTCACAATATTGATTCTTCCAATCCAGGAACATGGTATATTTCTCCATCTGTTTACGTCATCTATGATTCCTTTCATCAGTGTTTTACAGTTTTCTGAGTACAAGTCTTAAGCCTCCTTAGGCAGGTTTATTCCTAGGTATTTTATTCTTTTTGTTGCAGTGGTAAATGGGAGTGTTTCCTTAGTTTCTCTTTCTGATTTTTCATTGTTGGTGTATAGGTATGCCAGGGATTTCTGTGCATTAATTTTGTATCCTGCAACCTTACCAAATTCATTGATTAGTACTAGTAGTTTTCTGGTGGCATCTTTAGGATTTTCTATGTATAGTATCATGTCATCTGCAAACAGTGACAGTTTTACTTCTTCTTTTCCAATTTGGAGTCCTTTTATTTCTTTTTCTTCTCTGATTGCCGTGGCTAGGACTTTCAAAACTATGTTGAATAAGAGTGGCGAGAGTGGACATCCTTGTCTTGTTCCTGATCTTAGTGGAAATGCTTTCAGTTTTTCACCATTGAGCATGATGCTTGCTGTAGGTTTCTCATATATGGCCTTTATTATGTTGAGGTAACTTCTCTCTGTGCCCATTTTCTAGAGAATTTTTATCATAAATGGGTGTTGAATTTTGTCAAAAGCTTTTTCTGCATCTATTGAGATGATCATATGGTTTTTATTCCTTAATTTGTTAATGTGGTGTGTCACATTTATTTGCGTATATTGAAGAATCCTTGCATCCCTGTGATAAATCCCATTTCATCATGGTGTATAATCCTTTTAATGAGTTGTCGGATTCTGTTCGCTAGTTTTTTGTTCAGGATTTTTGCATCTATGTTCATCAGGGATATTGGTGTGTAATTTTCTTTTTTTGTGGTATCTTTTTCTCATTTTGGTATCAGGGTGATGGTGGCTTCATAGAATGAATTTGGGAGTGTTTCTCCCCCTGCAATTTTTTGGAAGACTTTGAGAAGCATCTGTGTTAGCTCTTTTCTAAATGTTTGGTAGAATTCGCCTGTGAAGCCATCTGGTCCTGGACTATTGTTTGTTGGAAGATTTTTAATCACAGTTTCAATTTCATTACTTGTGATACGTCTGTTTATATTTTCTAATTCTTCCTGGTCAGTCTTGGAAAATTGTACCTTTCCAAGAATTTGTCCGTTTCTTTGTGGTTGTCCATCTTATTGGCATATAGGTGTTTGTAGTAGTCTCTTATAATCCTTTGTATTTCTGTGGTGTCAATTGTGATTTCTCCTTTTTCATTTCTAATTTTATTGATTTGCGTCCTCTGCCTTTTTTTCTTGATGAGTCTGGCTAAAGGTTTATCAATTTGGTTTATCTTCTCAAAGAACCAGCTTTTAGTTTTATTGATCTTTGCTATTGTTTTCTTCATTACTGTTTCATTTATTTCTGCTTTGATTTTTATGATTTCTTTCCTTCTTCTGACTTCGGGTTTTCTTTGTTCTTCTTTCTCTAGTTGCTTTAATCGTAGGGTTAGATTGTTTATTTGAGATTTTCTTGTTTCTTGAGGTGAGATTGAATTGCTATAAAGTTCCCTCTTAGAACTGCTTTTGCTGCATCCCATAGGTTTTGGGTCATCGTGTTTTCGTTGTCATTTGTTTCTATGTATTATTTATTCTTCGATTTCTTCAGTGATCTCTTGGTTATTTAGTAGCACACTGTTTAGCCTCCATGTATTTGTGTTTTTTATAGATTTTCTCCTGTAATTGATTTACAGTCTCATAGTGTTGTGTTCAGAAAAGATGCTTGATACAATTTCAATTTTCTTGAATTTTCCGAGGCTTGATTTGTGACCCAAGATGTGATCTTTCCTGGAGAATGTTCCATGTGCACTTGAGAAGAAAGTGTATTCTGCCACTTTCGGGTGGAGTGTTCTATAAATATCAATTAAATCTATCTGGTCTGTTGTGTCATTTAAAGCTTGTGTTTCCTTATTTATTTTCTGTTTGGATGATGTGTCCATTGGTGTAAGTGGCGTGTTAAAGTTCCCTACTGTTATTGTGTTACTGTCTATTTCTCCTTTCATAGTTTGTTAGCATTTGCCTTATGTACTGAGGTGCTCCTATGTTGGGTGCATAAACATTTATAATTGTTACGTCTTCTTCTTTGATTGATCCGTTGATCATTATGTAGTGTCCTTCTTTGTCTCTTGTAATAGTCTTTATTTTAAAGTATATGTTATCTGATACAAGTATTGCTGCTTCAACTTTCTTTTGATTTCCATTTGCGTGGAATATCTTTTTCCATCCCTTCACCTTCAGTCTGTATGTGTCCTTAGGTCTGAGGTGGGTTTCTTGTAGACAGCATATATATGGGTCTTGTTTTTGTGTCCATTCAGCCAGGCTGTGTCTTTTGGTTGGGGCATTTAATCCATTTACATTGAAGGTTATTATCGATATGTATTTTCCTATAACCATTTTTTTAATTGTTTTGTGTTTGTTTTTGTGGGTCTTTTCCTTCTCTTGTGTTTCCCACCTAGAGAAGTTTCTGTAGCATTTGTTGTAAAGCTGGTTTGGTGGTGCTGTATTCTCTTAGCTTTTGCTTGTCTGAAAAACTTTTGATTTCTCCATCAAATCTGAATGAGATCCTTGCTGGGTAGAATAATCTTCATTGTAGGTTTTTCTCTTTCATCATTTTAAGTGTATCCTGCCACTCCCTTCTGGCCTGCAGAGTTTCTGCTGAAAAATCTGCTGATAACCTTACGGGGATTCCTTTATATGTTATTTTTTGCTTTGTCCCTTGCTGATTTTAATATTTTTTCTTTGAATTTAATTTTTGTTAGATTGATTGATATGTGTTTTGGTGTGTTTTTCCTAGGGTTTATTCTGTATGGGACTCGCTGTGCTTCCTGGACTTGGCTGACTATTCCCTTTCCCATGTTAGGGAAGTTTTCAACTATAATCTCTTCAGTTATTTTCTCAGACCCTCTCTTTTTCTCTTCTTCTGGGACCCCTATAATTCGAATGTTGGTGCGTTTAGTGTTATCCCAGAGTTTCCTGAGATTGTCTTCAATTCTTGTCATTCATTTTTCTTTATTCTGCTCCTTGGCATTTTTTTCCACCATTTTTTCTTCCAGCTCACTTACTTATTCTTCTGCCTCAGTTATTCTGTTATTAATTCCTTCTTGGGTATTTTTCATTGCAGTTATTGTGTTGTTCATCTCTGTTTGTTCTTTAGTTCTTCTAGATCTTTCTTAAACATTCCTTGTATTTTCTCAATCCATGCCTCCATTCTATTTCTGAGATTCTGGATATCTTTACTATCATTACTCTGAATTCTTTTTCAGTTAGATTGCCTGTTTCTTCTTCATTTATTTGCTCTTGTAGGGTTTTATGTTGCTCCTTCGTCTGTGACATTTTTTTTTGGCATCTCATTTTCTTTTTTTTTTTTTTTTTTTTATGAGTGGGATTGTGTTCCTGTCTTACTGGTTGTTTGGCCTGAGGCTTCCACCACTGGAGTTTGTAGGCTGTTGGGTAGAGCTGGGTCTTGGTGCTGAGATGAAGACCTCTGTGAGACCTCACTCCAATGAATATTTCTTGGGGTCGGAGGTTCTCTGTTAGTCCAGTGTTTCTGACATGGACCTCCCACCGCAGGAGCTTTGGCCCGTGAACCAAGATCCTGCAAGCCATGTGGGGTGGCAAAAAAAAAAAAGAGAGAACAATAACAAAGCAAAAAATAAAATTAGACTAGGAAAGTAACAGATATGTTAGAAAGAATATAAAAATACAGATGAATCAACAACCGGAAAATACAACAGTACCACAGTAGTAAAAAAGAGGAGGAGGGACAAGAGGAAAAAAAAGAAAGAAAGAAAGAAAAAAACAATGGGGAAAAGGCCTTGGCTGTGGAGGGCAGGGCCTAAGCCAGGACGAGTTTTGGGTGTTGGGCGGGGCCTATGCTTAGGACCCACAGGGCTGGAAAAGGCCCCTGGGGGCTGTGGGCAGTGGGGCTTACGCTCAAGGGACAAAGAGGCCCAGGCGTGCCCCCCACCCCTGGTCTCAGAGGGCAGGGGACCTCACCTGGGAGCCCAGGAGGCTTCCTGGGCTCGAGTGGGCGGGGCAAATGCCCTCCTCTCCTCTCCTGCTTCTCCCATCTGGGAGGGCCCCTTCTGCTTGCCTCTCCTGTTCTCCCCTCTGCCTCCTTCCTATGCCCCCAGGACCCACGCAGCCTGGAGGGGGCTTTGGAGGACAGGGGACTGTCCTGGGAGTTCAGCAGGCTCCTCAGGCCCAAGTGGGTGGGGCAGATGCCCTCCACTCCTCTCCTGTTCCTCCTGGAGGGCCCCTCCTGCCTGCCTCTCCTGAACTCCCCTCGCCTCCTTCCTATGCCCCCAGGACCAATGTGACCCAGGGGAGAGGGCAGCCTGGGAGCTCAGCAGGCTGCCCGGGCCCAAGTGGGTGGGGCAAACATCCTCTGCTCCTCTCCTACTCCTCCCAGCTGGCTCCTCCCTCCTGGCTCTCCTGATCTCCCCGGCCTCCCTCCTATGCTCCCAAGGACCCATGTGGCCTGGAGGGGGCTTTGGAAGGCAGGGGACCAGCTTGGGAGCTCAGCAGGCTCCATGTCCGAGTGGTCGGGGCAGTCACCCTCCTCTCCTCTCCTGCTCCTCCTGGAGGGCACCTCCCGCCTACATCTCCTGATCTCCCTGGCCTCAGGGGCTCTGATCCTGTCTGGCCTCCACTCCTCCTCTCCCCTCTGTCCCCCCACATCCTACCGGTTCACTTGGGGGTTCCTCCCATCTCCTTGGGCATCAGGGTCCCCCACCAGCAGCCAGCAGGTTCCCTAGTTGTGGGGAGATGCTAACTCGGTGTCTTTCCACACCGCCATCTTCAACAGTGATGTTTTAACTTCAGAAGTGTTCACCAGTTTTTTTACTAATCTATCCAAATTAACTGATGCACTAATTGGATTAAATTAGATAATTTAATTACAGCAAATGATTATATTTATTTGTTATAGTACTTATTTGGTCATATCCCTTGGGTTCAATGAATATACATTATTTTATAAAGAGGAAGCAGATGGAGAGAATTTCTAAGTAGTAGTTTATGCCAGAAAAGAAAAACAAGTTATGTTTTAAGATATGTGAAAATATATGGAAAGTCAGGGAGATAAGCTAAGATTAACAAATTGGATAATTAGTAAAGTGCTTTGGAAAGGAAAGCAACATATTTTGTGAGCACTGTATATCGCAATTATTATTAGAATACTTTGCAGGGAATTCAATTTGTTTGTTTAAATAACCTGTTTCATAGGTTGAACTGTCAGTTTGAAAAGCATATAAAGTAGTATGAACCATGTGACATCCAAGCAAGATACTTTCATTATATATCTGGGAAAGTCATAGCTTTAAGTAAAAATCCAAGTTCACTAATGACTATGTAAGAAATTCTCCACCCCCCGAAACCCAAGAAAATCTTTACAGCTTTTTTATGCAGATGTACATATGAAAAGTATTCCACAAGACTTTGTAGGTTTCTGACATTGGAAAAAATGATCCCATATAGTTAGGCATATCAATTGCATTAGGTGAATATATCATGTAAAGAATACAGTGGTAATTTCTGTGAACGGAAAAGAGAATCCTATTATGAATTGTAGAAGTATTTGCTGATTCATCTATCATTTACATCCAGTTTATCAGGTATTGTATATGCTAAGAATGAGGTTTAGCTGTCTATAATCTATCATTCCAATGAACCAAACTGCCATCTTACTTTCAGGCACAATTTTTTAGAATCCATATAAAAGTCATGTATGACATGTTTTGACCCAATTTTAGTTTTACATTACATGCTATTTACATCACAGTGACATATTTAAACTTGCTTTAGTTGAAGGAATAACTTCATTCCTGTTTTTTGCTCCTTTTAGCAATGAAAATGACAAACTAAAAATCTCTTCCCTGGTTGTTCTTGTAAAATATATGATCATTTTTCTCCAATACTATCATCATTCAAAATAATAATTTTCTTTTATCTGCTGGAAAACAAATGAATAGATACCCTATTAATGTTCGCTTCTGTATCTATGGTAAACTCTAATTACCATAATACAAAGCCCAACTTGTGTTTCTCTTGATTTTTATATTAATATTCACTTTATTAAGAGGGTTAATTGGAGTGTATTTTGTTAAAATGAAGCTTAGCATATGAGACAATTTGAGTGATTCCTTTTTTTTGGTTAACTCAGCATTTCTTATTGGGCATCAAGTGTTTTTGGTAAAGGACATTAATTTGCAAATTCTGCATTACAGCACTACAATTTTAATTGCGTTAGGCTTTCGCCCATGTTTTAAAGTCTTCAAAGGTTTGTTGCACCTGTAAGTCTACTTTTTGACAATGTCCTAAAGGCTCTCTGTGATCCAGTCCCTCTCTGCTTCTGCAGTATCATTACCCTACACTTCAGCAACAACCACATACACATGCAGGCACACACACACACACGCTTGCATGCATACACAGACATGCATGCACACGCACTCATGCGTACACATATAAGCACATGTGCACACATGTGCATGCATACAAGCACACGCAGCTGCACACATGCATGCACACACAGGCACACACACATACGTGCATGCATACCAACACACACATGCAGCTGCATACATGCATGTACACACATGCGTGCACACACACACACTTTCTGATCCCCTTCCTGTTTTATTTTTCTCTTTATCTCTTTTCATTATCTAATAACTGTATATAGTTATTATGTATACACATATATTATTTCATTTATTGTTTCTTTCACAAAAATGAGAATGAGGATGGAGGCTTTAATGTTATGTTCACGTAAACTGTGCTGGGGACTTGTTGGTTACTCAGTATATATGTTGAGCGAATAAATGAATGAATGAATCTTCATGAAGCTGCCTCCTTCTCAGCATTCAGCTGATAATTCCAATGTCAAGTCCTCAAAAGTCACTTCCCTAAACACCCTTGCTGAGTTAGCTCACTTCACAATCTTAAGAAAAATAATGTTCCACATTATCCTGGTCTTATCATTTATGTATCTTCTGTCAATAATTTGAAAACATTTACTTAACCATTTTTCTTTTTCTGCAAGAATATAAGCTCTTTGATAAGAGGCCTTACCTTGTACTTGGCTGTATACCCAGAACATAATATGCCTGTCACATAATAAACATTTGTTAAGTAGTATTGATTTTTTGACTGCCTGCCCAATTTTACTCACCATAGCATGGTACCTGGCACAGAGTGGGTCACTATATCTACCAATATCTATTATCTATATATAACTCATTTATCTGTCTGTTTGCTATCTACTATCATGTGTCTCTGTGTCATCTATCATCTATCTGTAGGTCATCTACCTATCTATTGATATGTCATCTATTTATCTACCTATCTACCATAGTCTACATATACAGTAAATGGGTATTTGATCGTCGAGAATTTTAATATTGTTAACCTTCTTTAGAGTATATCAATATTAATATTTATTATACTTTTATTGATAAAGAAGGTATATTCAAGTTAATCACATGGAAAACGAGAGCACATAGCTTAAGATATAAAAACCAAAGCACCATCAGAATATTGAAATGTTTCCAAAGAAAAGATACTGATATCTAGCTGCAGTATTTTTGCAGTACATATTTGGGTCCACAGGGATCAGAGTATCCGACAGTAGAAGGCATATGGACATCAGTCAGACTCCCCATGGTTTCCTCAAGAAAGTTCATTCTAAGCAATCTTTATTCAAGTGTAAATGTCGGGCAGCTCTAGGTCAAATGAGGTATATTTGAGCTGACAAGCTCCATAAAGAGCATTTGATCTGAATCTCTCCCTTTGGGGATGTGGGAGCCCGTGCCTGGAGGTGAGTGAGGATGTAAAATCACGGTGGTGTTGGTGAAGTCTCAGAGGCAGGCTGTGCGGGATTTTGCCCCTGGGCACTGAAATGTAAAGGGTGTAAACATTTAAAGTAAGGAGAAACAATTTAGTACAATATTCAGATAATAAATAGCTAAAATAGGAGCCACCAGATGTAGCAGTTATTCATCATACCTCTCTCAGCGAGTTGCATAATGAATTGCAAAGTTGATTTGAGGTCTGATGAAAATTGTAAGTTACAGCTCTGCTAATAATGAGATTGGAACCCAGGCATCCTAGCTCATAAACTTAGTGAAGACGACCATCCCAGAGAAATGAAAGAACAATGAATTGAAGATAACCTCAGAGTGTGTTTCCACAATGGAAAGCGCTTGATCTTGAAGCCACATAAGTTATAGATTCAGATTCCTTCTGACAGTATTCAAGTTACATACTCTCTTTAGTCTTTTTTTAAATCACTGTAACTGCCTCATACCTATTTTAAACCAAGTGATCATCTCTTAACAAAACCAAATAAAGTAATATTTTGAGAGTGGCAGTGATGTTATCATGGGATAACCTTAAATCAAGTCTAGTTAATATTGAATGTTGCAAATGGTAGTTAACTTACAGGTATTTGATTACAAAAAACCTATTTGGAACATGTCCCCTCGCTGACTTAGACAGCCACTGGGCTGCCCTGCTAGTGGAAAACCCCTCAACACAATTGTAATGATTTACCCACATGCAGTGCAAAGTGCTTTCCAGTATTTTGTCCAAAGCTAGCAAATTTGAGTTTTGTGTTCTAAGTTTATTATCATTTTGTTTCCTAATGCAATAACTCCATTTAGCCACAGCCCCACAATGTAAAATATTATGTATAGTGTGGGTCAGTACCTACTGTTGACATTTTATAACATCCTCATTACTTTTAAGTTTTCACAATTAGGAATAAAGCTGCTATAAACATCCATGTGCAGGTTTTTGTGTGGACATAAGCTTTCAGCTCCTTTGGGTAAACACCAAGGATCATAACTGCTGGGTCGTATGATAAAAGTATGTTTAGTTTTGTTAAGAAACCACCAAACTGTCTTCCAAAGTGGCTGCACCATTTTGCATTCCCGCCAGCAATGAATGAGAGTTCCCATTGCTCCACATACTCACCAGCATTTGGTGTTGTCAGTGTTTTGGATTTTTACCATTTTAATAGGTGTATAGTGGTATCTTGTTTAATTCACATTCCCCCGATGACTTACGATATGGAGCATCTTTCCATATGCCTGTTTGTCCTCTGTGTATTTTCTTTGGTGAGGTGTCTGTCTGGGTCTTTCACCCATTTCACTTGAGTTTTTTGTTTTCTTATAGTTGAGTTTTAAGAGTTCTTTGTATGTTTTGATAATAGTTCTTTATCAGATGTGCCATTTGCAAATATTTTCTCCCCATATGTGGCTTGATTCCTTAGAGCAGAACTTTTTAATTTTAATGAAGTCCAACTTCTCAATTTTTTACATATTATTCTTTTGCTGCTGTATTTAAAAAGTCATTGCCAAACTCAAGGTCATTTAGGTTGTTTCCTGTTACCTTATAAGAGTTGTGTAGTTTTGCACTTTACAGTGAGGTCTATGGTCCATTTTAAGTAAATTTTGTGAAGAATGTGAAATCTGTTTAGATTAATTATTTTGCATGTGGATGTCCATTTATTCCAGCACCCTCTGTGGAAAAGTCAGTCTTTTCTCCATTGTATTGCCTTTGCTCCTTTGTCAAACAAAGATCAGTTGACTGTAATATTTGTTTGGGTCTCTTTCTAGGCTTTCTCTTCTGTTGTATTCCTCTATTTGTCTATTTTAGCAGTATCACAATGGCTTGATGACTGTAGCTTTATAGTAATCTTCATTCTTTACAGCATGTCAGAATTTGCATCATGCCACAGTTTCACCCAGAGCTTTTAAAATGTAATTTTTTAAAATTAAATTGAAGAGGAAAGAGAAATTCTGAGTGGCCTAGAGAAATCTTGCAGGAGTGTACACTAGTTTTCGGTTCACTGGGAAATCTAGAATTAATTTTTCTCAAGCAGTTTTTTTTACCAATATTTCATTTTGCATATAATAATTATAAATAGGTGCTAATATTTATTAGGCACATGCATTGTAAGAAAGTTTTACACATATTACAAAGAATAATTTTTACAATCCTTCTAAGCAGGGATTACTATGCCCATTTTACATTAAAGAACAAAGGCTGGGGTAACGTACTCAAGTTCCCGTAGTAGATCCCAGGTCTGATATCTGAATGCCAAATACCTCTCTACAATACATTATCCCTTTTTTATAAATATCACTGGATGATCAATCTTTCTAATGGCATTTTAAAAAATGAATTTTAAGGCTTACCACATTTAAAGTTAGTGCTTTACATTTCTGTTATATTCCATTTCAAAATAAAAGAGACAATATTTGTGATTTTGGATAAAAATGTACTGTTGTGTTCACCGACTTATTCATATAACAAATATTTATTGTGCTCAATTTATGCCTGGCATTTTCATGTCCTTTTATTATATCTCAATATAAAGGTGCTGCAGATACTTCAAAACAGTTCAACGGATTCAATGTTCAGTGGTTCCAGCACACTGAACATCTTTATAAACAGCAAGAAGCAGATTCAGTGAGCAAGGAAATCCATTTGGGTTATACTAAAAGTTTTGAGATATAAAAGGCAGAAGTTTTAAAGTTTAGATAAGCAAGGAGAACAAACAGAAAAGGAGGAACAGGGATTAGTAGAAGGTGGGGAACGAAACTGACTCCAAGGTACAGTGATCTCTCATCACCATGGAAATGGAGACCCCAGTCCTGGCGGATGGAGGACCAAGGTGGACTGCCAAAGCCACGCCATCTCTTCCTCTCTGGGAGAGTCTTAAGTGAAGCAGAGGTCAAGTGTTTTTACAGGTTGGACTTTACCGTAACTCAAGGCCCTGCTGTTTTCCAAATAGCTGTTTGTTTCCAAAGGCCATCAGCTGTTAATTAGAGTGGCAGGGCTGAAGGTGCCACCAGCCCAGCATGTGGCTTTCACAGCAAACTAGCAGGTAAACAATTCTGGGTACTGGCTGAACTCCTCAAAGGGTTACCTAAGAAACCAGTCTATTTAAGCCAGAAGAAAAATAGCATTTACACAGAGAATATCTGCAAGAAAAGTAGAGATAATAAAAATGGAAACAATTGCCTATTGTAAATAAGCCTCAATTTTTATAGCTTTCTCAATAATGCCCCTACTTTCATAACTTATTTGAAAGGTAAATTAAGCTTCATAGACTTAAATTAGAAACAGAATTGATTTCCCTTTAGATATGGCTACCCTGTTCTCCATACGCTGTGATAGTAGAGAAATAGACATTTGCTCTCTCCGGTCTTATCCAAACTATGAACAGGTGACAGCCGGTGACAGTTTCTTCATCTGCCGTATACAGGGTAACCATATACTTGATTGTCCAAACTGGGACTCTTTTTGGTCTGGTATAAATGCTAAGCTAGACACAACAACAGCAGGTCTAAATTGGGACAGTTCCCGGACACACCAGGATGTAAGGTCCCCAACACTGCACAGGTACTTCAGGGAGAGAAGCGTGATTAGGTCACATTTGTAGTCATAGCTTTAAATCTGAATGGGATCCTGTATTTTATTGGATTCATAATGGATATTTTATATTGTAATGTGCTTCAATATAATTCTTTATCCCCTCACCCACATTTCAACAATTACACTCTTCATACATTTGAATAAATTTATACAAGGATATGGAAAAGACACTTCTTTAGAAATCCCTTGCTAGACCACCAAATAGAATGAACCATGCCAGAAGCTGATCTAGTAATTTATGTGGTCTCACCTCCCATTTTGCAAAAGTAAAACTAAGTTTAGGGACTTTGAGGCCCTTCCCTGAGGTCACATTGCTACCTGTGAAAGACAGATCTTCTACTAGTGCCTTTCCAGAGAGTATTCCAAGCCACTGTCATTATCCATGAAACCCAGAACTCAGATGGATGAGCCGTACCCTGATTTTATAGAAACAAGCCCAAGCTTAGCATCAGATGATAATGTAATGATGTGTAGAACAGTTTTAAGGGATTTCTACCGTGGAAAGGACAATTAGACTGCTGAGTCATTAAATTCAACATAGTGAGAGAAACTGGCCCTGAGACAACTTTATTTTGTAGCCACTCTTTTAGGTAGAAAATAAGAATAATGGCTTCACTTATCAAGCTTGGAATCAGATCTTATCAGTCAACTTAAATGTCCCTGTAAAAAATGTCATCAAAATACAGGCTCCCAAAATCCACTCACATATTTTCTATAATGAACCTAGTAAATTAATTTATAATGAATAGATCTCTTATTTTTACTTCAAAAAGCAGGCTTGAATTATGTTGATCCTTCTTTTTTTTCCCAGATTTATTGAGAGGTAATTGACACATAATGTTGTATAAGTTTAAGGTGTGCGAGGTGATGATTTGATGCAGGTGTGTATTGTGAAATGAGTCCCACAATAATGTTAGTTAACACCTCCATCACCTCACAAAATTACCACTATTTTTGTGATGAGAACTTTAAAGATCTATTCTCTTAGCAACTTTCAAATATACAATACAGTGTTATTAACTACAGTCACCATGCTGCACATCGCATCCTCACATTTTCTTTATCCATTCATTTCCATGTCTTGGTTCTTGTGAATAATGCTGCAGTGAACACGGGAGTGCAGATTTATTCAAGATAGCGATTTCATTTCCTTTGGATGTGAACCCAGAATTGGGATTGCTGGATCACGTGGTTCTATTTTTATATTTTTGAGGAACCTCCATACTGGTTTTTTCTGTTGCAGCTGCACCAATTTACATTCCCACCATATGTTGATCTTTTTAAGTGAAATTTGTCCAAATCTAGAATTGTTGGTTCCAAAATGACCTTGCTTACTGCACTTTATCCAAAGATAGTTTAAGGGTAAAATTTGGCCAAGTTCTTCTCCACATTGTTATGAATCCAAATAAAGAATTTGGAACTGCATAAAATATGTAGCAATGGTGAATATAATAAATGCTTTGATGGGAATCCTAGAGCCAGTTTGGAATATGATCTATGTCATTCAGAATGAGGCTGAGTCTGCCCAGCTGCAGTAGTGTTATGACTGTATTTACCTTCTATGTCATTATCTGAAACTGGGTTCAAAAGAGATCAAAATAAAGGAATAGGATAGTGCAGTCTGATTTTGGATGGCATATAAAGAAGCTAGAATATATGCACATCATTTGGCAAGAAAGGAAAAATTCCAAAATCTACATCTAAATAAGAATGTTAAGTATTAGAGAGTTATTCAGAAGAAAAATATATAAAGTTGCTTATTTCCATATTTATAATAAGCCATCATTAAATTTAAATAGGATAAACTTTATACATGTGGCTTTAACCTGTTAATTTGAATGTGTTCACATGAGAGTAGGTCATGGTTTTTGCTTATGTGGAACCAAAACTTTACATTTTTCTAAATGTTCTAAAACATAGTATTCTAATACTGTCACATTTTAAGTCAATAAATAGCATCAAATAAAAATAAGCAAACTGCCAGCTTAAAATTAATGAATATCCTTTACATCTTAAAATTTGGGGCAAAATATTTTGATATCAAGCTAAGCACAGCAGGTATAATTTATTTGAAAAAAAAATAAGGGGGCTTTCCTGGTGGCGCAGTGGTTGAGAATCTGCCTGCCAGTGCAGGGCACACGGGTTCGAGCTCTGGTCTGGGAAGATCCCACATGCCGCGGAGCAACTAGGCCCGTGAGCCACAACTACTGAGCCTGCGCGTCTGGAGCCTGTGCTCCGCAACAAGAGAGGCCGCGATAGTGAGAGGCCCACGCACCGCGATGAAGAGTGGTCCCTGCTTGCCACAACTAGAGAAAGCCCTCGCACAGAAACAAAGACCCAACACAGCCAAAAATATAAATAAATAAATTAATTAATTAAAATAAATAAATAAATAAATTGGAAGTCTGAAGTCCTGGGTGTGAATCTAATTTACTAGTCGTAGGGCCTTGGTAAATTATTAAACTTCTTTGTCTCAGTTTCCACATGAGGAAAAAGGATGACAACCTCACAAAATAATTATAGGTATTAAAGTAAAAGAGTATGAAAATGTTTTCAGTAGAAGAAAGACAAGGCACAAAAACGATATTCAAAAAAGTGCTTTAAAAATATTTTATTTTTCTTTCAACTTAAAATAATCCTTTGACACCTTGTTGAAATGCCCCCCAATTTAGAAGAATGCTGACATGCACATATGAGCACTGCCACAGAAAAGGCGGTGTTGATTATGGAAATGGAGTGGGGGCTTTCTCTAGATCTCTTGTGCTCAGTGGTGTGCTGATAAATGGTTCACAACCAGTTTACTGGGGGGAAGAGCTCAATTTATAGCATTTTCTAATCTACTTGGTCTAAACCCTTCCATGTTGACCAATTCCTGGCTATCCACATAGTGTCACTGGACATGGCATTAGGAAGAGATATGCAGTAGTCCTCTCTTGTGTAATATTTCCACCAGACAGAAACCTCAGGAGTGCAGAGAAATGCCAAATACAGTAAAATAATTAGGAATTTATGTGATCTGAGTAGTTATTACCTCTATTTTTAATATAATTGTTTTAATTTTGTTTACATAATTTAATCACTTATTATAATTACTATATTTAGCAATTGTCTTGCGAATTTCTGAGTATTTAACATTGGTCTCCCAAACTGAAGTTTTCTTATTCCTTGTGAGATGTGGTAACCAGATGTAGGAGCATATTCTAAGTGTTGACACACATGACATTTAAAATGGGGAAGATAATCATTGGTCAGTCCTTGGGTCCAAGAGCTATTGGGAAGACCTTAAGATTCTCCCTCTGTTTCTTGAGTTATGGTTTGGAATCCTTTCGTTTATATATAAAGTTTGAATTTTTTAAATCTTACAAACGTTATAAAAATCTTATGAACACATCAGGTTCTTTTATGTCAATTTCTACAAACATTGTAAGAAACCTTGTCCTTAGAAAAATTTTATTCTAGATGACAAGATTTGAAAAAAAAAAGATATTTGAAAAGCCTCTAAAACTACCTCAACCCTTTTGGAATAATATACTTAGAAAGTGAAAAAAGTTTTCTTTCTTTTTTTTTTCTTCAGGTTTTATTTAACCAATTGTGTTTTTGTTGTTGAATTATTATAGTTTCATTCTCATTGAAAATACAATGAAACTAAAAATGTATCATCATAAACTTTCTGGTGTGATTGATACCATGATGAAATCATTTATACAAACTGAAAACTTCGTTGAGTATATATAAAACAAAACTTTACGATTTCAAAAACACCAGAAAATAATAGTCGAAATGCTTTGTGAATGCCCAAGGTTGGAATATAGCATCCTGTACAAACTAGCAATGTGTCACAGCACCCCATTTAAAATGGCAAGCTTCATCTTCTGAGGTGTGGGAGATACAATCCAACATTGTTAGACAATGGTGTGTATATGGTGAGGTTTGGACAAAGGCTGATGCAGCAAATGGTCTCTTCTCTACTGCTCTTACTTTGTTGAAACCATGGTTTAAAATCTAGTCCTCTGTATAAAGCTATTTATCTTCCCAAGCCCCATCTTTTAGGTTGAAGTGCCAAAAAAAATAATAGTAATAATAATAATAATCTTACTGTCATCACTGCATTAATTTCAGTTTATTTATGAGCAAGTTATTGTTCCTGACAGGAAGGGCCATGGTTCGCTAAGAAATGAGAATAAACTAAAAAGAGAGCATATAGAGGACAACAGGGTGCCTGTGCTATTTTCACGGCCTTCAGCAGTTGACCTGGGCCTGGCCTGATTGAAACACATTCCTTCTAAGTAAAGCACCTGATACAATTTTAGGAAAATATGTAAGTGAATCAGTTTTTGCTTTAAAAAAAAAAATCAGTACCTTACTATGTCTTGAGAAAAATACTAGATATAAACAAAGGATCATAAAACTAGAATTTTATAAAATTTTTAACTATTCAATCTGATGAAATAAAAATCCTAAGAGAGTTTTAAAAGCTGATTATTACTGCCAATTATGATCCCTGAAATGTTCATGGAGTAACTAGATCATACCTGAGATTTTACAAAAAGTTTTCATGCCTACACCTCCTTGGCATCACAGAAAATTTGCCATGAGGTAGGGAGGGTGCTATTGTTACTTCCATTTTCCCTAGAGGAAACTGGGGCTTGGGATTTCCAGTAAGTTTTTTCACCTGGACATCTATTCATTCTCTCAACAGATCTTCTATTGAATATACACTTTATTTTTGTTGAAATATATTTGACAAAAATATTGAATGCTTCGTGAATTTGCAAGTCGTCCTTCTGCGGGGTACCTGCTAACCTTCTCTGTCATTTGAATTTCAGTGTCTGCATTACTGAAGGAGCACCAACATGTACTTTTAAATAGACAGATATTTACATTGACATCATTTAATGGTTTTTGAGGCATATTCTTCACATCATTCTCATGAGCTTGAGAGAGAGGGGTGAATAGAATGATGCTAAAGAAAGAAGCATAAGGAATAGAAGCAGGAGCTCTCTCTAGTATGTTGGATAAAACAAAGACAAAAAACAAACCCTCGGAAACCTAACACTGAATTCATAAATGGGTGAGAAACAGAATCTCTGTCTAATCTTCAAACCATTTCTAGGGTTGCTCTGAGGGACATTTCAGATTTCAAGCTGCTGCCTTAGATAAATACCTCGCTGTACTTTAGTGCTTACTTTAATTCATTTTAGGTAAGATCTATAGCCTTGGTTCTACACACCCTGAGACTTGTCTTTGTGTTTATCTTATTTAAGTGCATTTTTTCGTGTTTTACCCAGGGGTTATTTAGAACCCTGTCGAGTCAATTATTTGATTAAAATTAAGTTGGATAACAAAGAACCAAGATACTGATTATTTTCCTAACAAATTATATTTTATTTGGTCAAAACAATACAAAAGTAAAGGAGACACTAAAACCTAATATTGTAGCAGTAATTTTAAATATATTGATTAATATTCAGGATGTTAAATTTCAAACCAAGTAGAAAATTCTTGTTATAAGGATTGTTAACCCTTTAGATTGTATATGTTCCTTGGATGTCATTTAAAAATCAGTCAGGGAATTCCCTGGCGGTCCAGTGGTTAGGAGTTGGTGCTCTCACTGCCAGGGGCCAGGGTTCGATCCCTGGTTGGGGAATTAAGATTCCCACAAGCCATGTGGCATGGCCAAAAAAATAAAATTAAATTAAATTAAAAAGTAAAAGAAAAGAAAAATCAGTCACGTGGGTAGCTTTATATACACACACACACACACACATATGTATGCATATATATCTATATACACATACGTATGTGTGTGTGTATATATATATGCATGTGTGTATGTATATATTATAAATATCCCAAATAAACACAAACAGGAAAGGAATCTTTTAAAAATACATTGACTTCTTTGATGCATAGATAGACAAAATCCTGATAAAATAAAATATTTTCGTGGAATTTTAGTTGTGGAAATTTTAGTCTTCAGAGCGTATGGTGTGTTGCCTTCATGACGCACTCTTGCCAGCTTTAATCCTGACTCTCTCCATAGCTTTGTGGATAGTTCTAATGGTGCTAGGATGTGCTCCCTATTTTCAGTGTGAATCTGGACATCTTAATTAGAAATCTGTACTCAACACTGTGATGAGATGAAGATTCAGCCATTCTTCGTATAATGGAAAAGAGAGAAAATGGTCCTGATTTTTCCATTTTCATTGAAATGGTATAGTGGCCAATAAAATAATACAAGGCAGGTGAAAATCCATATTTCTTACCCTACTTGATTTTTCCACATAGGAAAAAATCAGTGCTGTTGACCCACCATCAACATGATTCCCATAAGATATTTTACAAATCCTACACATGAGTAATACTAAGTCATCTGTGCTTTCTTACCAGTTTCCATTTTGTCCAAACTAACAGGGTTTGGGAGGAGAATTGATTATGTGATTGACATGGAACTGGAGTGGAAAACCTTTCTTTGTATAAAGACAAACATTTTAATTTTGAGATACAAACTTTGATTCGCTGACCCATCTGATTGCTGGAGACTTACAATCAGCGTCAGTGATGTTTGAACAAAGCATTTGTCTCAATGGCTATGAAAGACATGTCTGAATCCTATCCTTTTTGTGGAGTCTTAGCCACATGTCCCATAACTGCTTCCAGAAAACATCTGCTTAAGGGTCTCATAGTAAAGTCAGACTTGGCTTCTCCCAGACTGAATGTCTGAGCCTCACCTTTGACAAATATGTTCTCTTCTCCGAATTTCCTGTGTCTGCGGATAGTATCAACACTTAGGCTCTTGGAGAAAGCCTTCTTTATTCTTTTTAAAGATCTTTGTTACTTACCCCTTTCTCTGTGTTTAGGGTACAAGGTTGTCGGCTGATCTAGCTCAGCTCCCCTCCCCCTCCTCTCCCAAGGGCGCTGCTGGCTCTGGCCCTCGGCACCCACAGTCCTGTGGACACTAGGCCTGCTCACGTCTACTCTTTCCTTAATTCCTGCTGCCAGACAAATAAAGTGGACTCCTGACATTTATACATATATTTAAGTTCGAGAGAGATGGAGAGGAAAAGAGAGAGAGAGAATAAATAGTGCATTTATTTTGTTTTTTTTAATTAATTAATTAATTATTTTTTTGCCTGTGTTGGGTCCTCGTCTCTGTGAGGGCTTTCTCTAGTTGCAGCAAGCGGGGGCCACTCTTAATCGCGGTGCGCGGGCCTCTCACTATTGTGGCCTCTCTTGTTGCGGAGCACAGGCTCCAGACGCACAGGCTCAGCAGTTGTGGCTCACGGGCCTAGTTGCTCCGCGGCACGTGGGATCTTCCCAGACCAGGGCTCGAACCCATGTCCCCTGCATTAGCAGGCAGATTCTCAACCACTGCGCCACCAGGGAAGCCCGTAAATAGTGCATTTATTTTAAAGATTTAAATAACACGATCATTTTACTCTGAGCATACACCCTAGTGAGCCTGAGAAGAAAAATGCAGACCTCCTATGCTCCTTGTTGATCATGTTGTATTTCACTGTCTCGCTGTCGATTCCAGGCTGATTTTGACTAGACACAAGTTCGACTTCATGAACTATCTTAGAGTCTGCCTCTTGTGTGTAGATAAAGAGTCACTGCATTTCCAAAAGGTCACCGTAAGTGTTTTGCTCCCCTGTGGACACAACTGCAAAACAGCCGTCTTTGAACATCTTTGACCACATGGAATAAAAATCTTCCACTTGTTTCTCTCAAGGTCTGCTTCATGGCCCCTCTCTCCTCCAGCCCCTGGATGCACCGTTCTCATTTGTTCTGTTCTCCCATCATGTTGTACTTCCTTGCTACGAATCTGCCATCTTCTCCCCACTGTGTACAGACCACACGTATGTCTGAAGCGTCGCTCATTTTGTGAAGGCTATCGCTCTTCCATCCTTTGTTTTCTCCTCTCCAAGCATCTCCAGCCGCAGTGATCAGCACAAGGCACAGGTGTTGAAAACTGCTAACTATGCCGAGTTTGGGCCCTTACTTCTGCTTCACGTGTGTTAGTGTTGTCTGCACTGCCTCAAGGAATTTCTGTAGGTCAGAGGCAGCCTTGTGTACAGAAAAGCCTGTCCTAGCGTCTTAACAAATGAACAATGACAACAATGAGTCCACGTTCATGGAGCACTTGCTTCATGCTGGGCACCGAGCTGATTACTAATACTTTTAATCCTCTCAGTAATCCCATGAGGTGGACATTAGAACCATCCCCGTTCTATAGATGAGGTAACAGAGAACGTACACAACATCCCATGGCTCATATGTATCCGAGGGGGATTTGATCTTAAATATCCTGGGTCCAGACCCCAAACTGTAAACTGCTACCTTAGACCAGTCTCGCACTATCAAATCAAACGGTGCCGATGAAAGTATTTACAGATAAACTATAAAATGTCAGGCATGTATGTCCATAACATATCTTATTTCTGGGGGCACATGGATGAGCATACACTCAGTGCTGAATAAAACTTGATGATTAGGGGGGTATTGTTCAAGATGAGCACCCTGTGACTTGGTTTTGCTCTTATGAGTTTGGAATTATGGCTGTTCTTTTAGATTACACAGTCAAAACAGGCTCCTACTTGGAAATTTTATTTTCATATTTTAGATTCATATGACATCGTTTCTCTAAAGAAGTTAACATTTTATGGCCCATCTGGGAATGTTATTTTATGCTGTGTGATTTTACTCCCTAGTTCTACTGTATATTGGGAACTCAAGGTATTCACTGATGCTTTTTCATAAGGATGTTAAGAGGATTAATGTAATAAAGTTTGCAGTTATTTGCACTTGTTTGAAAAGCCCACACTGTTAAAAAAAAAAAAAAAAACAGCACTGTTTTTCCTCTTATCCGCTTTACCACGTCAGCACTGCCTTTTTCCTACAGTGGGAGATCCCAAAGGGACTGATTCATGATTTATTCTTCTTTGCAAAGAAGGAAAAATACGGTTACCCAGGGGTGGTTGGTAAAGAGAATACCTGCTAACTGTTTGTGTGTTTCAAAGATTTGAAAACTAAATGGAGTTTCAGATAACCACAGAAGGATTCCAAATACTGAGGCAACTTACCTGTGTCCCAAGTGAAAAAAAAAAAAAATTTGTTGGGGCAGTGGGTAGGTAACCAGAGCCCAATATCATATTATTTTTGTCCCAGCACTGACATCATTAATCAGTGAAGGGGAGCATCTCTCTAATAGTCTTCATTACCCGTTTTTTCTCAAAATAGAAATGATGTTGCTTCCCTGAGCCTCCCTGACACACAACAGGAAGCAGTTTGCTTTTAGCATTGAGTTCCTGGAACAAGTTACATTTTATTTCAAGAATTTATGTGCTATTTCTGTAAATTGTTCTTAAATACTTGTATTAGCATTTAGGAAATTAGACGAATTTAAAGTATATGTAACCACTCCATGTTCAATTTAATGACAATGTTCTAAAGACCTAAAATTAAGAGAATACACTATTAATATTAGGTTATCTACCATATGAAGTTTATGCTTTTAATATGCATCATTTCATAGATCTAGAATGGAATTATTAATTCAAAGAGCAAAACAAGTGGCACACGAAACAATACCCCAAGAATTGGCAGGAAATCCTTAAAGTTATAGGCAAGAATTCAAATAAATGTGTTGAAAAGCTTTCATTTTTTTCTTGAAAAAAGCTATAATGAAAACATGCTCATTTAAACATTACTGAAATTCACTTTTAAGATCAGAATGATGTAAACATAAACAGAGCAATTGTTTCTAAGGAAATTTATGTAAATTAGATAGTTATTGCAGTAAATCTATGAAAAAGATCAACCTTTCATACACTGAAATGCAGTCATCGATAGGACAAAAATTCATTCCACTCCAGTATTTCACATATTACCATTTGTTTTTAATTAAATAAATGTCATCTTCGAACTAAGCTTAAAAAGAAATTGGTTTTGGTGTAATATTGTGAGGGAGATAACGTAGTAAAGGTTTTGAGTCCCCCTTTTATTTTAATATCATAAAGGTTGTTTGTATTATAATAATCACTATTACATGCCTTTGTGCTGGCTCTGTGTTACTTTTGATCTGGGTATTTCAAAGTGAAAGAGTCATTATTCTTGTTCCTAATCCAAAATTTCTCTTTGTACAGTGTATGATGTATATGATATATTTACCACTAGTTAACAATTGAATATTGTTTCTCCCCAACAGACAGACAGAAAGAAAGAAAGAGAAAAGGAGGGAGGGAGAAGGAAGGAAGGAAGCAACAGGGGTAAAGAAGGAAAATTTCCAAAGAAAACCCCGAATGAGTGTAAAGGAAATTTTGTTTATGGTTTGTACTGTCTTTCTACACGTTAGCATCCCCAGGTGACCTGTTCCTATTGACGTTTGTTAAATAGTGACATTCTTGTCACATCAAGATGATTTGTTACAATTCCTAAAAACAGCATATAAAAAGTTTCTCTGACGCTTTTTAAATGCTCCTGACTTTCTCTAGCCTCAGGGCCTTAGAACAGGATGTACCTCCAATCTGGCGGCTCCTGCTCTGCCCACACCCTCAGCACTCTGGGGGGCTCAGTGTCCCTAACAGCACCTCCGTGGTGTCCCCCAGCTCCCCACCACTCTGTCCTCTACCTCTGAGCCCCGCTGTTGTGACCATATGTCCTTCCATGTCCAATCTCCCACTGCACTTTCACCACATGCCCCTGTGCCTGACATCGGGTAGGACCTCAATTTTTGGTTATAAACGAATAAGTGGCTGCATTAGGGGTTGAGGTAGGTAACCCACTGGAGGGGTTATCAAAACATCACCCACTTGAAATTCCCTTCCTGTGCCTGGCAATTTCCTAAATCCATGATTTGAAGCCAATTTCTTTGGTGTTTAAAGATGTTTCTGTCCTTATTAAATGCTCAGTAAATATATTAAGTGAATGGGTGATTTTTACAAAGTATTCATGGAACTTACCCTTTTAAAAAGACTGTGCTGTTTTTTAATTTAATTTACTTTTATTTTTAACATCTTTATTGGAGTATAATTGCTTTACAATGTTGTTAGTTTCTGCTGTATAACAAAGTGAATCAGCTATACGTATACATATATCCCCATATCTCCTCCCTCTTGCGTCTCCCTCCCACCCTCCCTATCCCACCCCTCTAGGTGGTCACAAAGCACTGAGCTGATCTCCCTGTGCTATGTGGCTGCTTCCCACTAGCTATCTGTTTTCCATTTGGTAGTGTATATATGTCCATGACACTCTCTTACCCTGTCACATCTCACCCCACCCCCTCCCCATATCCTCAAGTCCATTCTCTAGTAGGTCTGTGTCTTTATTCCCGTCTTGCCACTAGGTTCTTCATGGCCTTTTTTTTTTTCTTAGATTCCATATATATGTGTTAGCATACTGTATTTTATTTGTTTTTCTCTTTCTGACTTACTTCACTCTGTATGACAGACTCTAACTCCATCCACCTCATTACAAATACCTCCATTTCATTTCTTTTTATGGCTGAGTAATATTCCATTGTATATATGTGCCACATCTTCTTTATCCATTCATCCGATGATGGACACTTAGGTTGCTTCCATGTCCTGGCTATTGTAAATAGAGCTGCAATGAACATTTTGGTACATGACTTTTTTTTTTTTTTTTTTTTTTTTTTTTCATTCTATCCCATTTGCTTTTTTTTTTTTTTAACATCTTTATTGAAGTATAATTGCTTTACAATGGTGTGTTAGTTTCTGCTTTAAAACAAAGTGAATCAGTTATACATATACGTATGTTCCCATATCTCTTCCCTCTTGCATCTCCCTCCCTCCCTCCCACCCTCCCCATTCCACCCCTCTAGGTGGTCACAAAGCACCGAGCTGATCTCCCTGTGCTATGTGGCTGCTTCCCACTAGCTATCTGTTTTCCATTTGGTAGTGTATATATGTCAGTGCTACCCTCTCACTTTGTCCCAGCTTACCCTTCCCCCTCCCCATATCCTCAAGTCCATTCTCTAGTAGGTCTGTGTCTTTATTCCCATCTTGCCACTAGGTTCTTCATGACCTTTTTTTTTTTTTTCCTTAGATTCCATATATATGTGTTAGCATACTGTATTTGTTTTTCTCTTTCTGACTTACTTCACTCTGTATGACAGACTCTAACTCCATCCACCTCATTACAAATACCTCCATTTCATTTCTTTTTATGGCTGAGTAATATTCCATTGTATATATGTGCCACATCTTCTTTATCCAGTCATCTGATGATGGACACTTTGGTTGCTTCCATGTCCTGGCTATTGTAAATAGAGCTGCAATGAACATTTTGGTACATGACTCTTTTTGAATTATGGTTTTCTCAGGGTATATGCCCAGTAGTGGGATTGTTGGGTCATATGGTAGTTCTTTTTTTAGTTTTCTAAGGAACCTCCATACTGTTCTCCATAGTGGCTGTATCAATTTACATTCCCACCAACAGTGCAAGAGTGTTCCCTTTTCTCCACACCCTCTCCAGCATTTATTGTTTCTAGATTTTTTGATGATGGCCATTCTTACCGGTGTGAGATGATATCTCATTGTAGTTTTGATTTGCATTTCTCTAATGATTAATTATGTTGAGCATTCTTTCATGTGTCTGTTGGCAATCTGTATATCTTCTTTGGAGAAATGTCTATTTCGGTCTTCTGCCCATTTTGGATTGGGTTGTTCTTTTTTTTGTTATTGAGCTGCATGAGCTGCTTATAAATCTTGGAGATTAATCCTTTGTCAGTTGCTTCATTTGCAAATATTTTCTCCCATTCTGAGGGTTGTCTTTTGTTCTTGTTTATGGTTTCCTTTGCTGTGCAAAAGCTTTTAAGTTGCATTAGGTCCCATTTGTTTATTTGTGTTTTTATTTCCATTTCTCTAGGAGCTGGGTCAAAAAGGATCTTGCTGTGATTTATGTCATAGAGTGTTCTGCCTATGTTTTCCTCTAAGAGTTTGATAGTGTCTGGCCTTACACTTAGGTCTTTAATCCATTTTGAGTTTATTTTTGTGTATGGTGTCAGGGAGTGTTCTAATTTCATACTTTTACATGTACCTGTCCTGTTTTCCCAGCACCACTTATTGAAGAGGCTGTCTTCTCCACTGTATATGCTTGCCTCCTTTATCAAAGATAAGGTGACCATATGTGCCTGGGTTTATCTCTGGGCTTTCTATCCTGTTCCATTGATCTATGTTTCTGTTTTTGTGCCAGTACCAAACTGTCTTGATTACTGTAGCTTTGTAATATAGTGTGAAGTCAGGGAGCCTGGTTCCTCCAGCTCCGTTTTTCGTTCTCAAGATTGCTTTGGCTATTGGGGGTCTTTTGTGTCTCCATACAAATTGTGAAATTTTTTGTTCTAGTTCTGTGAAAAATGCCAGTGGTAGTTTGATAGGGATTGCATTGAATCTGTAGATTGCTTTGGGTAGTAGAGTCATTTTCACAATGTTGATTCTTCCAATCCAAGAACATGGTATATCTCTCCATGTATTTGTATCATCTTTAATTTCTTTCATCAGTGTCTTATAATTTTCTGCATACAGGTCTTTTGTCTCCTTAGGTAGGTTTTATTCCTAGATATTTTATTCTTTTTGTTGCAATGGTAAACGGGAGTGTTTTCTGAATTTCACTTTCAGATTTTTCATCATTAGTGTTTAGGAATGCAAGAGATTTCTGTGCATTAATTTTGTATCCTGCTACTTTACCAAATTCATTGATTAGCTCTAGTAGTTTTCTGGTAGCATCTTTAGGATTCTCTATGTATAGTATCATGTCATCTGCAAACAGTGACAGCTTTACTTCTTCTTTTCCCATTTGAATTCCTTTTATTTCTTTTTCTTTCTCTGATTGCTGTGGCTAACACTTCCAAAACTATGTTGAATAATAGTGGTGAGAGTGGGCAACCTTGTCTTGTTCCTGATCTTAGTGGAAATGGTTTCAGTTTTTCACCATTGAGGACAATGTTGGCTGTGGGTCTGTCATATATGGCCTTTATTACGTTGAGGAAAGTTCCCTCTATGCCTACTTTCTGCAGGGCTTTTATCATAAATGGGTGTTGAATTTTGTTGAAAGCTTTCTCTGCATCTATTGAGATGATCATATGGTTTTTCTCCTTGAATTTGTTAATGTGATGTATCACGTTGATTGATTTGCGTATATTGAAGAATCCTTGCATTCCTGGGATAAACCCCACTTGATCATGGTGTATGATCCTCTTAATGTGCTGTTGGATTCTGTTTGCTAGTATTTTGTGGAGGATTTTTGCATCTATGTTCATCAGTGATATTGGCCTGTAGTTTTCTTTCTTTGTGACATCTTTGTCTGGTTTTGGTATCAGGGTGATGGTGGCCTCGTAGAATGAGTTGGGGAGTGTTCCTCCCTCTGCAATATTTTGGAAGAGTTTGAGAAGGATAGGTGTTAGCTCTTCTCTAAATGTTTGATAGAATTCACCTGTGAAGCCATCTGGCCCTGGGCTTTTGTTTGTTGGAAGATTTTTAATCACAGTTTCAATTTCAGTGCTTGTGATTGGTCTGTTCCTATTTTCTGTTTCTTCCTGGTTCAGTCTCGGCAGGTTGTGCATTTCTAAGAATCTGTCCATTTCTTCCAGGTTGTCCATTTTATTGGCATAGAGTTGCTTGTAGTAATCTCTCATGATCGTTTGTATTTCTGCAGTGTCAGTGGTTACTTCTCCTTTTTCATTTCTAATTCTATTGATTTGAGTCTTCTCCCTTTTTCTCTTGATGAGTCTGGCTAATGGTTTATCAATTTTATTTATCGTCTCAAAGAACCAGCTTTTAGTTTTATTGATCTTTGCTATTGTCTCCTTCATTTCTTTTTCATTTATTTCTGATCTGATCTTTATGATTTCTTTCCTTCTGCTAGCTTTGGGGTTTTTTTGTTCTTCTTTCTCTAATTGCTTTAGGTGCAAAGTTAGGTTGTTTATTTGAGATGTTTCCTGTTTCTTGAGGTAGGCTTGTATTGCTATAAACTTCCCTCTTAGAACTGCTTTTGCTGCATCCCATAGGTTTTGGGTCATCGTGTCTCCATTGTCATTTGTTTCTAGGTATTCTTTGATTTCCCCTTTGATTTCTTCAGTGATCACTTCGTTATTAAGTAGTGTATTGTGTAGCCTCCGTGTGTTTGTATTTTTTACAGATCTTTTCCTGTAATTGGTATCTAGTCTCATAGCGTTGTGGTCAGAAAAGATAGTTGATACGATTTCAGTTTTCTTAAATTTACCAAGGCTTGATTTGTGACCCAAGATATGATCTATCCTGGAGAATGTTCCATGAGCACTTGAGAAAAATGTGTATTCTGTTGTTTTTGGGTGGAATGTCCTATAAATATCAATTAAGTCCATCTTGTTTAATGTATCATTTAAAGCTTGTGTTTCCTTATTTATTTTCATTTTGGATGATCTGTCCATTGGTGAAAGTGGGGTGTTAAAGTCCCCTACTATGATTGTGTTGCTGTCAATTTCCCCTTTTATGGCTGTTAGTATTTGCCTTATGTATTGAGGTGCTCCTATGTTGGGTGCATAAATATTTACAATTGTTATACCTTCCTCTTGGATCGATCCCTTGATCATTATATAGTGTCCTTCTTTGTCTCTTGTAATAGTCTTTATTTTAAAGTCTATTTTGTCTGATATGAGAATTGCTACTCCAGCTTTCTTTTGATTTCCATTTGCATGGAATATCTTTTTCCATCCCCTCACTTTCAGTCTGTATGTGTCTCTAGGTCTGAAGTGGGTCTCTTGTAGACAGCATATATATGGGTCTTGTTTTTGTATCCATTCAGCCAGCCTGTGTCTTTTGGTGGGAGCATTTAATCCATTTACATTCAAGGTAATTATCGATATGTATGTTCCTATTCCCATTTTTTTTTTTTTTTTTTAAGAGGGAAGCCAAAGTCTTTTTTTTTTTTTTTTAATTATTAACACCTTTAATTATTATTTATTTATTTATTTATTTTGGCTGTGTTGGGTCTTCGTTTCTGTGCGAGGGCTTTCTCTAGCTGCGCCAAGCGGGGGCCACTCTTCATCGCGGTGCGCGGGCCTCTCACCATCGCGGCCTCTCTTGCTGTGGAGCACAGGCTCCAGACGCGCAGGCTCAGCAGTTGTGGCTCACGGGCCCAGTTGCTCCGCGGCATGCGGGATCCTCCCAGACCAGGGCTCGAACCCGTGTCCCCTGCATTGGCAGGCAGATTCTCAACCACTGCGCCACCAGGGAAGCCCCCCATTTTCTTAAATGTTTTGGGTTTGTTATTGTAGGTGTTTTCCTTCTCTTGTGTTTCTTGCCTAGAGAAGTTCCTTTAGCATTTGTTGTAAAGCTGGTTTGGTGGTGCTGAACTCTCTCAGCTTTTGCTTGTCTGTAAAGGTTTTAATTTCTCCATCACATCTGAATGAGATCCTTGCTGGGTAGAGTAATCTTGGTCGTAGGTTTTTCATACAACTTGTTTCTTAAAGTGAAATAGAAGTTTGGACAATTTTTAATATCCTTTTGTTGCATAACACAGTGTTTTTGTAGGCAGCCAGAAACGTGTGGCTGAGAGGGAGTGCAGAGGTGGAGAGGAGAGATTGGGGGCTGTGGCCACATCATCTCAAATAACACCTGCACAGGTGGTATGTGCGTGAATTATATTATCCAGGGAGGGCCAAGGAACTAAGAGAAAGGATGAAATGCAGAGAAGAATAAGATGGGATGTCGGAAAATCATATCAAAAACACCAAGGAAGGAGAGAAAGGAACAGGGGATGTGTTAAGTGTGCCAAGTGCCAGAGGGTCAGTTGTGTCCTTTGAAAAGAGGACACAGATTTGGTATCAGTGAGAAAAGGGCAAATGTAAACTCTGAGCCAAAATAACATTTCTCCTTAAAACCCCTCCTTCTCACTCTTCACTGTTCTTTTAGTCTCTTCACTGGAGGAAAGTACTTCTTGATGTTCCAAACTGTTTTTTTTTTTGCTCACAAGTGGATTTAAGCTGCATCTGTTTTATAAGGACTTGGCATTAAAATTCTGAGCCTGTAAGATCCCAGTTAATATGCCTGCTTTCCAAATTAATATTGAAGGGAATATCCAGTTTCCAGAAGGATCTCACTCTTTGTTTATAAAAGGTTATCACAAGTGAAGTGTTTAAATAGTTACCTAAATATTCTCAAATATGTTAGTTTTTTAAAAAATTGTTGGTCATACAAATATTTAGTCTTGTGTAGACCTTTCCTGGATGTGAATGATTTTGCCGTTTATAATCAATTTTAATGCAACTATTGTGAGTGAGCATGTAAGAGAAAAAGTCAGTGAATGAAAATACTACCACAGTGTAGTTGGTGATGTTATCACCTGCCAGCAGCCCGACCAGTTTGGAAACTGGGTTACATTCAAGCGACCTCAGGGCACATTACTGCAAGAAGGGGTCGCCTGCAGCCCAGAATACACGTTTGCAAGGCCAAGTGGAAAAGATGAGGTTTATAACAGGAAAGCAAACACACACACAGTAATCGTGTAGCACCAGAAAGTGGGCTGCTATGTTTTTTTGACCTACTTAAACTTCTTTTCCCTTCTTTTGTTAGTTAAATATCCTAAGGCATAATGGGACTAATATGCCTGAAGCAGCAGCTTCCTACACAAATTACATTTATGTTTTGGTAGTCAAACACTAGGGTTAGAATTGTCTGTTCTCATAAAATCACATCTTCAGAAAGTGTTGTAAAAGCCTGCAGGCCAACTTCTCCCCTCAGTACACAAATGCTGAATGGTTTTATTCTAGCCTGTAGCAAACTTATGCTTATTTTACTTAATTATGTCTTTTTCTTTTTTTCGGAAGATTTATTTATTTACTTTATACAGGTTCATATGATACAGATTTCAATATTTTTACATAAGAATAAAACAAAATGAAACAAAGAAACAACACTAGACTCCAAGAAGATGAAAATATGAGAAGAAGAAAAGGAAGAAGCAAAATCTTAAACCTTTAAGTATTTTCTCTAAAAGTGATCATACTTAGTGCCAGTTTGAGGAGGTTGCCTCCAGATCTGGAATTTGCTGCTGCTTCTCTTTTCCAAATGGTTCCTCTGGACTGTGGGAGGGTTAGGCCCAGAAGAGATGGTCTTTGACTCGGCCCCAAGGCGACGCTCGCCTGGCTCCAGCCCCCTCAGTATCCTCACGCAAAGGAGCACGTCATCCTGCTGGCTAGCAAGCCAACAGTGGCATCGTAATGTCCAGGTGGTGAGGGAGTCTTCCTGAAAACGGCTGGAGACGTCTGCAAAACAATAGGGTTTAACTCGGCCACTGGCATGGAATAGGCCCAGCCTTAGTTATCAGGAATTACGTGACCATCTACATAACATGGAAGCTCCAGCCCTACCCTGCAAATTCCCTGTCCTCTGTACCCAGATTTTTTTTTTCCATAGCACTTATCAGGATCTGGCAAATTATATCTTGTTTATTTGGGTGTCACCTGTCACTCTCCAGTAGATTATGAACTTCAAGGAGGCAGGCTGAAGTACCAGCCCCAGGCCAGCACCAGGTCAGCCTTTCAGTAAGGGTGTATCTGCTAGATTCATGATTTTATAGCTGAAAGCTCCTTGCCCTGTGTTTGTGTTCTGGACTTGAACTTTATATAAACAGAGAAATCTTTTCCACCAGGCTTCTCTGGGGTGTTCAAGAGGCTGACCTGTTTCTGATGTCTGATTTTCAGTATATTCAAATGCTAATTCATTCCTCTTCATCAAATGATTATTCATGATGGAAAACAAATGCTTCCAAATTTGAGCAGTGATATTCTAGTACACGTTTTACAGACATGTCTTTTTTATTACCTATTATCTCCTCATTCACAATAAAGACACTAAGATTAAGATAAAACACTGACAACTAATTAAGTGGTATTTCAGTATTTCCCCCCTATTATATTTGCATATATGTTCAGGAGTATGCATTATGGTACTTTCTATAACCCTTTACCAAATCCAGCATTACTTTAAAATCATATAGGTTTACATAATGTATATAAAAAGAATCTGTTTCATTATATAAAGTATTAACAGAAAACACATTACTCTTTTTAAAATCATAATATGTAATGTCTTATTTGCCTCATTTTTAACTAAATGTGGCATAAAGCATTTAAACCATACTGTAATAGCAGCATACCTTTATCTTATTCATTAAATATATTTTGATCAGATTATCAACACAAAAGATCACAGAATAAGCAGACTCATACACAGAAAAAATTTCTTTCTGAGGCAAGAAAAATAACCACATCACATACACCATACTCCACAAAATTTCTGCTATTGTCAGCAAAAGTATGTAGCTCAAATTCTCGGCAATATTTGAAACAAAAATGTCACCTTGACCTCAAGGCTAGAAGTTCTAAAGAGTGGAAAAAGTCTAAAAATTAACACACTTAGTCAGTATTCACCAAATTTAGTTTTTAAAATTTATTTTAAATTGTCAGAGAAAATGTTTTAATCCATAAATTTTAATTGCAGAAAAGCAAAAATGTATTTTCTCTGCAGTATTTCTAGACAGTATATGTATGTTTTTTCAACATGGGGACTTTTGATATGGGGTGATAATAAGTGATGCCCTCAAGGATTTTTGCATCATAAAGCTTGTTTTTCCTAACCTAAATATTCCACATTGCTGTAATGGTAGGATCCTTCCACATTCCTCCAGAATCCTCTAACCCTGTCTCTATATGAACCTGCCATCACGTGTATTACCTGCAATTTTAATCCTTTTCTTTTGTGTCCCCCCTACACTCCCAGGTGTGACCTGGGCTCTTTGCGGGCGGGGCAGTGCTTATTTGTGTTCACACTGCATCTGGGGCAGAGTTGGTGTGAGTACACGTTGTTCAAGTTAATTGATTGTGTTTTATGTTTTTGGTCTTTCCTCCCAGTGACCACTCTCCTTTGCTCACACAGGGCCCTCATTACGGTGCTGCTCACATTTATACGTTTCCTTGTGATGTGCAGTTTTAGGATTAACTCTAAATATTAGGATAGTTACAGATATGCTCTTGGGGGTAAAGTGCGTGAGGTGCTTATATGGTTTCTGTGCTTCCACTCATAGGCCTGTCTAGTTTAGCCTGTCTGCTAAGCTTATAGCTGTCTTCTGGATGACTGAGGTCCCTGGAAATCTAAGCTTTAGGTGAGTGTGTTGATGCCCTATCTCTTCTTTATTTTTATGCTTCCAGAGTTAGGGGTCTCTTGCTGCAAGTAGCAGAACATTTGACCTAAAGTGGCTAAAACCACAGAGTTTTGTTTCTCTCAGTGTCAGGAAGTCTGAAGGTAGGGATCCAGTGTTATTTTAATAGCTCAGTAACTTCAAGCTCCTGGGTCAACTTCCTAAGTGTTTTCTTGACTTTTACCTTCTGCTGGAGAACTTCAGACACTGTCCTTGTTCTCCCAGGGCAATGAATGCCCAAATGCAGTAAGAGAGGGGTGGGGACTTGTCGAGGGGAATGTTTTTCTCAGAAATGCCCCACAGACTTTCCCCCATGTCTTATTGGCCATGATTAGGTCATACACCCACACCTAAACATTGCCGGCTGGCTGGTAAAGTCAATCTCCAATGCTTAAAGTCCTTCTTATAAAAAAAGAGCTGTACCAGCAACGAAGAAAGGAGAGAAAAAGGCTCCATGGAGCAACCCAAACTCTCTGCCCTCTGCTCCTGCTTGAGCATATAAGATTATTTTGGGGAATTAGGAGACTGAAGCTTTCACTGTTGCCTAGTAAACGCTCCCAGTGCAGATTTTTCTCCACCAAAGACTGCCTTTTACTCTCATGGAGATCTCAATCGTTGTGTATAAGTCATCCACAGAGAGGAAAAATAACAAGGAAGAGCACGGATCACCCGTAAAATGAAAACTACTGCTTAGAAAGGTTTTCTGAGAAAGTAGTGTTATACCTTTGTGCCTGAAGCCTCATGATTCTTGGCTAGTTGGGGGAATGTTTTGGGTTGAGTGCACTCACTTTGGCTTTCCTGTTTCCCTTCCTGTTCTCAGTGGTGCCCCCATGTTCTCTCCTGCAGCAGCCCCCTCTTAACTGTGGGAGGAAACATTCCCATTGTGCTGAGACATCACCTTCCTCAAGAGACCTTCTCCCCCCTCTCTGTACTGAGTCTACCCACCCCACAGTCTTCTGGGAGCAGCTTTGTGCATGCCAGGGGGATTTGGACATGGGCAGAAATATCTCGCATTCATATTTCCCAGAGGGATTTCCAATTTAAATTTTAGTTTTAGTGGTGAAATAAAAGCTATTTCACCAACCCTCTGCAGGGAAAGGGATTCTGGGATTCGTAGAATAAATTTGAGAGCGCTTTGGGACACCCAGTCCTTCCTCTTGTTCCTGGCCTCACAGAGAGAAGATTATGCCTGTCTGTTCTCTTGTGAAATGAAGTCTGGTGCATCTGCCATGAGTCTCTCTTGGTTCAGTCTTAAAAACGTTTGAAGACTTTGTCTTCTTTTGTGCTTTTAGAGCCAGCCTCTCTTGTTTTCTTACATAATACCTAACTGCCTGATTGCAAGTCTGTGCTAAGTTATAAATGATTTAGAATGGGCATATATACAGGAGAAGTGTTTGTGTGTGGTGTGTGCTTCCACAAAATCCACTTCACTTGCAGGATTAACTGGCTCCTTTAATGCCTCTTGCTGGAGGCAGCTGGCTGGCTGAATGGTCATTACTAGGGGAGGAACTAGGTTCCTCCTAGTACTTCGCGTGGCTGGGTTTCTCAGCAGGTATGGTGTGGGCTCATCCAGAATCTGGTTTTGCATTTGTGCCAGAACTATTTCTGTCAGTGTCATTTGTCATCATAATTATGTAATTTAATAAAATCTCAGATAAACCAATGATATATGAGGTTTTTTAAAGCGAGTTATTCTGTCCATAGAAAAATAGCTAAAAATAAAAATTACTGCCAAATTAGCTGTAGGCAAGATGACTGCAAAAAATTGTGGGGGGAAAACACTTTTTAGAGAATAGAAGGGTTATGCATTCCGGTAGCCTTCAGGGGTCTTAAGTTCTCACTTTACTTTATAGTCACTAAAAACTGAAAGTTTTAGATGGTCATTGATGAATTGGTTTTGCAAAAAACTGTGTTGCCTGTGGACCTATACTCGAAGTGTGTTAGCGCTAGAGCTGAAGTTTGGAAAATCAATGTACATCTTCATGTTTGGAATTAAAAGAAACTAGTTAAAAGAAGCACAGGCACTTTTAAAAAATAGTTTCCCTCTTTAACTGATTGTTTTAATTAAAGAAAAATGAGAAGATAAGAGAGCTTTTGCTGTATTGCCCCCCACACACATGACATTTTGTTCCAGGGAAGCATCAAGACCAACATGGCAGCAAATGCCAGACAAGGTGCTCAGGGCTGGACTGTGTGGAGGCTAGTGCCTGTCTCCTGGTCCAGTGGGTGGGTGGGAAGCAGGTGATGAGGCATCTAGTAGGGCCCTATGGATTCTGGCCCCCATGACAGCACTGGGCTAATTGGTAGACCCAGTGGGGACAACGTTTGTTGAGTCTGTTCAGGTTGGCTCCAGGCCTGGAGTTCTGTCTCCTGCAGAGATGCCCAGAGCCCCCTCTGCTCTGACCTGAGACTCAGCCAGTTTTGACCAAGTTTCCTCAGTCTCTCATACCTAGCAAAAGAAAGGCCAACTCATTTTGAAAATGATGTGTGGGTTCTCTGAGTTTATGCAGAAATTTAATTCCTCTCCTAAACTCTCCATATATACATGGCTAATTCCTATTTTTTAATTTAATTTCTCTTAACCTTTCAGATTTAGACTTTTGTTTTCTCTTGATTTTTTGAATGCTGTGTACCATTTTCTGTATTTTTTCCCCTAAACATAAATGTGTTCATACACCCACACACACAACTGACATTTGCACTTGGTCTAAGACAAAAAAATGTCAACTGGACACCAAATATTTATCTTTCCAAACTCCACCATAAGTTCTTACATAATTTCATAAAGCTTTATATTTTTATTATATCTAAGTTCTGGCTAACAATGTTATTTTCAATCAGTCCCTACAAAGTACCGTGTACAGTTCAGTCAGGCCGGAGGTAAGTACTAAAATATCCCTGAGAACTACGCTGTGTTCAGTGGTGTGTGAGTGTGCATACCTGTGTGGCTCCTGGTATAAAGAGAAACGTGAGTGGATGGTAAGGTTGTTTCCTGCAAACACCCACCAGGCTAACACAAATGAGACATAATTATAGCGATTTCTGCCTAACTGGATGCTGTGTACTCAGCCCCTCTGTGCGGTGGTTTGACTTCTCACATCAATAATCCAATTTCAAATCATACTTTTTATGAGCCCACAACTGTGGGCTCTCATGGGTGAAATGAAACTGTCAGTTTCAGACATGAGAGCAAGTGTTGATTTTTAACACTGATGCTGTCATTTCTGGGTATGAGAATGCAAAGAAATATATAATCACATCTATGAAATATGTGTTGGTTATTAAACGTGTTACTCCTTAGAGACAAGTATTTTCAGGACCCTCGTGGGACACCAGTGAGGTGTGGCCAGACACTCACTGGGGTCTTTATTCTTCCAGCTGGGCTTCTGCCAATCACTGCCTTGGAGATGGTGGAGAGCTGGCCGTTACAGGCCAGGGTCAAATAGAGGAAGGACCGGAATCACTACACCTCACTCTTTTTAAATCATTTCTAATGTAGCTCCCTTACATCTATGTGAGACAACATCTGAATAAGGAGGATAATTTTTTAAAAAATATATATTCTTAAACTTTGAAATATGTGACTTTACAGTGTTTTCAGGTGATAAAGTACATGTGTGGAGAAGTGAAGCTTTCCATTGATGAATGTGTCTTAATGAAGTGCTGTTTTCTGATAGAAAGCATTTTTAAGTGGCTTTTATTAGGTTTTAATCGAACTTGAGTGTTACTGATAGTGCCAGGAGTGCTAATTATTGCTTTTATGTAGTTAAAATACAGGGGACTTCAGTCTTCAGTGGTGTTAATTTATCCCTTCAGTGAATGTTTATTGAGTTCTAACTAGGTACCGCACTGTTCAAGGTTTTGGTAATACAGCAGTGAACAAAACAGATAAATCCCCTGTCCTCCGAGAGTTTATAGTCCAGTGCAGGGAGTGGGGGAAGGGACAGAAAACGAACAAGGAAAGATATAGTGTATCAGATAGTAGTCAGTGTTCTGGAGTAAAATAAAGCTGCACATGGGGATTGCCAGTGGTCAGCAAAGATTACATTATTAAGGTGACATTAGAGGAGAGACCTGAATGAAGTAAGGGGCTAGCTATGCACATCAGTGGAGGAAGAATGTTCCAGGAAGAGGGGACAGAATGTGCAAAGGCCCTGAAGCATTAAGTCCTTGGCAAGTTCAAGGTACACCAAGAAGGGCAAAGACTTTCTACAGCATAACCCGCATTTGTGTACTGGAAGTGATGGCGGGTCTTCTCATTGAGCTATCGATGCCCTGTCTGTGTGAGGCTGACCTTGGTGATTCATCACTTTGAAGTGTTAGTAGGGTATTCCCTTGCACATCCATAGTCAGCAGACCAAGTTAGTCATAAGCCTACAGATATTTAGAATAACTAAGAGTGTACAACCTGTGAGAATGGAATCAAGGCCAGGAGCCTGGGCAGGGGGCCAGCTTCATGACCCTCTCGTTCTAACCAGCGCAGCTGAATTTAGCCCCGAACACAGTCAGTTCTTTTTTTTTTTTGCCTGTTCATTTTGCCACATCAGCATAGTTTGCTTCAGTTAAAGCACATTGAGCGCTTGTAAATAAAGGTATAATCACTTTTTTATTATAATATGTGGCTTGTTTATTCTTTTCTAGTATCTCTTATCATTTAAGATTATTCATGAAAATTAGACAGTGTAATATCAAACTACCTGTGCCATGGAGGAAGCATCCAGCTAAATAGCTATGGATAAAATGTTTACATACTTAAAAAATGGATAAAACATCTAGCAAGATACTCCCAAATTTGACAACTTATACAGTGTGTGATAAGGCCACAATTTGGTACTAGTGAATTTAATATCATTGATAGATTTTAATATCAGTTTTAACAGTAGACATTTAGATTTCCTCTAACATTTAATTAAATGCAGGTAGATTTGTAGGAGTTGTTGTTTTTGCTCCAAGATTAATATTAAGTTTGAGGTCCAGATTCAAGTAGCAGAAAAGCACATATACATAAAGCAGAGAAAATACTGCGTGACTTTCGGTGTCTAGTACATCTTAATTCATTTGAAAAGTAGCATGCTACATTAAAAATACCTGCATGATGGTAATAGTTATATAGATAGCACTCCTTAGTAGTAGGCATATTTACCCTCTAATATGTTTACATTTCATCTTTTCAGAATAAATGATTATTTTAGCCCAGTTCTATAAAAACATTTCAGTGTATTGTGATAAAAAAGATTGTTACATGCCTCTAGTGCAAACAGGCAGTATCCAGTATGTTCTAATCAACAGCCATCAATGAGATGGACCACAACTGGACACCATAAGGAAGAAAAGCATAAAAATTTTTAAAGGGGGGGGATATTTGCATTGTTAAGTAGCCGACGCATGCAGATGTTGTGTGGGTACAGGGTACATTGACAGGTAAGCGTCAGTGTTCGTCATGCACAGAAGCTCAGTCGCAGTTCCCAAGCTAAGGTCACATAAGGACATCTGTATAATGTCGGAAATCGTGGAGAATTGTAATGAAGCTCACAGGACATCAGCTACTTTGGCAGATTGCATTCACACAGGACACCTCAGGTCCTCAGGACACGTAAGCAAACTTGTCAACATTATTAACACAGTCTCTTTAATAGAGCCTAAGTTGTAAAACACCAGTAACTGAGCTTTGTCAGGATGACCAACACCGTGGATTGGTTGCTGAACAACCTCAGGTGACATCCTTCGTGGGCAGAAGCTCACACACCCCCAGGCCGCTCGCACTAGGCTTCTGCGTAGGATTGGGTTCCTTTGTTGGGATGACTCAGGCTGGGAGCCGAGTCACCGCTGTGACGGGCAGGGCATAGATGGTGCGTTTTTGTGGCAGGCTGTGCCGCTGCCTCCTGTAGCATCAGCCCCCAGCCTGGCACTGACTGCCTGGTCTTGGCGTTGCCGTGTGGGTCTGGAGTGGCCGCCGCGACAGCGCTTCCTGAACTTGCCGCTTCCTCATTGTCTTCTTACCCTTGAGTCGAGTCTGCTGTGAGTGGACCCTGGAAGGAGGGAGGGAGGGGTGGCAGGGGAAGAGAAAAGGACAGTGGAGTGAGACACAGTGGGCAAAGGAAGAGACTGGTAATGCGCCACGCTGACTTACGTCAGCAGGGATGAGGGCACTTGGCTGGTGCACAGGCTGTTATGTTGGAGACGTGAGGTTGTGGAGATTGAAAGTGGAGTCGTAAATGGTGAGTTTTGAACAGTAAGAGTTCAGAGAGGTTGTGGAATGCTTTAGACTGAGCTTCATGTAAGCAGTTTTTGAAGCAGGCAAATTTTGGGTCCAACCCTTGTTCTGCCCTTACTGACCTATATGCAGGGACCACTTTTTTTGCAGTGTCTGAATCTCTACCTCCTCATCCGTGTCACACCCGTACACAAATATCAATTCCCTCACCCTTGACAATGCTATGTTGGGGTGGGATAATTCTGGTGGGAGGTGCAGGGGGTGGGTGAGTGGGGGACTGTCCTGTGCACTGTGGGATGTTTAAGGACCCTAGCCTCTACCCACTAGATGCCCGTAGTAGCCTCCCAGTTGTGACAGCCAAAGGTCCCCTCTAGGGCAAGACAGCCCCTGGTTAAGAATCACTGGTCTAACCTTTGCAAAAATTTGCAGTGAACTGGTTCTGTCCCTCTCTCCAGTCACATGACTTTGTAATTCAGCAAAGTCCCTCCCCAGTACTATTTTTTTCCTTTTTATTGAGAATCTCTTAAGCTGATACCAAAAATAAACAACTTGAATTGTACAGTTCTAACCTTATTTGGCATTTGATTTCTTTTTAAATGAGAAATCTTTGAAACAAGACACCTGACCTGAAGGGAAAACTATACAGATTCACTTTGTTTAGAATACATTACCCCATTTAAAGAAAGATGTTCCTATAATACATAACAAGTAAATACAAAATATTATAAAATTTATAAATAAAAGTATTATAAAATCATTTTATAATGACACATGTTAAAGCTTGAATCTCATCAGTCATGGTATGTAGATTTTTTTTAAAGTAAAAGAATAAATGAGTAGAATATAAAATTAAAAGTTGAATGAGCATGTCACCAGTGGAGAAAGAGGATGTATTCACAGAATCAGTTTCTCTCTATTAGATATCAATCAAAATGTACCACTGACCACCTTATAAAAGAGGCAAATGAAATGCAGTGCCCGTGCACTCACCCCACTTAATTCATGAGCAATAAAGGAAAGTAGACAGGGAATGGAAGCAACAGAGAAAGACAAGTTGTAGTTGTCAGGAACCAAATCAGTTTCCAGTGGTGGGAGCAGAGTCCCAGAGCAAATTAGCGGGTCCTCTTCTTGGTAGAAACCTCCACCTGCAGCTGGAAATTCTCAGTTATACCTTTGTCCTCCGTCTCTAGCCACTCGGTATGTGTGGTTCATTGATTGGCTGCCCGAACCCTGGAGGATGTTCTGCCTCCTTGCAAACCCCCACTATTTACAGTAGGTTTCAACGCTTTATGAAGAGATACAACACTTTTCTACAAACAAACCAAGTATAACAGTTACTTTGAAATAATTCCCAGCTTACAGAATAGTTACAAGACTAGTGCAAACTAAGTACTCTTCTCTCATATTCACCAACCTTATACATTTTGCCATGTTTGTTCTTTCTATGTTCTCTCTCTGTCTCTCCCCCTAACCAATACTTCAATATTTATTTCCTAAGAACAAAATCAGTATCTTACAATAACAACTCTATAATTTTCAAATTCAGGAAACTTAATTTAATACTTTCATAAAATAGCATTGTACCAAATTTCAAATATTGCCAATGGTTCCAGAAAGGAGCTTTATGCTGTATTTCCTTCCTGACCTCAGATCCATCCCAGGCTCAGACATGGCATTGGGTGGTCTCCTTTAATCTGGAATAGTTCCTTCTCCTTTCTTTGTCTGTCACAGCACAGATGTTTTTCAGGAGTACAGGCCGTCATATGCCCCTGTCTGTAGTCACACCACAGAATGGTCCTGCCCCACTAGCTTACATGAACAGGGTTATTGCTGTCAGCTCCTAACTCAGTTGGTGTTACCATGTCAAGGGCTGAACTTGCCTTCCACGACACAGAAGATGCCAGGTTTGCTCCCTGAGGGCATCAAAGCTTCTCCAGAAGAGGCAGGACAGAGCTGCTGAAACATTGTGAAAACTTACACCTCCTGGCTCTTTCAGTTGGGAATTATTATAGAGGTTGATGTATAGTTATAGAGGTATGAATATGTTTTCTATCTGCCATACCCACTCCACCCGCAAGGCAGGGACGCACACAAAATTAAGTCAGAGGGGAGTGAGGCCAGCCCGTGGGAAAGGGCAAGGGAAGGATGGAAGGGCTGGATCAATAAAAGATTGATGACGGTGGTTGTTATCCGTGGAAAACATCCTCTCCCGTCTGCCAGGTTGAAAGCTCTGTTTAAAAGAAGTGCTAATGAGGTGTGAAAACTAGGCAAATCAGGGCCCTTTGAGTATGCTTTTGGCAGGAACCTAGGAAGTTACTCATTTTTAGTGGTTTCCTAACTGCTGTTTTGGACAGTCCTATTGACTATCAGGGAAACAAATTCGTACGTTATGAAATGTTACTTCTCCCCTGAATCCCGGCTACTAAACCACCAGATTTTTATTTACATTTCAAAAGGAAATGATTATTTTCTTAATAGATGCAATTTTCCCTTATTTTCAAACAATGTACTTAATTTTTTTTTAATTGAGGTAGACTTTTGATTTCTTATTACAAAGCAATGCAAGCATAAAAGAAATTGGAAAATGCAAATAAAAAACAAACTGTTTAATAAAAATCTCTATTTTTAAATGCAAAAATTTGCAGTTAACATCTGGGTATATAACCTTGCTTTTTCTATGTATATGTGCATGTAATAATTTTTTCCAATATGACAAAATACTCCATAACTGTTTTTGTTGTTTGTTTTTCATTTCATGTATTATAAATATTTTTCTATGTTGATAAACATTCTTCCAAATATATTTTACTGGCTGAAGAGTTTTCCATTTTGCAGCTATGCCACAATTAATTTAATCCATTTCCTTTTGTTGTGAATTTAGGATGTTACCAGCACTTTTACTATTACTATACTGAAATTGTTATAAATATCATTCATTATTGCTAGTATTTTTTAAACAAGTTTTCTTAAATATTTCCTTAGGATACATTTTGATACATAGAATTTACAAGTCAAGAAGTAAAGGAAGACATATCTTGATGATAATAGTATTCGTACCCAAATTGCCCAATACATGCTTAAACATCCGCTAAACATTGGAGTTAATCTTCTCTTAGAGTAACATCATTTTAATGGACCCCTTTCTTTCAGTATGTATTTCATTTTATTTTTTTCTTAAAACAACATAACTTTGTCTCTATAATCAGATGTGAGAAGAAGCCTCCATCTCTTTTGCAAAGTAAAATAAACTCTCAAAATCCAGTCGCACGGCCGGCCTGTGGCTGTCTGAGGTCTCCCTGCTGTGTCTGCAAGTGCAGGAGGCTCCCCTCCTCAACGTGGCCTCTGTCCTCTCCCTGGGACCATCGTCCTCCCCCATTAGTGGCCAGCCAAGGTCTCCCTTTGTCTCTTGCCAGCCCTTCCCTTCCTCTGAGAGCAGAAGGCAGAGACACATGAAGCTCAGCTTCTACCGGCCTGGCTGTCAAAGCCTTTTCCTCGAAAGGGAAGGTGTTCCCTCCAAGGCTTTCACTCCTGCTTCTGAAAGAATGCCGGTGTGTTCGTCTGTGTTCCTTGTGTTGCAGCTTCGAGAGGCAAATGCGTTGACGCTGACCCATTGTTGGTCTGGGCGGGCTTCTGATTCTTGCTGCCATTGATTTTGTGGGAGTGGGGACTAAGCAGAGTAGGGAGTTAACTCTGGAAATTTCATCTCACATTACTGATCTCGCTGTTCAGATTGGTCCACAGCTTCAGGACAGAAGCTTTACAATTCAACATTGTAACAAGTTGCTGGGTTTTCCCATCACATGAAGAGCTGAGGAAGAAAGAACACAGGTGGGGAGAGAATAAGTGATTTGTCTTTTCCTTTAGAGATTTGAGCATCAGAAAACCTGGAGTTCCCAGGGAAACAGTGATTCTACGGATGCTTTTCTCCAACCACCCACATCTTGTCTCCTTTGTTCCTCTCTAAGCCTTGCGATGTTTCAGTTCAATCCTAACCTCTCATTTTTAACTTCTCGCCTTCTCTCCAACCTCTTTTCGCTGACAAGCGGAGAAGTGTGGTCGTCCAAAGGAACATTGCCTGGTTTCTCTTGTCTTCTTACTGCCCTATTTTAAGGTGAGGAAACTGCAGCTGCAGTTATCAGACCCTCATCTTCCTCTCATCTCAGCGGTCCAAGGCCTCATACCTGTACGTTTTACAGCTCTCCACAAAACTCAGAGCCGGGGGCTTCCCAACCTGCGCTTTCAGCAACACTGATCACAGACGAGTGCTGTTGATACTGCTGTTTAAATTCCCCAAGAGCAGCGGTGCTGGAATTTTAGCTGCATCAGATCCACCTGGAGAGTTTACTAGAACACAGACTGCTGGACCCACCCCCAGAGTTTCTGGTGAAGTAGGCCTGGCGTGGGGTCTGAACTTTAGAAAATCTGTATTTCTAAGTTCCCAGGTGATGCTGATACTGCTGGCTTAGAGCTCGTCCTTAGAGACAAAAATCAGATGCTCTGATGCCACTTGTCTCAAATGTGCTTCCAGTTGTTTTCGAAACAAGGGCCATTAGACATGCCCGTCTCCTCTGTCAGGAATGTCACTGCTGCCACCTTCCAACTAACCAAGTCCGTAGTCCTTTAGGGCTTGCCGATCCCATTCCCAGATATCAAATCCGATCAAGCTGATTAACTGAACCGCTATCCAATTGAAATTAATTAATTAGGTTGATTGTCCTAGTGATTAATTTAATTCTGTTAATGATGCAGTGGTTGGATTGCTCTCTTCCTCTTTGTGGCTGGTGGGTGAGCAATGCAGGAAAAGGCAAAGTGGTGCTTCTGCTAACGGGTGTGAAAGCACCTGAAGGGTCTGCAGGGGCGTCCCCGGCTGGTGGGCCCCATCCCCAGTGCCCTGGCTGCCTCGCTATTGCTCCCCCTCCCTTCCAGACCCTTTAGCTGCTAAGATCCTCTCCTTGTCTTTGCTGTTCTGCTCATCATCCTGAGCTGCCCTCATCTGGATCTCACACATCATAGCTTTAAGCATTGCGTCTTCCTGATTTTTAAATCATCTTCTGAGACTTCAAGAAGTCATATGCAGACCTTCTCACTCTCTCCCTTGTACCCCTGAACTTTCACATCCACAGCTGTTATTTTTTAAAACTCTGTGCTATATTCTGAATGATTTCTTAAGGTCTATTTTTGTGTGCATTAATCTTGATTTCTGCCATTTGTAATCTTTTTTTCAGCTATTACATTTTTTAATCTATAGAAACATACAGTGTGTTTTTAATTTATGTTTCATTTCCAGAGGCTCTACTGGGTTAGTTTAAAGCCTCTTGGAAATTGTTTGTTACTTCTTGTTCCTTGGTCACACTGTTGGCCTTTTTCTTAATCATATGTACACACTGAACAGGCGTCTACCGCTGAGGTCCCTGTAGGCCCACTGCCTGGGAATCTGGACTCTCACTCCTGGCCTTGTCTTCACTAAGTCCTTGTCTGATGGTGTGGGTTACTTTTCTTTTATACGGTGAACTCATGTTCCTTGGATCACTGGAGGTTCTTTGAGGCTCTGATGGAAGCCGTGTTCCCCCAGAGAGGACTTGGTTTGTTTCTGCCAGTTTCCTACGGTCACTACTAAAGAATATCCTTGAATTCTGGTTTCACCTTGAGATTTGTAGCGACACATGGGTTCCTTGAATTTAGGTTGTGAACCCATATAAATGCTGACTTAGAGTTATAAATTCTTGGCAATGATTTCTTCTTCTTCTGCACAGAACCAAGACTGAAAAGGGCAAGTTTTGTTTTCAAAAAATTTTTTCCAGATCGTTTTCATGGTGGGTTTATTCCTTGTCAAATCTTTTACTGTGAGTGATTCTCTAGGGGGGGTCTCATATAGTTATATCTATACCTATATCTATAACTATATTATGTATAAAGAATATAAAATATGCTTAAATAGAAATATATAATATATCAGTCTTTCGATCTGTCTGTGTAGGTTGGGAAGTTCCATGCTGGGGGGCCCCGGGCTTTATCTACTGTCTCCTGCGTCCTGAGTATCGTTACAAGAGGGAAATTCCGGGCAGCCAGACTTTCCAGCTCCTGTTAGTGAGAGTCCCATCTTCTGGGACTGCTTACCTCCCAGGATGTCTAGTCTCACCTGATTATGTCAGGAATTCATTCAGTGTTTATGTTTCTTACTTACCTTAATGTGAACTTGTTTGCACACATTGCTTATGTCCTGAAACCTGACTGAGGTGAGCTCTACCCAGAACAGGACAGTCAGGGCTGTTTGGAGGGAGAGATTAGCAGAGGTGCACACCTGCCTGGACTGTCACACAGGTGGTGGTTGTGCAGCATTGGTGGCCAGAGCCCTGGCTGGTCTGGTGGGAAGGAAAATGCTGACCTCAAGGGTTTCAGATTATCACAGAGTCTGTTCCCAAGACCTGCCTCCCTTTTACAAGTAGAAGATGTATTTGGAATTCTTATATGAGTGTAGAGACTTGTATCCTCTCAGAAGCTGTCTGACAGCTTCTGGTGACATAAGAAGCATTTCATAACAGAGATAAAATTGTGATTTAAAAACAAGATTTCCTCCCTGTTCTATGCTCCTTTATTTTGTACTGAGATAAAAATGTTTACCCAAATGACCAAGTTATCCTTTACTCTAAGGAGTGTCTACACATCCTGCCAGATAAAGGCAGAGTCACATGAAGCCACTTAATAATAAAGTAGGGGATCTGTGTGTTCGAGAAGCACCAGATTTGTACCGCTGCTTCTGAGATCTGCTCAGTTTGAAGCCGTTACAGGAGGTAGTGAGTGAAATGCCCCTGCTGGGGGTTTGGGGTTACGTGTTAGCAGCTCGCTGCCCCTCCACCTGGAGGAGAGAGCTAGTGGCTGCTGACACTTTCTACCCTGCTTTTGCGTAGAGATTAATGGCGCACACGGAAGAAGCCAATGGAAAGTCTGAAAGAGGCAATTTACTCCAGCAAAGTGATTGCCTATTTCGTGTTAAATGTGCGTTTCTGAGAAGCAGTCTGCTTGAGAGCCTTCTGCAGTGAGGAATCCAAGGGCCCGGGGAGGCCGATTAATGACAACTTTTAAGGCCACAGTTCACACACACACACAACTGAAGGTACATGAAAACAAAACAGGGAATTTAAAAAGGTGATACAAATTTCACAAAGCTTATTTAACATTTGGTGGTGTTGCCTTTCTTTTTCCTTCACAAACAAGGATGAATCCAGCAAACCATGGTTACTATGAAGCATCAAATACTGAAAACATATACATCTCTTAAAAAAATTAGCAACATAAAATTCCCATGAGTTAACCCCTTCTCTGTTCCTCCCCCTCCCCTGAGACCACCTCTCCTCCAGATGGGCTGTGGGTCCTTGGCTTCAGCTTCAGGTCATGACCACATACTCTTCGCTCTGACCAAGAGCCTTTTCCTGTCTGCTGACTTCCTATTCTAGAGAGAAATATTCTTTCTACACACAGACTGTGCATGTTTCTTCTGCTCCTGAAAGTTACCATGTAAGAGAAACCCATAGGGTCTTGACCCTTTCCAGAAGCTACATTGGAAGGAATTATTTCTTCCATAATTCTTTCTAGTCCAGTATGTTTGTAGATCCGTGTATTTGGAGATGCATGGGGTCCTGTCATCACACCATCACGTCTCCAGGGCTCAGAATTTCCAGACCAGCTTGAGATGTGGGGGCAGGCGAAGAGCAGGGCTTTTCTCTCAACACAAAGCCGGTGTTGACGTTCTTGCTCTGATTCCCCAGAGAAAACTGGTACTGCTGTTGGAGAACTGGCTCAAATGGATAACATATTCTTCTCTGTGTATTGTTTGTGGTATACGTGTGATTGATTGAGTGGACTTGGTCTACTGATGTTTAAAAGCCCAGTTCTAAAAACCAAGATTTGCAACAATGGGGTCTTGAAGTCCGGTGAAATGTGGGGAGGGAGACAGCAGTCAATGTCAGGAAGGTACTGAGAACCCCCGCTGTGCTTGGGTTTAAGTCCTAGCTCCTTGGTTCACCAGTTGTGTGTCCTCAGGAAAGTTACTTAACATCCTTGTGCCAAAGATCACTCTTCTGTCGTCCGATTTCACAGGAGTGTTGGGAGGATTAAATCATAGATTCAGAAAGTGCTTACAGTGGTGCCCAGTCCATAATAATTAATCAAATATTAGACATTATTGACTTAAGTATTATCCTGATACAGAAGAAAGCAAACCATTTGATGTATTCTTCCTATCAGATACCTTTATGTATTTCATTATGTTAAGATCAGGGGAACAATTCTGAAGTTATGGCAAGTAACATTACGAATAAAACACAGATTCATAGAGATTATATAATTTATTCGGGTTAGGAAGTGTGTTGACATTTGGATTCAGACCTTTAAGTTGCCAAAACTCACGACAACCCTCCAAAGTATGTATAATCGCCATCCTCACATTACAGATGAGGAATCTCAGATATACATTGTTTACGAAACTTCCCCACGAAGCACGGGTAGCAAGTGGGGCAACCAGTTTTCAGTTAGGATGTTTCTGACTGCAGAGCATCACATGGCTTAACATAGGATATATCACAGAACTCAAAAGTAGCTTCAGCACTAAAGAAAATGTATCATCACATGGATGTAGAAGTGTGGTAGGAGGGTATTTTTTAGGTCTATCATTGAGGGACCCAATAACATTGTCAGTGGACCCTCTCTGCCACCGTCACTGAGTGAGCTAATCCCATCACAGCTGCAAGACGGCCATTCCAGGCTTCACCTGTCCGTTTGCACCAGTGACCAAGACTAGGAAGAATGCCCCTGTATCATGTTTCTTTTTGAGAGAAAGAACACTTCCGCCAAAGACTTCTCTCACATTTTATGGCCAATGTTAAGTCACATATACTTTCCTCAAGTACAACTGATTATGTAAATAAGATGGCTTTGATTGCCTTACACAGACTCCTAAAGATTTTCCCCTCAGACTTTGGAGAGACAGGGAAAAAAGGGAGTAGGTAGTCAATTGAGCGGTGTGTGCCTTAGACCAGGTGTGAACCAGGCAGTCTGATTAAGCAGAGTGGTTATCATGCCTGTTGGGAATGTGGTTTGGGAGTCCCCAAGACAGCCCTCAGGTCCGACAATTCCCTGGAAGGACTTACAGAACTCAGAAAAGCCATTTTACTTTTATGGTTTATTTCAGCAAACAGAACAGACTAAGGTCAGAGAACGGAAGGAACTCCCAGGGCAGAGTCCAGGAGAGACCAGGAGCCAGCCTGCAGGTGTCCTCTCCCTGTGGAACTGTGTTCTCCAAGCAGTGACCTACAATGACATGCCTGCAGTATCGCCAACCGGGGGAGCTCACGAGCCTCGGGGTCCAGGGTTTTGATTGGGGTCAGTCACAGAGGCATGACTGACCACCCACGCGGCTCCCCATAGTCTCCAGCCCCTGCAGAAGTCAAGCTGCTCCCACCACGTGACCCAAGGCTCCCACCATAATCACACTGAAGCATAGACTCCCTGCTGTGGCCCAAGGCCTCCAGGTCAACAAAGACACTCTTATCAGGCAGGACATTCCAAGGGCTTAGAGGTTACAGGTCAAGGACAGACTTTTTAATATGCAGGTAGGGACACCCCAGACCTGCTGACTTCCACTGTACTGGTGATAAAGCCAGATGAAAACTATGTAGAGATGTTTTCGATAAGGGACACACATATTCATCTTCATATTTTATACGAAATCCTCTTGAGATGGAATGATTCAATTCTATGTATTTTAAATATGCAGATAGATCTCAGTGAATATATCTGTTTCCTTTGTTTCTATGATCTTCACTGCATGGTATTTTAATACGTGTAGCTGTTTGCGTGCTGTGCATCAAATAGGTCCTTAAGAAATAGTATCTGGTGATTATACTGTGATGCACACATGGTTGCTGAAAGCAGAGTAAATGTTTTCACAACGTTTTCATGTTTAATTTAAGGGTAATTGAATGTTTTCAGATGGACATACAATATCTTTATCTCTTAATTTTGGAAAATTTGTACCTTTAAAACATTTATATTTTTTAATTAGGAAATATCTATATACCTTTTCAAAATTAGAATGGCTATTAGTGGCTAAGGATGAAATATGATTTTTGTGTGAATGTACAACCAGTGCAGTTCTCCACTGTATTTTGATCCCATTGCATTGGTTTTTGATTCTGAATTGGGAACAGGCTTAGATTTACATGTCAGATTTTATTTGCATCATGCGGGGGGAAGAAACATCCATTAACTGTCAAGTTTCACCGAGTTTTCCGACTTGTCCATCTGAAAGAAAATATGGCATTCCCAATAATACCTTTTTTTAAAAGTTAAAAAAAATTTTTTTAATACATCTTTATTGGAGTATAATTGCTTCACAATACTGTGTTAGTTTCTGTTGTACAACAAAGTGAATCAGCCATATGCATACATATATCCCCAGATCCCCTTCCTCTTGAGCCTCCCTCCCACCCTCCCCATCCCACCCCTCTAGGTCGTCGCAAAGCACGGAGCTGATCTCCCTGTGCTATACCACTGCTTCCCACTAGCTATCTATTTTACATTTGGTAGTGTCTATATGTGGATGCTACTCTCACTTCCCCCCAGCTTCCCCCTCCCCCAAATACCGTATGCTAACGCATATATATGGAACCAACAATACTTTTTACACAATGCGTCTGAGTCTCTCCACCTGCTGGACCTCCAGGCTATAGATTATAAACATACTTTTGGGTGGTATTTTTCACTGTCACTGTAATTTATATCATACTCTACATAGACATTTTAAGTCATGTTTTATGAGAAAAGAAGCGTTCATTATATATTATTTTCAAGGATTTATTAGTCTGTAATTTCTTGAGTAATAGAAAATTAGAAGAAGATGGAAAAAAAAACATGTCAGCTACTATTAAATAGAAGAGTGATTGGGTACAACAGGGCACGGAGTATAAAACTAAAAGTACCAGATAATAGGATATTCACTAAGGAAACATAGCTCTCGGGTTTGAAAGAACCCACTTACCAAAGTGTTTTTGTTTTGCTTTTTAGAGTGGAATTTGTACTTCTGAAATGATAATTATAATTTTTAAAGCCTCTGGCTTCATTTCGTCATCTGCCCCTCTCTGAGAGCTTCTGTCTTAAAGCAGATGACTGAGGAGAAACTCACCCTCTGAAGAAGGAGTGACGTTAGACAGCGCCCTCTTTGTACCTGGAAAGGGAAAGCAGAGGGAGATGGACAGGAATGAAACACAGCACGTATAGGAGACTTGATCACACATGTGTGCTCTCACCTTTTTAATTGAAGTCATTTCCCGGCTTAAGTGTTATGGAAACGAATAACTTGCATTACAGTCATTTTAAGTAGTTATTTTGAAAAGAAATTCTAGGAGATTCAGAGTCAACTGAATGTTTCATGCATTGAAAAGAGGCATCCTGCTTGCCCTAATCCATCTACAACCCCCATCACAATCTAAGAGTTGATCACTGCAGATGAACTGAGATTTATCTAGAAGCTTTTGGTACTTCTCTCTCACTAAAAATAATCTCTTATTAAGATGGAAATACCCCAGGGACAGTCTTTAGTTTGTGTTCAATAACTCAGTGAGGGCAAATGGGGATGAGGCGGTTAGGAATGAAGGTCCAAGGAGCAAAATAAGGCTCTAACTGATGAGATGAAAGATGCCTCCAACCAGCACTGTTGACCTAGGACTTGACCTTTTGATAATAAAATGGTTACAGCAGCACACATGTAAAAGCTAGCACTACACATCGTGGCCTTTTAAAATTGCCTAAGTACTTTTAATCTTGCAGTATCTTTTTGCATTTTTATTAGGTTAGTTTTCTCTACTGAGAACCTTAAGAAAAAATCTTGCTAATTTTCTCCTGGTAATGATGAAAACAATAATAACAAAATCTGAAGGAAAAATACTTGCATTCTTATATAAATAACGAGAAATGAATGGTGAATTTACCCGTGGTTATAGAATCAGTATTCTCTCTCTACATGTGCAATTTGTAACTTAAGGGCTACTGAGCTACAGTTTGGAAGGACAGGAAGAGGCATCTCTCCATGAGTGGTTATGTTTTTGGACTACCATAGATGAAGCCAGGTTATCTTTGGAGCAGGGGAGAATTCAAGTTTTTAAGATAGGTTAAGTATTTCAGGACACTTGTTTACCTGCTAGCGCCTAAGGCAGAAAAATCTCAAATTGCTTCAAGATAAATCCTTTGAGAGTCTTTTACTTACTCAAGAGCTGTACCTAGAACATTTCCTTTGAACAGTTAAATTCCCTCCGTCCACCTGAGGGCTTCAATCTCTCATTATTCCGAACTTGCTAAAATCAGCAATAATGTCCAGTGTTGCCAAACCAGTGGATATGTTTTAATCTTCTAGTTACTTGGCTTCTTAGCATTGTTTCAAACAATTTTCATCCTGGAAAAATTCTCTTATCTTACCTCCCCTGGCACTACAGGCTGCCGACTTGAGTTCTCCTTCTGAGTTCCCTGGCTGTTTTATCTGCCTGTTCTTGACCTCAAGATGTTCAAACTACTCCAGACTCAACTGGAGGCTGGCTTCTGTTGTTTCTCAAATCAGTCATCAGCTAAGCTATATTGTTTTCTGACTGTGTGCTGGTCTCTGTACAGATTCTGGGGATAGAATAATGAACAAGACAGAAAATTCTGTACCACAAGGGACTTACATTATGTAAAGGGCTTACATTGTGTCCCAAATAAATAACTAATATAATTCCTGATCGTGTTAAGTGCTTTCAAGAAAATAAAATGAGCACTGGGAGAGAGAACGGTTTGGAGAGGCTGCTGCTTTAGCTAGGGTGCTCATGGAAGGCTTCTCAGGGGAGGTGACCTTGCGCTGATCTCCTTGTGCTGAGAAGGCAGGAATATGAAGATGTGGCTGAAGGGTATTTCAGGTAGAAGGAGCAGCACATGCCAAGAAGCGTGCTTGGATTGTTCAAGGGTGAGACAGAGTGATCGAATCTCATTCTAGATCCCATCGATGGTTTCCTTGATTTTAAATATCACCTGTATAAAAAAAAGTCCCATGCTTCTGTAATACATCACTTCTCCTGATCCAACAGACAAGCTGACCTGTCCCTTGGGCTGTCTGTTGGCATCTTCAATGTAACAGATCAAAAATGGAATGTTTCCCCTTCCGAGCTTAATCTGTTCTCCTCTTGCATTCCACGCCACTGTAAATGATAGGTCCCTTCTGACAGATAACTCCCTTTTCCCCAGGCCTTATGACCTAACCAATCACAGAGTCATTTCCTTTTTATCTCCAACACAGTGAAAATCTGTATGCTGCTCTCTATCTCCCAGTCACCTGCCTGTCCAAGCCGCCACCATTGTTTGTGTGGATTACATCAAAGCTTCCTCCCTCTGTCTGCCCAGTCCTCTGGGAGGAGCCAAGCGAAGTATTTAACATAAGTCAGACCTTCTCACCTAAGCATCTTCAGTGGTTTCCCACTTGGTTGCTACTTCCTCTCAAGCTGCAGTGAAATGGGCAGCTTGGCCTTCTTTTTTCGGTTCTTTGAATGCCCCGATATCTTCCCAAGTCAAGCAAAAGCTTGACTTTTGCGGTTGACTGGCCAAGAGGGATATTATGTTCACTCTGCCCTTAGCTAACTCCAGTCATGCTTTAATAAAGTTCCAGCTTAAGCGTCGTTTGCCTTCAGGGGCCAGCCCGTACCCCGTCCTAAATCTGATCCTCTCTCCCCTCTCTCCATTACTCTCTCTCATGCTATTCTGTTCTTTTCTCCATAGCACCTTTCCAATTTGTAACAGTGAGTACTGCTTTGGGGTTTTATTGTTTTGTGCTTTCTCTGTGAGGTCTTCCTGTTAAACCTCCCAGAGGCTAACACAGAGGCTCCCTGCCCTGGGTGTTCAATCAGTATGTTGCTGAGTAACTAAATGGAATTGGCCACAATTAACTTGTTATTTCTGTTTCCAAGTGTTATTTCCATGGTGATTTTGATTACTCTAACATATCAAAAAACCAATCATTTGAATTGTTTGCTTCTTACGAATGAAAATGCAGAGTTTGTTCAAAAAATATGTTAACATCTCTTGCTGGCTTTGAAGCATAACACAATAGCACTGTAAGAAACAAGTATAAATACTGTGAAAACAAAATTTCAAATCCACTTACTTCTAAGTTGAAAGGCACGATTTCCAGTGTAACTGGCTTTGAGTTATGAGATGCTAAACCCTGTGTTTTTGAATGACAGTTCCAAATTTATATCTCTTAGCCTTTGCTTACACTATGCAAGTCATCTTTCTTTTTTTACTTTATGAAAAGTGCATGTTGCTTTCAGGTATAATATCATTTTACCTGTATCCTTTCTGTGTCTATCAGCGGTATTTTCCATTTCCCTAGTCTTTTGTAAAGTAAACTTGTGTAATAACTAACATCCCTCAATGAAATTTCCCTGAGGATGGGAACATAGAGATAGACTCATGAAACATTAGAGCTGAAAGAAAACACGGAAATAAATTAGCCCAAGGTATTTACAGCAGAAAGAGGAGAGGAACAAATACTGTTAGAAACAATCTTTTTTATTGAGGATTGCTTGGCGTATTGCAAAGCTAAGACACTAAATCTTCACAGCGATGTTGCATGGAGATATTTCAGATGAGAAGATGGAGGTTCATAAAGGCTCAACAGCAAGCTTGCCCAAGGTCCCCAGGCATTGAAAGCATCTCTGTTTAATCCCAGTTCTGCCACCCACTACACCTTGAAAGTCACTTAACCTTTCTGGACTTCACTCTCCAGAACTAAAAAATACAGGACTTGGACTGCATTATTTAATTTTCTCATCAATAAATTTCTGTGATTTTTCTAACAGGAGCCTTCTATCTTATTTTTCAGTTTGTATCCTCTAATAATGATACCTGACTGTTTTCCCTTTACCACAAATTATGTTGTGTCCTTTCAGCATGAAAGATGTTGCCAAGTTAGCCTAAATACTATTCTTTTCACCATTTACCAAAGTTTGATTTTGTAAGTAAACATAAAAATGTTAAGTGTACTCTCATAGTATTTACCATTTAAGAAAGTGAAAAATCCAATTCAAAGTTTAAAGAAAACATTTCAAAATAAATATTTTTGACCATATATATATATCTTCCTTGACTTACAATGGGGTTATGTCCTGATAAACCCATCACAAGTTGAAAATATGGTTAAGTAGAAATGCATTTGATGCACCTAACCTACTGAACATCATGGCTTAACCCAGCCTACCTTCAACATGCTCAGAACACTAGCCTTGAGCAAAACCATCCAACAGAAAGCCTATTTTACAGTAAAGTGTTGAATATCTCATGTCATTTGCTGAATAAGGTACTGAAAGTGAAAAACAGAACGAATGTCTGTGTCTAGAATGGTTCTAAGTACGTGGGCAGTTAGTTGACCCTCATGATTGCGTGGCTGACTGGGAGCTGAGGCTGCTGCCACCGACCAGCATCATGAGAGGTGATCTGCCCACATATCACTAGCCCAGAAAAGATCAAAATTCAAAGTATGGTTTCTACTGAATGCGTATCTCTTTCACACCATTGTAAAGTCAAAAAATTGTAAGTCAAACAGTTGCCGAACCCAGGTCTGGCTGCTCGCCACTCGAAAGTCAATTTTCAGTAGACAAGTGTTGGTAGGAAAGGAAAGGTTGCTTTATTTCAGAGCCCGGCGACCTCGGGAGAGGGTGGACTCCTGTCTGAGAACCAACTCCCGATTGCTGCTCAGGGGATAGGGGCTTTTTTTAAAGGGGAGTTTCAGGGTTGTATAGGTGGAGGGCGGGAGCAGAACAGCGTAGTCAGTTCTGACAGTCATCTTGAAATCAGCAATGTGGTGGTCTGATCAGCATCACCTTGGTTGTTTTAAGTACAGTTAATCTTTCGTTCCAGGGTTTGTTCCCATTTCTTTGAGTCCAGTTCTCAGAACTGTATGAAGTGGAGTAGCTTATGTCATGGCTTCAATTTGGTCATCACGTAGTCATCCTCCTCCCCCTGGTGGAGGCTTCAGTATCTGCAAAACAGCTCACAGGATATGGCTCAGAATATTATCTAGAGCCCTTAAGGAGGAACTAAAGGTTCTTGACTATGCTTAATGACTAAACTATTATCATTTGGTCTCCTTTGACTGTTTTCCTTTGTTTCTGCATTCTTTCACTTCTCTGATTAAACTTATTCTTTGGCTAAAGTTTTTCCACAGACAAAAGGCAGGCTGAGGACATGGCAGGGCAAGGACCATAGGGTCCTGCTCCGTTTCAAAACCAGTTGTAAGTTGGGGACCATCTGTAGTGTATATTTTAAGTTTCAGATTATAACTACATGTAACTAAACACATGCACATGTACATACACATAATGAAGATATCTGAATGTCATGTGAAATGCATACGTGAAATAAGTGAGACTCTACTTCTCATTAAGAATTTATAAGGGAAAAGAATCTGAAAAAGTATATGTGTATAGTATATATATATATATATATATATAATTGAATATATATATAATTAAATATATATAATTAAATCGCTTTACACAACATTGTAAATCAACTATACGTCAATTTAAAAAAAGAGGAATCTCAGTCAAAAGCATCTTCATAGTTTGACATCTGCCTCAGTTCCTGACTTGGGTTCTCCGTATTTCTCAGTATAACTCCTTCCCCTTTAGAGCAATTTCTACTGTGTTCTTTGAACGCTCCATATCCACTCTGACCTCCATGCCTTTGCTCACACAGTTCCCTTGCCTGGGGTGCCCCCTCTCCACCAGCCCCTCAACTCCTCTCTACGTACCAGAATTCATCTATCCCTTGAGACTTTCAAGTCCTTCAAGAAAAGTTTAGAATTATTATCTTCTTTCCTTTACTTCCCCCTCCTTAATCCCTCCATCATTCTCTTCCTTTTCCTCCTTTCCTTGTGGTCCCTCCTCCTTTTCTTCTTCCTCCTTCTTTTATTTATTTATTTAATTTTATTTTTTATTTTATTTTTTAAAGACCATTTTTAGAGCAGTTTTACAACTAAACTGAGAGGGAGGTACAGAGATTTTTCACATATTCCCTGTGCCCATACATGCACCGCCTCCCCCATTATCAACACCCCCACCAGATGGTGCATTTGTTACCAAGGGTGAACCTACCTGGACACGTCATCATTACCCAAAGTCTGTAGTTTACATTGGGGTTCACTCTTGGTGGTGTACATTCTGTGGTTTGGACAAATGTATAATGACATTTATCCACCATTATAGCATCACACAAAGTAGTTTCACTGCCCTAAAAGCCGTCTGTGCTCTGCCTATTCATCTCCTCTCTAACCCCCCGAACCCTGGCAACCACTGATGTTTCACTGTCTCCATAGTTTTGTGTCTTCCAGAATGTCATATAGGTAGGTGAAAGTGTATAGTACATTTGTCCCTTGGTATCCATGGGGGATTGGTTCCAGGACCCACCATGTATGCTAAAATCTATTCATGCTCAAGTCCCATAGTTGGCCCTCTGATATCCACGTATCCTGCATCTGCAGATTCAGCCAACCTCAGATTGTGTATTAAATTTGCCATCTGAGGTTGGTTGAAAAGTACAGATGTGGAACCCACAGATTCGAAGGGATAACTGTATATTTATTCAAAAAAAACTTCCACATACAGGTGGACCCCTAAAAGTGGACCTACACAGTTCAAACCCATGTTGTTCAAGGGTCAACTGTATGTAGTAGACTTTTCAGATTGGCTTCTTTCATTAGTCATATGCATTTAAGTTCCCTCCATGTCTTTTCATGGCTTTTTAAATTCATGAATAATATTCCATTCTTTGGAGTACTACAGTTAATTTATCTATTTACTTACTGAAGGGCATCTTGGTGGCTTCCAAGTTTTGGCAATTATGAATAAAGTTATTATACATATATGTGTGCAGGTTTTTGTTTGGACATAAGTTTTCAGCTCCTTTGGGTATATACCAAGGAGCACAGTTGCTGGATCATATGGTAAGAGTGTGTTTATTTTTGTAAGAAACCACAAATTGTCATCTGAAGTGATTGCACCATCCTGCATCCCTACCAGCAATGGTGAAAGTTCCTGTTGCTCCACATCCTCACCAGCATTTGATGTTGTCAGTGTTCAGGATGTTGGCTACTTTTCTTTATTTTTGATAACTTAAAAAAATTAGATTCTTTTGGTTACCAGAATCACTTAAGGAAAAGAGTGTCCTTGTTAGGACGAATTATGTACTAAAATTAGGGAGCCATGATTACTGGGACTGGTTACTTTCTTAGTGTTTCCCTCAAGAGCTAAGACGTGATGGACAGAGGTGTATGGGCTCCTTTCTGAAAGGCTGCTCCATCTCCTCTCAGTACCAGCAGGCCTGTGAGCCCACCCCTGCATGTCCAGCTGCTCCCCTCCCCCTCTGAGCCTCTGCTCCTCCTACTCTCCCTTGGCTGACTGTGTCACCTAACGCCTGCAGACTGCATAGTGGTACCCTTTCAAACACAGCTTTCTCCACTAACTGCCACCTGTCTTTTATACATCAGAGCTACAGCTCTCAAAAAAGTCAATGCTAAGGGCCCAGATATATATTTTTTAAATGCAAATCCATAAGTTATTTTCACGGGAAGCATGGCCTGATTTGGGCAAGATACCCACTGTTGGCCCACACTGGTAGACAAGGAAGGCGAGAAAGGTCGTAGCTGGACTTTGGGCTGGGAGGTTTCCCAGAGGAAGGCATGTGGGCAGGAGGACATGGAAAAGAAGATCTCTGTTTCACTTTCACATGTGTTTTTTTGTGTTTAAAGAACCTATTTTCATTGTAGAACATTATGATAAGACAAAAAATAAATACAAAATACAACCACTACTTACACCTTACAGTTTTACATTTGTCACTTACAACTTCCTTGAAAGACCCCCTCTTGGCTGAGAGTAAAAAAGTGGATTAATATAGTAAGAATGATATGGGCCCTGAAGATTTATCAGCTAAATAAATAGGATATGCAAACTAACCTTCCAACTCCACTTTCCTCCTTTCTCAAACAGAAAAAGTAACAGTTCCCTCACAGAGATTTTGTGAGGATTAAATTATGTAACAAATATGAAAAGACCTGCCATAATACATCACATGCCATGATTCCCTTCTTTCTTTTATTAATATTGCATAATTCCTTATACAAACTAAATTTCACACATTTTTGTAGAAATGAATAGAATACTAATTAATATTAGATTCTTACTCTTTTAATATTTGCAGATCTACAGCTCGATGCTTTGTGTCCACCTAGAGAGGTGGGATAGGGAGGGTGGAGGGAGACGCAAGGAGGGCATATGGGGATATATGTATACATATAGCTGATTCACTTTGTTATACAGCAGAAACTAACACACCATTGTAAAGCAATTATACTCCAATAAAGGTGTTAAAAAAAATATATTTGCAGATCTATAATAATGAGGAACAAAGGAAAAGCAGTGTGATATATTCAGTTGAGACCATATAAATAAAAATTATAGCATGACTTTAAGTAATTTATAGTTTTTACAGTGATTTTTAATGTCTATGATCTCGGCACTAGAGGTGATATGCCATTATGTCTTTAAAGAGCTATAGTTAATAATTTATAATGTGTAAAATTGAAACATTATGCACATACTATATCATTGTGTACTAATTATTATTTCTTCCAAATACCTTGCAGCTGTGTGTTTTCAAAATGGCCATCAGCATTCTGCAAGAATTGTTTTATAATAGTCAAAAAATCATCTGTTTCTTAATTACACATTTGCAAAACATCTGAATAAGGTACAGAGTGAAATTACAAACACAGATTTTGATTTAATGAGAATTTTAGGAGTGACCATATCAATTTGATTTACTGATATATTATTAATTTTAAACTATGAGTATCACAAAAATTCTCAGAGAATTTAACATTTCTGCCCTGCTAGAATACATAAAGAAGAACTAAGCATTCTCTTATTGTATAGTATCCCTGTAAACAAATATTAATAAAAGTATGTTATAAAAATATATATGATAGACAAATCATTCATATTAAATATTATTAATTTAATAATGTTAATATTTATATATTTTAACTGTTTTGTGTAAGCAAATAATAGTTATTAATTTAATAATGTTAATATTTATATATTTTAACTATTCTGTATAAGCAAATAATAGTAATATATATTTGGTTGAATATATATATTTAATATTTATTTAAATTAATTTAAATTTTAAAAATTAATAACATATGAATACATATGTAATGTATGTATAAGTGAAAAAATAAATATATACATAAAGTATATGATACATGCTGACATCATTTATATTTACTGTATTAGAATGTACTTAAATACAGGCTTCTGAAATCACTTATAAACTATTATGATAAAAACTTTCTATGGGTACTCATTACTTAGATAATTAATATTTCCTATTTTTTAAATCTACTAATTGACAAGTAAGGTTTTAGAATTTAAATGTATTACCTCTAAAATAAAATACTTAAATATCTGATATTTAAATATAAAGTAATTATATATATATGTATAATCCTGAAATCAATTTTACTGTACACTGACTTTGAGATATTTTTCCCCTTTTCTCTCATGTTTCAAGGTTATTAGACTAGTACTTTAGATCCTATGCAAAGTAGTAATATAAATTGACCTGGTCAAATGCTATCTTTACTGTTAGAAGACCATGAATAATTAGGTATCCTGCAAGACATCTCTGAATAGGCCCTAAAAATTATTCATGAATCCTAAGTCCAGAGTCCTTAAATTCTCACAAAGAGACTAGAGCGGAAGTGACAGGCTGTGATACCTCAAGCTAAGGCAGCTTAGTCCCTGGGTGACAGTCACTCTGCATTTGTGGGGGCCAGTGGAGGTCGGAGACATCTCTTTTGGGTGCTGCCAGGATACATCCAAGTAAACATCTTCAAGGACGGTATGTAATCGGACAGCTAAAAGGACAACTCAGGGATCTTGTAAAAATTTCAGTGCTGTGAATTTATACTGATTTTGTACTAACATATTCTTATATTTCATTTTATTTGGATACCAAATAAACATCTTGGTTTAACTTGAAGATACATAAAGAAAATAATTCCTCTTTGAATATTTGCTGCCATGGTGATTTTAGCAGTTGGAGGATAATTATTAATGTTATAGCCCTTATAAGAAATCTACTTGTTTTTTGCCTCTGTCAGAAAAAAAAAAATCAATAAGAGGCAATGGTAAAGAAAAGTAAAAGCTTAATAGTGAGACAATTTGGAGTATTTAAAATTACCTGGACCATAAGATCCCTGCAGGTAGTAGTTGGAATAATGTTAGAAAGACAGGTTTTGAATGCCGGCCAAATAGTCTTTATTTGTTGTACAATAGAGAATCATTAATAATTTCTTGAAAGAGTTTCTCAATAATGCATTTATTACATTAGTATAGTTTATTACGTTAAAAGCTAAAATATGATTTAAAAATAAATTACTGTAAACTAAGAGATAGTTTAAGACTATGGCCTTAGAATTGGAAATAAGTGAACGTGGATAAAATCAAGATATGAAACTTATTATAGTAGGCATTCAATTTCTAGTGTTTTAAAAGTCAGAGAATTAAAATATGTAATGATAAAAGAGAGAGAGTCCAGACAAAAATGTCTGGCATTGTATTAAATTAAACACTTGGAAAATCCATCCTAGACTCTCACACACAAGGCCAGTTGTTTGTGGGCTGTTTCATTGTCCATCCATTAATCTGAGGTCCAAACAATGCACATCAAAGCAATGTGTTTTTAACAACTTATTTCTATGTAAACTATCCATTTTAAACCCTAATGTTGCGATAAGAATTTATTATCAAAATGTCAACAATTCTTGTTAACCTGTTTCTATAAAGCTTGTCAATATGTACAAAAACAAAAACAAAACCAGTGACTGGTAAAGACTGCAAATATTCAGTAGAAAGAGAAAAGTACCCAAAATTCTGTTATGCATGTAAAAATGTCCCATGCGATGCCCTTTAAGTGAAAATAATCCTGTTATAGCTAAATGAAAGAAATTACTACAATATCAAAATGTTGTTGAAATGAACATTTAATCAGGTTACTAGTTTTTGAGGAAGGAGTAGTACGGATGCTTCATCCTTGCAGAGATAAAACCTCTTGCAAATCAAAAAGGGGAAATGCATTAAAAAGTAGGTGTTGCTTTTCATTTCAGTACAGCCTCAGTCCATTAAATGCTGAAGGAACAAATGTCAGTGTTGACTTATTTCAAACTGATTATAGCAGAAAAGCCTGAAGTTTACAGTATCCCCCAAACACATGCCTAGCATGGGTGTCTGTCATCTAAAGGTCATTGATAGAGTGGAGATATTGATATCAAGGAATTTCACCCAGAATGTGTTTTGTGTATCAACCTTCCTGACTGTTATGCAACTAGAAACATGTCACCTCTCTGAAGGTTTAAAATGATAAGAATTAGTCTCAAAAATTGATACAGCTGAAACATGTCTTCAGGTCTCTAAAGAAAGAAATGTCAACAGTAAAAATATGTTTTAATACAGCACAGGAGCAATTTCACTAAAAAATGTGTTTCTTTAAATGGTTTCTATTTTGGATTATTATTTCAAAGGTATATAAACTAAATTTTATTGTAAAATAATGGCATCTTACATGAAGATTTAATATTCAAGTCAATTCATTGTTTTAGTGCTCTGGAGGCATCGTGTGGAAAGCCTGTGAATCTGGTCTTTTTACTGCAGGAAAACTACCACCAGATGGTATTTGAACTAAAGCCTTATGGTTGGGACCATATATTATATTCATTTTTAATATAAAAGGAATTTTATTATTAAGAATTTTAAAAAATTATTTTTAGAAGCCTCACTTCAATTTACAAACCCTTTAATATAAATGTCTCATTAGCTCATTGCAAGAAATGTAAGCAAAGGAACCTGGATTTTGTAATCAATTGAATGTAACTCTGTCCCCAGTTTCCTTTCCTGGAAAATGGGTTTAACATTATCTCCTCATGGGATGGTTGTATGGATTCAGTTTAGAATGTGTGTAAATGATGCTTGGAGTTTCTAGCCAAGAGTAAATGTTTAATCTTACATTATCATCATCATCATCGTCATCATCACTATTCTTAGCACTTCATTTACAATGATTTCTGATTGTTTCAGTAATGTAAATGTTGTCTCCACTAATTTATTTGTTTATGGTCTCCTTTATCATAGAAGTAGTTGTTTATACTTCTTTTGTGTTAGTTGCTTCCTTTGCTAGGACACTAGTCTAGCTATATAATTCGTTAAAGAAAAAGTTCATTTTGAATTTGAATTGACAATCACAAGACATGTCCTCAGAGAACAGGATAATTTTGTTACTGAACCACATTTGGGTCCACTCACCTGCACGCAGTAAAGCCAATTTACTGACACCGGGTTGTGGTGAAGGAAAATGCAGTGTTTATTGCAGGGCACCAAGCAAGGAGTCCAGGCAGCTAGTGATTAAAAGGCCCGAACTCCCTGAAGTCTTTCATGGAAAGGTTTTTAAAAATGGGGTGAGGGGAGGTGGGTTGTGGGGTCCTTGATCAGCTTGTGGACATTCTTCTGATTGGTTGGTGGTGAGGTAATCGGGAGTCAACATCATCAACCTTCTGGTTCCAACTGGTCTGGGGTCTATGTGCTTATGGGCAGCATGCAGTTAATTTCTCCCACCTGGTGGTGGTTTCGGTATCTGCAAAACAGCTCAAAGGACGTGGCTCAGAATATTTTTTATAACTCTTGAGGAGGAACTAAAAGTCCTTGACTTTGTTTAATGGCTAAAGTATTACTAGTTTGTCTTGCTTGACCATTTTCCTTTCTTCCTGTGTTTTCTCACTTCTCTGATTAAATTTATTATTTGGAACTTGGGGAAGGTCTTGGAGGCTAAAGTTTTCTACAGACAAGAAGAAGGCAGAGGACATGGGGGGATCTGTCCAGGGAAGGCCCAATAGGGTCCTGCTTGGTTACAATTCGATGGGAGAAGCATGTTCCTTACTGCTCTACATATCTCATAAGAAACTTGTGAGGGTCTAATGAGATAGTGTGAATCAGCATGCTTTGAAAAAGTCATTTGATTATATATGCATTAATATAATTTACACATTTTAAATCTAAATTCATTCGAAGTCTTTTACAAACCATCTAATTTATATCTGTTCATCCACTTGCATAGCTTTACACCTTGCTTTACTGTCAATGATGGGTCATTAATCTACCTATGGAATACTCCAGTTTTGATTTTAAATTCTAAGGTTTTGACTGCAGTTTCATATATTTATTAATATCTATGGCATATGTCCTGTGAGATTTGATGTGTAATTTGACAAAATTAGAGTTAAAATGATATTAAGCCCAGTGATTCCTCTCTTTTGAAAATGTTTTTCTGAGGCATTGGGATCCTGCTTGAAACAGATGGATCTCCATGATTCTTTGCAACTTTAAAGCTTCAGTTTTCAGAGAAGTTAATTGTTCATGATGCTGATGGAATAGGTAGTTGGGATTTGTGGAGCTCATTGTTTACTTGTGCATAACCTGTTTGTCACCATGTTTTTTCTTTCATTATCCCATTATAAGCCTATCTCTGTTTCAGAAAATCAGCCATATTTTATATACATCTCTCATCACTTTTTTGTTATCTTCTGCCATCTGCAAGCTGTTCAGACTTAACCTATTTCATTCTGTGCTCTCAAAGAATTCCAACTAAGTACCCTTTTTTTGAATAAGTAGGCAACTTTGACATTACTTAAAAAAAGATCCAGTGTTTTGAGCTGATTTGCATGGGTACCTCCAATTTGTCATTTATTTTTAACTACTTTTCCATGTGAGAAAAACAGAAAAGCAGAATAGAAGTAGACCTTCCTAAGCCTTTCAGTTGTTTTTTAGACCAGCTTGGTACTCTAAAATAGTGCAGTGAGAACCACACTTAGCATGGGCTATGTCTGATAGAAACAGTGATGGCCATTCAGCTTGAAGAAAATGGCTTCATTTGACACAGCAGTGACTGTTTCGCTTGAGGGAATGTGGGAGTCACATAACTGATGGGCGCAGAAAAAATACGGTGGAAGTAAGATTCTGCATTGGGATTTGAACTTTTATTAAAACTAGAATCTTTTTAGAAAATAAATTTTAGAGACCTTTTAGCAGACCACTGAGTGCAGGTTGAGAAACCTGCCCTAGCACATGCTACAGACTGTGAAACTATGGAGTTGGAGAAAAAAGCAGTAGAAATATCAGACTGATGGCAGTTGATTTGGTGGTAGGTCATTACTATCTTTCTTTGCATTCAGCTAATTTTTTAAAAATTGGAATATAGTTGCTTTACACAGTTGTGTTAGTTTCTACTGTACAGCAAAGTGAATCAGCCATACATATACATATATCCCCTTTTTTTTTGGATTTCCTTTCTACTTAGGTCACCACAGAGCACCGAGTAGAGTTCCCTGTGCTATACAGTAGGTTCTCATTAGTTACCTATTTTGTATGTATTAGTGTATATATGTCAATCCCAATCTCCCAATTCATCCCACCCCTGCCTTCCCTCTTGGCATCCATATGTCTGTTCTCTACATCTGTGTCTCTATTTCTGCTTTGGAAATAAGATCGTCTATACCATTTTTCTAGATTGCACATATATGCGTTAATGTATGATATTTCTTTTTCTTTCTGACTTACTTCACGCTGTATGACAGTCTCTAGGTCCATCCATGTCTCTGCAAATGGCGCAATTTCATTCCTTTTTATGGCTGACAGTTAATTTTTTATAGTGACACGTGACTCCCTCTCATTTCCTTTGGTGTTTGTTCTATACATATTTTCTTTGTTGTAACCATGAAGATTACACATAAGATCCTAAATTTATGACAATGTGTCTTAAATTGATACCAACTTAACCTTAATCACGCACAAAAATTCACTCCTTTACAGTTTCCCCCAGCTGCTATTTGTCACAATTATGCTCTCTATATTGTGTACCTATTAACATAGATTTGTAATTATTTTATGTATTTGTCTTTTAAATCCTATAAAAATTAAGAAGTGGAGCTGTAAATCAAAATTACAATAATAGTTTTTTTTTAACTTTTTTCCCATATTTGCCTTTTCCAAAGAACTTTGTATTTTTATGTGGCTTTGAATTATTGTCCAGTGCCCCTTCATTTCAAGTTGAAAATGGACTCCTTTTAGAATTTTTTAATAGGACAAGTCTAGTAGTAATTCAGTCCTCAGCTTTTGTTTTTCTGGGAATGTCTTAATGTTTCTGTCATTTTTGAAAGGTAGTTTTGCTGGCTATAGAATTCCTGGTTGACAGTGTTGTTTCTTTCAGCACTTAAATGTATCACCCCACTGCCTTCTGGCCTAAAAGATTTCTGCTGAGAAATCAACTGATAATTTTATTGAGGATCTCTTGTTTGTAATGAGTTGCTTTTCTCCTTCTGCTTTCAAGATTCTTTCCTTATCTTTTGGTAGTTTGATTATGTGTCTCACTGTGAGTCTCTGAGTTTTTTCTACTTGGAGTTTATTGAGCTCCTTGGAATTGTATATCTATGTCTTTTCTGAAATTTGAGAGGTGTACAACCATTATTTACTCAAATTCATATTTAAGATAGTTTTTAAAAAATCTTTGTCTAATAAGTCCAATTTGTGTATTTCTTCAGGGCCTAGTGCCAGGATTAATTTTGTTTCTTTGAATAGGCCATGTTCCCATATTTTATTGCATGCCTTGTGATGTTTGTTAAAAAGTTGGCATTTCAAAGAAAGAGCCACCTTTCCCAGTCTTGCGGAGTGGTGTGGGAGACTTTTACAAATTAGTGGGCCACTGAGCCTTGAGATGAGTCTGCGGTGAAGAAGTAAGGTCTTCTCAGGTCTTTACTGCTCACATGTTCTGTCTGGGTGTGGGTATATGTTTGTGTGTTTCTCCCCCAGCTGCTTTAAAATATCCTGATTCTCCAAAGAGCCTCATTGGAGCCCCTTCTCAGGGTCTTTTGTGTTCTGCAGTATTGCTCTGCCTGTATCTCTTGCCCACACCTGTCCGCTTGGCTGCAGCCCCCACGTAGTTTTTATAGCCAAGTGTCCACTGCTGTCTTATTGGCCTCCAGCTGCCATTCCCCAGCCTATGCCTGAGTCAGACAAGGCAGGGACTAGTCCTTCAACACCGGGCCCACAGACAGACCAGAACACTGTAAACAAGTTCCTCTTTGGTCCTCCTTCTCTGGTAGGGAACCAAGAAATGGGCCCCTTCCTCTCACCAGTGCCATGTCAGGGAAGGTGTGGGGCAAAAGCACGTAAAAATTCCCTGAAATTTTCCACTATTATGAACGTGACTTTTTCTTCATTGGGCATTTGCCCAGTTGCTGTAGATCTTTGATTAGTTTCCAGGGTTCATACAAAGTTATTTAGCCCGTAGTTATTTGTCTGATGTTTCCATGGGGGAATGAGGGCCTGGAGCTTCTATTCCACCATCTTCTAATTTCACTGCCCAACTTGCGGGATTATTTTTTTCAGTTGAGAACGTTAAATACTTAGGAAAGAAAATTTTATATTCTGGTAAGATTGGTATTTAATGAAGGGTTATATCCATATCACAGTTTCATCCTAGTTTAGCAATAAAAACTAAATCTTGCTATAATTATTAGTGCCTTTTTTATGCATAGTTTTAATTAAATGCTTAAGGATTTCAGTATCTACCCAGACTTTTTTTTCCTTCTTATGGTATTATTCAAAATATATGTGAACATATTTATATTTGTAAGAATGCTTTTCAGGTGCAAATAATAAAATCATGTATTCAAATGAGTTTGAATTGTAGGAAATATATGAGTCATCCAACAGGATATTCAGAGCTAGTGTAGGTTTCTGAGTTGGTCAATGTTTCTGTCTCAACTATGATATCAGGGGTCCTGGTTCTTGCTCAGTCTCTTCTATTCATGCTGTTGCCTCCATCTTTGAACTATAGCAAGATGGTACCAACAGTTACACATTTGAAATTCAAACATGGTAAGGTCCAGAGTGAAAAAGAGATGATCTCTATGAGCTAGCAGGAACGTCTCCCCAGAAACACTCCTGCTGGCTTCCTCTCAAGCATCATTGAACTGAATTGAGTCACAACCACCGTTGAACAAATTTCTGTAAAGAAAGAGGGAACTGCCTTGATTGGATTACACTAATTAGATAGAGTGGGATAGTTATTGGAGTAGCAGCCACTCTAACAAGCAAATGAATCCTTTAAAAACTATTCTGACTGTGCAACATCCCAGCAGGAGGAAAGGCTCTTTATAAAACAGATTCAAAAAATAAATCACATCTGCACAAGAAGACCATTACTTTTTTTACTTCAATCATAAGCACGCTTGAGGTTTAAGATATAATAGGTAATTTTATGTAAAATATCTCTTGTATAGATCTTTCTTTTGAATTTTTGAGTTTTATTTTATTTATTTATATATACGTATATATTTTTTATACAGCAGGTTCTTGTATAGATCTTAATAGATAATTAACATCTCCATTTCATCCATGGGAATGAATGAAAGCTTTCTTCTATATAAGCTAAGATATTTATGGCATGATGCTCTTTTTTCCCATCATGCTATTGATTGTAACGTGTCATAAAGGTGATCATAATGAGAAAATGTTTTAAAATTAAATTTAGACTTCTTTAGTAGAGGAAAGAGTTCCAACCAAAGGCTGTTGGCATCCTGGGTAAGAAGTCTGTTTTTCAGGAATAAGAATAGGTTTATCTTCATCTAGCTAAACTATCTTAATTCTTAAAGAAATCACATGTTAAGGCATCAGCATTTAAGAAACAAATCTACCTAATGTAAATTTATTATCTGGATATTTTCTGAACAGCTACATGAAAGTGTAATAATGTTTCTTTCTATTACAGTAACTCAAGGAGGTGTTGCTTTGGTCTCTGACATGTGTCCAGATCCTGGGATTCCAGAAAACGGCAGAAGAACGGGTTCGGACTTCAGGTAGGAGATGAAGTAATTATTTCAATAACATGTTATTTTCTAACACATATATAATTTTATCTTGTAGTTTTAATTCTTTTTCCTTTTAATTTAAAGATACAATTTCTCAATTATTATGCATCTATAATATCTGTAGAATTCTAAAACATATTGTGCTGAAAAATTCCAGATACTCCAGAGTTTGTACCTTTCAGTATATAAGCCATTATTAAAAATTTAACTCTATATGGATATGATCAAAATTTGTCTCCAGGGGTTTTATTCTGTTTTTAATTTGCTACCTTCCCATATTCGAATGCATTTTTGTTAATGTTTTAAAAAGTAGATGGTACAAAAATTTAACTATAGCCTCATAATTATTTCATTAAATAAACTTTTATAATAATGAATGTGAGTGGCAGTCAATGCAATTTATGACAGAAGATGTTATGATTCATTTCACTGCATTATGATTACCAGAGAATGCTTTATAGTTGTTACATTATGAATGTAGTAGTGATTATAATAGTGATTTTTTCTAGATTTTTGCATTCCTTTCAATTAGTTCAAGAAATTGAACATTTTCCAACTTACAAGATGGATACTAGTATTAGGAGTAAGCTGCAAAATCAAAGAGTAAAGGGGAGCAAGAAATATGTTTATCTTTCTTATAATCTCACTATTTTTGAGAAAGAAACAAGAAAAGATGTTTGTAGAGTTTAGCCTACTAAAGTGAGCTGAAAATTGAAAGAAAGTAGTGATACTATTAGAGAAGGAAGAAGAAATGTTATTCAGTGAAATTGGAGTAGCAGTGTTTTTTTTTAAAGGATAGAAAAATAATAAAATTGTCTGTAGGGTGGCTGTAATGAAGTAGGTAAAATGATATATAATTTTTTTACATGAAAAGGAAACAAAAGTGTATAGCTGTGCTACTGAAATACTTTTGACTTCATAGTGGTTTCTGTCATGTTGCAAATGGAATAGACAATTGGAATGTTTGCAGTTTAAATATCACAAACTTTGAGTGTACATTAAGGTGTTAGTATTTTAGTTCAAGTTCCTTTGGAGCAGAGCCTGAGATGGGGACTCTTATTCAAATGGTTTTCGGAAAAGTGCCCTCTGGTTATGGGGAACAGAGAAAGCAGGATAGAATCAGAGTAGAAAGCTGAGCAGGAAGTTGATTTTAACTGGAGATTAGCTTCAGTCTCAATCTATGGGGAATTTCAGGGAACAAATCGTTTACATTTTGGGCTCACCACCCTTGCCTTTCATCATTGGCTTCCTCCATTCGGCTCAAGGAAGTTCCCCAGAGCAAGGGTGATTGTGAGTAGTTATTAGCACCCCAGGGGGTTTGTTGTGTCCAGTGGGTGTGGTGGTCAGCTAAGAAAGAAAACTACTGATTTCAAATGTAAAGTAGCTGTCAGTTGAAGGCATTCAAGAATTTGATGTCTTTTAAAATGATGCAAATAGATGAAATTTACACATTCTTGGCTAGAACCCATGGAGCTTTCTGTCCTATGTATTCCTTTCTTATCTCAAAAGTCACCTCCTACCAGAAGGTGTCCTTCAAACCTTGCTTCCCAAAAGCCTTACACATCCCTCCATTAGAGTTACAGCAGTGACTCTGCATTATGCATTTTACACATCCATGTCTTCCACCCAACTTAAGCTTCTGCAGGACAGGGATAGTATCTTATTGTCTCTGCCTCATCAGTGACTGGAATAGTGCCTGGTGCAAAATAACTCAAAGGGTGTTTGTCAAAGGCACTTGTGTATGAGGGGATTGCCCATCCAGCACTCTGTCATCCCTGAAACTCAGAAACCTCCTTGGTCTATGTGGCAGAGCTCTGTTTTAAAACAAAGCAAATTAAATTTTGTCTGACTATGCAAACTGTTCAAATTGCATCGTATGGTGAAGAGAGCCAGAGAAACTGTTTAATCTTCAAAAGTTAACAAGGAATTCAGAAACATTCAGGGCCAGTATCTGTTTAGCACAAGGGCAAGAACAGAAGATTTTATTAGTATCTGAGGTGAATATGCTGGCCTTTACTCTATCTCATTCTTGTAACAGCCTTATTCCTGCAGCTGTTTAACTCAGGATAAGCATTAGCCATTGGGGCTGTGTTGATGTGTCTGTGGGGAAAGCCAGCTGGGTGTGTGCATGGCGAGTCAAGAAAGGGAAAGAGTATCTCAGCTGAGACTTTCAGTCTTTCACTTTCTTAGTTTTCTGGGGAATCTCTATGCTGTTTACATGTCTCCAAGTTTAAGGCAATCGAATAATATAATATAAAGATCAAATTTTCTATAAAATTACATAAAAATGTAAATATTATTATTTTGCCATCTATGAGTGTGCAGTGTGTATATACCTATATGTATATATACAGAACTGTGATAAGCTAGTTTTAGGAACTTTTTTTGTAGTTCCTATGACTTTTTTTTCATAGGACTTTCTTCCTAGATGATCCTGTCAACTACAAATAAAGACAGTTTTATTTTTTTCTTTTCAATCTGAATGTATTTTATTTATTTTTCTTTCCTGGAGGAGCTGGCTAGGACCTATATTACAAGGTTGAGTAGAATTGGTGAGACATTCTTGACTTATTCCTGATCTTAGGGGGAGAGCATTCTGATTTTCATCATTATGGAAAGGTATCTTAGGCCCATTAGTTGAAATGACATGTGGCTGTGCCTAGCATATAATAAGCTCACTGTAAACGTTCATGTTTTGAACAGAGAAAGGGGATGTTCTTAACTGTTTAAAGTCTTTTTGAGACTGGTTTTAATGAAAGGCAATTCAGTTCTTTCTAAATTCTTATAATCAAAATGAATGACTAACATATAATCCAAACTAATAACCAACATTGTCAAGAGGAGTGGATGGAATTCATTTGTAGTTAGCACTGTAATTATGTGTAATTTGGGGTTCTTTTTGTTTGAAAAGAGTATACTTTATTAGGTTGGTAAAATATTCCTCATCTGATTTTATTTATACTATTATTCTTGTTTCTTTGGAAATCTTTTGTTTTCCCTAGAATATCTAAATATTCATTCCAGTATTATCTATAAAGAATTCTAAATAAATGAAGCCTAAAGTACAAAGCTTTCTTATTTGAATTTAGATCAATCCATGGACAATTTTCTGACAGTTTTCTTCACCATCAGTTGCTCTCTTAAAGACAAAGTGTATTCATTAGAACTGAATATTAATGAATAGATTGATGGAACAATTCAAATACAAATATATAAGGGATGGAGTTGGAGTAGAGATGGAGAATTTATGGATGGATACTGGCATTTATTATTCATCTGTTTCCTATGCTAGTAGGAGATATAGCCTGTGTGCAGGCAGATATAATTATCCCCATTTTGCAAATACAGCTGTTGAAATTCAGAATTTCAACATAATAAGATATCCAATCATGGTTAGAGCTGAGATTTGAAACTGGATCTTATTGACCTCAAACTTTGTAATAAGGTTTGACTTTAGTGGTTTGTAATAAGGAAAATGATAATGACTAAATGGTTTCACACCTACCATGCAGGACCCCTGGAGAGAGGTGTGCAGTGTGTGGACATCACAAAGCAGCCAAGTGAGGAGTCAGGATACGGTTGAAATCCGACCTTGAGACCCAGTGTTCAGAGCCATGCCTTTTAGCCTGCGGTTGCCTCTGCTCAGCACAAGGGATAACTTGCCCTAACTGATTACTGAGAGGGGTGTCGCATTCTCATTGGCTAGCAGCAGCCATGCTACTCACTGCCAGACCTTACAGTTTTCTTCATGTATATTGCATAAATATTATATATTTGTATAAACACTGCATACATTCACGTGTTACAGATTCTTTATGTACATTTAGAATCCTAAGATATATCATTAAAATCTTTTATCATATGTAACATGTAATAGGGACCTCCCTGATGTCTCTCCTTTCCTTTCATATGAACTGCCCTCACTAACCTTCATAGCCAAACCCCATTTAGCAGCAACCCGAGATTTAAATGAGCTGCAGTACCTATCCTAAAACTCCCTCCTCTTGAGACTAGCCACTGTACCCTCAGGGTCTGTCTTCCTGCTTTCCATCCCCAGTCACATTCTTCACCAAGGATGGTTTTCCTTCCTGCCCCACCTAGACCACCCATGATGGTTATTCTCAGTTGTTCTCATGATGGTTGTTCTCAGAGACACAAGTAGGGTAGGGCAGGCTAGTACAGAACAGATGAGCAGCCTGGAGAGGCCAGCTTGGGAAGTACTGGCAGATGCTCCGTGGTCCTCCCTAGGATTTATTTTTTGTAAGGTGGTGTGTATCCCAGTCTTCTCTGCCCTCCTCCAGCCTCACAGGTGGCTTCTATCTGCAGGACACTCCCACCTTGCTTCATCCCATTATTTCAACTTTTCTCAGCACTTTTGTGTTTGTGACACCCATTTCTGTTTCTATCATCTTAGACTCATCTTAGAATGATAGAAACATACATTTATGTTAGATGTGTGTTTCTGTCATGTTAGATCATGAGGTCCCGAGGGAAAGAGGAAGGATTATTGATTTTATTTCTCATTACTGTGCCCACCACAGGGTAGACACTATTTTTCTGTTGAATTGCATTAAATTGAAGCTAACAAGCCTATCCCTAGGGATGTACAATCATAGCCTCATTAGTACTCCGCTAAACCAATTAAGTTTTAACACCCTTGGTCAGAGAATAGATCAATGACATTTTCTTAAAACATGACCTGTGCTCAAAATGGAATTTGGGAGTTGAAAGAGTGATAGTTATGACTTCAAAACTAAATATTTAACTTATATTATTGACATTTATATATTACCATGCAAGTTAATAACTTTTGTTGCTATGTCTTAGCCCCCCCTTTTTCCCCAAGGGATCTTGCATAATACACTTTATGAAGTTAAGAGGTGCCAGGTGGAAGGAGAAACTGAGGTACATAATGGAAAACTACACAATCAGTGAGAAACAGAAAAAAATCTATAACCCAAGTCTCTTGATAAACTGATGCTCATTTCTACTAATTCCCACCTTCAACTGTGTTCTTTTTCTTGTGACACACTGATGATTTTATGTACAGCTATTAAAATATTGCTGTGGTGCGTTTTATTACTTCTCTGTTGTAGTTCAGTCTCAGTGACAACAGAGCTACTGCCTCTTCTTACATGAAAATATTTAAGAACTGTACTTAGAGATTGTGTATAAACCAGGAAATAAGTATGGTGTTATTTTCCTTAAGAATTGATTTTTATTAAGTTCTTTCATTGAATTATTTTTTAAATGATGGAGGAATGAGGGAAACACAGGTAAATTGTAAGCTACTGAAGGCTTTATTGTTGCAACGTTCAGGGTGTCAGTGAGAGAACATAGTCTTCTCCGTGGATGGGGAGAATGGTGGAGAGGTGTCTGGGTGGGGAGGGGGCTCCCCTTCCCTCCATCCTGTACATACATACACCTGCTTTCTTGGCTTGTTGGAATGTTTTTCTTGCTTCCTATTTTTTGCCACTTGCTATAATGGAAAAAATTCAATTATACTTTAAAGTTGGAGCAGACGTATTAATTGAAATTCTGATATTGTATTTAATATCAGTTCTCTCCTTTAGCTCTTTATTTCTATGATTCTATTTATTTATGTTTTCCGTGATGTGTTGATACTGTCCATCTTCACAATATATAATAATAGCATAAGAGATACTTTACTCAATGCTGATCATGGATGACCCAGATCTTATGATCCGGCCTTCCCTTCCTTCCAGTCTTGGCGCCAGAGCCTCTTCCTGAACATAGTCTCTGAAACACGTTTTTCATTCACACCCCTCACTCCCTCTATGCTTTCCTTGCTTTACTTTTGCTTCCCAGCACTGAGCAGGACTCAAGATAATATACCTGCCTGTGTTTACAGTGTTAACTTACTACGCATAACACAGGTTTATGCTCTTTCTCCCACAAGCATGTAAGCTCTGTAAGGAATGGACTTGGTTTTGTTCATTGTTTCATTCCCAGTGCCCAGCGTAGTTCTCAGCTCATAGCAAGTGTTCAGTAAATATTTCTTAAGTCATTTCCTTCTATTTTATGTAAGAAATGCATGTATATTTACATATTGTGAGGCAATGGTCAGTGTTGTTTTGTTATGCAAAATTTTGATTTACAGGTAAATTTTCAGGAATATAATTATTACAGAGAAATAAGCTACTACTTATTTCTTCTATATTCTGTATTAAGCACTGAATCCCTACTATTTGATAGTTTGTGTACATCATTGCTAATCATAATGACAGGAGGAAAATATAGATTTCATTATTACTATTATTAAGAGATTATTATATTATTTAGCCTGATTTTTTCCCCATCAAATAAAGAAATAATCAGTTTCCTAATGAAAGGAGCCAAGTTTTGGGGTCTAGCATATGGCATGGTGATGATACGTAACAATGTTTTATTGTATACTTGACAGTTGTGAGAGGGTAGATCTTAAAACTTCTCACTGCATACAAAAAATGGTAACTATGTGAGGTGATGGATACATTAGCTAACATTATTATAGTGATTATTTCACAATATATACATGTATCAAATCATCATGCTATATACCTTAAACTTATACAATGTTATAAGTCATTTATATCTCAACAGAGCTAGAAAAAAATAAATGAAACAAGTTAAAAATGTTTTAGAGTTCGAATTAAGTCCATATTTGGTGTTTTGTTAATAAGCAAAATTTGGGAACTATAATGGGAGCAACAGGAAATTTTAAAAACACTCAGGCTAGTTTCCTGTTGGAAAAGATTCACCTCCTATGACATAATCCCTTTGCACTCAGTGTTCCCAGGAGAACAGTCAAAGAACTGTCTTTTATTTTTTGGAACCCAAGCATTAGCTTATTTCTGGATGCAGGGTTGGGTCTGTAAATGATTTCTTTACTCACCTGCACAAGTGGAAAAAACAAGGTGAGGGCGACAGAGCATCCCTGCTAGGGTCTCCATATCAATAAAACAGGTTGGTGAGTGTAGACCTTTCCTAACACCCTGCATTTGGATTTTCAGCACCAAAGTCCCCTGACAGGCTCCAAAGTGTTTTTAGAATTTGAAAAATATTTAAGGAACGTAACGCTTTTCTATGCCTTTTACTGAATGCAAGCACTTCACTTTCACTATCACTAGGAAACTGAAGTAGTCTAGAAAAGATATTTGCCAGTGACTACTGCTCTTTCAAGGAGCATTGACTGTATTTTTAAGAACCACTTAATGAAATACCACAACCAATATTTTTCTGTTCACACTGTTTGAAACCTTTACGTCCCTTTGAAAAAGGGCACACTGGGAATGTTTCAGATCTCATTTATCTAGCTAAAGCTGTTTCTGATAAAGAATCCACTGAGTAGAATTCATGGAATATTCTTCCTCTCTCTCCCAGTCTTTAAAGTATCTGTAATAGTAAATTAATTTTTGTCAAAATATAATATCCATTTAAATAGTTTTCTGGGAGAATTGTTCATTCTTATTGAAGCATACATCAATTTCTTAATTTCAAAATGCAATAATAAATAGTTGATTTTTTTTAATAACCCACATTATCATGACCATCAGAAATGGGATTTTAGGGATCCTTTAAATATTAACACTCTTTTAAATGACCTTCTTTAATACAGTTTGTTTCTCTGTTTCTTGGCTTCCTCATCTGTAAAAGAATGGGCAGAAATAGAAGATGATGATTTCTGTGGTCCATCAGAGCTATAAAGCTCTGTGTCTCTTGATCATGTTTTTGCCATAGTCTAATAAGATTTTCCACAAGTTCTATGAGGCTCCCTTTCAGTTCTGATGCACTTGACCCTTGCTGAGAATTGCTGGTTTAGAGACTTTCTATATTTCCATATTTATATTCTACGGTAGCTAGTTAGTTAATAGAGAGGGTAATTTGTTAGGTAGTTTTTGGATTTGACTGAGGTCAGTATATTGATAAAACCAGTCTGCGCCCTTTACCTGTCAGTTGCATTCTTTTTGCACCACCTTCCTAAATTCCATCCGGAGGGCTCCCTAATCTTCCTATTTGTAAAAGTGCGGAGGAGAGGAGGGGAGGAGAAAGTCAGGTGGCAGGCATGTGGGAAGATTAGGAGATGAGGATTTGTCAGTTCTTAGCTTACTGATGCCATCTACAGTTTTTTTATGTGTGTTTTTAAATTAATTCCTCAGCTCTCTATACAGAGCAGACTTCTGTTAAGTGTTCAGTAAGAACTAGAACCAACACTGCCCTTTGCGGGAAGCAGAGAGGGTGCCCTCAGGGTGGAGCTCCCGTGGCTTTGCTGTGGAGGGATCCTAGGGACCAAGACTTTGCTGTGCAGCTTCTTGCTCTGATGAAGTGGACTCCCTCTGGGAGGGCAAGGCATCACCATCTGGTCCCATTGCATAGTCTGGTGTAGGGACAGTTCATCAGATCTTGCTCAGAGCAGACTTGGATAACAGACAAGAGAAAAGGAGCAGGAGATTCTTGGGCTGGTGGGAAGGACCACCTTGTAGAGAGCAGCAGGGCACATGCTGGGAAGGGTGGTTCCAGGGCATTGATGGAGCACGGCAGTAAGTGAGGGCAGCTGCACAGCTGTGCTTCTTTGCTTGTAGTCTTTGTTCCCAGAGGAAGAGGGGAAGAGAAAACGCAGATCGCTACCTGGGGCCATGGGTAGAGAGATTGAGGAACCCATCCTTGTATTTACTAATTCATTGGTTTCCTTAACCAAAATGAGCCGAGCCCTTAGAACTGTGACATGCTCCTGAGATAAAAGGAGAAACAAAGAAGGATCAGGAAAGGGATTCCTCTGTTGTAGACAGAATAGAAGGGAAAGGCTCTGGGGAGATAACTTCAGAGCTGAGCTCAAAAGATGAGAAGGACTGCCCCCATCCCACCATACAAAATAGTGGGGTGGGGGCAGTCCAGGCAGACGGAAGCACATGCAGAGACCCTGAGGTGGAAGAACCCTTCCTGCCTCTCTTCCCGAGAGGTGAAAATAAACATTAAGGGCTGAGCCTAAACGAAAGGAAGTTAAAGCAAACACACCAACCAACAAACCCATAGCTGCACAGAGAAAATGGTGTGAGAGGAAGCCAGGCATATCCATCTGTGCAGGTGGTGTTTACGGTTTGATTCTCTACACCTACACGGCTTGGTGTGATTTTAGCATCACCTGCCCCGAGACACCTTTTCTGCTTTCCCCAGGATCCCTGATCTGCCCTTTTCTCAGATTGGCTTGGTCCTACTTACAGTGCTAAATGTGTTAGGTAATATGAGACGTCATTCCTGGGAATGACCCAGTATTAATGTGAGACGGAGGAGAAGAAATTGTAATAAGAAGACGTTTCCTTATTGGGTTGAAGTGGGGCAGATGATAGAGGAGGTCTGCTAAGAAACAGAGAAGGCGTATTTAGGGCTTTGAGGAGCATGAGAGGAGAACCATCCTTGGCCCCAGGACCTCACAATCAGGAAGAACACAGGCTCCTGTTCTAGCTGAGCTGTGTTTTACTGACAGCGATTTAAACATCTGGGCTACCAGGTGCAGATACTTTCTCTAGGTCTTGGGGCTTGACTGGAGGCTGATCATCGACTCAGGTTCCCCACTTTATTTGGGATTCCCTAGAAATCAGCCCAAGGTAAGAAGTGTTAGGGGCAGTTCAATCTCAGGGAAGCAGGAGGGAGGGAAATGGGAGTAAGCCCAGAACGTAGGGATGGCGAATAGGAGGGAAGCCATTCACACTTAGTAACCAGCCGGCTGGCTCAGTCTCACAGGTGCCTTAACAGCCTGGGGGCACTGCTGGGGCCTCGCTGTTCACTGCAACCCCTCCAGCACTGTTTCCCACTGGGCAGGAATGTCCCCAAAGCGTCTCCACATTTCAGGGCCATAGTCACCACATTTCTAGGCAGCTGCTGTGGAACCCAGAGCCCTGACGCACTCGGTCCAGCCAGCACCTGGGTGAGGTGGCTCCTTTCTGTCAGGAGCCCCCAGACCCATGGCTGTGGTCAACAGCAGCACCTGGGATGTGGCTTCATGGCCACAGGGACAGAGCAAGGCCCAGATGGGGAGACGGGGAGGGCGCGTGCAAGCCTGGAGCACCCCATGTGTCCAGCACCTGCTACACACACACCAGCCCTGGCTCGGGTTACCTTGTCTGTCCTGGATCTTTCCATTGTCAGTCCATCAGTTTGTTGTAACAAGGAGGGCAGGATGATTCAGAATATTGGAAGGCTTTGCACAGAGTAGATACAAGCCTAGAGGAAAATCTTTGCTGTGCAGTCTCTCTGTATTTGCAATTGTTTTCTGCTCAATCACAAGTATAGGTGATAAGTTTCAGAGTAAGAAAAAAAGACAGTTTGAATCCATGTATTGCATGCTCTGGAGCAGTTGACCCTCTGAGTCTTGTTTTTCTCAAAGTGGGGTTGAGGCATCTCCAGTGATGACTCATCCCGGGGCCCTGGATGAATGCTTGTCACAAGTAAGTAGTTAATGATACTGTTTCCCTCCCTGCCTGGTTAGCTCCTGCCACTCCTGCCACTCATTGGGCCTGGTCGTCATATAAAACAAACAATAGTCGCTGGTGTGTCCTGCCCTCCAGCCCTGCTTGCCCTCCTGGCTGAGGCTGGAGCTGTCCACAGGCTGCAGGCGCTCTCCCCTCCCTCCATCCGAGAAGCTCCCAGGCTTTCTCACTGGAGCTGCAGAGGAAAGAGAACAGCTCATAAAACAGCTCAAGGCCCAGAGTCTGCGGGGTCCTCTTTGGCTTCCAAATGTCAAGTGAAAGAAAGATGTAGAGGCCACTGTTCCCAGGGCGTCAGGAGATTGTCAGGCAGGGGCCGAGGGGCCACAGAGAGATGAACTGAGATGGGAGAAGGGAGTGCTGGATCAGCTTCTCCTAGAGCCTTGATGCGGGTCCAGGCTTACTTGAATCCCCTCTCCCTGCCCACCTGTTCCTTCCAGAAATAGTGCAGTAGTGGCTCTGCCTCTGTATGAATGGGTGGGGGTGAATCTGAGGATTTAATATTTCTACTTGGTCAGACAAAAAATGTCCTCTTGTTTTGCTAAATAGTGGATCCCCATGAACTTATCGTATACTCAGAAGATGCAAATTAAATTTCCTCGTGGGAAAATTCACACATTCTTCTAAATGCTGCACATCTGAGAGCTCTCAGAGTCTGAAGATTGCTGGTCATTTGAAGCCCCATTCACGGCGTTAATGTTGCTTGTATTCTGATCGCGGTTAGGGGTCTTTGTTGTGCTATTATTAACGTACAATATCTAAAAATCCTATGAAATATTAGATTCTTTTCTTTCCTTAGGCTAAAGAGATCCATCTACTCTCTAATGCATTCTTAGTGGTACTAAATTGCCTTCAGGCTTGAGGAGATGAGTCTAAAAATTGTCACTATAAAAAGAAAAAATGACCCAGAAACGACACATTATGTGTGAAAATCAAAAGGGCAGTAAGAGGCATTGCGATATTCACAGCAGCCGCACATGCATCTCTCTGATGATGCCATTGTCTGGAAGGCTGTGCAAATTGTACAGTCTGACGACGTCTTAGGAGTGAGGGGTCAGTTTACTCGGACCGTCTTTGTAGCCTGAAATCAGTCGAATGTATTAGGACCAGTCTGGCCGTTAGTGGAGAACATACGGTTCAGTATCAAAGTTCCTTTCCTGAGTGGAGTATGACTCATTTATCGGGGAATCAGTGAGGTTATCTAAAACAGCTTCTTTTGAAATAGAGGCGTGTAATCACAGACATGCGCTTGCAAGGTGGCTGCAGAGATGGGTTTCACGTGCTGCTGTTGGGATTTACTCCCTGCAGCCTTGCACTGTGGTGGCTGGTTGCACATTTAGGAGATGATCTGAATTCATGCCTTTGTCTCCTGTTTGTCCTGTGCAATCATTCTACAGACATCTATCTCAGGGATATCATAAGCACAATAAACTCTCCTGGAGGCTGTGAGAGATTTCAAGGTGAGTGAAACATGATGCTTTCCCTCAGGAAGCCTTGCTCCTGGGAACTGCCTCTCTGTGTGGCCTTTTCCAAGCCTCATACCCTTCCTACTTCTGGCCTTTAGGTTAATATTTCTCACAAGAAACATTGTGTGGAGTAGTAAAAGAGCTAAGCTGTACCTCAAAGAGAGGGAAAGGAGAGGGGGTGAATCAGGAGAGGACCCCAAGTCTAAAGGGGGAAAAACTCTGGAACAGGAAGGAATGGGCCCCTCTTTGGAACAGCAATTGGAAAATACTGTTCTGGACAAACCAGGCTACTTGGAATTCCCTGAACAGATCACCAACTTTGACACCAACGGGGCCTTCTGTGGTGGGTTTCACTCTAGGACACAGATACTCATTTTGAGAAAAGTAAATAAATTATATGGATCTTTTAAGACCCAACCCAAATTTCAGTTTCTGGCAATATCATTTTTTTACCTTTTCACTGAAGGCAAAATCATTTCTCCCATAGTAATTTATATTTATTTACCTCATTGCCCAGTAGTTGTTTGATGAAGTATTTCCTGCCCCCAGTAGTTCATCAGTACATCCTTATGACTAGCAGGGCACCTAGTGCTTAAAAGCCTGACCATAACCAGTTGTGAACCAATGCAGGTGAGGTGTAATAAAGGCCGATAAAGAGGATGAAGAGTAGATGGATTTCTTTGCTACCATTATTTCTCAGTCCCATTTTACTGACAGATTGACACATGTAGCCTCAGGAAAGTGACTTGTCTTTTTCCATTCGTTCAGCATGTATTTTCAAGTGCCTGTGATATGCCAGACACTGTTTAAGGCAGTGGGGATATTTTATTTGTAGGAGGAGGACTTGAGTCTAAATGTACTAAAGATGTTGAAGAACATTGGAAGTGTTCCTGACAGTTTTCTTCTCATTTCTTTTCTTGTATCAAGTGTCATTTCTTTTCTTCCAAAGTTACAAAAATTCCTTCAAATTCTTCCTACTACAGTTTTCTGGAAGCTTTAGCACCTACTTCCGGAAACTACCTGTATAACTAATTTTATTTATGGGAAGTAAATATTTTTTAATGATAAAGAAGTAGGAAGGAGGAAGAGAGAGAAAAATGAGAGAGGGAGGGAGAAAGAGGAGGAGGGAGCAGTAGAGATGGGGAAAGTAGGAGGGGGACTTGTATATGATAAGAAGAGTAATATTATTATTTGCAAAGTCAGCTTAAATGCATGTGAGAGGTTTAATTACAGGCCCATGAATTCAGAGTGCAAAACGTAATCTTTGTACTGGGGCTGTAATTAATTTTTTTCAATATCCCCATTTAGTCTGAGTCAGAAAATTGTATTTATTCACTCTTAAAGTTTTTGAAATCCGTGATTTCTTAGTCCATCAGGTTTAGTCAGCTGTTCACTTCCCGTCCCCCTCTGCTGATGATGTTATGCCAGGGCTTAAGGAAAGGCCCTCATTTCAATGGTGGGGAGTGGGCATGGCTTCCCCGCCTTATCCCTGCCCCTCGGATCCCTGTCCTGATTGTCCCCGGGCCCCTGGCTGGGCGCACGTCCTCTTCCTGGAGAGGAGATGTTTCTGAGTCTGGGGCTTCCTTTCCGCGAACCACAGCCAACATTCAAGAGGCATGAGCACCCTGGGGACGACCTGCTGTGTCACTCGAGGGCCTAGGGGCTCCACCTCCTAGTCTTAGGCTCCCATGCTGCCTTTTCTTCTTTAGAGAGGCTGTGCCATAAGACACAGACTTGTCCATGGGGTCACAGCTGGGAAAGGGGAATGGGTCTGTGTTAGCCCTGGGGGCCCACACACTGCCCCGGGCAGGGCTCTATCTTGTTCCACTGCCTCACCCAACTTGCTTCCTGGTCCAGGGTGCGGCGGATACCAGGGCACTGCATTCCACAGCCCTGACACCACCTATCACATCTCTGCCTGCTCTGGCTCTCCATGTTCTCCTCCCCTGCCTCAGCTTGGCCTTGTGTTTTGCTTTGCTTTTATGTTTCATAGTGGGGAATGAGGAATGGGGAACAGTGTATCATCACTGCTCCTGTAAACATATTTCACACACCTGGATGACACTTCTGGATTTAGACACCTATAATTGTACTTCGTGCTATGCCAGTATCAGCATCCTCAGGGTGTAAGTAAATTACAGGAGAAAAATCACAGGTACACACACACACACACACACACACACACGCACGCCCTTTACCACTTCACATATTATCCTGCCACATGGTTCCAGTTCTTCTCAAAAAATAGTTAAGCAAGAGAGAGAGGAGATATGGGGATATATGTATATGTATAGCTGATTCACTTTGTTATAAAGCAGAAACTAACACACCGTTGTAAAGCAATTATACTCCAATAAAGATGTTAAAAAAAAAAAAAAAGCTGGTGAGGAAGCGTAGGTGACCTTTGTGTCTTGGGTTTCTAGGGATTCTAAATTCTCTTGATGACCCACACAAAATCTTTGAAAATTTATTAAAATTTCAGTTGTTTCCTTTTTATACATAAAAAAAAATAGTTAAGGTATCTATACCTTTGGTACAGTGTGGTTCCAAATATAATTTCCCCATGTCATTTGTGTTCATTTTACAAAGAGAAATACAGCAAATCCTGACTTAAACTTAGTTCTAAAGAAAGTTTTTTCCTCTAATTTTTGTGTTTTCTGTTGCTTAAATGTGAAAACAGGATAATATAATGTGTTTCTCCTTTTTGCTGCAGATGCAAAATGTGTAAATGCCTACCCCTGATGCCTAAAAATGGTATCTATTTTTTTGTATTTATGAATCTAAGTATGTTGTTTGAGCTGGATTTTTTTTAACAAAGAGACAGATATCTATCTATGTATCAGCTATATCAATCTATCAATCTGTTTATCCATTTAGAAAATTCTAAATGGGGAAACTAGTTGCTTCAGTAGATTCAATCAACACCAGCCAGCATGGATTGAGGTAACAGGTGGGGTCTGCCCATCTAGCCACTCAGGTAGGTCAGAGTCATCTCTGAATTAATGGATAGTTACACATCACAGCTAAATCAGTCCACATCCTGTTTTGGATTCTAGTTTAATCTTTAAGTTACTTTGTGTGTGGGGGGTTTTTTTGGACATAGTTATAGTACCAATCTTAAATAAATGCACAGATAGCCATTCTCTAGGAAAACCATATTTGGAAAGAGTTCATTCACCTATAAAGTCTCTTCAAACTATAGGTAAAGTCAAGTAGATGGTGACAAATGAAATGTCTTCATAATTCAAACTTTGAATGATGAGCCTTTTGGAAGTGCTAAGCATTGAAGAAGTGAAAAATGTGTTTTTTTTCTATTCTGTTCTATTATATTTAAAACACCAAATTATTCTGCTTCAACTATTTAACTTAAAATTTGCCACTTGGATATTTATTATCAATACACAATTTATCTTGATCTTATACAAAATCAGTTTTCTGTTATTTTTGACAATTTCCAGCTACTAACAATTATCAAAATTGTATGACAAAATAATTCTTAGGTGTTCTAAATTTACTTGCCAATGGGAAGATACTAATTTCTTTTGTTCTGTTATTTTCTTCTGAGTGCTTTCCAGAAAACCAAATTAATCTTTCTAATGTTATACATATGCCTTCAAACATAGTAATCATAAAATCAAATCATAAATAAAAGCTTGGTTTATTATATATTTGAAGCTGAAAGTGTGCATGGATTTTAAATTGAACTGATTCAAGTGCTAGATAAAACCAAAGCAAAAGTTTGAAATAATAAATTAGAAGTTGGATCATCATCAGTTTCAAGCTCAACCCTGTTCATCACAACGCAGAGACTACTCCTCATCGCCACTCTTGGGAATGAGTTTACCTGTCAGTGGCTCTGTTTTCCAACCTGCCGTCAAGCTAAGAGGCGGCTCTTGTTAATAATTTTAATGCTTTGAAAGTAGAGAAGCCTCACTATTTTATCAATTGTTATTTCCAGTCATTTGTCAAAAGGTTTCAAAAATTAAGGACAGAAATTAAGGAATGAGTTCCATATCAGACTCTGTACATACTGAGGACTGATTTCCCCAGAACCCAGATGGAGATTTCTGGACTAGATCTTCTGTGATACACTACAGTGATTATAGAACATTAGGAAGAGTCTTCTACCTTCTGTGGTAGAAGAGGCTTCTGTAGTTTTTGTCTGCTGGAAATCTGAGGAGAGTGTGAACTTTGTTAGGTGTGAGGGAGTTCTGTCTCAATGAGTGAGAGCAAATGGGGCAATCTAATAGTAGGATTTTAAAATACTTTAAAATTTAGCTTGTAATAAAATCAGAAGTACTACGATTATTGCAGTGTAGAAACAAAAGTGTACTTGTGATTCTATTACCACTCTAAAAATAGTTTTATGCCTAATTTTCCTGATATACAGATTCAGATACTTATATAGATAACTGTTATCTGGGGTAACAATTTTTTATCAAGCTTTTTTCTTCTCTATATCGCTACATATTTTGCTCATTTTTGTAGAAGTGTATTCATTCAAATATATATAAAATAATATAGTCATTCATATTTCTCATGGTTTCCAAAAATAAACTCTGCCCATATTTTCTCCAATTTTGGATGATAAATCTATAATATATTGCCAGAAATGAGATAGAGTAGTCAAAGTTAACACAATTGAATACCTAAAGGAAGTTGATCTGATGTATGAAAAGCATGTATGAAAAAGATGGACATTTTGTTGGAATGGAGTGCACTCCATCAAAACTATGAATGATAGGCTTTGGTAACTGAAGTAAGTGGTTGCCAAAGGGAAGCAATAATCTCATTTTCCTTCCTTTATGTTTGACCATGCCTAGAAATTGTGTGAGATACTAGCACCTTAGTTTGAGAGGATCATAAAAAATGCTGAAGCACTCTTAAATCCCGACTCTCCCTAACCTGTTATTAATCGCATCATTTGGTGTATTTTGTTTACAGTACTTAACAACACTTTCATTTTCTTCTTATTTGATTTGTTTGTTTTTTTTTTTTTGTTTTTTTTTTTTTAGTATTAGTTGTTTTGTTTGTTTTTTTATACTGCAGGTTCTTATTAGGCATCAATTTTATACACATCAGTGTATACATGTCAATCCCAATTGCCCAATTCAGCACACCACCATCCCCACCTCACCGCAGTTTTCCCCCCTTGGTGTCCATATGTCCATTCTCTACATCTGTGTCTCAACTTCTGCCCTGCAAACTGACTCATCTGTACCATTTTTCTAGGTTCCACATACATGCATTAATATACGATATTTGTTTTTCTCTTTCTGACTTACTTCACTCTGTATGACAGTCTCTAGATCCATCCATGTCTCAACAAATGACTCAATTTCGTTCCTTTTTATGGCTGAGTAATATTCCATTGTATATATGTACCACAACTTCTTTATCCATTCGTCTGCTGATGGGCATTTAGGTTGCTTCCATGACCTGGCTATTGTAAATAGTGCTGCAATGAACATTCGGGTGCATGTGTCTTTTTGAATTACGGTTTTCTCTGGGTATATGCCCAGTAGTGGGATTGCTGGGTCATATGGTAATTCTATTTTTAGTTTTTTAAGGAACCTCCATATTGTTCTCCATAGTGGCTGTATCAATTTACATTCCCACCAACAGTGCAAGAGGGTTCCCTTTTCTCCACACCCTCTCCAGCATTTGTTGTTTGTAGATTTTCTGATGATGCCCATTCTAACAGGAGTGAGGTGATACCTCATTGTAGTTTTGATTTGCATTTCTCTAATAATTAGTGATGTTGAGCATCTTTTCATGTGCTTCGTGGCCGTCTGTATGTCTTCTTTGGAGAAATGTCTATTTAGGTCTTCTGCCCATTTTTGGATTGGGGTGTTTGTTTCTTTGATATTGAGCTGAATGAGCTGTTTATATATTTTGGAGATTAATCCTTTGTCCGTTGATTCATTTGCAAATATTTTCTCCCATTCTGAGGGTTGTCTTTTCGTCTTGTTTATGGTTTCCTTTGCTGTGCAAAAGCTTTGAAGTTTCATTAGGTCCCACTTGTTTATTTTTGTTTTTATTTCCATTACTCTAGGAGGTGGATCAAAAAAGATCTTGCTGTGATTTATGTCAGAGTGTTCTTCCTATGTTTTCCTCTAAGAGTTTTATAGTGTCCAGTCTTATATTTAGGTCTCTAATCCATTTTGAGTTTATTTTTGTGTATGGTGTTAGGGAGTATTCTAATTTCATTCTTTTACATGTAGCTGTCCAGTTTTCCCAGCACCACTTATTGAAGAGACTGTCTTTTCTCCATTGTATACCTTTGCCTCCTTTGTCATAGATTAGTTGACCATAGGTGCGTGGGTTAATCTCTGGGCTTTCTATCTTGTTCCATTGATCTATGTTTCTGTTTTTGTGCCAGTACCATATTGTCTTGATTACTGTAGCTTTGTAGTATAGTCTGAAGTCAGGGAGTCTGATTCCTCCAGCTCCATTTTTTTGCCTCAAGACTGCTTTGGCTCTTCGGGGTCTTTTGTGTCTCCATACAAATTTTAAGATGATTTGTTCTAGCTCCGTAAAAAATGCCATTGGTAATTTGATAGGGATTGCATTGAATCTGTAGATTGCTTTGGGTAGTATACTCATTTTCACAATGTTGATTCTTCCAATCCAAGAACATGGTATATCTCTCCATCTGTTGGTATCATCTTTAATTTCTTTCATCAGTGTCTTATAGTTTTCTGCATACAGGTCTTTTGTCTCCCTAGGTAGGTTTATTCCTAGGTATTTTATTCTTTTTGTTGCAATGGTAAATGGGAGTGTTTCCATAATTTCTCTTTCAGATTTTTCATCATTAGTGTATAGGAATGCAAGAGATTTCTGTGCATTAATTTTGTATCCTGCAACTTTACCATATTCATTAATTAGCTCTAGCAGTTTTCTGGTGGCAGTTTTAGGATTCTCTATGTATAGTATCATGTCATCCGCAAACAGTGACAGTTTTACTTCTTCTTTTCCAATTTGTATTCCTTTTATTTCTTTTTCTTCTCTGATTGCCGTGGCTAGGACTTCCAAAACTATGTTGAATAATAGTGGTGAGAGTGGACATCCTTGTCTCGTTCCTGATCTTAGAGGAAATGCTTTCAGTTTTTCACCATGGAGAATGATGTTTGCTGTGGGTTTGTCATATATGGCCTTTATTATGTTGAGGTAGGTTCCCTCTATGCCCACTTTCTGGAGAGTTTTTGTCAGAAATGGGTGTTGAATTTTGTCAAAAGCTTTTTCTGCATCTATTGAGATGATCATATGGTTTTTATTCTTCAGTTTGTTAATATGGTGTATCACATTGATTAATTTGCGTATATTGAAGAATCCTTGCATCCCTGGGATAAATCCCACTTGATCGTGGTGTATGATCCTTTTAATGTGTTGTTGGATTCTGTTTGCCAGTATTTTGTTGAGGATTTTTGCATCTATATTCATCAGTGATATTGGTCTGTAATTTTCTTTTTTTGTAGTGTCTTTGTCTGGTTTTGGTATCAGGGTGATGGTGGCCTCATAGAATGAGTTTGGGAGTGTTCCTTCCTCTGCAATTTTTTGGAAGAGTTTGAGAAGGATGGGTGTTAGCTCTTCTCTAAATGTTTGATAGAATTCACCCGTGAAGCCATCTGGTCCTGGACTTCTGTTTGTTGGAAGATTTTAAATCACAGTTTCAATTTCATTACTTGTGATTGGTCTGTTCATATTTTCTATTTCTTCCTGATTCAGTCTTGGAAGGTTATACCTTTCTAAGAATTTGTCCATTTCTTCCAGGTTGTCCATTTTATTGGCATAAAGTTGCTTGTAGTAGTCTCTTAGGATGCTTTGTATTTCTGCGGTGTCTGTTGTAACTTCTCCTTTTTCATTTCTGATTTTATTGATTTGAGTCCTCTCCCTCTTTTTCTTGATGAGTCTGGCTAATGGCTTATCAATTTTGTTTATCTTCTCAAAGAACCAACTTTTAGTTTTATTGATCTTTGCTATTGTTTTCTTTGTTTCTATTTCATTTATTTCTGCTCTGATCTTTATGATTTCTTTCCTTCTGCTAACTTTGGGTTTTGTTTGTTCTTCTTTCTCTAGTTTCTTTAGGTGTAAGGTTAGATTGTTTACTTGAGATTTTTCTTGTTTCTTTAGGTAGGCTTGTATAGCTATAAACTTCCCTCTTAGAACCGCTTTTGCTGCATCCCATAGGTTTTGGGTCATCGTGTTTTCATTGTCATTTGTCTCTAGGTAGTTTTTTATTTCCTCTTTGATTTCTTCAGTGATCTCTTGGTTATTTAGTAACGTATTGTTTAGCCTCCATGTGTTTGTCTTTTTTACGTTTTTTTCCCTGTAATTCATTTCTAATCTCATAGCGTTGTGGTCAGAAAAGATGCTCGATATGATTTCAATTTTCTTAAATTTACTGAGGCTTGATTTGTGACCCAAGATGTGATCTATCCTGGAGAATGTTCCGTGCGCACTTGAGAAGAACGTGTAATCTGCTGTATTTGGATGGAATGTCCTATATATATCAATTAAATCTATCTGGTCTATTGTGTCATTTAAAGCTTCTGTTTCCTTATTTATTTTCATTTTGGATGATCTGTCCATTGGTGCAAGTGAAGTGTTAAAGTCCCCCACTATTATTGTGTTACTGTCGATTTCCTCTTTTATAGCTGTTAGCAGTTGCCTTATGTATTGAGGTGCTCCTGTGTTGGGTGCATATATATTTATAATTGTTATATCTTCTTCTTGGATTGATCCCTGGATCATTATGTAGTGTCCTTCCTTGTCTCTTATAACATTCTTTATTTTAAAGTCTATTTTATCTGATATGAGTATAGCTACTCCAGCTTTCTTTTGATTTCCATTTGCATGGAATATCTTTTTCCATCCCCTCACTTTCAGTCTGTATGTGTCCCTAGGTCTAAAGTGGGTCTCTTGTAGACAGCATATATATGGGTCTTGTTTTTGTGTCCATTCAGCCAGTCTCTGTCTTTTGGTTGGGGCATTTAATCCATTCACGTTTAAGGTAATTATTGATATGTATGTTCCTATGACCATTTTCTTAATTGTTTTGGGTTTGTTTTTGTAGGTCCTTTTCTTCTCTTGTGTTTCCCACTTAGAGAAGTTCCTTTAGCATTTGTTGTAGAGCTGGTTTGGTGGTGCTGAATTCTCTTAGCTTTTGCTTGTCTGTAAAGCTTTTGATTTCTCCATCAAATCTAAATGAGATCCTTGCCGGGTAGAGTAATCTTGGTTGTAGGTTCTTCCCTTTCATTACTTTAAGTATATCATGCCACTCCCTTCTGGCTTGCAGAGTTTCTGCTGAGAAATCAGCTGTTAACCTTATGGGAGTTCCCTTGTATGTTATTTGTCGTTTTTCCCTTGCTGCTTCCAATAATTTTTCTTTGTCTTTAATTTTTGCCACTTTGATTACTATGTGTCTCGGCGTGTTTCTCCTTGGGTTTATTCTGTATGGGACTCTCTGCGCTTCCTGGACTTGGGTGGCTATTTCCTTTCCCATGTTAGGGAAGTTTTCGACTATAATCTCTTCAAATATTTTCTCTGGTCCTTTCTCTCTCTCTTCTCCTTCTGGGACCCCTATAATGCGAATGTTGTTGCGTTTAATGTTGTCCCAGAGGTCTCTTAGGCTGTCTTCATTTCTTTTCATTCTTTTTTCTTTAGTCTGTTCCGCAGCAGTGAATTCCACCATTCTGTCTTCCAGGTCACTTATCCGTTCTTCTGCCTCAGTTATTCTGCTATTGATTCCTTCTAGTGTAGTTTTCATTTCAGTTATTGTATTGGTCATCTCTGTTTGTTTGTTCTTTAATTCTTCTAGGTCTTTGTTAATCATTTCTTGCATCTTCTCAATCTTTGCCTTCATTCTTATTCCGAGGTCCTGGATCATCTTCACTATCATTATTCTGAATTCTTTTTCTGGAAGGTTGCCTATCTCCACTTCATTTAGTTGTTTTTCTGGGTTTTTTTCTTGTTCCTTCATCTGGTACATAGCCCTCTGCCTTTTCATCTTCTCTATCTTTCTGTATCTGTGGTTTTTGGTCCACAGGCTGCATGATTGTAGTTTTTCTTGCTTCTGTTGTCTGCCCTCTGGTGGTTGAGGCTATCTAAGAGGCTTGATGGGAGGCTCTGGTGGTGGCGATTTGTTTGTTTTTTTGTCCTCCATTAACTAGAATGTTATCTCCATGAGATTGGGACTTTGTCGGTCTTATGAATTTCTGCGTATTTAGTACCTGGAGTAGGGTGTGGCACACAGTGAATATTCAATAAAAATATATTGAAAGAATGATGAAAAGTATGAAAACTGAAATTTAGGTGAACAAAGAGAACTGAAGATTGGGGCCTGGAATAGAGAACACGGAGATATAATAGTTGTTTTCAAACCAAATATTTATATTTACTTCATTTATTCAGCATGGTTCTGGAAGTTTAAATAAGACCAAAGGCCAATGAAATTATGATGTATATGTCTAAAAAGTATAGCTGTTTTAAATAACTGCTGTGACTGACAATGAAAATTAGAATTATGTTTACATTTTGGTTTTTCCACTTTTCCCTTTCAAAAATAATACATATTATGTCCTTATAACACAGTGTTTCTCAAAATTACTTCCATAGAATTGTTTTTTTGTAACTTTTTATTTTCTATTGGAGTATAGCCAATTAACAATGTTGTGATAGTTTTAGGTGCACAGCAAAGCGACTCAGCCATACATATACATGTATCCATTCTCCCCCAAAGTCCCCTCCCATCCAGGCTGCCACATAACATTGAGCAGAGTTCCCTGTGCTATACAGTAGGTCCTTGTTTGGTTATCCATGTTAATTATAGCAGTGTGTACGTGTCAGTCCCCACCTCCCTAACCATCCCTTCCCCCCTCCCCCCTCCCCCCTCCCCCCCTCCCCCCTCCCCCCCTCCCCCCTCCCCCCCCCTCCCCCCCCTCCCCCCTCCCCCCCTCCCCCCTCCCCCCTCCCCCCTCCCCTCTCCCCCCCTGGTAGCTGTAAGTTCATTCTCTAAGTCTGTGGGTCTGTTTCTGTTTTGTAAATAAGTTCATTTGTATCATTTCTTTTTAGATCTCCCAGACCAGGGATCGAACCCATGTCCCTTGCATTGGCAGGCAGACTCTCAACCACTGTGCCACCAGGGAAGCCCAACTTATTGTAGTTTTGACTTGCATTTCTCTAGTAATTAGCAATGTTGAACATCTTTTCATGTGCCTTTTGGTCATCTGTATGTCTTCTTTGGAGAAATGTCTGTTTAGATCTTCTGCCCATTTTTTGATTGGGTTGTTTGTTTTAATGATATTAAGCCGCATGAGCTGTTTGTAAATTTTGGAGACTAATCCCTTGTTGGTCACATCATTTGCAAATATTTTCAACACTCATTTATGATAAAAACTCTCCAGAAAGTGGGCATAGAGAGAACATACCTCAACATAATAAAGGGCATATACGACAAACCTACAGCTAACATCATACTAAATGGTGAAAAGCTGAAAGCATTTCCTGTAAGATCAGGAACAAGAGAAGGATGTCCACTCTCGCCACTTTTATTCAACATAGTTTTGGAAGTCCTAGCTACGGCAATCAGAGAAGAAAAAGAAATAAAAGGAATCCAAATTGGAAAAGAAGAAGTTAAACTGTCACTGTTTGCAGATGACATGATACTATACATAGAAAATCCTAAAGACACCACCAGAAAACTACTAGAGCTCATCAGTGAATTTGGTAAAGTTACAGGTTACTTTCATAGAATTCTAGTTGCCCTGGATATTTAGTGCAAAAGGGCTCCCTGACCAGATAAATTTGGAAAATTCTACATACTTTACATTCTCTTAAGTAGGTGAAACACATTTTGCATATTAAATTTTAGTAAACTGAGGGTCCCCTTTAGAAAAGAAAGATGCTTAATTTTGTTTAATCCAGAATTTTTCAAACTGATTTGACCCTGATTTGATGATTTTTATAGACATCTGTGATGATCCTCTGAGAGTGTTATACAGAAATGTGGGAAATGCTGCTGTAATGTTACTGGAATAATGTTCACTGTGATATTCCAGATTAGGCTTTTTCAATAAGCAGGAAAGGAAAGCATTTGTTTATTTTTTTCCTTATCTTTTATCTATTAATAACTTTACACATAACATGGGCAACTATGCATATTTTCTCTCAAAGACTCTCTTTCATTCCCATTTTTGTCAGCATCAACGTCAGGGTTTGTCAAATGGAAGACACAGGTAGAATTTCCTGTTGTAACAATAGGCTTGTCAGATAATAAAATAATGCTGCACTCAACTCACTGCCAGACAACAGCCTTAGAAGAAGTGATTGGGTGTGCTCAGACCTGATGTATGCCTCTCACATCTTCTCATGCACCTGTTGGTTTGTGAGTCTGCAATCACGTTTCGTTACTGCTTACAACCTTAGGGCTTCATGTTTTCAGAGGCAGCTCTGGAGCCAAAGCAGTTTTTCATCTAACTCTAGACTGGATGGATTGCTTTTTTCTAAATAAAATTATTCTTTTCCTATAAGATGTATTTCTGAAATATAATAGCACTGGCCTCCGTCTGAATATAATTAATATAATTAATGTTTGCAATGATAACAAATTCTTTACTGAGGCATTTTTTTCCTTGATTTTCATTGCAAGCAAGTTTTATAATGATGATGATAACACTTAACATGAGATTTATCTCTTTAAAATTTTTAAGTGTACATTACTGTTGACTATAGGTACAATGATGTATAGCAGATCTCTAGAAATTATTTATATTACTTAACTTAAACTTTATAGCTTTGAATTAATAACTTCCCATTTCCCCTCTGCCTCCCTTCCCCCCAGCCCCTGGCAACCACCATTCCAGTCTTCGATTTTATACATTTGACTGTTTTTGATACCTCATATAAGTGGAATCATACAACACTTGTCTTTCTGTGTACTGAGACATTTTCTTAACCCAGGCTTTTTCAGTCTTCTTTTTGGTAAGATATTTATCCACGTGGAATGACATCCAACTTTGTTTTGTTTCCAGGGTTCACTTTTTTCACATGCATTTTCTTACTTAAGCCACAACACATGGTCCTGCCACCTTTGTTATTGTCTTAATTTTAGAGAAGATACCTTAAGGATCATATATTTATTTAGCAGAAGTTGGCAGAACGGAAATTTGAACCCAGGTCTTGTGCTGCATTAGAGGATTGTATCTGTGAATAATTACTAATGGATCACTTAATGTTTAATATCGTTTTGACGGCATAACACAGTAGCAACACTGTGATGATTTTTTTAAGAAGTCTTCCATGAATAATTCGGGTTGTTTTTGGTTTTGTAATTGCTCAGGGTTGGTGCAAATGTACAGTTCTCCTGTGAGGACAATTACGTGCTCCAGGGATCCAAGAGCATAACGTGTCAGAGAGTCACGGAGACTCTGGCTGCGTGGAGTGACCACCGGCCCATTTGCCGAGGTAAGGCCTATGTGATTGCGTCTGCCCAGATACTCTCTTTACTCAGATTTGGCATGCTTTTCTGAACGATTTAAGTGCAAAGCACTGTGTATAGGCAGAGCAAAACGTGGTGATGATTTATGCTTTCATAGTGATGTAGGTAAACAAGAAATATTTTTTGAAATTTTTTAAGAGGCAGACATTTCCAAGGATATTTGTGGTTTTTAAATTTCAGGAAATACATGAGTAAATCTAATCATTCAGACACACACACATACTCGATATAACTTGGTATCCATCTATCTATATACACAGTTTGCATATGTATGAAAATATGTTACATAACCAGATGCTTTGGAAAACTTTATGCATGTCCCTGCAAATCTAAAAATTCTCACTTTGCAATAGTAGTGAAGTTGAATTCTTGGGTTTTGATAGTATCAGTGATAAAGGGAGTTTGTTAGCATGATCTGAAGCCATCATTTTATTATTAAATCATATTAAACTAGGACATAGAAGAGCAAAATACTGCATTATCATCATCTTCTTCAATGAGGTCAAAGTATGTATTTGTTGCTCTGTGAAGTACGTGAAGAATTCTACCAGAATTATAGAAGCCATAGTGAACCCAGGAGAAAACTGTTTTGGCTATTTTACTAAGGAAGAATCAATAAAATTAAAAGAAGAACTAGGTATTTTGTTTTGTTTGCATTTTGGCCATAAAATAATTTATGCAAATTGGTAGTTTTAAAGGAAGAAGAAAAAAAAGTACTAAGTTGAACAAGGAATAAAAAGTATATTCTTATATACTTTCATATATAAGAATATCTTATCCCTCCTTATAGTCTTTTTCAAGTGAATGGATTCATAAATTTTTATTTTAAAATGTTCCAGTTGTAAAAAGGTACAATACAAGATGAACAGTGTAAGTTATATCCTGTGAGATGAAGTAGTTGCAAAATACATTGCTAGTTTCATCAAAGCTAAAATACTAGATCGCAGGCTTTATTTAGTATAGTGTACCTTTACCTATAACAACTTGGTGGCTTTTTACATGTAGAAAACACAGCTTTGTAGCATCTATGCATCCTGAGGGCAGAGTGGGCGTGTGGTCTGGTTGCAGGTGGCCCTTTCCCATGAAAAATTTCCCTTCTTGGAGAAGCACCCATCTCTGGTCAGGAAATGTGTATGGCTGCGCCCCTCCCCTTTTGGTCACTAGACTATTTGTACACTAATACTAAAGCGACATCATTAGGCTTTCAAAGGAACTGTAGCAAAATCCTTATTCCCATGAAAGGGTGGTAATGTTCATGCCCCAGTTACAAATGAGGACTAAGCTACAGGTATTATCGTTGCCCTAAGGAAAAAATATGCTTTCATTTTCAAATGTTTTTCTTGCTCTTCTATACCAGGAACATATGTCATTATTTTAAAAGCCCACACTAGACAAAACTAGTAAATGTGCATCTGCTTTAAATTGATATTTTAGAGTAACATAAAGGGACTATTGAGTAGGATATTATTTGTTTCTTACCTTATTTATGAATCCAGAAGTTTTCCTTTTTTTTCCCCTTTGCCCCAAATCTCATCTACACTCAAAACAATTTCCCAGCACGTTGGCCCCAGCTTATACGCTGATTTGGTTGGTGTCAAACACTCAGGTGCTTGCTCCATCCAGGCTAATGGTGGGACAGTTCCCTCCATCCCCCTGGACCACCAACTGCTCACTTTTAGAGGTAATTAGAGGAGGAGTCATTTGACTTCCTGTTCCCATAGATTCTAATGTCCTACTTTATCATTTTAGAAGAGAAAGCTCTCCCACAGGGTCTTTGTCTGTTGTGTGGTTCTTGGTCTGGTTTCCCGTGGAAGCCTCCTCACCTCTCTCCACACCCACTTCTCTTTTTCACACTCAACTATATTCATCTCCTCTTTCTTCCTCCCAGCTGTTAACTGTTTTGCTTTAATTACATGTACCTTCATTTTCATGGACTAATCCTTTAGCTCTTTTTCAATTTATTACTTTTAACTTTCTGAAATAATGAGCTATAGCAGCAAGAAATAATTAAGGAAGAGTTTTCTTATAGGATGTATATTTTAAATCTGCATACTAGAACGATAACAGACTGTGTCTAGAGAACAATAAAAAATATCTTTAAAAACACAGTTTTAAAGAAATATGTATTTTAGAGCATTTGGAGTAGTACGGCATTAAACAAAAAAAATTAAAGTCCTGAAATCTCCTAAATAGGAGAATTTGAGATAAACTGTTTAGAATTAGGTGACAGAAAACCAAACCCAAGAGAAGCTTAAAACAAATGGAAGTGGATTTCTCTCTTATACAGAAGTTAAGAGCTAGGCAGTACAGGACAAGGATGGCAGGTCTGTTTCAGATATGAAAATTTCCTCAAGACTCACTCTGTCCTCACTATGGTCACGCCTCCATCCTCATAGTCCACGGTGGTGTCCAAACTCCAGGTGACTGGATGGAGGAGGTTAGAAGAAACAGGGAGAGACCTAGCAGATGTATGCTAACGAGAGTCTGCAGAAACCGTCACATGCATTTCTGCTCATTCTCATTGGCCAAAATCCAGCCAGATATTCTCACCTTGTTGTGAGACTTAGAAACATATATATTTTTTATTCTGTATGTTTAAATATATACCAAACAATTATACTTCTATGAAAGAAAAGGAGAATAGATATTAAGGGAATCTTTGCCATGGGGGTATATTTTTATAAGGAGAAGTGGGATAAATCACTGAATAAATGACACTTTTTTTTTTTTTTTTTTTTGCTTCCCTGTATCATCTGCAGCTTTTCATGAGTGGAGAGTGCAAATAAACTAGAGAATCATTCATCCCTCTCTCACGTCCCTTGGCATTTTTGTATCAGTGCAGGACTATATGTGTAAGCTATATGGATGAAAAAAAGGGTGGAGGTGTGTGTGTAAGGGCTCATCTGTAAGTATCATGGTTAAGCCAGGAACCTGTCCTCCACTTCAACACCCAGCTCCCTTTCTCTGCCCTGTACTCACCTCCTGGCCACATGGCCCTCTCACAAGAGGCAGCTTCCTCCTGCAAAGGCAGCAGGAACACCCTTCCCTCTAGTCTGGGTGACAGAGTCTTATATAACATAAGTAATCACCATGTACCATGACCTGATCAATTACATGTACAGATGGATGGTCAAACGTCTTAGTGCATCTGTAGGCTGACCCAATAGAGGATCACTTCGAGCAGTCTCTAGAGCAGGGCTCTCCACTAGAAATAAAATGCAAGCCACAGATGTAATTTTAAAACATCTGGTAGCCAGATTTGAAAAGGAAAAGAAGCAGGTGCAGTTAATTTTAATAACATATTGATAATTTATTTAACCCAAAATATTACAAATATCATTTTAATGTATAGTCAAAAAGATTATAGGGAGATGCTTTACTTTTTTCTCTTTCTTTTATCCATACTATGTCTTGGAAATCCAGTGTGCATTTTATGCTCAGAGCACATCTCAGCTCAGACCAGTGGCATTTCAAGTGCCCAATAGTCAGATGTGCTAGTGGCTACCATGGACAGCGCCACTCTGGCTGTGAAGCTCAGCCCAGTTCCAGTTTTCTCAGCGCTCAGCACGCTTGTGGGTGTGAAGGGAAGCAATGACCTCCATGAGTCATGGGTGGTTTCCTGGCAGGCATCCCTCAGTGTAGAACGTACTCTCTTCTATTAAAGCCCATACATTTTCCAGGTTGGCAACATTTAGGAACCCTGAGTCTGTCATCATTCCCTCCTTTAAATAGTGTCTCTATTGGCTTTTAATGACTGATTCCTCAATTAAAGAAGAGCTGAAAAAACCTTTCTTTAGGTGGAGCTTTTATGGCTGTTTCTATACAGATAGCTTTAGCTGTCTAAAATGTAGGGGGAAATGGATAACATGAAACACAATGATGTTTCAAATGCTACCCAAAACAGAACGTAGGGATATTTACTTAGCTGTCAGTAGGTTCCAGACACCAAGTGCAGTTTTTCAAGTTCATCTTCTCCTCTGTGCTACCCCGTAATACATTGTATGTAAGAGGCGAGCACCATGGTTTGGGTCTTCCTGATGCACTCTGAGCCTTTAAAGCAGCCCTTATATTGATCGTCTCAGCCACACGTTCTAAATTCAGCTATCTATCAAATGCAATAAAATGCCTCTGGTCTGAGCATTGCATGCATTATGAGATTTCAGCTCAGTCAGTTAAGGAAGGACTGATTCTCAAGGCTCCCTTCTTCATGAAGGGTCTCTAACTCTTAAGTAATTATCATGCCTTCTCCACAGAAGAAATATCTGATAGAGGCATTTGATAAATTGCAGTGAGTCAGGAGTGATCTTTCACATCTGGACACTGGGTCCTAAGCCAATGCTTACTTACATTAGCTAATTAGCTCTGAGAATGGGAGATGTTACCTTTTCTTCCTGTTACCACAGGGATGAATGGTTGCCATAGCTCAGTAATTACACAAGTGATTTTGTTTGAAATTATGCTTACTTCATTTAGGGATATGAAAACAACCATTATGATTTTTCACAGGGTAAAATATGAGCTGTTTGAAACTGTATAAGTATCTTTAACTAGCAGTAGATTTTTTAAATAAGCAAACAAAAAAGAGAAGAAGAGGATATACTTCTTTTTTTTAAGTAAAATGTTCCAGCTGGCATTTCATTCCATCAATATTTAGGGGGGATATATAGAGAGAGTTTCTTTTAATGCTAATGCACTTTGATCTGTGGAATTAATATTTTTAGTTGCTCTCTGAGTTGAAAGGGCACATAAGAAAAGTGAAGTGTTTTTTGCAATTCTAACTGTGGTTACATGGAAGCCAATTAGAGCTACCAAGGGTCACAGAATAAAGTTATTATTATCTTGGGATTCCAGGTCAGGTTAGCTCAGAATTACCCTTAACTTATTAACTTTTCACTTACCAAGAACTTTACAGTTTATTCTTCCCTACTCACAGTTTCTGTCCATGCAGAAATGACCTTTTAAATAGTAGTGAAAAGACCATTTATACCTGCAAGATGACTTCATTCTACCAGATTAAAGGTCCGGAGCCAATTGTAAGATTATATTTTAATACTGATTATTATATCAGGTATCTGTGAGCACAGAGATTTAAAGAAGCATACACACGTTTTAAAGAAAAAATATTTCCTTGTGATAGATATAAAAATATTGAGAACTCTCAGGGTTTGCTCTCTTAGGAATGTTCATATATAAGAGACATCAGTATTAAGTGTATTTATCACGCTGCACATCACATTGGAAGTTTGTGCCTTTTGACCACCTTCCTCCCTCACACCATCCCCCGTCTTTGTAGCCACACATCTGATCTCTTTTTCTATGAGTTTGTTTGTTCATTTGTTTGTTTTTGAAGTATAATCGCCTCCAACACCATGTTAGTTCCTGTTACACACCATAGTGACTCAGTATTTCTATACATTACAAAATGATCACCATAATAAGTCTGCTTACAATATGTCACCATAAAAAGTTATTAAATTATTACTGCCTGTATTCCCTATGCTGTGACTCATTTATTTCATGACTGCAAGTTTGTCCCTCTTAATTTCTCACACTTTTAACTTTTACTTTAATTCCAGTGAATTTGGATAAATTTCTGGTTTCACTTCTAGACTTATAAGGATTTATACTCTTTACTTGAATGTCACTTGGGAAAAAAACATGTTTTTCTCTATTTTTTATTAAGTTACTGGAAATAACAAAGCCATGTATTTTTATACCACTCCTCTCAAATTCTACTGACATAAAACGACCTGAAAGCTAATGTGAATTTGGTGCTAATTATGTTCCTAGAACCTGCCTGGGAAGTTTGTGACAGCTCCCTTGCATTTGTTTTCCTTCTGCCTGGAACACTTCTGCCCCAGCTGTCCACATGGGTCTCCATCCTACACTGGTCATCAGATGTTGTCTCATCCAAACCCTTCCATGCCCACCCTCTTCCAGATATGCTTTGAACCCTGACTCTGCTTTTCTGTAAAGGTCAAATATCCTCCTGAATTAGATGGTCAGGTGTTTAATTGCCTGAGGAAGTCAAGGAACTTAATTTTGTTCTCTCTCTGCTGTATCCTCTATGCCTGAAACAGTGCCCAACTCTTACAAAGCGTTTACTGTATATTTCCTTACTCCCTATGCTATGGCGTGTCGGACAATGCGCTGAAGGCTTTACTCGAATTCTTTCCTTCAATCCTTACAGCTATCATAGATGAAGTTATGATTATTATGTGGATAACCTGAGAGGCTTAAAATGAAATAATTTAAGATAAGACATCTAGTAACTTCATAAACCAGGCCTGGAACTCAGGTGTGATTAAGAAAAGCAAGCTCTTAACCTCTGACATACTTTCTGCATTTTGGTTGACAGTCTGGTTATAGACATAAAATCTGTGGTTTTCTTCTAAATCATACAAGATATACACTATCCAGTATAATTCTTAATGTGCTTGAAAAAAGCTTCAGATGTGAGTCCAGATATCCTATTAATTTAAGTTTGGTCAATTAGAATATTATTCTCTTCAACTATTTTGATTAATTAAGTAGTTACTATAGAACAGTAAAGATTCCTGGAACTGATTATACATAAATAGATAAATGACTACTTCAAATTATGTAAGATAAATTATGTGAAACAAATGTTTTATACGTAATAAATATTCAGTGATTAAATGGATAAATGGCACAGATTGACATTCAGAATTGGTTAGTTTTATACTCCCTTTCCACTTTCCTTCTTGATCTATATTTCCAATGATCATTTTGTGAATTCTGCTTTTATCTTAAAAACAGGTAAGATATAAGCAAAATTTGAGTTTACAAATTTAGAACACTGTCACATGAGTGATATTAGCTACACATTAATTAGGTCGTGGTTATTATCAAAGAACATTTATTAAGCATTTTTAAGATTTAAGTGTAAATTACTTTACGTTAGGTGTTATATTTCCAAAAAGGTTTTGACAAGGGGGAAAGCCTTTGCAGGAGCAGAAAGTAATATTCAACTGCAGTACGTATAAATGTGTATATACATTTCCATTATGGGAATGCATTTAAATCTTGCTATAAAAACTTGCTTGGCACTAGTATATTGTAATTACCTAATTATTTGCTTAATTAAATACTTTGTTGACTAATCCAATGTGTGTTTAATCCAGAAGCAACTGTTTGGGAAGTAGTTCCCCGTCTGCAAGGACACAGTGAGATTGCTCATCATAATCAGAGCAGGGCGCTAAGCTTTCTCTGTGTCTGAGCAGCTACAGGGGAAGGAGTAGAGTTCACTCTGCTCTCTCCACTATACAATTCAGAGAAATTGAAGCTTGGTATGACCCTTCCTGCAGCAGAACCAGAGAGTAGAGAAAAAACCCCAGGCAATAGATCATCTGCGGGACACATAGAAAATAATGTCCAGTCTGTACTTCAACCACCATGTGGATTTGGATAATGGCACACAGAGATCATGATAACTCAAGAAACATTATTATTAATCTGATAGCGACTCTACAACGTAGATGGTTGAACTTTGAGTTGTGGCCAGTAGAAAATCTGAGAATTGTCTCTGACTAGTAGGAAAGCCTTGATATAAGAAACTAGTACCTAATGAATCGTAATTGGTGTGATGACGGTAGGATGATCACATGATGAAGAGGCAGATGATTAGAATGGGGACGACTTAGAAAGGCAAAGACTGAGGTACTAGCTAAAATTTTCAACAGTTTCCCAAGAAAGAGTATTAGAAGTAAATAATTAGAGTTAAATCATATTATTTAAGCCTATCAACCTACTCAAAAAATACATCAACAAATATCTATGGGGTAACTGTTGAATGCCAGGAATTGTTCTGATTGTTGAGGTTATACAGGGAGGAAAACAAAACAAACAAAATCCCTGCCCTGAATATTCCCACATACTTCATTTCAGCTGATTATTTTGATGGCTTGATTAAAAGTATGGGTAGAAAAAAGAGTTAAAAAGTTAATTTATTAGGAAAAGGTACTGCAAAAATAGGGACATAGTTCTGAGAAAACGAAGAAATATTTTACGTATTAATTTGACAAGTTTTGGTGAGAAATACTTCTGAAGGGACTGGATTCATAACTTGTTCTGTGTGAAACACAGTACCATGTATGCAGGAAAATGTAGAAAATGTGCTGGTTCCCTATGTAAATTTTACTAATAGTTACCTCACTAAAAATATAATCACTAAAAATCCTATCTCCCCAAACAGTGGGTAAGGTGAATTTCATGAAGAGCTGGGAACCAATTTTAATAAGTCAAGTTGAGGTCAAGCTTCAAAGCAAACAACTAAGACGCAGGGCCATTGACAGGCTGTCAGATTTGGTGAACTTTCCAGCAGAGTGACAGCTGGGGCTGATGATTGGATGAATACAAATTGTCTGTGGTAATGTAACACATTAGTTCCCCACTGCACACATTCTTCACATGTCTTTTTTCAAAGTTTGAAATGCTTAGGATGGCACTTTGATAATATTACTTTAAAACTAGTCAACAGATATTTATTGAGTAACACTCTATTTATGTTTCTGTCAGCTCTTCAGTGCGAAATTTCACAAAGTAGGGTAACACAAAGGTATGATAACTCAAATTTTATTGATAACTTTTCTTCTAAGTTTCTGTAATTAATACCCGTAATATTAGAGGGCTTTAAGAAAATTTCGGATCTGAAGTTCATGATCCTCTCGAGAATGTGTTCCTAAAAGCAGACTCACTGAAGAGGGAAATCATACAGCACAGGTGTATGTGCTTGTGGGCTCTGCTCTGTTCAATGACCTTTGGAGCCAAAACACGCCTACTGGGTTTTGAAAACCAGGTGACACTTTATCCATATTTATTAAAAAGTGTTGTTCATCTGGAAAGCAAATGCCAATATTTTAAAAGCTAACTTTCATATGTTTTTATTAATCAATGTATAGTGGATTAATTCTTAGCTAATTATTTTCATTGTAAGTATCAAGTACCTGAAATGTTGTGTAAAGTCAGCTTCCCACATTTTTTACGTCAGCAACTATCAACATTAGATATGGTGTTGAGGATATACAGATAAATGAGGGAAGGATGCTTTCCCAAGGTCAAGGGAACCACAACGTTGTTGGAAAGAGAGATCTGTACATTGACAATTACAATACTAGGAATAGGCATAATCGATATTATTGCTGTATCAATGTAAATGGAAGAGAGAGAGATATTCCTGGAGGGCAGTTAGGGATTTCCCCATTAAATGGTTTCTGTGACTCCTCCCCTACAACCTGGCCCTTGGGGGTCAGAATCCTGTTCTCTTGTAGCTCAGTCTCTTAGGACAATACCTGACCTGCTCAGCCAACAAAAGGAAGGAAGGAAGGGTGGGTTATGAATAAAATCTACTCTTCAGTGGACAGCAGTTTAATCAGTTCGTGTGATATGATACCTTAGGAAAATGAACCTGAGCTTCTCTTGTATTAGTTCTTATTTGTGAAATTAGTTTCTTCTGCTCTTTTCTCAAACCCAGTTTAAATTATTAATGTTAAGAGTGGAGTTCAGGCTGACATGTGATTTACAAAATTGTGTATTGATTTTTTAAAGGCTTCTTTCTTAAAGTGGAGGTCAGTTGAAATATTTTTATATTCAAAACTTAGTCATTCTTATTGGGTTATGTTACTTCCGTGATTTACTTGGTCTTTCATTTTTAAGGTATTTTCTTTTTCCTTTTAGAGCCACCGTTTCTATTTTCTTTCTTCACAAATTCAACTGTATTTTAAGTTCTTATTTGCATTGTGCTATAAGGAAATTGGTACAGTTTGTTACAGAATACAATGATACAGTGTAAAACTTGAGAGGAAATTTAAATATCATCTGTTCCACCATCTTTTAAAATGAAAAGGATGAAGCTGCGGGGGGTTGGGATTACTGGTTCAAGGTCATATCGTGTAGGGCATAGTTGAGACGCTAACTCCGGTGTCCTGAATTCTTAATTGCACTGCGTGCAACCAAAGGTCTCTACAGACCGTCTCTGAGTCAGAATGGCGCTTGAAATGGACTAATTTGATTTGACATTGTCCATGGTGCTATTGTAATTAAGTCATTCTGTGAATGGCAGTGCCTTGGGAAACATCATATAATAAAGAGTTCCAGGTAAACGTTGCAGATACCAAGCAAGGGTCCTGAAGGCTGAGTAAAATCTACTTGCCAACTTGAGTTCACAAGTAGCTTTTCATTACAATAAATGCTAGATACATAACTTGAAGTTCCATGTATATCTTGTGTCTTCAGCACACAGATGAAATCCTGTGGAAAATAATATCATCTCTATGTACTTCTAGCTAGAACGTGTGGATCAAATCTGCGTGGGCCCAGCGGTGTCATTACCTCCCCCAATTACCCAGTTCAGTACGAAGACAACGCACACTGTGTGTGGGTCATCACCACAACAGATCCAGACAAGGTAAGGCTCTCATCTTCCCCCTCTGCGTACCTGATGAAATCAACACTCTGCCTGGGCAACTGTTTACAACAAACAACCTGGTGAATGTCATGCACCCTTAAATTTTGTTGTTTTAATTGAAAATCTGCTGCTGCATTGTGTGTGTATCTGTCTACATTTGTTGCAAAGCCAGTTTTAGATTCAATTAATTCTTAGTGAGTATTCTCAGTGTGCTTGCCTCCTACTGGTTCTGGAGGTTATGTTTACGCTCTTTTTTTTTCCAGTTTTATTGTGATGTAATAGCTGACATATAACATTGTATAGTTTAAGATGTACAACATAATGATTTGGTGTGTGTTTTTAAATGATCACCACAATAAGTTTAAGTTAACATCCATCACCTCACACAGTTACACGTATTTTTTCTTGTGATGAGAACTTTTAATATCTACTCAGCAAAACTTGATGACTGATGGGTGGAAGGTGTGGAGTAAGGGGTGAGGAGCCATGGGCAGGTGGTTTTGATTCTCTTGCTTAACATTGTGTCCACATGGCTTCAAGTGCAGGTGCTGTGAGGGGGGAGGAGGAGGAGGAATCAAGAATGGCTTTGGGGTGTGTGGTGAAGCCCTGACCAGAATGGGCACAGGGTCTAGCTTCCTGGGGAGTCCTGGTGGACATGCGCTGTCCTTGCATAATTACTGATGATAATGCCCTTCTTTATTCTCCTAATTATTCCCAATTGGAGCAATAGATTCTAAGTTCTCCCTACCTCGAACCAGGGAAAGGGCCTCAGAAACCAGTCTTTTATGGGAAGAGATGATGAGTTTGGCTCTAGGCATAGTGAGAGTGAGGTGCCTGCTGTATCTCCAAGTGGGTCTCCCTGGTAGAGGTCAATTCGGAATTCCCAGGTGTTTCCTTAGCTGCTGAAACCTGGGTTGTGTGTGACATCATGCAGAGGAGACAGAAGGAGCCAAAGAGAATCCTGATGGTGGCATCATCTTTCTCTCAGGGCCAGCTGGAGGGTGGACTTGGCTCCACTGTCATGAATGGTAGTGATCTTGCAACTAGAAGTGCCACGTAGAGTTTTAAAATACTAAACTCTTGTATGGATGAAGTGGGATACCCTGGTGTTCCAACAGGGAAAGGAGTGGCTCCAAACTAAATCGTCAGGAGATTTGTGTAACTCCCTTCCAATATTTTAAAAAATCATTTAAATCCAGATTACATATGGGATAATCATAAATATTTTCCTATATGGAACATATGCCTGTATATCTGTGCTTCTATTTCTTTCCAATTGTCAACTGAAAAAAAGCACAGCCTAAAAGTTGAGGATTAGTTTATTCGGCAGATGTACTGAGGACGTAAGCCCAGGAGACAGCCTCTCATATAGATCTCAGGGACTGCTCTGAAGAGGTACGGGAGGGGCCAGGATATAACGGAGGTTTTGGGAAAAAACAGGCAGTCGGACATCCAAAGATCCCTGTTAATAAGAGAAAACCAGACCTCTCAAGTTGAGGAATTTAGCGCTTTTCTATGTGTGGGAAGATGCTAGAGTCTGGACTCAATGAAATCATTCCTTTGATACGCACCTCAACTATCTAGGGCCAGTATCCTGTTTTTCTCCAACCTGAATCCCCTCAGGGTGCAGAGGCTGGTGGCTTGATGGCCACAACATCCTTTGTTTACTGATGCAGCAGGCGACATTCTTCATCCACACTGTATATACTGGAATAATTGATATCTCTGTGCAAATAAAGGAAGCTTAGAGTTCCCATTGTCTCAACCCTTTACCTGACAGAGAGGAAGCTGAGACCCAGGGAAGGTAAGATTGCACAGCTGCTTACTCTTATTGAAGGATAAAAACACATGCGCTCTTTGCACTGCACTGTGATAGCCTCTTCGTTAGCTTTCTTCCTCCCTAAAGAAGAGTTATTTCTTTTGTAGCTATCTATTCCATTATCACTTTGACGAGAACCACAAGGAAGTGAAATAATGGGTTATTCAGTGCGTCAATAGGATATTCTTGGCTGTAGATAATAGAAGAGCTGACTAAAAGCCAGAAGTTTTAGGGAAAAACTATTTCATGCAGAGCCAGGGAGATTCCAGGTTTAATTCAGGAACTCAGTAACTTTGCTGAGGGCTCAAGTGTTTGCCTTTCTTTTCTGCTTGGGTCTCCAGAGCAGTGATAACATCCCCCTCAGGTCACAAGATGCTGCCACACCGTCACATTCAGTGGTCAGTGAAGAAATGTGGCATGTCTTTCTTAGAAATGGTAGGAATTGTCTAGAAATTCCCAGAGGCTTCCCTTCTGGTCCAATTGAGTAAAATGTCCACAATCCGGATCATGGACAGCCTGAGGAAAGAACCATCTGGAAGCCAGAGAAAGGGCCAATGGTTATGGGTAACCAGTCATGTCTGTCACATGCAGACAAGTAAAAAGGTCAAAGGAAGAGATTTTGCTTATCACCAGATTGATCTTTTGCTTTTCAAATGTTTCAGATCCCATTATAATCCTGTTTTACCAGACACCAGTGGACTAAAATTAGTTAAAACTCATTAAATATGTCCTTTGATGTTTTGAAGTTGATTTTTAAACTTGGCCAAACTGCAAAGTGACAAATGAAATTTATGCAGTTTGGGTTTATACATTTTTCTCATTATACAAGTTCACTTTTCTCTCTCATGTTTTTGTACATTTACATAGATTTTTCTAAAGACTTCATATATATTTTATTGACTCTGAACACGTAACACTTAACAACTTAAATTTCAGGAATTTTGTGTTATACTGCTTCAGAAAATTCTTTGCCTTCCTTTATTTATTTTGGTGAAATGTTCAGAGAAGAACCAAGGCTTCCTCCAGTTGATAGACTAACACACTGATCTTCTTACAAGAGCACTACTTAGTCACCTGAAGGCATCTCAATTAAGCAGAATTACCATCCAAGTTCAGCAGCAGCCATTGCCATTAAGTATAATTAGGCTTAATTTGATTCCTTGGGAGACAGTCCACATAAGGGGGTTTCCCAATGAAGCGCATGGTGATGAAGGTATATTACATATTGAGCATAAGAGAAAAGAACAGTTATGTAAAGGTTTCCAGACAGTGACTCCTGCTAGAAGCATTAACAGAATTCTAGATAAGAAGTTGTTGGTATACCTTAATTCGTTGTTTAACGTGCTTTGTAAACTTTAAGAAATAAGATTGAATAGAAATCTAAAATCAATTTCCAAATTGATGAGTCAATGAGAGATTAGTTAGTAAACTCCTCTTTTTTTGAAAGATTAACCCTCTCATGATGATTTATACTCTTTCCTGGTCTTAGGTCTGCTTTGACCATTATATAACCAAGTTCCCTGTGTCAGTTTATACCAAGTGGTAACATAAAACGGCTGATAGAAAGTAATTATTGTGGGAAGTTCATTGTGTCTCTTAGTAACATATGTTACAATTTATAGTACTGAGGGATGTCAAGTTAAAAGGAATACTAGAAATCCATTCACTTACATATGTTTATATATATACATATATAATTATCCTAATGTATATTATATTAAAACACATTATATATAATGCATATTAGAATTATATGTATTAATATAATGTGTATTATGTGTATTATATTAATATGCATATATTAGGAGAACCTGATATGTAGGCAGAAAGTTGAAAAAAAAAAACAAAGTTCCTCAAGAAGATTCAATTTAGTGGAGAAGCAGGTTTCTAAAACAATTGTTCTTGCCGAACCAGTCTAGTAGAAATTCAGTAAAAATTAACACAGTGATAAGATATTTATTAATATATTTTATTGTAAACACATTCAACAATCCGTATTTTCTCAGGTAAAACTCTTGAGGAGTCCTGTGACCAAATTCCCTAAAAGTAATAGGTGGTTAGTGAACCACAGATTATGGGAATTACTAGCAAATGCTCACAAACGTTTATCCCAGGGGTTTTCGTTGAAAGGATTAAACAGGAAGACAGCTTTCCTTGGAATCCTTTGATATATGCATATATGTGTGTGTGAGTGTTTATTTTTTTCTCAAATACATTTTGTGCTGGCATAATTTTAGTACCTAATTTTAATGTGAGCTCCTCAGAGAGTAGTATTCTTTTGGTGTTAAACTCAGGATTGAAGTGATTTAAGACATTTGAACGTTGTCTTATGTAGTTCGTCCAGGCTGCTATAACAAAATATCACAGACTAGGTGGCATACAAAAAACAACCATTTAACGTCTAATGGCTTTGAGCCCCAGTATTTCCTTACGGTGTTAACAGCACCCACCTTCGAAGGTTGTTGTGAAAAGTATAAAATCAGTGTAAAACACCTAAAACGTTGTCTTCCAAATACTAAGACAAATACCTCCTTCCTCCTCTTCCTCCCCTTGCTCCTCCCTCTTTCTCCATCTCTTCCTTTTCTTCCCTCCTCCTTCACCTCCTCCTCCTTCTCTTTATTATTATTCTTAATAATAATAAAGCTAGATTCAAAAAGACATAAATGGAACCCTGAATGGCAGGTAAAGGGTTTAAATGTGATGCTAATGGCCCAGGGTGTCAGTGTAGGGCACGGCATGGAGGGAAGGAAGGATATTATAATGCACATTATGTCTTAGAGACCATTCTGCCCACAGTCAGATGGACAGATTTGAAGGGCACAAGATCGGAAGCAGGAAACCTCAGGACTTTATTTTAATTATGAGACAATATGAACCTAAATCAGCACAACGGCATCAGACTTGGAGAGAAGAAAATGGATTTGAGAGATGTTTAAGAGATGGGTAACCAGTCACAGCAATTTATACATTTATATTGCACCTTTGATTTAATGAATAACTCAACATCTAAAGACAAATGAGAAAATTTGCTTTATGTTCAATGCTTTTAAGAAAATACAGCTGTTTATCAGAGTCCTTTTGGGGGAAGGAGCATTGACTTCTTTTATTATTCAGCGGATTTTGTACATAATTTGAAGTAACAAATTCATACAGATACAGAAAAGGCATTCATTTCAATTTACAACACTTTAAGCTGTTTAGAAATGGAATTTGAATAGATATAGTTCAATAGACTTTCTTTTCCCATTAGGGGAGTCACAGATTGGTGGAGAAGCAGAGGCTAGACACCACTGTCGGCTATAACACTGCACTAAGCATCCTTGTGTTTCCCTCACAGACACCATTCCAGCCCAAATGCCATGATGGGGTCTGTTTACTTTTCTTCTGTGTCACTTAACTCTGACAGGAAAGTTGGGTTCCTTGCCAGCTTCCCTTCACTGCACGTTAGGGGCTCCCTTGTATTCTTCTGGGCCGTCATCCTTCATCCTGTGTTATTGATTCATTACTTCGTCCTTGTCAGCTCTCCAGTATATTCCCCTCTCTGTACCAGCCCTTTTGTTGTCAGCGTCCTCCCCATCATCACTGTTTAATATGTGCAAACTCTTTCATGAACTGAGTTAGGGTCATGTGACTTTCCTTCTCAGGTCTCTGGACTTGCCCGTCCCAATATCCTTTCTTTTCTGTCACAGGGACACCTGCACTCTCTTCATTTTGCTCAGCTCTGACTCTTGACTTCTTTAGCCAAATTTACTTATTTTTATATCTCTTCTTGGCACTCAAAAGACAATAGAAAACAAGGTGTGTGCTTTTGATTTGCTTGCATTTTAAGCCAAAACCTGAATTACAGACACATGCACACTCACATACACACATGTGTACGCATGTGTATGCGTACACACACGCACACATGATGGAGACAGCATCAGCAGTGTGCAGACTGCAGTACAGAAGTGAAGAACGACTGCGGAGAGGTAGACACAGGCTTTGTGTGTAGTAATAATTGTATGTCCCCATATGCCCAGAAGAATGATGCTTGGTCCTCAGGACAGAAGGGTGGAGAAGGTTTTATATTTGTTTGTTTCTTTTCTGTTTTCTGTAAGTGGTGTGTGTGTGCTTTATGATAAACGGAGACAGGAATATCCATTTTCTTTGAGGCTCTGAGGTTCCCTAGTTAATTCTTCTGTTCCCGGTTAACTTTACACATCTTAGAAGTGGTCACCTTTTATTTTTCTTTTAATATGTATCACCTACTCACCCTTTGCATTTATATACATTTCCTTTCTTCTTTTCAGTGCTCTTCTTATTTAACACAATAGTAATTATTACAAGTAGCAAAACAAAACGTATTCATTCAGCAAATTTTTGAGCCACACACTTTTTTAAAAATATATTTATTGGCGTATAATTGCTTTACAATGTTGTGTTAGTTTCTTCTGTACAAGAGAGTGAATCAGCTATGTGTATACATATATCCCCATATCCCCTCTCTCTTGCATCTCCCTCCCACCCTCCCTATCCCACCCCTCTAGGTGGTCACAAAGCACCGAGCTGATCTCCCTGTGCTATGTGGCTGCTTCCCACTGTTTTACATTTGGTAGTGTGTATATGTCTATGCCACTCTCTCACTTTGTCCCAGCTTACCCTTCCCCCTCCCCGTGTCCTCAAGTCCATTCTCTACGTCTGCGCCTTTATTCCTGTCCTGCCCCTGGGTTCTTCAGAACCATTTTTTTTTGTTTGTTTTTTAGATTCCGTATATATGTGTTAGCATACGGTATTTGTTTTTCTCTTTCTGAGTTCTCTCTGTATGACAGACTCTAGGTCCATCCACCTCATTACAAATAACTCAATTTCATTTCTTTTTATGGCTGAGTAATATTCCATTGTATATATATGTGCCACATCTTCTTTATCCATTCATCTGTTCATGGACACTTCGGTTGCTTCCATGTCCTGGCTACTGTAAATAGTGCTGCAGTGAACATTGTGGTACATGTATCTTTTTGAATTATGGTTTTCTCAGGGTATATGCCCAGTAGTGGGATTGCTGGTTCATATGATAGTTCTATTTTTAGTTTTTTAAGGAACCACCATACCGTTCTCCATAGTGAGCCACACAGTCTTGTAGATAATTGGGAAAGAGTTACGAACAGAGAGCTAGGTCTCAAGCAGAGCAAGGTCTGCTTGCATGGAGATGCCACAGCAGAAGGAAGAGGGAGAGACTCAGCCAACAGCCCAACTCAATAAAATGTATTCAACTGGTGACCGGGAATCTCATGACAATGAAACAGGATGGAGAAATCATTTATTGTGGATATTTAGACATTTATAAAATAAAGTTAAACTTTGTATAATGCTTACCACCTAGACGTAACCCAGACGTATATTTTTGTTTTAATATATGGTCTTCTGTTTTTTAATGTACACACATCCTGATTTAGCAAAAAATGAGGTCACACTCTAAAAGCTTTTATGTCACCCTTTTAAAGGACAAAGGGAAAAGTGTCCACAAGTAAAGTGGAGGAGGCTGTGTGTTTTTTTTTTTTCTTTTTTTACGATTAGGTTGGCGAAAAATTTCCTTTGGTTTTCAAGTAAAAATAAAAGACACATTTTTCATTTTCACCAAGAACTTTATTGAACAATGTATTCACCCTTTTGTTCCACTACCTTCTGCCATCTTTCAGGAAACTTCATAATTCCATCTTCCCAAAATTTCTTATCTTTTTGAGCAAAGAACTGTTCCAGGTGCCTTTTACAGTCTTCCAGGGAATGGAAATTTTTTCCATCAAGAGAATTTTGTAAAGACCGAAATACATGGAAATCTGAAGGTGCAATGTCTGGTGAATACGGTGGATGAATCAGAACTTCCCAGCCAAGCTGTACAGTTTTTGCCTGGTCATCACAGAAACACGCGGTCTTGCATTATCCTGATGGAAGATGATGATGCGTTTTCTGTTGACTAATTTTGGATGCTTTTCATTGAGTGCTGCTTTCAGTTGATCTAATTGGGAGCAGTACTTGTTGGAATTAATCCTTTGGTTTTCCGGAAGGAGCTCATAATAGAGGACTCCCTTCCAATCCCACCATATACTCTATACTCAACATCACCTTCTTTGGATGAAGACTGGCCTTTGGTGTGGTGGTGGTGGTTCATTTCGCTTGCCCACGATCTCTTCCGTTCCACGTTATTGCACAGTATCCACTTTTCATCGCCCGTCACAGTTTGTTTTAAAAATGGAACGTTTTTGTTATGTTTAAGTAGAGAATCACCTGCGGAAATACGGTGAAGAAGGTTTTTTTCACTTAACTTACGTGGAACCCAAACATCAAAGTGATTATCACAACCAAGCTGGTGCAAATGATTTTCAAAGTTTGGTTTGGATCTTTTGAGTACGTCGACTGTCTCCCACGTGGTATAACACTGATTGCTCTCAGTTAATGTCTCGATTTGATCGCCGTCAACGTCAACTGGTCTACCTGCCCATGGAGCATCATCCAGCGAGAAATCTCCAGCACGAAACTTCGCAAACCGCTCCTGACACGTTCAATCAGTCATAGCACCTTCTCCATATATACTGCATAAATCTTTTTACGCGTTTCAGTTGCGTTTTTACCTTTCTTGAAATAATAAAGCGTAATATGCTGAAACTGTTGCTTTTTTTCTTCCATCTTCAACATTAAAATGGCTACGCAAAAATTCACCAATTTTGATAAGTTTTTTTTAAAGGCACGCTGATGTGACAGCTGTCACAATACAGTCTAACAAAATTGTTTTGAATGAAGTTAAAGAGAACTAAGCGCTACTAGAGCCATCTTACGGAAAAAAAACAAACGAACCTTTTGGCCAACCCAATATCTTAAATTGGAAATAGCTTACCTTCATACTCTAAGCATTTCAACTGAAGGCAGGAGAAATGGTCAAATCTCCCAAAATAGAGGAAAAAAATTCCACAAACAGTAATAGATTTGTGTGACCAGTTCATGACTTGCTCAGAGCTAAAATTAAACTTTGTATCTTTTTTTTTTTTTTTTTTTTAATTATTTATTTATTTATTTTTGGCTGTGTTGGGCCCTCGTTTCTGTGCGAGGGCTTTCTCTAGCTGCGGCGAGCGGGGGCCGCTCTTCATTGCGGTGCGCGGGCCTCTCACTAGCGCGGCCTCTCTTGTTGCGGAGCACAGGCTCCAGACGCGCAGGCTCAGTAGTTGTGGCTCACGGGGCTAGTTGCTCCACAGCATGTGGGGTCTTCCCAGACCAGGGCTCGAACCTGTGTCCCCTGCATTGGCAGGCAGATTCTCAACCACTGCGCCACCAGGGAAGCCCTCTTATTTTTAAGAGTTTTTAAATCTTGTTTGCCTATTTCTTAATGGCACAAAGCATAATGGTGCATCTTAGGAATCTTGACTTGAATGAAATAAGTTTTCATCTTTTGCAGGCAAGCCTCTTTCTACAGCATCTTTGAATTTCCAGTCTCTTGCGTGGTGGATGGCGTACAGTGAGGACCATTTGATGTTAATAAGTAGCTAAGACAATGGCCAGGAGCGTGTTGTTTTCTATCACTAACGAGGCGGAGAAAATAGTGCCATAATTCTTAGGGATATAGTTATCTCCAAGCCACCAGTCCCACAAATCTACATGTTATTTAGGTCTTAAATATGGCCAAATATAGTGTACTAATATGTTTCCATACAAAGAAAACATTATGCTCTTAGCAACATCTGTTGCATGTAACACAAAAGGTGCATTTGTTGCTATTAAACTTGGTTGTGGGTAATACTTTGCAAGCAGTTGGCTTTCCCATATTTTGTTGCTTTCATTAGGCTGTTTTGTATATTTGATGATGCCTGTTACGCAGCGGTTCCCACCAATATTCGGACTTAAGAAGAGAATATTCCAGAAGTCTGGAGAGGTCTGGATACTGTGTTCTTCTGTCTTCACAATCCTCTAAGTGATGCTTTGATGTGTGTTTTTGAAAGACTGTGTTTTGACCTGGGAATTGCTTTCACGGGTTTGCACTGCAGTGTGAAGCACGCTGAGGGCTGTCTACACTGCAGAGTGAGCCCCTGGCGGGTGATGGGGGTGCGGAGGGAGGGAGCCACACCCATTATACCCTCTGGTTGTCTCTCTGTGGTCACATGCTGGGAAGTTGTACTTGAAACTGAATAAACCTCCCAGGTAGCAGAAGTGGACTAAATCACAGCTTTCTTTTTTTTTTTTTTTTTTTAATTAATTAATTAATTTATTTTTGGCTGTGTTGGGTCCTCGTTTCTGTGCAAGGGCCTTCTCCAGTTGCGGCAAGCGGAGGCCACCCCTCATCGCGGTGTGCGGGCCTCTCACTATTGCGGCCTCTCCTGTTGCGGAGCACAGGCTCCAGACGCGCAGGCTCAGTAGTTGTGGCACACGGGCCCAGCCGCTCCGCGGCATGCGGGATCCTCCCAGACCAGGGCTCGAACCCGCGTCCCCTGCACTGGCAGGTAGATTCCCAACCACTGTGCCACCAGGGAAGCCCACACACCTTTCTTTTAAAGGTGCTCACAATGGAGAAATGGAATTATTATTATTTTTATTAACAGCAGGCATATCCAGCACCTGCTTCACTGTTTTTGTGGCTTCCTCGAAGTCAATGGAGTGATTTTGAATTTTTCTATTTGTAACATTTGTTTTGCTGTTGTTGAGAAGAAGACATTTTATTTGACGCGTTTTACTAGAGGACTGAACCAATTATATCATCTCACAGGATCCCTTCTAAATTCTCACATGATGAACAAGAGCTCGTAATTAAATATTTCATGTTTATAAAATCCATTTAGGGCACTTATGATTCTGAATCATTCCAGTATCTGGTGGGTATTGTGAATAGTCTTATGTACACTGTATATTTGGAATAATACAGATTTTGAAATATCTAGAGCATAACGTCGTTAGCTACATTCTTATCTTACATGCTTTGTCCTTAGTCTGGATTAAAATCACCAGTTTCAATATTCTCCCATTTAACATTGGGAGAACATGATCCATTCAAATATTTGCTTTATAGAAACAGTTTTACTGTCACATTTGACTGACTTGCAGAGTCCTATACAGATACAGTATGATTAAAATGCTCAACTATTACCTATTTCATAGAAAAATGGCTGGCATGTGTATATAGATAATGAAATGAATGGAAAATAAAGAGAAAATTTAAATTATGATTGGCACATATTTGAAAAAAAACCCTCACATTTGAATTAAAAGTTTCCAGAAGCAAATGTATATATACATATATATTTTTTTAATGTATATGTAAAACAGATTTATCTTGATGTAGGATTAAAGTAAATGAGCTACAATTATGTACAGTCTTCAGTGAAGCAGGCTTTTAATAAGTCCCTTCAGATGTGGAATTTTCCAGGTGGAGCTCAGGTATACAACTTAAATCTGAGACACTGTGCCTCTGCCCTCCAGCCTCACCAGAGCTCCCCCTGCCCGCACCAGCTGTCAACAGAGATGGGCCCTTTGGGAGAATTGGCTGAATCCTCAGGGGTAACATTGGGCTGTGGATCACACCAGGTACACCCTGGTTACATCTCGAGAACAGAATGAAAACCTCCATGTAGCTCTGCCTTGAAGCATCTCCCCAATTCTGTCACTTGCTTCTGGGCCCCCAGCCACACACTGTGTCCCAGTTAGGCAGCACCCTTCGTGTTCTCCTCCTCCTGCTCTGAAACGTCTCCCTCTTCTCTGCTGTGATCTGACTCCGGTTGTGTAAGCTGATCTGATTTTTTAAGAAAATTATGCCATATTGACAATAGATAATTCAATCATTTTTCAAACTCCCTGTGTCAGTGTCTTTTTTAAGTTTCCAATAATTCCCTCCGTCTTTCCTTCCAAATCATAGCGCAGTTTTCCCCACAGGTAGCCCTCCCCTGCCACAGGAAATCACATCTCTGTCTCTTAGAGATTAGGAAGGATTCACTTCCTCCATGTAGAGAAGCTCTTTGTCACTCATCGCTCTAAGATTTTTGCCATGTCAATCAGTAATTCAGAACGCAAGTCAGTGAAATCTCTGTTTTGTCCAAGCATGTGCCATAAATCTTTTCCGTTTGAGACTTGTCATGTCGCTGCCTCTGTGGGATTCGGGAAGTCTGTCCTCAGGTCCAACAAGGATGAGCCTCACTCTTCAGTATCTCAAGTCTGGAATTTGCAGAGTGGGATGACCAGGAGGCCTAGGCCACCATCAGTGTACTTGTATTACAAAGAATGTCCTGTCTGTGCCAGTCACTGACTTCAGCATAGAAGTGCTGTGACACACGGCCCTGAGTGCTTCTTATCAGTCATGTCTGTAACATAGAATAAAATACCATCCTGTGGTTTATTATCAGTCCCGAGCTATGAGGAGCATAATGTATCATCAAGAAAAACTTCTATATCTTTACTTAAAAAAGTCTGAAAACAGAGCTCTCCCAATATAGTAGTAATGATTAGAGAAGTAAAGGATGTTAACAAACTTGGTTATAATGAAAAGCATATATTCAGTAAAATCTTTTTGTTCCCCCGAGTTCCCACAGGGTAGATTAGCTTCTTTCATTCACGGCATCCTGAAGCATTTACCCACCACATCTACCCGAAGACAGCCAATGTGTATTGGCTTTCATAATTTATTCATTTATTGGAATTTCCAAATATCTCAAGGATGGGAGCCGGTAGGGGATACTACAATACAGAAAAAAAGTGCCAGAAGATATTAGCTAATATTTACTGAGAAATTAACTTGTTCTAGAAACTGGAAGAAACTGTGTTCATTATTTTACTAAATTCTTAAAACGTGTGCCACAGGCTCTATTATTATTTCCTTTTCAAAGATAAGAAAACTGAATCACAGAGAGGTTAAGTCTACGTTTTTAACCACTTACCTTAAGCAGCATCAGCTCTGAAAACATGATGAGAATGGTAATTAAAGTTAGATGAGTTTTATCCTGACAGACAGGCAGCCGGAGAGCTTTGAGAAACAGACCCTCCTGTGTGATCTGAAGAGGAGGAGTCACGTGAGATGCCATACTCCAGTTTTCACAAAAGAAGCGGAGACTGAAGCATCTAATGCAGGCTACATATGCCCGATGATTTGGTTTATTTACTCATTTAGAATGAGTCTTCATAGGGTGTCTGTGTGTGACCGGTCTAGGGCCCAGGACAGAGTACGTTTGGCCCCTCATAGGACTTACTTCTACATGAAATGAGAGGCAAAGAGGTAACATGATTTCGGGTGGTGACAGGTGCCTTGGGAAGCAAACAAACAAGTAAATAAATCGGTAAAACTGAGCAAAGAGATGGAGACTGATGGGGTCCAGGTGGTGGATTTTCGGTGTGGTGTATGGACAAGGTCGAATGCTGGGCTCATGCGATGGGGGTCATTTCTGCACCTCTTCTCTGCCCTTCACAATCTTCTTCATCTAGGTGTTCACAGAGTCCTTAAACATTCTTAAGTTTGTCTTTATTTTATACAGTTAATCATTTTGTAGCATTTCCCCCAAGCTTTCACAATAGTCCCTTCCTGTAAGAGAACCATGTGTTGTGACAACATGAGGATTTTCTGTTGTGAACAAGAGTCAAACCTCCCATGAGGTCAACAGTTGGGCACCATCTGTATAGTTGCCAGCACAGTTTCTCTAACATCCTTTATTTCAGGATAGGAGTACAAACCTTTAAATACATCTTGGGCTTTGCTTATTTAAAGCACCTGTTACAGCAGAAAACATATTCTTGAATTTTACCACCGTTTACGTTTGTTAGTGAGATCTGTTGACTAGTAACCTGTTGGACAGGCTGTTTCTCTAGTTTCTTGTAGAAGTCCTCCTCAGCATCGCGTGCCGCGCCATCAATGTGTTAACCGGAGGTACCATTTTAACATTTGGGAGAAGTCTCCTTCCCGATTCTCACACTGCATCTTATCCTGGAATCCCACTCTGCACTTACTGTAATTCTTCATGCTGAGTTATTAAAGTTTCACCAACTGTTTGTCCTTTCTGGTCAATAAATTCTGCTATTAAATAACTTGCTTCCTGAGCCTTTTCACCAACGTGACTTTTTTTCCCACCAGAGTGTTCCTCTATTTGAGATTACAGTAGCCGTTTAAAATAATCAGCACCATTACCTGTCAAATGGCTGTGATTTGCAGTTAAGGGTCTTCAAGTTTGCTGAAGTCAGTGCTGTGTTTGTAAGTTGTTTCCATGTACAATGCGCAGTGAATAGGACAGCTTGGATCCCCTGTGTAAAATGATGACAAGTGGCTTTCATTATAAAGACAAAATTCTTTTGTATCCCATGTTGCATTGAGTGCAGGGAATTGATACAAAAGAAGGTAGTTCTTTATCACTGACCTTATCAGAATTGTCTGTAGGGTTAGCAAGCTCCTCTTCTGTTTCATACCTCATCTTTAGAAATCACATCAGGCCATCGGATGTGTGTGCATGACGTAAATGGTAGTAACATATAAAACACAAATGAGCAGATTGGGAAAATATAACAACTTCACAGTGCCGTTTACTTGTAAACCTACACAGTCCACATTTGACAACATATATAGCATCAGCAAAGGGTAGTTGGGTGATGGAGCATAAAAATTCCTTCTTTGGGACTTCCCTGGCGGACCAGTGGTTAAGACTCTGTGCTTCCACTGCAGGGGGCACGGGTTCGATCTCTGGTCAGGGAACTAAGATCCTGCGTGCCACGCGGCACAGCCCAAAAAAAAAAAGAAAGTAAAACCAAAAACCCATCCTTAAAATGAAAATTCTGTTTAATATTTATTTGCAAAGTAGAGTTTACTTAATTTGTTGGCAACACATTAAGGGAAGTTCTGGCAGGTAATTCAGGGAGGAAGGGAATACATACCTGTGTGGCTCTCACCACGTATCAGCAGCCTCCCCAGGCTCGAGTCAGAAGACATGAGAAGATTCAACCAAAACAACGAGGTCTTATGGTGCATAGATCTGGGTGCTTCCGGTCCACTGACAGAATTCCTCACAGGCTTTCCAGTCGTACCATCACCATCAGCATCGGCATTGTGGGCTGAGGAAAGGTCAGAACACAATGCTCATTTATCTTCTGTCACACTTGCACTGTGGATGCCAGTTTAAGAAACCCAGGTATTAAATTGTGCCATGCAAGATGCTCTGATCATTCAGATGGATTCAGTGAAAATAGAAAGGAAGATACAGATTTGAGAGTTATTCCGGAATTAAAATTAATAAGATGTCACAGGCAGGAGTCAGGGAGAGAGATCATGTCTTTAGAAATTCCTTCGACAGTGTATACCTGAGTGCCTTACTGAAAAAACAAGATTTAGAGACCCTGAAATACAGTCATTCTCTACGTTTCTCACGTCCTCCCCAGTCCATGTTCCTTGAGGGTCAGTTCTACCATCTTGGTGACCACAGAGTAAAACTGCTCCTCCTCCTGGATCTGGGACATCCAGCCACAGATTTCAGAACCCCGCCAGACTTTCATTTCCCAAACTACTGGGCCCATCCCAAAGAGGGGAATGCCCTTACTCATAAGTGAACAAGGGCATGAATGGAAGGAGTTTGTCTTGCTTAGTGGGGTTGAAATTTCTTGTGATATTTCCAGTTAGAAATGGGGAATATATTTTCCAGGAGAAGGAAGCATACACTACAGAAAGCACGGTAGGGAATACTGTCTGGTTCTAGTACACACCAGTAAGTTGTGTATGAATTGCAACAACCTACGAGGACTTGCCTGGAACATAGCCGTCATTGAGTATTGAGTCCATGAAAAATTAATTCCAACTTTCCAGGGCCCAATTACAGTCACATATTGGATTGCAAACCATTAAAATCTGAGAATATCTGTATTTTAGTCAGACAAGAAGCTTACCTAAAAGTGAATTTTTTGATCCAAATGTGTAAGACTATAACCTATTGAGATGATAAATTAAACCAGTATTTGTATGATATCTGTCTTCCATTCTAAATTACTTTCCATTGTTAAATAAGTTAAATTGTTCTACAAAAATAAAGACTATAGCTATGTAGTCTAACCTTTCAGAAGAATTTAAATATTGCATTGTTAAATGTGAGACTAGTTCATTTTAGTGTATAAATTCTTGAGGATATTTTCTTTCTTATAGAAATGGCTGTTTAGGTTTCACAGATTTTTCCTTAATACAAGAATACATTAAGTACTGGAAGAAGACTACTATTTTATTTAATAGAATTCTAGAGACAATGGAACCTTGAAAATTATTACAACCACCTCCATCTTTAAAATAAAAGAACATATGTGTATAAATATACATACACACAATATTTTTACTTCCTACTGTGTGCTAGAAATGAGGCCATTCACTGCACTAGATTGTAAGGAACTAGTGAGAGGTAAGATCTACTAGGGTTTGTCCTGTGTTAAGGTCATAGACAAAGATCATTTTCACAGAATAATATATTTTAAAATTAGCTTTATACTACCCTGATAAATTTCCCTGAGGGAGAAAAAGAAAAGAAATAAGGATCAAGGTGACATATGAGGGAACAGAGAAGTAATATATTTTAATTACTTTCAGATTAAACTTATGGTATTGATTTACAGAACTATCCATATTTACTGACGAGAGTCCTAGGGCATCTTGGACTAGTACATTTCTGGATAACCCCTTCTTAAAATTGTTTCTCTTTAGGAAAAAAATCTCTTCTAAAGTTTGGCTATATTCCCTGTCTCAGGACCCTCTCCTGGTCTCCCTGGAGCCCAGCCCAGCCAAACTCTTGCCCCTCCCACCGGACCAGAGACCTGCAGGCAGGTCTGCAGTGGCCGCCCTGCTGTCAGGATGGATGGCCAGTTCTCAGTCCCCCTCCTCCCTGACCTGCTGTCCACGCTGGACCCTCCGCTCGGGAGCACTTCCCTCACTGCCCACCTGGACCCAGGTTCTCCTGTCTTACTCTTCCTGCCTCCACCGTTCCTCTCTGATGCCACGTGGTGTCCCTCACCTGTAACTGTCATTGTTCTCAGCATCCTCCTGGTCCTCTCCTCTCTCCATCTCTACTCACTCTAGCCCCGTACTTGAAATACTATAATCCGCATGTTGACCTCTTCCAAGTCTCTCTCTAGTCAGATTTCTCCTCTGAACCCCAGATACACATATATAATTGTCTCCCTCTCCATTTACATGTTCAATAGGCATCGCAAACATAACATGCCCCAAAACAAAACTCTGGATTTTCTCTCCAAAAATTGTTCCCACCATCTTCTTAGAAAATGGCAATTGCTTCTTTCAGCTGCTTAGGATAGAATACTTCAGACTCTTTTTTTTTTTTTTTTTTTAATAATTACTGTTTTTTGTTTGTTTGTTTATTTTTGGCTGCGTTGGGTCTTTGTTGCTGTGCGCAGGCTTTCTCTAGTTGCGGCGAGCGGAGACTATTCTTCCTTGCAGTACGCGGGCTTCTCATGATGGTGGCTTCTCTTTGTTGTGGAGCACGGGTGCTAGAGCGCAGGCCCAGTAGTTGTGGTGCACAGGCTTAGTTGCTCCGCAGCATGTGGGATCTTCCCAGGCTAGAGCTCAAACCCGTGTCCCCTCATTGGCAGGTGGATTCTTAACCACTGCGCCACCAGGGAAGGCCCTTTAGAATCATTTTAAACATTCATCAGCAAACCCGGATATATATATATATGATTCCAAATGAATGTCTTGCCTTAAACCCTCTATTTCCTAAAATACCGTTCCTAAGTGGTATTTTCAAGTGTAATAATACTGTGAGAACACTATTTCAGTATTTGATGTTGTATGCTGCACAGGAATTCTGGAAGAATTTGAACAGGATATTTTAGATTGTGGCTACTTTAAAAATTCTGGAAGAATTTGAACAGGATATTTTAGATTGTGGCTACTTTAAAATTCAATAAACATCTCAGTATTTGAAATATATATATATGTGTGTGTGTATATGTATGTATGTGTGTGTGTGTATATATATATATATATATATATATATAAAACCTCTGCCCATCATATCCAATACCCAACACTCCACCCACCATCTCTGCTGTTAATTGTAAGAAAGGTCTCAGCAGCCACATGTTTTGCTTCGCCTGGGTTACTGAAATTCTCTCCTGCCTGATTTCCATACCTCTGTTCTTGCCCTTGTTCATTCTGTTCTCCGCACAGAAACTACAGTGATTCTTTTTTTTTTTTTTTTTAATAAATTTATTTATTTATTTATTTTTGGCTGTGTTGGGTCTTCGTTTCTGTGCGAGGGCTTTCTCTAGCTGCAGCAAGTGGGGGCCACTTTTCATCGCGGTGCGCGGGCCTCTCACTATCGCGGCCTCTCTTGTTGCGGAGCACAGGCTCCAGACGCGCAGGCTCAGTAATTGTAGCTCATGGGCCTAGTTGCTCCACGGCATGTGGGATCTTCCCAGACCAGGGCTCGAACCCGTGTCCCCTGCATTGGCAGGCAGATTCTCAACCACTGCGCCACCAGGGAAGCCCTACAGTGATTCTTTTAAAAGTCAGTTTGTATTACTCCTCTGCTCAAACCCTCCAGTGGCTTGTCATCTCACTCAGCGCAAAATCAGACGTCCTAATGATGGTCTCCGGGCCCTTGCATGGACGCCCTTACCTCTCCTCTGTCTCACACCGTGCTGCTCCCACCTCACACTCTGCTTCAGCTCACCGGTTCCCTCCAAGTTCCTCAAGCACATCAAGCAGCGGCTTTTGCCTTTGCCCTTCTCTCTGTCTGAAATGATCTCCTCTTAGACGTGTGCAGGCTTGCTGGCCACGCCCTGCTGATGTCCATGCAGCAAAGCCTGCTCACAGCAGGCACACCCATTACCCCAGGCAGTGTTCCTCCCTGGACCCTGCCACCACGGACATACACATAGTCACTGGGTTGTTTACTGCCTCTGTCCCTGCACTAGAAGGGCAGGGACTGTGTCTGTTCTATTCACTGCTCTAGAGCCATCCTTGGATGGTACCTGGAACATAGCAGATGCTTGGAAGTATTTGTGGAATGAAATCGTGATTGGATACTGATCTTCAGAGTTGTGAGGGGGAAAAAGGAAACAAAATAATACGGAACTTATGCTCACTTATTTCACTTAGCACAGTGTCTTTCAGGTCTATCCGTGTTGTCACAGATGGCAGGATTTCCTTCTCTTTTAAGGTGGAATGATAATTCCATTGTATGGCTGGACCATGTTTCCTTTATCCATCATCTGTCAGTGGACCTTCGGGTTGCTTCCACATCTTGGCTGTTGTGAATAATGCATGATTCCTCTAACATGAGGCATCTGAAATAGTCAAGGTACAGAAGTAGACTGTATCTTCGGTTGTTACAATGGTTTAGGGAATTCTTGTTCAATGGGTTACGGTTCTCCAAGATGAGTAAGTTTCAGAGATCTGCTGGATGACATTATGCCTGTCGTTACCAATAAGATATAGGGCATTTAAAAAACAAAACAAAACAAAACAAAATTTGTTAAGGAGGTATATCTCATGTTGTGTTCTTACTACCAAAAAAAGGGGATATGAGGAAACTTTTGGAGGTGAAGGATATGTTTATTACCTTGATTATGGTGATGGTAACACCAGTATATACCTATAACCAAAGTCACTAAATCATCTAAATTAATTATGTGCAGGTTTTTTGTACCAATTATACTTCAGTAAAGCTGGAGAAAAACAATGTTTAAATAAGAAACTTAGGACAGTATCTGGTAAGTATTAGTTGATTAATAAGGCCTGAGTATCAATGTCAAGGTCAATTAGAACCCTTAGGATTGAAATGTTTCCTAATAGCACAACTTTAAAGGAATTTCCATAGGAAATAAAAGAGTATGTGCTGATTTTTTGAAGGATGTGTGGCAAAGTAAAATAAATAGTATGTGTGCCTATATGCAGAAGTAGGTGATTAGGAATAAATTTCAACTTTAAAAAATGGTATTAAGCTATATGTGAAAATAAAGCCTTTATTTTTTAAGGATGTGGCACCGTTCAGTATCTGGCACCAGTGTGGTACAAAAGCTCTAGTTATTTATAACAGAAACTGTTAGCACCGAATTTAATTAACTCCCTTTGCTGTGTTGCCAAATGAGAACGTTGCTTTGTATGGAAGTTAAGTCGCGAGATGTTGGTTAAAACTCAGAGTTTAATAAGCCCAAAGCATTGGAGTAAGGCATTTTTCCCAAGGTTAAACGGTCCTTGTTTAATTTAGTTTAGTTCAGATTAATTTCCAAGTGTGAAAACTCTGAATGCGGCAAACAAGTTCACAAACAAGTCTAACCGGAGACAAATCCAGTTAGGAGAAAACACCATGTAATGTGGCACAGAACTGCAATCACCAGGGGGTACAAACACTGTTTCATCCTAGAGGCACGTATAAGAAAGGTTTAGAAGGTTGATTCTAGGAACAATTTATGAGAAACAGAAGTTGCTGTCTATGCATGATGGGACTGTATCTGAATTATAGGAGGTCATTTTCTAAGTCCATTTGTTTGAGGAAAATTATCCACTGGATGTCCAAGGTCATTCAACACATCTTCCGTTTTCCACCATTTTCTAAAGGTGTTTTTCTCTGCTTTTATTTTCCTTTGTATTAAAGAAATGGCCAGAGATTCTTCCTTTCAGAGTGTTAACATATTTTTAGTTTTAACTGTCACAGTCCGACACTTTATCTGGTGTTATAAGTGTGCATCAGGATCACCCGATGGTAAAAAGAGCTGCTTTGGAGATTTGGAGTTAGGCAGAGCTGTGTTAGAATTCAAGTCCTGACCAAGTTCCATCACCTCAGGTCATGCTTTCATGGGCGTGTACAAATGAGAATCTTTGCGGGTGTCATCCATATAAGGATGTGTCTAGCACTCCTGCTATATGCCCTGCACTGTTTTAGGAAATAAAGATTTGGACATACACAAAATATACATATGCACTGTCATCATAACTTATAATCCAGTGGAGGAAGTCATAAACCTGGAAACAAATAACAAATACATTTTGGCAAGGAGATAAAACCCGGGACAGAGAAAAGCCTTGGGGGAGGGAGCCAACTCCATCTAAGTTAGTCAAGGAGGCTCTCTAGGAGAAAGTGAGGGGAAGGGCCATTATATACACAGGGCAGCCTAGCGGAGGTGGGGGTGGGCAGAGACAAAGTAAGTGCAAAGGCCCTATGGCCAGCAGAGCTGGGAATGTTAGGGGGAAGGAAAAATGGATGTTGTTGTCCAAGGTGTCGGATGATGGGTTGGGCAGGAGTGATGGAGGAAGGGGCGGCTCTGTTGGCCTTTGGGCTAAGGGGTTTGCACTTTATCCTAATTGCAAAGGGAAGCTGCTGTATTATTTTTAGAATGGGTGTACTCTGATTAGATAGGAGCCTTACACAGATTTCTCTGGCTGTTATGTGCAGAACCGAGTGTGGATGAGGCAAGAATGGAGGGAGGGAGGACAACAGGAAGACTGTTTGACTCCAGGGTGGGGGCACGCAGGTTCTTAGTGCAGGTGGATTCATGCAGAGGCCTTGTGACCAGCAAAGAGCCGGCAGCACTGTGGAGGAGCTGGATGTGGGTGTGAGGGAGAGAGCAATCAAAGTTGGCAGGATTTCCACGTTGATAGAGGGGACAAAGCCAGGCTGACAACATACAGATGGAGCTGCGGACCTCTGCTGGGTGATGGGGGACCGGGGTGAACTTGAGTGCAGGTACTGTCTCAGGTGAGCCCTTGCTGCTCAGGTCCAGCTGGTGGCTGCCCCGTGGGAATGCAGTGATGGCTCTGGCTAACCCATCTCTTGACTTTTCGAGGGAAGTTGTAAATCTAGGAATTCACGTGTAATCCTCATTTTCAGGTGTTCTTTTAGAAACCTGAAGCACTCTGCTTTTAAGACTGTGCAGGTAGGATCGGGCCATATGGACACCGCTTTTGCACACGTAGCATTAAAAAGTGCTGAGCACAGTATCTTATACAAGCGTTCAATTCTGTTTTTCTAACAAGGATACAATAAATGTCAGACTACATCATTACCCTTAGTGAATAAACAGCTTTAACAAAAGAAATACTCATTATTCCATATCCAAGAAAAACAAAAGGAACATCAATGATGAAACATGGGAGAGGAAGCTGATGCATTAACTAGAAAGTATTTACTGAATCTATAACATCTGACCAAGTTTGAGCCAAGTGATAAGGGAGGAGACATCTTAAATTGGTTAAATTTTGTTTATGTCTTGTCCTAAATTTCCAGCTACTGTGGAATAGTTAAAACATTTTTATTTTTGATGATGTGTGAAGTGATATATAACTTGCAAATATAAAGTAGTGCAGATCAATCTGGAATCTGCCTGAAAAAAAGTTGTTCCATGGATGTCATTAAAGGAAATGCAATTCCCATCATTACATCATCACCATGGCACAACTATCTAAAACAACAAGATGTTCATTTTTTAAAAAAAAGATTAGTAAGTAGGGGATTTTCCACACGTTTATGAACCATTGCCTCAAATTCCTGAGGAAATAATTTTAAATATTTTTATCTACGTTGCAGTTAGCTAGCATACCACGCAAGGTCAATTTCTGGAATGCAGTGGGTGTCTATAAACGGTATCATTGCCTGACACCTGATGTTGTGTAAAACAAGCACGGAGCAACAATAAAATCTCGCACAGGTGTGATGGGAAGATTAGTCACATAAAAAGGAAAGGACTTGACTCACTGTTCCGCAATACGACATTGCAAAGCTTCTCAGTAAATCCTGACCAGGGCTAAATCGGACTTTCTTCTCCACGTGCGTTTCTGGTCTGAACCACAAAACACTCACGATGATCTGGATGACTGTCCCTCGCCTCCCCCATGGATGGCACATAACTAGTACCGTTCTAGATGCTGAAGAGGGCAGCTGATCCGTTAATACGGTGGACACCTTGGGACATCGGGGCTCAAGTCTCACATGTAAGATGGGATGAGAAACTGCTCTGAGGGTGAAGATTTCCTTTCTCCTACTTAGTGACAACATTTCTGACCACTAGATGGTAGTGACAGTTCACACTTCTGATGTATAGTTTTTATTTGCACTAGGCTTGTGAAGATTATAACCACCATTTTTTGAGTTTCTACTATGAACCAGGCTCGTCCTGACTTTGATGCTTATCCCATTGGGGAAATTACGTAACCCCCAGTAATCAAAGAGGAAATCTTTGCTCAGTGTCACTCAGCCCACAGATGACATGTCTTCTGACTCTAAGCCCACTCACTCTTCCATTTACACATGGCAGACTCAACAGTGATGGAATTTCAACAGCCTCCCTTATGTGTTTACATTAATTGAAACCAGAAGCTGCCATTTGAAATACGTTTCAAAGAAATTAATTGGAAAACTTAAGAACAGGTAAACATCATACACACACACTGATTAACTCAATTCATTTAAGGTTTATATTGATGCTTCCAAATATGAGAAGCATACCTGCCTTTCTCTGGTTCTCTGTGTATGTCTGCTGAAAGTCATGTGCTTTGTTATTTAAATATAGCTTCAGGCTCTCAACATCAGAGCTTTGTATAACAATAACAACAGCAATAATAATATCTAACATTCATTGACTGTTCTGTTCATGGCAGACCATTTATATATATAAATTATCTCATTTAACTCTCACAGGAATCCTCACGAACTCTAATAATTCCCTTTTACACATAGGCACAGTGAGAAGTAGAGTAAGTTTGCCAGGATCTCACATACTCTAAGAAAGGGTTGTGGGATTCAAACCTACATTAACTTATTCTAAAGCCATTGCACTGGATTATAAAACTGGCTGTTGCACACAATCCCACTGCCATGAATTCCTGTCTCTATTGTCTGGATCAAGCCCATTACTGGGTCCCCAGAGAGGGGTAAAGACACTGAAACCAAAATGTCCTTCTGCCAACTGATCTTTGCTCCATTAACAAACAGCCATCTCATGAGAGGATGTGCAGTAGGATTAAGATCTGGAGCTTTATAGCTGGACAAGCCTGAGTTCAAATCCTAGATGCTGTTACTGTCTACCTCTGATGGTCCGGGTTCCCCTCACCTCTCTTTGATTCCAGAAAGAAGGATGTTAATAATGAGTTCTACTTTACAGGGCAATTGTAAGAATTGAAAATAATATGCAAACCGCAGAGCCCAGCCCGTGGCACATAGTAGGAGCTCATGCTGATATTTCTGTTACTACTGTTGCTATGAATTTTACATTGGAAAAATCGATCTACTAGGATACTTTGGGGGAGGAGCCCTGTATTTGGAAGAATACTTCTTCGAGCAGTTTGAGTTAGAAGCTGAAGCCGTATGTGCAGGATGTCTCCAAAATTCCAGCAAAGGTAGAGACACTGATCTGCCTTCAAGAAAGAAAGAGCATTTTGGTGGCTTCCGTCAAGGGGCTTGGAGAGAGGGGTAGGTGAGGAGGTAGAGTGGAGGGTACAGGGGTCGTCCCAAAGGTCCTTAAAATCTCCAGGTAAGTTACACTGTGCATGTTGAAGGAGTTTGCTTTGCAAAAACTGAGAGAGAAATTCCCACCCAGATTAGTGTATGGCCAGCGTTCATTTTCTATTGCTGTCTAACAAGTTAGGGCACACTTGGCATTATAACGCCGCCCTCTATCAGCTCAGCTTCTCTAGATCAGAAGTCTGACTTGGGGAGGCTGGGCTCTCTGCTCACAGTCTCTCAAGTCTGAAATTAAGGTGATGGCCAAGCCACGCTCTCACCTGGAGCTTGGTGCTCTCCTGGGGACTCGTTGAGGTTGTTGGAAAAATTCAGCTCCTTGCGTTTGTAGGCCTGGGGTCCACATTTTCTTGCTGGCTCTTGGCCTGCAGTCACTCTCAGCTACGTGGGGGCACCTTCAGGTCCTAGCCAGGTGGCCCTCTCGTAATATGGCAGCCTACTCCTTCAAGGCCAGAAGAGAATCCCTCTCCCAGTGGCTGCAATGGAATTGTGTATCATAGGGTAATCAAAGGATGTCAACTTTGCCTTATAGAGTAATCTGAATGCTCACAGATCCTGATCAGACTCAGGTAGAGCAGATTATATAGGCTGTGTAAGGGTCACAGGGGGCGTGAACCTTAGGAGCATCAGAATTCTGTGTACAACACAACTGAAGACCACATACACAGATGCAAAACCTGGAGACAGAGGAAACCATGAGGAGTTCTACCCTTACAATTTTTTTTAAATTATGGAGGATTTGAACCACTATAGACTATATAATTGAAGATCCAAACCAAGTTTATTTAGATTTACGAAAAAAGCAATGAGGCCACCATCTGATGTACACCTTTATTATTTTTGTCCTCCAGACTCAGTTTCTTTCTGTAGTGACTTGGCATGGTATGTAGAAGACCCACAGAACATCCGAAGTTTGAATAGCCATTTCAGTACCTTTGTCACAGTCTTCTCACAGTGACCCTGGCTGTGTTTTATTTAAGTTCTAGAGTAAACAATTTGTAGCAAGTAGCTTCCAGACAGTCAGTGAATAAATTCAGGCAACAGAGCAACGTTGCTTAAAATGTGACCCACAGAAACCTTCTTGTGAGGCATTCATAGAAAGGAAATAAAGTAAATTCAGCTTCAAAAAAAGAGTCTGCGTGCTCTCACCTTGGATGCTCATTTCCTGGTTTATGAAAGGCTCTGGAAACTGTCAGGGTTGGAGGGTCATCTACACAAGCATCTCCTAAAGTCTCTGGGCTATGAAACCTGCATCCCCAGGAACCATCTGACATCCAGCAGAAAACTCCTTATATCAATCACAGAAAGTAATTGATAGTATACTGATTTTTGAAAAGGTTTTCTTCTAATTGACAAAGCCAAAGATATCTATTTATTCCTGAGCCTTAGAGAGGATGTTATTAATGCTACCCTTCAGTGTGCGGTAGACAATTTGTACAAAGCAGAGCAGGAGAGAATCAAAGAGAGCTACACTGAAGGCATAAAGCAAAATATTTAAAGAGAACTAAGGATTGAAAACAGGTCCTCTTGGAATCTTAATTTCAAGTTAAAAATGAAGGAAATGAATGAATTGGCAAGAAAAGAGGAATTAACATGTTAGATCACTGAATGCAGAGCTTCTGGATCATGTAGGAAACACTGTAGTGTCATGGGGGCAACTAGGTGATGAAACATCCAGAGGGGATGTGATCCCTTTAAGGGTGCTTATTATTTGAGAATGTGTGTGAGTGAGAGGAGGGATATGAGCTCTAATATCCTACAATTCTAAAATAATTATTTGAGGGGAAGTTGAAACTGAGAACTGGAAACCATGATATTGACCCATAGAATAGCTTTCCTTGGCAAATATGAGTTTGAAATATAAATGTTGCAAAACCAAAACATTTCATTTGCACTCTCATCTGAGAGCTGTTCTTGCTCTTGGTGAACCAAAGGCACTCTTAGCAGGTGGAGAGCTCTCTTGATAAATCTGGAAGATGTGGATGGGAGGTATCTTCTGTCTGGTATCTCTAAGTATATAAAGACTCATGAAAGAAAGTGAACTTATGATATTTCCCAGGTTGTATGATGGATAAGGGAAATAAAGAAACATCTCAAGTGCCTTTGAGCTTAGTTGGGGGAGGCTGACACGTTGATGGAAAATTACCAGGTGATGTAATAATAAGTGTCATGTTAGAACAAAGTTCATGGGACTCTGGGAGGCTGTGGGGAGATTGCACCATCCACATGCAGGGCTCAGGGAAGCCTCCCGGGAGCAGTGCTTGCTTGAGACGCATCTTCGGCAGCAGCATGCTAATAACCTCCAGTATAGAAATATTACTAAAAGATGTCTTTGGATCATTAAGGAAATATCAGACTGAAGACATCTGGATCTGATTTGGGTTTCTTCTCTGTCGAATTTGTGACACAATTCAATCTCTAAACTACTTCACCTGGAAAATAAATGTACCCATGCTTAATCTACCCCCTGTACTGAGAAGATTGTATAAAGTTATAATGGAAGAGCTGTCAGCTGTTTACATCAAAATATTATAGAAATCTTTACCATTAAAACGTATAACATTCAGTTAATTGAACGAGTCCAAGGCTATCTATAAAGTGAGATGTTTGTCATGAGATCCTACATGAAACTACTTTTAAAGCATGCCTGCTACATTATGCTATTATATTTGCAAATGATTATCATTGATTACATAAATACACCCTTTGTATAAGGCACTGTGCTTAATTAACAGTTTCAAATATCAATCAGGTATTAATCGTGTGTCCAGAAGTTTGCAGTCTTTATCATTATTATTGTTTGTATATATATGTATATGTATGTATCACTGTTGTGCTATAAATAAATTATTTAGAATAATAGTGAGAATATTATTTTTTATAATTATAACTGCTGACTATTTTCAGAGTAATATACTGTGAATCTCTGTGGCATTGATCTAATGTAACACAGAGACATATTCAAGGCAATTGCTTATCAGTCTTCCTCCCAAAATATCTTTTGAAAACCATTTGTTTTGCACTCCACCCAACAAGGGCAAACTACACTTTTTCTGTCTCAAGGGCATGTGAAACATTCTCCAGGATAGACCATGTTTTAGGGCACAAAACAAGTCTTAATGAATTTTAAAAGTTTGAAATCATAAAAAGTATCTTTTCCAATCACAATGGAATGAAACTAGAAATCAATAGCAGAAGAAAAACATAAAAAAACATGAATATGTGGCTTAAACAATCAGTGTGTCAAAGGAGAAATCACAAGGAAAGCTAGAAAATATCTTGAGGTAACTGAAAATAAAAATACAACACATCTAAACTTACAGGATGCAGCAGAAGCAGTGCTAAGAGGGAAATTTATAGCTGTCAACAATCTTTAAGAAGATCTCAAATCAACAACCTAACTTTATACCTTAAGGAACTAGAAAAAATAAGAACCAACTAAATCCAAAGCTAACAACAGAAGGAAGTGATTAATATATATTAGAGATAAAGTAGATAACAGAAAACAATAGAGAAAATGGGGAAAAAAGATCAACAAAATTGTGACAAACATTTAACAAGATTGACTATGAAAATCATTCGTTTTGAAGTTGAACATTCAAAATGTGTGATCGTGTCCCATTCTTCTTATTGTCCCTGCTAAAATTAAAATGTAATGGTAAAACAAACAAAAAATATATAGGACACGTCATTGTTAGGTGTGCAAATTTATCATGAATATATTTGCAAATGTTATTTCTCTGACCAGAGAGAGATTTTTCACAAGCAATAATCCCTGCTCCTCCATCTACTACAACTGATTTACTGCTCACAGAAGCAGACACTGAAAATGGGAAAATCCAAGGACAGGATTGCTTAGAAAGGGAAAGAAAATACATAGATGCATTGTGCAGGATTAATTTCAATTTTATGTGGGTGAAACAACCACAACACAGTTTTCCAAGATGTGTTTATAAACACAAATGTGTCAATGAATGCCTCTGAGGAATTGGTATTTTTCCCCAACACAAGCACTGTGCTTTTGACAACTCATGAACAAAGATTCAGAAAGATGCGTATTCTCGTCCTGGTTCTGCCATTCCATCACAAGGTCTTGGAAAACACTGTTAAATTATCTAAGCTTCAGAGTCCTCCTTTGTACAGTTTGAGTCTGGATCACGTCCTCGATTTCTTCTCCTAACCCCAATTTATTATCATATTTTATAAGAATTCCTGCTGTATTCTTCAGTTACTGTTTTCTTCCCCTTCATTGTAAAGATGCAATTACTTTAAGAGTGAAGTATTTTTTCTTGAATTAATTTGGTACAATTGGATGGTCTTTTAAGTGTGTTGGTCACATGCAACTTGAAAACTCTTTATTTTGCATTCTTATAATTAGTGTCAAAGACTATGAAAAAGAACTTGCCTTGAAGTAGGAACTAGTGCCATTTTGCATTTTAGTAACACAACTCTTTTTAAATTTTTAAAAAAAATTTTAAACTTTTATCGGGGTATAGTTTATTTACAATGTTGGGTAACACATTACCGATCTTGACACAGGTAGTCTAGTTCAAATGAGAAAACCTGAATCAATACTATATGTATTACCTTAACCACACAATTTTTTAGTGAAATAGTAAGTCTAGTACTCAAAGAAGCCAGTATTACATCCTACTGAAAGTGTACGGGTTACAGCTTTTATTAAAGTGAGCATCATTCATCAGTTCTTTCAGGAGTGATAATACTTGAGATGCCTAAAGACAGGTCAGTATGACTGTATATTAATTGCCATACTTTTCCCTGACATGCAGTTATCCAAGGCTTATATTATTTATTATATTTTTGTAGATAAATGCAAATCAAATGAACATTTATAATACACAAATAGTATTAAAACTTGAATTAGGCAGCATCCTTATATTTAAACAGAGAACTATTTCCAGAAATAATTTTATCCAGGTGTTTTCTGTCTATCAACTATCAGTTTGGGGGGAAGAAAGTTTACATCCACTATTTCAGTCCCTCAAGTTTCCCAGCTGCAAGGATCTGTTTGTCTCAGGTGCAACTGCTCTGCCCTACAAGATATTTAAATAGTCAATTGATATAAACATGTATTTTGAAATTCAAATGGTATGTTTTATAGTTTACTGAACATCACTCTCTGATATATTTTATGGGAATGGAATGGAGATTATAAGGAAGACTGGCCCACAGAGTCCCTTAGGAAATGCCTGTTCCCCAAGCCTCAGAGGCTGGAGAGAGTGTTGTAAAAATAGGCATGTCTGCTCTTAGGTACGTAACAATCTTCTGTTCGCATGAGTTCTACCTGCCTTGCTCTCAGAAGTTTTATGGTCTCTAGCTATTCTCTTGTGAAAATTAGGAGAGAAGCATTTTGTCACCCAGCTTTGACAAAACACCTCAACAGTATAGAAAAACCTAGTTTTTTAAAATGCATCTGTGTGTATCACATTTCACAATAGATCAGAATTCAGCACTTGGTTTGAATGTTTGTGCAGCAAATCAGATTTTCCTTCCACTAGAGGGCTTAGCCACGTGAAAGACTTTTATATTAACACCCTTTGTAAAATGAGGAGTCATTTTTTATTCTACTTTACTCTAAATCAGCAATTCTCAAACAGGGACATGGCAATGTCTGGAGACACTTTGGGTTGTTGCAGGCTAGGGTAGAAGTGCTCCTAGAGCCTAGTGGACAGAAACCAGAGAGGCCACTGTGCCCCTGGAGGCCACAAGGCACAGGCCAGCCCCCGGCCACAGGGAATATATGGCCAGGATGTCAGTCGTGCTCACTTTGAGGAACCCAGTCCTAAGTATATCTACTTTTCAAGTTAGTGTATGTGTATCAACTGTTATCGAATAGGACATTTTGTAACTTTTCATGTTGAAGTAATTATAAATTCAACAGGAAGTTTAAAAAGTACAGAAAGAACCTGTATACCTGTCACTCAGCTTCCCCAAGACGATACTGACTTAGGTGCTTATAGGACAACATCAAGACCAGAAACTGACAGTGACATCATCTACAGATTTCACCAGGTTTCACATGTACTTTGTGTGTGTGTGTTTCTGTGAAATCTTTTCACCCGTATTTTACCACCACCATCGGTATGCAGAGCTGTTTCATTACTGCAAAGACCTCCCTCGGAAAACTGCTAGGTAATTGCACCATCACCCTCACTGGCTCTAATTTTTATCAGCCTCTACTCTATTTTCCATCTCTGTAATTTTGTCATTTCCAGAATGTTATATAAATGAAAGCATACGCTTTGTAACCTTTTGAGATTGGCTTTTTGAAAGGGTACAAGTACTTTTGAAAATAAGGAACGAATATTATGTCAGACACTTGACCTGAATTTTCCCATTAAAATTTCACAACGGCTCCCTATATCAATTAGGAATTGTTTTTGACTCTGAGTCATGAAAAACAGAAAGCTGGCGTATAAAACTAAGGATTTTTTTATGTGATGAAAAATGTGGATATAGATGTTTTAAGATTAAGTTGTCTTCACATGATTTCTGGGCTCTTTCTGGCATTTTTCTCTGCTTGCCTAACAGTTGGCTCTCAATCTGACCTGTATGAGAAAGCTGCCACCGCAGCTATGTTCTCTCTCAGAAGGAAGAGGGAGACAGAGTGGGACAGTCTTGCCCCTGTAGAAAGCTTTCTGAGAAGCCTCACCCAACTTCCACCTACATGTCTTTGACAAAGATCACCCCTAGTTGAGGGAGGTCCTTGGAAATGTGGCTGTTTAGCATGTTGCCACTCAAAAGCAGGGATCAGGTAATTAAGAAACACAAGGTAATGGATAGCATTATGTAGACAACGAGAGTTGTCTGCCACAAACCCTATAAATCAATTTTACAGGTAAAGAAACTGAGTGTGAGAAAGGTTGACATTGAAGGTGATCCAGTTAATAAGGGGTAATTTGTCTTTGAAGCCAGCTCTGAATAATTCCCAACCCGTACTTTCAGTCACTCTGCTGCACAGTTTTCCATTGGTCTGGGAGGGGGGTGGGTTCCCCGCTAAGAAGTGAGTGAGATTAGATAGTGGAAACTGGAAGATAAGGGACCTATATTAGCCTGGTTTCCGGAGAAACAGAACCAGTAGGATGCGTGCATGTGCACGCGCACGTGTGTGTGTGTGAGAGAGAGAGGAGATTTATTACAGCAATTGGCTCACGCATCTATGGAAACTAACATGTTCCACAATTTGCTGACTGCAACCCAGGAAAGCCAGTGACACGAGGTCAGGAGACCAGCGTCCCATCTCAAGCTGTCAGGCAGAGAGGGAATTCAACCTTCCCCCACCTTTTTGTTCTCCTTGGTCCCTCAATAGGTTGGATACTGCTGCTACACTGGGGAGGGCAATCGGCTTTCCTCAGTCTACCTATTCAGATCAGAGACACCCTCACAGACACACCCAGGAAAAATGTCTAACCAGATACCTGGGCACCCTGTGGGCCAGTCAAGTTGAAAGGTAAAACTACCCACCATAGGACCGACCTCCAGGGCCAGAAAAGCAGTCTCCTTGGAGGTGCCTGGGGGCCTCTTTCTCACAAAGGAGAACATGGCGCAAGAGGCGTGGAAAGCAGTAAAAGTGCACGTTAATCTTCAAGGTCCACCTGGATGAGGTCACATATATGTAGACATGTAATTCACTACTCAGAGCAAGAATCACTTGCCTTCTCACCTCGTTTCTGTTTCCTTTTAGGTGAGGGTGGTCTGGACCTACTATGTGCTCCAAAAACTTCTTACTGACTAGTGAATAATGTTTGGTGCTCATGAGGTAGAAGCTCACGGGCACTCTGAATGTGCCTGCACCAGGCAGAAGACACAAAATATTGATAGGAGGCCCCTTGGGAGAATTAAGTCTGTCATCTGTGAGATAGCATACTGCTTTAGAATGAACACAGGACAGTGATACATTGGTGGCACTCTGGGGCCCTTACTGTTCATAGGAGTTTAGTTTGAGTGTCTTATGTCTGACACTTGGTCCAGAGAGCAAAGTCTACAGAATAACCAGTCTTTAGCAATATATTTGATGTATATAAACTGTGTGGGAAGCTTAACCACTTATAATTTAAAATATGCTTACTATTGGAGAGGGCTTTATTTCTCTCGACTCACACAAAATTTGGAGTGTCCATTTACACAAAAATTATACTTTAGACATTTTCCCTCTCTGAAAGAATATGCCTCTTTCTATTTGCTTTTACTGTGGTAGCTTTATATTATAAGACAATTCATATTCTATCGAGAATTTAGGAAGGGAAAACTATTCTTATGATTGATAGAGAAATGTCAAAAATCCTGCACAGGACTATTATCTATAACTATAAGTTACATACCAACTTGCTGCTTTCAGTTTCCAAAGTGAGAGAATGTAGGTTATTTTCTTAACCTGAATCGATGACTCAGCATTTTGATGGCTCCTTGAAGCTATATACCCACATTACTAATTGTTTGATTTGGGGTAAGTTATTTAAGCTGTATAATGTGTTTGTACATCCATAGAGACGGGCTGATTCTACCATTTTGAAAGAATTGTTGTCAAGTTTAAAACAATATATGTGAAGTGACTGGGATGTGCCCCATGTGTTCTGTTACGGAAACCAAGATGGTGGCACTTCCTATTGGAGGGTCTGTGACCTAGGGCACGGCTGATGCAATCTCTGCATTAACTTAGTGGTAAACAGCCAAGGATCACATTAGAAATTCTTGTAGTGTATTTTTCCCATTCATTTCCTCTAAAAAGTATTTTTTAACGTATAGATGTTAAAATCCTTATGGGTCCTAGGAAACTGAGTAAATAGAGCATCATTTAATTCCACTGAATGCTGCCATGATAAGATTGATAGAATGTCAGGAAGGAGGCTTGGAGGTTACAATGTGCACCCTAGTGACAGGCTTCTTCCTCTGCTGCCTGAACTGTCAAGAAAGGCAATGGCTTCTACCAGGATCTTCAGAGTAAAATCAATGGCATGATACAGCATGTCTTGTCACCGAGGATAGCCCTCCCTGTCCCGCTGTCAGTTACAATATAGCTCAGCTTGTAAATTTTTGTGAACTCAGTGCCTGGGATATTACTGTGGTTACCTTGAAATTAAATCCACTGTAGAATCATGATCCTTATCCTACTTCCCAGAGTGCTTTTGAAATGCTGCCCTTCTCACTGAAAATGCTAATTCCCTTTTAACCTGATCTGCTGCTTTGAAAGTTCCTGAGTGCTCTTCAGGCTCTCAGCATACAGGAACTCAGTCTCGCCCAAAAAAGGTCAAGTTCTGGATGGTTTCTGACAGGCGGAGTCCCAGGCAGACCAGAAAACCGTACTGCTACAGGACTGAAGACTCACTGTAAATAGCTTGTGATTTATATGTATGTGACGCTGTAAATTTGGGCTTAAAAATGAGACATTCAGAAACAATGAGATACTACTGCACACCTATTAGAATGGCTAAAATCCAGAATCCTAATAATACCAAATGCCAGTGAGGATGTGGAGCAGCAGAAACTCTCATTCACTGTTGGCGTGGATGCAAAATGGTGCGGCCGCTTGGGAAGATAGTTGGGCAGTTTCTTATAAAACTAAATATACTCTTACCATATAATCCAGGAGTCACACTTGTTGGATTTACCCAAAGAAGTTGAGAACTTATGTACACACACAGACGTGCACACAGATGTTTATAGCAGCTATATTCATAGTTGCCAAAACTTAGAAGCAACCAAGACGCCCTTCCGTAGGTGAATGGATAAGTAAATTGTGGTACATCCAGACAATGAAATATTATTTAGCACTAAAAAGAAATGAGCTATTAAGTCATGAAAAGACACAGAGGAAACTAAAATGGATAATACTAAGTGAAAAAGCCAGTCTGAAAAGGCTACATACTGTATGATTCTAACTATATGACATTCTTGAAAAGTAATGCTAGAGACAGTATAAAAATGAGTGGCCGTCAGGGTTGGGGGAGGGGAGGAGGGTGACCAGGTGGAGCACAGAGGATTTTAAGGGCAGTGAAGCGACTCTGTGGGATGCTGTAATGGTGGATGCATGCTAGTATCCATTTGTCCAAACCCATAGGATGTGCAACGCCAAGAGGGAACCCTAGTGTAAACTGTGGCCTGTCAGTGATAACGATGCGTCAGTTGGTCCATCACCTGGGACACGTGTACCATCCGGTGGGGATGTTGATAAGGTGGGAGGCCGTGCACGGGTGGGGGTAGTGAGTGTATGGGAGATCTCTAAAGAGAATAAAGTCTTACTAAAAATAAATAAATGAAAAGGAGAGTATTTCATAACACATGAACATTATATAAAAATCAAATTTCAATATCTATAAATAAAATTTTATTAGAAATCAAAAAAATAGATATTCACTGTAGTTAGCTTTTTAGTTAGAGTTCTATGCAGCGTGGACCAAGCAGAAACATTCACAGGTTGGAGCGGAAATACAATCCTCACTGATACCCACACGTTGTCATTTCCCTAGAGCACTCAATGAGTACACAGCTATGTATTTTTAGGAACTTTTTTACGTTAAATAATACTGAGTTTACTAATTTTTTAATCTCTATCAAAAATTAGTTTATAAACACAATAATTTTTTATTTAATAATTTTTTATTTAAGTTGATTTATTATATTGTGTTAGTTTCAGGTATACAGCTTCAGATTCTTTTACATTATAGGATATATATTATATATATATTACAAGATATTGAATACAGTTTCCTGTGCTAGACAGTAAATCCTTGTTTATCTATTAAATACAATGATACTGAAATAAAAATGAAGTTGTAAAGGTTAAGCAAAATAATAGCATTCATTAATAGATATCTGAACACTGGTGACTTGGCTTTCACCTTAGAAATCATGTGTTTTGTATGTGCATGTGTGTCTGTGTTTGTGTGTGTATTACACTGCTTTTCTGAGCTCCCTTCCGCAACTGGGCAATTTGGACTGTAAGTGACTTACTCTCTCTGAGGCTTAAGTTCTATATCGGGGATGTAAGCATGTGGATTTCTAATCAAAAGGTCTCTTTCACCCCAAAATTCTACGCCACGTACTCTCTAAGTGAGAATGCAGTGTTAAAATAGGACAGAATAATTTTGGTAAAGCAAAAATAATTATAGGAATATGTTACTACTAACCAGGATTTATTTCAAATACTATATGGTAGACATTTTTTATCTCATTTAAATCTGTAATATGCAGGAAAATTATGGACACACTTATATTTGGTTATAAGTAGCCCATACTCTATTTTGAGGTCAGCCAAGGAAGGTAATTCTCTCCATGTTTAGAAAGAATTTATAGAGATGACTATAATATTGGATGTAGAGTCAGAGACTTGAATTCAATTTTTCTTTCTCATTATGAAGATCAAAGACTGTCTTATTCAAAGGGTTGTAGCAAAAATTAAATAGCATGCACTTGAAGAGCCTGTGAGCAGCTAAACTGTTCATGTGATGGAAGTATGAAGTGTTCACTATAACAAACTTCTCTTGTGTCCTAGGATGGGTAGTACCACAAGTGCTATGGAGTTTTCTGGAGAGATGTAACCTCACTGTGGCCTCTCTATAGCCTAAGGGTTATGTATGAAAACATTTAGTTGGATAGATGTGGCATTATTGAATATGCAGCACCCTTGAATACAAATACCCAAGACACAAAATATGTTTAGATCCCTGAAACTTTTTTCCTCTCTAAGGCATGTAATTAATTTCTTAGAAGACATTCTGAAAATGAAGTTAAAACAAAAACAAAAATGAAAAAAAAAAATACTGAGTTAGTTTGAATATTTGGAAGCATTAATGTTTATTATTTAGTTGAGACAGGAGTTCATTACTCATGTACTGTATTGCTAATAGTAATATATATGTGTGTGTGTGTGTGTGTGTGTGTCTGTGTGTGTGTATTGTTCATTTTACCATTCAAGAACTAACTAGGGCATTTATGTCTTCAACTTGATCCAGATGCTATTGATATTTAAAATAAGGATGATATTTACATCAATCTGCACACTTATCTGTACCATGTAACTCAGGTTCTTATGCAACACAGACATTTAAGGAACCCTGCATATTTAAACTTCCAGTGTTGTTTTTGTTTGTCACTTTCTGGGAAGAGCCCTTACTTTCCTATCATTATCAAGGTCACATCTTTGAAGACTATTCATATGACTTCGAAGGATATAATAGAATATCATTAAAGCATTAAAATAGATTCTAGTTGTTCAACTTCCTTTTCTGCAATTTTTGTGACACTAAAGTGGATGAAAAACTTTGAAATTTAAGACTGAGTTTCCCTTCATCGTTTTGACTTTTTCTCTTTGAATATACTTTCACAGGACTGTAGATTTTATTTTTCAATAAATTAGAGGGTCATTGTAAAAACTTCCAAAACTTCTGTTAGTGCAAATAATATATTACAGATATAAATAAGATGCAGTCGTATTTATAGGAAGATAAGCTCTTCTCAGGATAGGAAATAATCATAATTTAAGACAATACTATACTTGCAAGACTTAGAATAGAAATGCATTGAAGAGAATTATTGCTTGCTGAGCACCTACTGTGTGTTATACGTCTTACTTATATTTCCACATTTCTTCTCTGTTAACAGTTCTACAACATTTCACAGATGAGGAACTTGTGAAGATTAGAGATCTTTTAGTCATTCTTTTAGTTCAGCCTAACTTTAATATATAAATATCAAAGTAAAATCATGCCGTTCTGGGTTACATGTCAGCTGTGTGTTAAGTGGACACCCAGCCAGCTGACAAGGGGTGATGAAGTCCATTGATGTTGTCTAAGCAGAGAATAACTGTGCAACTATTTGTGAAAAAATAAGATGGCTAAAGATGGTAACTTGCATAGGAAGTGTGGTCAAGAAATAAATTTACTTATTGGAGAGAAGCTATAAATCATGCTTACTTGTAGATTAATGACTTTGGTTCTGATTTACTTTCCCTGGGCTGTTGCATTCAAGTGGTTTTGTGTCTTGCTCATCCCCTAGCTATTAAATGATCACAGAAGGTATCCTAAGAGATAATCATTGAGTTTAAAATTAAGGGACGTTTAGCTTGTTAAACATAAATGTTTTTATTTTTAATTTTGTTACCCAAATATTTGCACAGGGCACAGTAAAGCACAGTTTGGTTTTAAAAGCATTCTTTAAATGTTGCAATAGAAACAAAGGTTAGCCTGCAAATGGTTTAAAAACAGATAGTTTATCTTTCAATTTAAAAATGTTATATCATATTCTCAGTTTGAAGCAAAATAAAGGAAAAATGTGAGGAAATGCAATAGCTCTTCCCATAAGTGTTTTAGGGATTCATTGTAAGTGTTACAGCTGTATTGTTACTAGTAGGACTGGACATGTAAATGACATTTATCAGGTTGATTTATCTAAAATGTTCATGGTGTCTAGTTCCACCTAATAATTAATTCCAGCAAACAGAACACGTAATGAAGTGCTCAGTTCCAGAGCCCTCACAGGAGTTTCAGAATCACACCAACAGCTTATTTAAATTATTCTTTGGGGCATGATTAGTTGTTTCTCATTTGTTTCATTTGTGTCTTCCTTTCATTTTTGATATCCTACATTAACTCCAAATTCTGAATTATTTTGAAATATTATACTGTTGCCTTCTAATTGACTCTTACATGGAATATTGCAGTTTACTTTTTGGAAATCATCGATCCTTACCTTTTTAGTCATTTTTCAGAGTTCTTTCTTGAATCTATCAATGACATTTAACAAAGACAATATTGTTTCTACATGCTGTCATTATATATACACACGTGCGCGCGCACACACACACACACACACACACACACACTTGTGTATCTTCCATCTACAGTCTAATAGTGTCTGAAATGTCTATGATTAAATGGTCATTTCCTACATGTTGCTAATGTGCAGCCCCACATTTTAAGCTCCAGAAGAATTAACAACTATCCTCAGCTGTTGGCTGAATTAAATAATTTTATTTTAAATAGTTTTTCTTTTCTTTAAAAAGGATATATATATATATATATATATATATATATATATATATTCATTTACGAAAATTGAAAGAGTACGAAAAAGTAGAAAAAAAAGAGTCAATCATTGGTCCATAATCCATTGGTAACCATGAAACATTTTGGTGTATTTTTATCCTTTTTCTCCCTAGGAATAGGTAAGTTCATATTGTTTTATAGTATGAGCTATAGTTATCTTGTTTTATAGTTATAATCACATTTTCTAAACATTTGAGTCTGGTGGTAAACCTTGTTGAGGTAAAGAATTTTCTAGATTTGTTCCTTCCGTTCACCTACCTGACTATGTATGTGTTCATAAATTGTGGAAGGAGCATCAACCTGTCCATATTATATTTGTTGATAATGTTAGGTGTGAGTTTTCTCTTTAGAACATCTTGGATGACAGAAGATTTTCGTTCTCAAAGTTCTACAAGGAATTTTACCCATTATTTTATATTTCAAATTCCCTACTCTTGAATTCTTAATTCTGATTAATCTTTCAACTTTAGTTATATCATCAAAAATTCTGTAATTTCTTTTAATTATCACATTTTTCCTCTGAGCCTTTACATATAAGAGAATGCCTTTATTTTTACAAGTAGGAAATTACCTTGGCTAGCTTAAAATTATTTTCAGAAAAGCTTTTTCCCTGAAAACATGTAGGTAATATTACTTTCATAGTCTAAGTTTAGTATTGCAGAGGGCAGAGATAAAAAATGAGTCTTTTCCCCCCTGCTCAGGTATTTGTATGACATTGACATCTGAGACTGTATGTATTTTACATCAAACTATCTTTACATGCAAATCTTATTAGTGATTTTAAGTGAATGTGTGGATTGGAACTAGAGAACATTTTTGGTTTGGATACTGAGGTCTTTTTATCAACCTAGTAAAAAAAAATAATAGTTTTTAATAATATTACAATTGTTCTACTTTCCTCTTTTAATTTTACTTTGATTCTCTGTCCTCTGCCCATCTTACCCATCCTCTTCTTTCCTTCTTTTTTTTCCTTTTTTCTTATAATTTAAAAACTTTGCATCTTTTCAAGTGTTCCATCTAACCACAGATTTTATTCACTCTCCTGTCAATTCTGAGAGAAGAAAGGCAGTCAAACATCTTACAGTGATCACAGAAGGGGGTAGACATAAAGATAATCAGCCATGGCCTTAGTGGCCGGGTCACATCCATGGCCAAATTCCTCTGCTAGAGGACAGAGGCTACCCAGTTCCCAGAATCCCAAGTCCAGTATCCACTTGGCCTGATGATACACCAGCTTCTCTTCTGCCCAGAGACCAGCTCACAGGTCCTGTGTTCTATGTCTTCGCCCTCATCAATCCAGAAACATCCTCTCCAACTTTGATTGAGTCTCTGTGGCTCTTAATTAGGCAAACCCCACCTCATTAGGTTTGAGTCTCATAGTGATGTCATGAGGGAAATAAAATAGATACTGTTGGCTTTTTACAGCAATTCCAGTAAGTAACAGGAGGTGCTCACTTGAACCAGCTAGACTAGTATGAAAACTAGTCTAGAATCCAGGACTTCTGACATGCCAATCTTTTTTTCTCCCCATTATACTAAGCTGTCTAGTAACTTTGAAGAAAACTATCCATCTTATGTGTTCACCTTCCTCAAATTATTTATAATCCCAGTGCCTGACATTTATGAGAACTCAATAAATATAAATGACAGGTGAATAAATCTTATGTTTTTCAAATGTTGCAGATTGTCTCTTTCCAGAAGAGTTATATTCAAGTTGGTAGGCAGTGTTAATGGTTGAGAACATGGACTTTGAGGTCAAAATGCCTAGATTCAAATTCTTGTCCCTCCCCTTGCTAGCTATGAGACCTTTTGAACGTAAATAGACCCTTTATAATGTAGTTTACTCCCTGTAAAGTGGGAGATTCTAATAGGATCTTCTTCATGGGCTTGTTGAGAAGATCGAATACATTACTAATTTTAAGCATGTATTATAGAACAGTGAATGATACCCTGTAGGCATGGCTTCATTGCTTGCTATTGTTTATTACTATAATTTTATTCTTCCATTAAAACCAAACATTAATTATTTCAGAGCATGCCCTGAGATGTTCATCTTCTCCAAATTTAGTCTACTTTTGTTTTCCTGTGTACAATAAGCCTTTTCAATGCCAAGGGTAATGACTGACACTTAACATATGTGTTAAAAATATTTGCGAAGTGAACTGGGGGAAAACATACACATGGATTAGTGAATACTTAATAAAATTCTTACTTTGTCTTAGAGTCCCAAGTTAGCCAGGTTGGTCCATCCTCCCCCAGCAGCCTGCCAAGTTCATGGACCACAGTAACACGTTTAAAATTGGAAACATTCTAAATGCCTTAAACCGATCATGGAAGAGCATGATCTGCTTTTTCTCCCTCCACACATATTGTGCACCAGTGTCTTTCCCTTTCAGTGATATTTCTGAGCAAAGCTGAAAATAATTGTGTCTATTCCTCTCCTGCAGGTTTCTATTTAACTAATACATGGCGAAGTTCTAAACCCCACCAGAATTACAGAAGCCATAACAAGTTTTAGTTTTCCTTAATCTTGCACAGTGTTGATCTGTAGCTGCTGAAAATGGACTGAACAGAGTCCCAGAATCAGCTCACCTACTGTTACTTACACCCCTTATTCCAGGAAAACCCAGGCACGTTAATCTTATTTATATTAAGGACAAATAGGATTGTCAAATGTACTTGACCTTTAATTTCCTCAAATCTTTAAAATCACATAAGAAATAGGATTTTCACAGCTCCTTGATTCTTCACAACTATTAAAATGGATGTAACATTGAAGGCATTGATTTTTAAAAATGTGTAAAACTTTGATTTATTAGCTATATTATTATTTTGGAAAGGTAGATGTTGAATATAATTGGTATTTAACAAATTCAACTAAATCTTAGGTATCAATTTTAGGATAAAATTGTATCTTAAAAGGTGCTTTTGTATATTCAAATAGTGTTTATCAATTTAAATGAATTTATTTGGTCAATGTATAGCATAGGCAAATAAACAACCAAAAAAACCACAATGATAAAACCCCATAATGTGTTTCTCTTATTTTTTTCAAAAGGCATTAGAAATTGCCAGGACTGTGTTGTTTATAATACAGTACATTCCTAGTATAAGTTACAGTTTAATCGCAAAAGGATCGTGTGTGACATATATTAATAGAAGACAATAATTTTAGCTAAAAAATGTATTGTGTTCACATTCTAGATGATACTAACAAAAGAGAATTAGACACATGAGAAAATAAATGATATGAAAGCTAGCTGGCGATATGTATGACTAGTCATGAAAAAAGTAATGAATCAAATGAAAAGAAACACATTTAAACAGAATATGAGGCTTTTCCTCCAACTGTGCCATGTGATTTATTCATGAAACATTACTTTTAAGTGATTATCATTTATGCCACTTGTGTTAATCCATTTCAGAAAAAGTTCAGATGTTTATTTGAATATATTTGTCCATTTCAGTTATCTTACAATTATAATAGTCATAAAGTTTACTACCTACGCAGTTTAATAAGTAACTGATATACTGATAGAAGTAGAAGAAAGTTTCTCATGTATTAGATGGGTAAGGCAGTGAAATTTAAGAAGATATTTTCTGTGTTATAATTTTACATTTTCCAGAACACAGAGATCTCCTACATACAATTCCTAACCTGGGCTGGAAACAAGTGGGTTGAATTTCAGTGGCCATAGGTTTTGAGGTACATATTTTTTGCCTATTCTCCTTAAACTGCTTCAGTAAATTTCTAATCATTTCTCAAAATTCTATGGTGTGTGTCACCCAATGTTATGCTAGTAAACAGGCAAATTTGCAGGGTTTGCCAAGTCCATGGCCTAAATATTCACACCATAGATGATTTCAACTATTAATGGTTTAAAAACTACCTTGCAAAATTTCTGAATTTAATAATTGGCTCTCAAAAGTTGATACAAGCCAACTCTAGCACACCCCTGAAATTTTAATATTTTCTTAAGTAGGTGGGCTAACTTTATTATTTATTTATTTATTTATTTATTTATTTATTTTTAAAGATTTATCTTTTTTTAAATTTACAGTGTAAAATGAATTTCACATTATCAGTTTGTCTTGAGTGGTTTATATATTTTATTGATCAACTTCTATCCTTTTTAAAATGTATATTTTATTTGCAATAATACATATACATATATTTTATAAATTCCTGCCCCTGCTTATTTACATTGTCATTTTCCACCCCTCAGAGGCAACTACTTTTAATTCAGTTAGCTCTTCTTATCTTGGTTTATACTTCACATTTTATTGGGGTATAGTTGATTTACAATATTATATAAGTTTCAGGGGTACAACACAGTGATTCAAAATGTTTATATAGATTATACTCCATTCTAGTTATTATAAAATATTGGCTCTATTCCCTGTGCTGTACAATGTATTCTTGTAGCTTATTTATTTTATACGTAGTAGTTTGTCCCTCTCAATCCCCTACCCTGTTTTACCCCTCCCCGCCTCCCTCTCCCCACTGGGAACCACTAGTTTGTTCTTTGTATCTGTTAATCTGTTTCCTTTTTGCTATATTCACTAGTTTGTTTTAATTTTTGGATTCCATATATAAGTGATAACATACAATATTTGTCTTTCTCTGACTCATTTCATATATTATAATACCTTCCAGCTCCATCCATGTGGCTGCAAACAGCAAAATTTCATTCTTTTTGTGGCTGAGTAATATTTCATTGTATATATATGTACCACATCTTCTGTATCCATCCATCTGTTGATGGAAACTTAGGTTGCTTCCATACTTTGGCTATTGTAAATAATGACGCTCTGAACGTTAGGGTGCATGTATCTTTTCACATTTGTGTTTTTTTTTCTTCACATATATGCCCAGGAGTGGAATTGTTGGATTATATGGTAGTTTAGTTTTTTTTGTTTGTTTTTCTGTTTGTTTTTTTTTTTGAAGGAACCTCCATACTGTTTTTCTTAGTGGCTGCACCAATTTACATTCAAAGTGGGCTAACTTTAATACTTGCCGAGATTACTGTCCAATTTAGCCCAGGCAAATTAAAATGATTCCAGAATTATTCAACTGCTGAGTGGTTTTCTCCAATGAGATCTGTCCTAGGGTGAGAATGTGTGGGAAAACTCTAACAGGGAATGAATTCTGTTTCTCCAAGTGTTAGATTCCTATCCCTGAACTAACCCTGTGATGGGTTGACCTGAGTCTGATCCTGCAGTATCACACATACCATTACGATTGTGGTTATGAAAAGGGTATTGGTAGGAAAGAATTAACTCTGACAAAATGATATGGAATCATGTTGGGATTTTGGTTGAATTTAGCTAAACTTAGGTAATAATTCTCTTGATGCCATTGCCTGCTACGATCATGCTATAAACAGAGTGTAAGTTTCTTGGGTTGATTTATTCCTGCCCATATCTACTGTTTGGTCAGAATGAAGTATGTTTTCCACATTATTTTATAATGTGTTTTCACATGAACTTTAAACGACAAGGCTGAGAATGACGATGGTCTAGATATTTCAGGCATTGAATCGCAGGAACGTGTAGCTACAGTCAAGACCAACCACTTTTGCCCTTCCCATGTTGATTATGGTGGCCATAAGAAAAATCCTCAAATTCTTCAACTTGAAACACGGGTGAACAAAAACCTTTGATCCAGTATGAGTTCCTTAAAAGTTACTTTTGCATGTTGACTAAACGTTATAGAATTGATGCTGAGGATAGAATGAGAAGACCCTGGAAGCACTGTCACTTTGGTCTCTCCTCTCTCTATTGATGACGGAAGGGTGTTCCATCAGGATCATTCAGTGGGAGCTGTCTGTGAGTGCATGGCTGAAGGCAAGGTGGGCATGGCATGGGTACACGTTTGCCAGACACCCCAGGCTGTCCGAGAGGGGACGCATGATTTATCAGCTGGTGTGCGGGACCTGAAGAGTTGCAATAGCAGGAGAGAGATCTCGCATCGGCCAAAAATACACAATAGCTGCAATGCGCTGAGAATGTCTTCATCCTGCTCATGGCTTGATTAGAAACAGAAAGAGAACCTAAGAAAGCCATTGTCGCTTCGGTTCCTTCCAACGAGAGAGTGTCCTCAGGAAGGCGCTGAGGAGATTGAGGTGGGCCTCCTGTCTACTGAGGAGATTGAGTGATTACCTCCAGGGACTAAAGACCAGGAGCCTCACTGGGAGAAATGCGTGTGATTATGAGGAGATTACTTTCTGTACCAGAAAAAGAAGGCATGGGTTAGAATCTACTCCCTGATCAGCACCCTTATTCATGTCATTTACTCTTACCCTCTCATTATCTCTTATTTTCTGGCCTGAATTATTCTGTAGTTACAACCTTTGTGTGTTTTTCCGTATTTTTATACCCCAGGGTTTTCTCTTTAAATCTGTGATGCTGTTCTCTTGTTTTGTAATTTATTGTTATAATTGAAATCTTGTCCTCTGTGTTCCTTGTGTGCTTGGGGAAGTTATGATCTATCAGGAGGACCAACACATGAAATGTGGAAGCAGTCCATGTAGGCATCCAAGTTTCTGTATTTTGTGGTCGTTGTGACATACTGACAGGCAGACTGTCTTAGATGAGTGTGGCCCAGCAGTACATCTTACCCTGTGTTTTCTAGGACACTGGATATGGTCAGGGACATCACTTCCAGTCCCAATATGTTCATAAATTCATGACCAGGTGTAGGATCCAAAAAGAAGTGAAATTGGATAAGTCTATAACCAAGAGAACTGTCCTGTCACCAATATCACAATCCATTTCCTGTGCAAATTCTATTAACTTTATGTTTGATTAACAAGCGGTGTTTAATGCTAAGGCAAGGTTGTCAAGGATGGATTTCTTCACTGCAGTAGCCTCAGCAACATCAAGAAGATCTTTTCCTGAATCAGCCTCCAAATGCCAAAATAAGGCTCTGACCTGCATCAAATTTACTACTAGAACATCTGAGAGGAAACTATCCAAAGTTTCTTCATCCACTTGATCAAAAATAACTGTAATGAGTAATTTATCTTCATGGAATTCATGTTTTTGTTGGAAAGTCTTAACTTTGAAAAACAAGCATGGAATGAATGTTTGTTATATCAACAGTTGGGGGTATGTTCCCCCCGTGCCATTATCCTGTGTTATTCTGCCAGAAGGGCAACCGACATGTTTGAGGCATTGTTTTGTGTTGGGTAAGTGCTAAGCACCTAACAAATGTTGCTTCATTTAATATTTTCAAAGACCCTTGAAGATATTTGTTTTAAGGTTGAGGACCCTCAACTCAGGGCTACTCCCCCCCACGCCATGCTAAATAAGTAGTAGGATCTGCCTTCAAAACATGTCTGACTTCAAAGATGAGTTTTCTTTCTATTCTGTTCTCTCCCTATCTTCAAATGTATTTCTCTTTTTTGTGAATGGGGAATGGGACAGGGGAAAGGCAGCAGTGGGTAAAGCCCTAGGTGTGCAGGCAGAGGAAGAAGGAAACAGGAGGCGGGACTTGGCCTCTGCTCTGTGTGAACCCGCTGGCATCCACCCCCACCAGCAGGCACACCATGTCAACCAGCCTTCTCTTTCAGGGGAAGATATACTCTCTCCTAATTAATTCAGTTTCTTAATCCTCACCAGTATTTAAATAACTTAGAGGGGGGAAATGGACACATAACTTGTGTTTGCTCATTAGAAAGATGCATTTGTAATTCCTTTTCACACACTTAAGGTGTCTGTGTGTTGGAGAGTGTGGAATGTCACCCAGGTTAAGTGTTGTTCTCATCACTTCATGGGCATCCAGCTTGCCATTGCCATTGCCACAGAATTGGGTCTGCCCTGACAGGTGCTTTACTGACCAGGCACCCTCACAGCTGAATGGGAGACTGAACTCACCTTTGTTCATCCAGGAAGTGAGGCAGCAGGCAGACCCCTCGGTTTAGAGACCAGCTACCTCACTCTGACCATTGAATGAATTCTTGAGAAGCTGGTAGCTATGTACTTGAAGACAATCCATGTTTTCTTTCATTAAATTGCAACCTTCTAGATTCTAATAGTGCCTTCCCCAACTTAGATAAGTAATACCCACCGCGCATCTTTGAACATACAGGCAGAATTCATAAGAAAAAATGACAACTAGTAGAAAATCCAGAGACAGTCTTAGTATCACCAAAATGTTTCTCTGAGAAAATGGTCTTGAATTTTGTTCAATAACGGTGGGTTACTTTTCTTATGATAATATTGACTTGGCTAATAAAACTTAATCGTGGATTGTAAAATGCTTTAGTTTAACTCTAGTTGGGGGAAAGGCTTAAAAAATAATTTACAGTCACTGAACACGTTTTAATCTCTTAATCTCCGTGTGTTTCCATAAACAAGCCCAGATTGTATTTTTCACCTAATTGTCCCAATTTTCTTAACAATCAGTTATTTCTTGACGTAGAAACTTCTGAGATTAGTTTGTTTACTGAACACTTACAATAAATTCTTTTTTAAAATATTTATTTATTTATTTATTTATTTGGCTGTGTCGGGTCTTAGTTGTGGCACGTGGGATCTTTCGTTGAGGCGTGCAGGCTTCTCGCTAGTTGTGGCGCACGGGCTCCAGAGCATGCGGGCTTAGTAGCTGCGGTGTGTGGGCTTAGTTGCCCTGCAGCATGTGGGATGTAGTTCCCCGGCCAGGGATCAAACTTGAATCCCCCTGCATTGGAAGGCGGATTCTTAACCACTGGACCACCAGGGAAGTTCCACAATAAATTCTTATAAGAACCCTGTTAGGCAGGAGTTATTTTCATCCCCATTTAGAGATGAGGAAAGTGTCTTACAGAGGTGAGGTGACAGTTTGCCCAATGGCCAAGAGGTCATGAGAGACAGGGCTGGGATTTGCATCTGGACATCCGCACTCAAGTCTGAGCTCCTGAGTACTGCAGGTGGGAGTGCTTTGAGTTCTGAGAAATCTTTATTTTTTCTTGAACAAATGCCCTAAATTGGTCTTCACTAATGGTTGTTACTGGCCTGTGTTGTAGGTGCACACAGCAGGGGTGATGATTGATGTACCTGCTTTCCATGGAGGGGGAAGGGTTGGAGGGAAGACAGCCTGTAGAGGTTCACAGACGAGTTTTTGTCTCTGTTTGCTCCAGATAGAATACTGATTTTATTTGTTTTTAATATTAGTGGAAGATATTTACAACATCATAAAACTGGCAGAAAATTTTCTATAGAAGCTAAGCTGTAAATACAGTAAAACCTGCTAAATAAGTGAATGAATAGATTAATAAATATAAAATTTTCTCAAACATCACACGATATATTTGTGTCTCATTTCACTGATCTGAGTCCCTTCATGCTTAGTTTTAACTTTAATAGTACTTTTTTTAAAGTTCTTAGTAATTAAATGAATAAGGAAAGAAATGTCCGTTTTACTTCGAAGGAAAAATAGGTTGTATAGGTTTGCTAATTTTTCCAAGATTTTGCAAACAGATTTCATGATGCTTTGTGACTGAGTTTGCCTCTAAACAACTCCGATCGTCATTTTTAACTGTGTAAATTCTGTTTATTCAATTTCTGTTCTTTTTCATGATAATATAATAATTATCATTCATGAAAATTTAATCGCCTGCCAAGTTCTGTGGGCACTTGGCATATATCATGTTTTTGAACAATCCTTACAGTATCCTAAGATGAAAGTATTTGTTATTAACCCCATATTATAGGTAAGCAAAGTTATCTAAATTAGTTAAGTGAAAATGTCAATACACATCACAATTGGATCACTGGGCTTCCTCATCAGAAGTTTTATTTCTTATGTGCCTTTTGTTTCAGTGTCATCTTTAAACTACATTAGGGGGTTTTTTGGATGACATGTTTCTTTAGTCCATTTATTCCTTCTTGTGGGACCATGGACATTTATAAATCTGCCCATGAGAAAGACAAAAATTGAAATAAAACCATCCTCCGGTGCTGGGCTTCATATGCAATGTCGATACTGGTTTGCAGCAGTGATCAACCTCTACACCTGTTTCAAATTAGATTGCTAAAATAATGTATTCCGACAAACACTGAAATTTGAAAGAGTAGATTTTAAAAATAAATTATAATGGCTGTATCACTAACGAGCCACCTTGGGAGGCCACCTCTGAGATCCAGGGCTCATCCCAGAAGTAAATATGTTGCCTGATTATTTGTTTAACTATATTACTTAATATGTAGAAGTTAATGTACATATTTTTATTTTTATCAACTCAACCCTTTCCTTTCTAGTCTATATAACTTTCTTTAGATCATTCTTTTCATATTTAAACAAAATGCCATTTAGGTAACTCTTTAAAATGAATCCTGTCGTTTGAAGTATCTTTCAGCCAAGTTGGAGATAAAGAGTGTGTTAGTAAAATACCAGAGACATTTAAAAATCTGCAAAATATTTTCTCTTCCTTCCCACATAAAGTAACCTCTTCACTGAATAAACACGGTAAAAAGGACATATTTTTTCTTTATATCTGAGACTCATAATCTTGTTGATCCATCATCTCTAAGGTTTTATTGTATCATAGAAAAACAAAACTAACTCTGATTTGCATTTCTTTAAATTCTTCTGTATTTGTGTATGGAACTCTTTTGGATTTCTTAGAGTTAAACCGTTCTATGTGATGATGTATTCCTATTTTTCTATGGTTGCTTTATTTTGTTTAAGTGGGGCCATAATCAACCATTTTAAGGTCTGTTCTCAAAACTTTAATCAGTTGTAAAAAAAAAAAATGTGGCTTCCATTATTTTTCTAATTATTAATTCTGCACCCTTCATTCCAATTATTTTTCACAAACTTCAGTATCTTCTGCTTTTATCTATAGATCTATAATTTTCTCTTGCAATCCTTTCATCTTTTAGGCCTTCAAATTTCCAGCTAAGTTGCTCCACATATCCTAGGTTGATAGATTTCAGTGTTCTGTAAATGTTAATTCTGCATTTTACCACATCTAATAGCTCTCTGATTTATTCTTTAGCGGTTATTGTATTGTGACTCTCAAATTCCCAGTCCCTCATTTTTAATAAATATGCTACTTTCTTTCATCCATCCGAGAATGTATTTCAGTAATTTTCCAAACAATGCTTGTGATTCTTTGGTTGCTTTATTTCAGGGATTAATGAAATTCTTTTGGAGATCTCACTGGCTTATTCTCTTACTTTACACGGTAAACCATTTTTAATGTTCTTCCATCACCGCCTTTGAGTTTGCTTACTTTCCCAGTGAGCTAGTTAGTCTTTGTTGTACTGTAAATGTTCTATGTCCCTGACAGTTTTATTGGCATTTTGATGATTTTTGCTTGAGGGATTTTCTTTATAATGTTAGTCTCTGTCATCTTCACCCAACACCCCACTTGCTTCTTTCCTTAGGTTTTTATGGATCTTACTTTAATCCTTGAGAATCCATAGTATCATATCTAAGTATTTTGCCAAGACAAGCTTCTTACGAGAAGCACAATTCTACTGATACAAAGAAGGAGGTGTGTAGATGGAAAAATTTATCTGGAAGTTAAAGGATAAAAAAAAAATTTTTTTTAAATAAAAGATAAAGGATTCCTTTCTGGATAAAATTGGAGTTAGGAATCGATGTGTCAGAAAGACAAGAGACAGGATTTTCCTTGGTTTTAAAGATTTGTGAGGTTTGAAATAACAGAATCCCTCAAGTTGGTGACGGAATGTGGCCTGGCCCTGGTAGCAGTGAAGAGTTTGCTATGAAAGGTAGCGATAACGGTGGTGCTGAACACACCACCGCTAACCCAGTGCCTGCTGGACCCTTGCAAGATGCACACACTTGACCTGCATCCTCCCATTAATCCTCAACCCCCGTTGGGAAATGATGTCACTCTGGTTTTACAGATGAGGAGGCTGTAGGAGGGGGATGCAAGTCCTTCAGGCCCCCGCGGGGTGGGCAGCAGGGCTTGGATCCCCTCTCACTTCGGTGGGCTTGGACTTGCTCACTCTGTGCGGCTTTCCAGCAACAGTGTGGGCCTGGAGGAGGGAGCAGGAGAAGCAGATCTGGGCCCTTTCCGTGCCTTGCACACGGCATGCACCTGCATTCTTAGGAGTCTTGATCTCAGAGACAAAGGGTCCATGTAAGGGCAGCACAGAGAGAATTAAGGTAATTTATGTTTTAGTTACTGTTGAGAGAAGGGACTTGGCAGAAGCCTTCAGGATGGACATCAGCAAAGTTCTAGAAAACCATGTGGGAGGGTCCAGGATCTGGACACCAAGTTCCTCGTTTCTTGTGATGTGGTAACATGACCAAACGGCTGCCGATGGATAAATTACATGTTGTTCTGCCTGTTTGAGTGTTTTCTATTTTCTTCCACTGATTACCTGTTTAATTTGACTCTTGGTAGCACAGGTTAATAATATTGCAGCTACATTTGAAATAATATATGTCCCCTTTTTGTTAATGGTGCATTGAACTCTAGTTTTAAAAGACATTTAGAGTTTATATGGGGGGCTAAATATAAGTCAAGGCTACCCTAGAAATAATATATTTTTCCTAAATTGTTTCTTTCAAAGTACTATTCTCTCTAGGTTGGAACCAAATCTTGGTAATTTCATATTACATATCATTGGCCGTTTGTATATGTAATTTACAGATATGAAACATTATATGTATTTTTCTGTGGGAAACACCGATGTGCATTACCCAGGCTCTGTGGTACATGCATTTGGACAGAACATCTCTTTATAATTAATTATACTTTTTCAGTTGTTTCATGGTTGGTCCTTAGAACCTCAGGCTAAAACACTTAAAATTTATTAACAATCATTTCATAATTTTTGGTTCATAAGAAAGTGTGAATTTTCCTTTCAGATGTGAGGTATAGAGTTACGTCCTTTTGGAGAAAATTCACAGTTTGAAAAGTCTTTCTTCTGAAAAATAATGTGAAATTGCATGGATCAGGTTATTAAGGCTTCTTTTTATCAGTTTCTGTCCCCTTGTGGTCCAAGTCCTTATTCCCTACCCTGTTGATTTCAACCCTACCGTCATTCATTAAGGCATTTCTGAGTTAGCTTTTTCCAAGATGTAGGGGCTTTTTACTTATTTATTTTGTGCTGTTAGTTCTACATCTTGGAAAATTATAAAATCTTCCTCTTATTCTGTATCTCTTCCTACCATCACAATTTTGGGCAGAAACATGTCATCCAAAAAACCCCCTAATGTAGTTTAAAGATGACACTGAAACAAAAGGCACATAAGAAATAAAACTTCTGATGAGGAAGCCCAGTGATCCATATGGGGTGTCTGTGTGAGTGTGTGTGTGTGTGTGTGTGTTTGTGTTTGTGTGTGTATGAATTGATACATCTGGATTCCTCTGGCTTAATTGAGTCAGGTGAGATGGGCTCCTTATTTGAATGGGCCTATAGTGACTGGCTTTTTTTCCCCTAATGAATTGTGAATACGTAGTGTACTTCCATTTTGTTTTTCAGAACAATGTTTTCATATTTGTTTTAAATTAATACTTAAAAATTCAGTATTGTATCAATTCTACCACTCTGTCATTGTATATTTCTCTTTTTTCTATTTAGAAAATTGAGTATCTCAAAACAAAAATTAAAAAAAAGTTCTTCTGACAATATAACATTATTTTTTTTTAAAATTAATTAATTAATTTATTTTTGGCTGCATTGGGTCTCCGCTGCTGCGTGCGGGCTTTCTCTAGTTGCGGCAAGCGGGGGCTACTCTTCGTTGCGGTGTGCAGGCTTCTCATTGTGGTGGCTTCTCTTGTTGCGGAGCAAGGGCTCTAGGCGCCCAGGCTTCAGTAGTTGTGGCACGCGGGCTCAGTAGTTGTGGCTTGTGGGCTCTAGAGCACAGGCTCAGTAGTTGTGGCGCACGGGCTTAGTTGCTCCGTGGCATGTGGGATCTTTCCAGACCAGGGATCGAACCCATGTCCCCTGCATTGGCAGGCGGATTCTTAACCACTGCGCCACCAGGGAAGTCCCAATATAACATTCTTAATTGCTAAGGCTCTTGCAGTTTTTACGTAATCACAATTAAATAGCTAAATTCTGTTTTCTTTTTCATACTTATCCCCTGCAAAATTGCCCAATTTCCCAAGTTATTTTTCTCTCATTTAAGATTGTGTGCTTTTTCCCCTTAACCTTTCTGTCCGAAAAATTAGCATCTTTGCACCATTAAAAAAATAAACAAAAATCTGAGAAGCAATTCTGCTAATTTGTACTACACTTACTTTGAGCACAATCAATTTTTTTGGCTACTTTCTATTATGCAAGGATAATAGTTAACAGAATTTGGTTAGATGCTGAAGAAAAATAATTGGGAATATCCACTAAAAATGTTTGTAAAGTGAACAAACCAATTTTGCACAAATTAAGAAGTGAAATTAGATGAGACCTCGGATTGGGCTGTTGTTTTTCCAGGTATCTAGCAATTGGTATCACTCTTTGAGGTACTCCTGGGGCAGGCTTCAGGACCCCCAGCACCTGGGTTCAGGCCACTGTTTAGATTTTTTAGCTCCTAGATGCCACCTTCTCTGGAAGATGTTCCTTATCTTCCGCATCTGAGGCTCCTTCCCTGGGCACCCCCCGCACCCTGAGAATGGCCTGTCCTGCACCTTCCTCTCGCTGGCCTGCGGTGTCTTTCACTGGACCACCTGTCATCACACAGCAGAGTCTTCCTAGAGATGCTTAATTACCAGAGACAAACTTGGCGTGTAGGAAATGACTGCCACATTGCTATAGTACTAAAGCATATTAGATTGGGATCAGAGAAAGAAAACAGGACTACAGTAGCTAAAACTTTCGAAGAAATACTTTAAAATGAGTAGTTTGTAAGAAAGAAGGAAGTTTGAAAATAGAATCAAGTTTTATAACCTCTACTCTTATCTTCTTCATCTATATTTGAACGTGTGGGAAACAATCTAAAAACTACATCGAGACTCAGGATTTCCCGGTTTGAGATCTGAACCTCTCACTAATAACTGCAGGATAAGGCCCTCATCTTCCCTGGCTTTCATTTTCCTCCTGTGAAAACAGAGGTGTCAAAATATCAAGTAATTTTAAGTCTGCTTAGATTCTATATTCCACATTTGGTCACACTAAACTGTTGACCCTCCTCATCCTCTAGTAAGAAAATATAAGCAAATGTAATTTAACTCCATTACTTCCCTGCCACCATATGTACTTTATGTATAAAAGAATATTATTCAGCCATAAAAAGGGATGAATCCCGCCACAACACGGATGGAACTGGAGGGCATTATACTAAGTGAAATAAGTCAAAGACAGAGACAGACAAATACCATCTCATCTCTCTTACATGTGGAATCTAAAAAACAGAACAAACAAGCTGTAGATACAGAGAATAGATTGGTGGTTGCCAGAAGCAGTGGGTAGGGAAAGGAGAAATGGTTCAAAATTTTGGGGTCTTTTTAGTTTAAATAGGAAAAAAGAACATATTACAAAATACCAAGAATGTATTTTAAAAATTACACCAGAGTCTAGACTGAACAGCATCTTTTTCTCACAGTTCTGAGATTCTGTTTGGAAGTTGAAAAAGTAAAGGATTTCATCAGTTGTCATTAAGAAACCTTAATCTGTATGTTAAATTCTATAATTGTTTTGTGTTTATCAAACTACCCCTTGTGAGTCTTAAGCTTTTAGAATTCTAGAACTTTGTCCTTCTTTCATTTTCCTTCCTATTTGATTTGTTGTCATTAAGGAATATTTGTCTGGAAAAGTTAAAACTTCTATAATTACTTTGTGTTTATCATGATACCCCTTGTAACTCTAAGTTTTTTGAAGGCTAGAACTTGGTCCATCTTCTCTTTGGACCTGGGCAGAGTAGGTATTCAGCACATCCTGAAAGATGAGTCCGTTGTCCTCAGCAGATGGAGGGCGTAGCACCTGCCCTCAGGGCACGTCCCATGAAGGAGGTGAGGCAGAGGGTACAGGCAGACCAGCAAGAAATTTCAAAAAGTGCAACCTCATGAAGGGAATAGGCTGGATGCTGACAAAGAGACTGACGTCTCGGACAGACTGGGCAGGGGAGACACCGTCAAGAACAGACCTCGTGCAGAGACTTGAAGGATGTGGAGCAGCGTCTACAAGGCCAGCTGCAGGGACCAGTCAAGACACAGAAGAGCACGTGTGTGTGTGCGCGCGTGCGCGCACATGTGGAGCTAAAGGGACCCTTGAGACTAAATGCCACTGAATCGTTCACACCTTAAAACATCAGGCAGGGGCTCCCCTGGTGGCGCAGTGGTTGAGAATCCGCCTGCCGGTGCAGGGGACACGGGTTCGAGCCCTGGTCTGGGAGGATCCCACGTGCCGCGGGGCGGCTGGGCCCGTGCGCCACAGCTACTGAGCCTGCGCGTCTGGAGCCTGTGCCCCGCAACGGGAGGGGCCGCGACAGTGAGAGGCCCGCGCACCGCGATGAAGAGCGGCCCCCGCACCGCGATGAAGAGCGGCCCCCGCTCGCCGCAACTAGAGAAAGCCCTCGCGCAGAAACGCAGACCCAACACAGCCAAAATTAAATAAATAAATAAATAAATAAATAAATAAATTTATTTATTTAAAAAAAAACAACAACAAAACATAAAGCAAAACTATTCACTATACCCATGACATGGATGCGACCTAAGTGTCCATCAATGGATGAATGGATAAAGAAGATGTGATGTATATATATGTAATGGAATATCATTCAGCCTTAATAACGAAGGAGATCCTACCATTTGCAACAACTTGGATGCACCAAGAAGACATTATATTAAGTGAGACAAGACAGACACAGAAAGGAAAAAACTGCATGATCTCACTTATGTGTGGAATCTAAAAAAGTCAAATACAAAGAAGCAGAGAGCCGAACAGTGGTGACCAGGGATGAGAAGGTGGGGAAATGGAGAGATGTTGGTCAAAGGGCACAAAGTTACAATTATGAAGAATGGATACATCTGAAGATCTAATGGGCAGCATGGTGACTATAGTTAATAATACAGTATTGATTACTAGAAATTTGCTAAGAGAATGGATTTAAGATGCTTTCACTATATACACAAAGGGTGACTGTGTGAGGAGACAGGTTAATTAGCTTGACTGTAGTAATCATTTCACTATGTATATGTACATCAAATCATCATGCTGTACTCCTTATATACAGTTTTTATTAAAAAATGAATTCTCCGATCAACGTCACTTGTCACTGAGAAATGACAGCAACTTTCATTCCAGATGTGTATTTCTGTTTTACTACCAGGTATATTTATAGAGTGCCATATTTTCTGACAAACTAAAGGTTCTTTACACAAGATTGGGTCTACCTTTTCTCTTTTTATGGGGCATTAATAGCATAAAGATCGTCCTTTGACTATCAGAGGCTGATTATTGAGTCTGAACCCTGACAGAAACCTCTCCAACACCCTTTGCTTTGGCTTGAAAGAATTACAAAATGGTTATTTTTACACCCATAATGAAAACACATTTATGAAGTGAGACCCCCTATTTGTGACTCATTACAAATCTGCCAGCTGTGACCCTCAGGCCTGAATGGTTTATCATTGCTTCACTGCAGGCTGTTACCCAAGTCAAGACAGAGTAAATGTGTCAAAAAAGGTGATGGGAACCTCCAGGTTGCATGATTCTTTAGTCCTTTTATTCTTTCTTGTACTACCATGGACATTTATAAATCGGCCCATGGGAAACACAGAAATTGAAATAAAACCATCCTCGGGTGTTGGGCTTCATATGCTTCATATGCTTCATATGCTTCATATGTTGATACTGGTCTGCAACAGTCATGAACCTCTACACCTGTTTCAGATTAGATTGCTAAAATAACGTATTCAGACAAATGCTGAAATTTGAAAGAGTAGATTTTTTAAATAAATCATAACAGCTATACCACTAATTTTAGTAAGAATTTCCAATAGCAGAATTAATGCATCCCATATTAGCACTGCTTGGGAAAGCACCTGGTTAGAGCCTGCTCAGTATTGCACACATCAAATTGGATATTAGTCAGAAGCCTGCCTTCCCCTGGTACCGCTTAAGTCTTTCTTTCAGGTTTAATGAACAGGTATTTTACGTTTTTCACAGGATTCCAGAGTTTCAAATGTACTCTGAAGTAGATCCCATTAAAATGTATTTCTAATATTATGGTTTCTGTACTTCCTGTTCCCTCTCTCTCCCCCTCTGTCATTTGTCTACCTATCTCATCTATCCATCATATCTATCTATCTATCCATCTGTCTCTTTCATCTGTCTGTGATAGCCTCTCCCTCTCTCTCTTCTTCATGTTACAGATATCTATTATCATCTATATATATATTTCTCCTTGTCACCTAGGGTTCCAACCTAACTTTGTGACACCTCAGACTCTCTTCCCCCTTTATCACAATATTGGTCAGCAAAGGAAGCATTACTTTTATGAGAAGAAAGAAGTTCATAGTATTCTAATATATCCATGTGTCAGACACAAACTGGTCGTGTCTAAATGGTGTTGACCACCCAGACAAAGTGTTCTTTATTAAAAAAAAAAAAGAAAAAAAAAGACAAGGGTTTGCAAAATTAAATGTAGAGGACAACTTTCTAGCCTCAGAGGTCTTTTTCATATGTTAATATTGGAACGTATGTGAAATCTGCAGACATCACACTAAAAATATCTCTTCCTTGGTGTTCTAGGTATCCTCAAAATATATCTCATTAACTGTAGTCCCCATTTATTTTTCTTATACTGATTTACGTTTTGGTCATTCCGAACACTATGTGACAATAAATATTTGATAGATATTTGATTTAAAGTGTCAATACAATATGGGTTAATTTCATTTTTAGAGCTGATGATAAATATCTTTGGAATAATAGCAATTTTGAATTCCATAAAATTCTATAATCGAGGGCTCTCAAATATATACAATCATTATTTTTAAAAGCAACTTTAAATCATTTGAAGTAACAGTGAAATTATGGAGCAAAATTAATACTACAACTGGATATTTGCATTATGGGAGGTCCCAGAAAGTTCCTGTTGTGCTAAGCAATTCTCTCTTGTGTTTGATTTAGGTCATCAAGCTTGCCTTTGAAGAGTTTGAGCTGGAAAGAGGCTACGACACCCTAACCGTGGGCGATGCTGGGAAAGTGGGTGATACCAGAACCGTCTTGTATGTGTAAGTGTATCTTTCCTTGTTTCTTCTTTCCCAGAACAGGAAGTTATCTGTGCAAACACGGATGTGTCCTTGAGATGCTGGTGCAGACTTTCCATTCCCACTCAGAAGTTTAATAAATGCCACGTATGGCTAAATTAGTAGTTTCTAAATCTGATTTCAGATGAGGACTAATTCAGGATTGCATTCTATCTGTGGCAATGTTTTTTATTTTAAATCATTGAAAAATATGGCAAAAGATTAGACTATATGGAAAAGCAGAAAGTAGAGGCGATGAGTTTCTCAACTCAGCTGCTCCCTGTCCGCCCCTCTCTTTCTATTTATTATATTGTCAGTGTTCGGGGAAGGACAAGTATCTTCTAGAATAAGGCCATATGTCTTCTGAAAGCCTTGCGCTCTGTAAAGCTGCATACTAAAAGTAGCAGAGAGCGTGGGGAGAACAGTGTGGTAGCGCCCTTTATATCTGTGGACCTCCGTACCCAGAGTCCTGGCAAATACAGTAGCGGCCCCACCGTGAACGTCAGCACACAGATCCCTACACTGGTCCATTGGCAACTGGACTCATGGGAGAGTCTGCACCAATTCGCCCTGGACACCGTCAGCCTCTTCCAGATGCAGGGCCGTGAGGATAGTCTGGACAGTTTTTTTTTTCTGTTTTTAAATATTTATTTACTTACTTATTTTGGCTTCTCCGGGTCTTAGTCGCGGCACGTGGGATCTTCGTTGCGGCGTGCAGGATCTTTAGTTGCTGCATGCGGACTTCTTAGTTGAGGCTGAGGAGTAAATATACCCCCGGGTCATGGTTTTAATATTGATAGGACAGTTTTTAGGAGACTTGTTCTAGCAACATTAAAACCATGACCCGGGGGTATCTTCACTCCTCAGTGTTTTCAGTGCAGAAGGAAATGTCTGCAGCCTCTTCCTCTGCGTTCACACCTTGCACAGACAGCTTCCTGTAGGGGCTCCCGAAACTGCTTTCACTAATGGAAGTCATTCTGCAGGATTTTCACCTTCTTTCTCTTAGTCTGCTTATACATGGCTGAGATTTTCTCTTTATTTGTGAGAAAGCTTGCCCCGGACAACTTCAAAGTATTATTCTGCTAGGGAAAAACAACAGCAGCAACAAGAGGTGTGGCCGTTATACCCACTCATTCTCTTACTTAGCAGTTACTTATGAGGTAGTGCACATTGTAAAAAGTTCTGCAGTGACCATCTGTCTGTGCCTTTAAAATTAATGGACCCGCACTCTGATGGCATCGGGGACATTCTCTTTTCCTTTATTGTATCTTGGACGTAGTTCCCTATCAGTATATATCTTTATCTCATGTTTTATAGCTACTACTAGTAATAATTAAAATCATGTTACTGGCCCATAACTTATGATAATAATTATAATAGTAGCAGTAGTAATCTCATAGCATTTATTGAGTACCTCTTATATACCATGCAGTGTGCTAGATGCCTAATACATATTATCTTGTTTGGTCTTCACCTTAATTCTGTGAGTTAGGGGTTAATACTGTCTTCATCATATAAATGATGAAACTGAGGCTTAGATAGATTTACCCCAATTCACAAACCTAGCGTCTGTTCTAGCAGGAGTTCAGACTCCGTGATCCTCCTCCAGTGTCTGTATTCCTTATCATTACGTGTGGATGTGCCATGTTCTTTGACTGATTCTCATTGATAGCCTTTGACTTTTCTCCATCCCCCTGTAATCTTGCGTTTCTAAGCAGCTACGCAGTAAACTACTTTGTACAAATTGTCATGCTTGTTTCATACGCCTTCAAGAAGATTTCCAGCAGAGGAATTTCAGGAGTGAGGAGCATCTTCGTTTACATCATTAGGCTTTTCCAGGAATCCCCCCAAAAGTTTATATCAGTTTTCTCTTCCACCACAGTATGTAGAGGTCCCTGTTTCCCCACACTCTTACCAAATGGTTATTCTTTGTTTGCCCAATTACTAGCTTTAAATGGCATTTATTTATAAAAATACGGATTCCTGCAGGGTGGGGACAGATATCTGTATTGTTTGCAATCTTCCATGCCAGTTGTGTGCACACAGCCTGGCATTGGTCTGGAGCGGTACTTGTAGACACTGATACAGTGGATTAGCAGTGAGGCCAGGATGCCAAAGGTGGAATTTCTGGCTCTAGCTTTGCTCTTAACTATCTGTGACCCCCTCTGTATCTCTGTTTTTATGGCTATGAAATATGTATAATAAACTTTTCCTGCCTGTGCTAAGGAGCAGAATGAAATAATGCATGTGAATGCACTGGAGAGCCAAGAAATACAAACCACACGTGAAATAGCTTTATTATTACCATAACGTCTAATTTAAGAAGGGACATCGTTAAAACAAATGAGAGAGATTTTCAAACAAATGCAAAATGTAAAACATAAATGTAGAAAAGCAGTGCCATATAAAATCCCGTAGGTCACTGTTAAAGATGTGAAGTCATACACCCATTTTTTAATGCTATTGGTTGTTAAGGGAGCAATAGCAAACTATGTATCACCTTGACATAAGTGTTATTAGAACCTCCTCTCAATAGCTCAGATCTATAAAGGAAAAACTAAACAGTCAACCGAATCAAAGTGAGATGCCCTTTGGGAAACATAATGTAACAAAGATCAGTTGGGCAGTTAATCATCTTCAGTAGAGAAAAGCAAAGCCACTGACATATTTCCTTAGTATACAAAATTACAGAAAAAGAAAAAATGAGAGAATCACAGTTGGTGTCTTTGGATAAACAGGCAGTTTTAGAGAATACGGCAACAAATATTTTTGAGTACTTGTATGTCAGACGTGAGTCTCAGCATGGAGTTTAAAATCTAATTGGAGAAATGGCAGATGAGCTGAGATGGTTATATACCAGACAGTATATAGAATCATTGACTATCATGATACATATTTCAGATAAAATTTGAGTTAAGAAAGTTCTTTATGAGTAGCTGATACTTACTACCTCAAGCTCAATAATTTTATAGGTTCCCCTTTTTAGGGGGCCTGTGGAATTCTATTCAGATCTTAATTTTCAGGAGAAATTCAGAGAGTGAGATAGCCTAACTGGCTCATCCTGAATATGCTTTTAAAAATTCTAATTTCTGTTGATGGCTTTTTATTTTCTTAACTTTCTTGGCGCAAAAAGAGAACAACTGAATGTTAGGGAGACTCTTTCAATAGCCGAGTCTTCCCAAGAGATGGATGAATTTATTCAGGTTACTTTTACAGAATGACAGACTTAAAACAAAATTAACTAACTCACTTAGCAAATCTCTATTGAGATCTCTCCAAGAATGTATGTTGGTAATCTTCTCAAGTTTAATTTGCAGAAAAACTGCCTCCAGGGACATTGCTCTTCACGACTTTCCTCTGGCCTTTGCAGTTACTAGCAGTGGGTGACCAGGACATGGCATTAATTTCAGGATGTCCTGGGGATTGCAGGCTCCGGTGGCAGGTTTTAAGTGCCCATCTCTGTAAGGGATGAATAGTCAGTATCAGGGAAATCTGTGAGCGAGTAGTATTGCCTCTGCCTGACTACACTTGTCTGTTAACCAATAAGGATACTAGTTGTTTCCTATGGCTGGTTGATCCACTGTTCTTAAATTGCTTCTTGGGCTTAGAAGTGGCTCCGGCCCTCATATGGTAGCCCTCCACCTACCTCTGATATTGTCTGCGGGTGCTGAACGAAGGGGCATCATTCTTTTTTCATTAAAAACTACACAACAGCCATAACAAAGCAGACACTGAAAACTGATGTGTGTGTCTATGTATGCTTTGGACATTATCAGAGGAGTTGATCACAGTGCATCTCAATGCTTTGGAGAAAGCTTGAGCAATTTATGTTAGGAATAAGCACATAAAGGTAGCTACCTAGACGTTCTCTAGGCAAAAACCCATTTTTCAAAATTAGAAAGCAAGTGCACTCCTTAGATTCTTAGAATTCTGGAACCACATGATCAAAACTCTTTTTCCTCATATAATCGTTCTCATAATGACATTGCCTGTGAGCACGGACACATATGAGAGTGCAGATCAGACTCAAATCCTAAAAGCTCTATTCTTGAAGTGAAGTTCATCCACTGCTAGGTTTCCCTCCTTTGTCTCTTTATGGGGAAACATTCTTCCTTGATTCTTTGAAGAAACATTTATTGAAATTCAGACATTACAGGACTCAGAGGTGGGTAACAGTAGGCTTTGAGGGGATGGTCCGCAAGTGGAGAAGGCAGAGGCTTCCTGACCTTCATTATCACGCTGGGGAGGGTTAGCAGAGGCTGCCGCTCTCCGGACGCTCCATGGTGCCTAAGTTCTCTATTCCAGCAGCCCTATCAGAGGAGAGATAGCCGGACCACTGGACACACGCATTTTAGGTTTGGGATTCCATCTGTTCTGGGGTGTCTGGGAAAGCAAACTGACCTGGGGCCTTGGGGGCCCATGGACGTGGTCTCCGGGGAACCTTCCTGCAGAGGAGAAGAAGCCATAGGTCCCAAGGAAGCGCAGCCCAACGGCAGCACCTGCGGGAGATGCGGGGAGACAAGTTCCAGCTGATTTGGAGTCCAGACAGCCTGAGTCATTTTCCAGCTGTTCTGCCACTTACATCCCCAGTGTTGACTCAATGTGGCAGTTTTCTCTAAGGAGCCAGGAAATGCATGCCTTGCTTGCTACACTGTTAACCTGGAGAGCTAAGGATCTCTCTTCCACGATTCATCAGTCCAAAGCATTTAAAGTGTGTATTTTGTGTTTTTGATATTGAATTAACCTCAAAGGTGCAGTCATTCTCTTTTGGGGGGCTTAGTGCATTTAAAACAGTAAGGGGTACGCAAGACCTCCAGGGCAGCAAGACCAGCTCCCCATCTCATGCCAACTTTGCAACTCGGAAGCATTGTTGTAAGTGTAAAGTGAGACGGCTAAGGAAACATTGTTTGAAAAAGGTGAAAAGTATGATGCAAAGAGAAGATAGTATTGTATTAACTGTAGTTATTATCTCTGCCTTAATATAATGAAATATGTGGTGCTCAGAATTGTCTTTGGAAATGTAATATACTAGAAAGAAAGAAGGAAGAGGAGTTGAACTGCCATTCACTGAATCTGTCTGGACCCGCATTGTCTCCTGACAAACTTGTGACAAAGGTATTGCTTCCATCTGCTAGAGGAAGACACGGAGAACCTGACTTATGGCCGTGGAGACAGCAGGCTGCCTAACTGGTTTCTGGGCTGTTTTCAAGATTTTGTTCCTTGTCTTTAGTTTTCAAAAGTTTAATTCGGTGGATTTGTTTAATTAACATGGATTTGTTTGAGTTTATCCTGTTTGAGGTTCACTTGGTTCCTTAGAACTGTAGGTTATGTGTTTCCCCAAATTTGAGGAGTTTTCAGCAATTATTTCTTTAAACCCCCTTTCAGCCTCACTCTCTTTCTCTCCTTCTGGGATTCGAATGATAAGATGTTGGGCCTTTTGTTTTTGACCCACAAGTCCCTGAGGTTTTGTTCACTTTTTTTTCCCGTTGTATTTTCTCTCTGCTGTTCAGTGTGGGCGAATTCTATAGACCTGTTCTCAAGTTAACATGTCATTGTGCATCTCCACTCTACTTACTATAAGCCCATCTAGTTACTTTTAATTTCTGTTATTGTGTTTTTACTCCTGTAATTTCCATTTGGTTCTTTTTTGTAACTTCTCTTTCTTTGCTAGGATCATCTGTTTGTTTGTTTGTTTGTTTGTTTATTTGATTGCAGAGAATTTGTAAATGATTGAAACATTTACACAATGGCTGCTTTAAAATCCTTGTCAGGTAATTTCAACATCTGATTCATTTTAGGTATTGTCAGTTGGTTGTCTTTTCTCCTTGAAGTTGTGATTTTCTTGGTTCTTGGTATGATAATTGGACCCAGGCTGTTTCGTCTATCATGTTAGGATGTACTGGGAATTATATAAACCTCTTATTTTAGCAGGCAGTCACCCTGGCTAGACTTAACACGCAGTTCTCGGCCAACTTGTGTCGGCTGGGGTTCCAGTGACAGGCTCACTGTCACAGCATGTACGGCATTGCCCGGGTCTGCTTGGTTGATTGGTGCCCGTGGGACTCACACTCGTCCTTGCTGGTGGGGAGGGGTTGGTGGGAACCCCCATCACTGCTCCCCTCCTGCATCTCACCCCTTGTCCCCTCACCCCTCCCTGTGCCCCTATCTCTGGGAGGGAAGGGGCGTCTCAGTCTCAGATTGGCAGAGACAGAGTCTTCCTGGATTGGGTCACTGGTGTGGCTGGTCTCTCTCATAGGTTCTGCTGCCTCTGTTTCTTTACTCAGAAAAGGGAGGCTCGGGCCCTGGGGAAGGTGAAGGCTTGCCCTGGACACCTGTGGTTACCAAGGTCCCTTCATTCGTCCCCCATGCTGGTGGTGCCGGTCTTCCTTATGTCGTCTGAGGGATACCCCTTGCATCCCCGTGAGGATGGAGCTTACCTGGAGCCTTCTGTTGCCCGGTCAGGGTTCAGGAAGCACCAGGTCTGGTGGTCCTCTGTTTTGGGGGGGGCACACAGGCAGCCTGCACTGCGTTGGTTCTCTGACCCTGGAGTCAGAGAACCCCAGCTTGCCTTCAGAGTCCTCTTCTGGTTGTGTCTTGTGCCATTTTGAGGGTTCATACCTGAGCTTATCAAGGAAGAGAATGGAAAAAAATGTGTCCGTGTCCATATACTTTTAGATCGTCTGGGCTGCACTCAGTAACAGAAGTCTGTAAAATAACTTCATTATGGGCCTTAGTAAACTTTTTTTTCTTTGAAGTGAAAGATAGAAGTTTGGATTAGATATTTTGTCTACCGCTCCACATAGAAAGGCTTAACAATTCTGATACTGTTTAGTGGGATTAACCTGGTGATGGCAGACCATTGATGTAACTAACGTCAACTTCTATGCCACCTGGCTAGAATGGATTCCGGCACGGTGAATAAAAGCTGTCGCATTTGAATGAAATGTGTGCAGGAGTCCCACTCACTGAAAAGCTTGCTCTAATTTCACGTTGGTGCCAGTGGGGAAATTCTATCAGCTTCAGTGTATGTACTGTTGATCTCCAGGTTTAACTTTATATATAATAATATGATCATTTATTCTATAAAACCACTGCCTTGACTGATTTTTCAAAGTCAACTTGAGGTAAAAGAGTTCTGTTCCTCTCCACCTGTTCAGCTCTCTGTTCCGGTACATGTCGTGTAAATAGACGTGTTGCCTGTAAGTCCCCTGCACGAGGAGCCAGCTTGGATGCTGGTGGATCGAGAACCTTTAACTCTCATCAGGGCTGCCTTCAGGCGGATTTGCTCTCCGGGTCTGGTCAATATCGCACATAAAGATGTGCAAAACCTCAGATTACAAGCATATCCTTCCAAGACCAGAATTTAAATCCCTGCTGCCTCGGTATGTTTAATGATGAAGTCAACTTATGACTCTGGTTCTGCCACCTTTTACCAAGGTTTGTATCAGGGCATCTCTGACTCTTCCTGAAGGCATTTTACTCCATCCCTGGGGCGCATGGTTCTCATCAGGTGCTGCACAGGTCACACACTGTGTCTTAACCTCTCCTTATTAGTCTCCGGCACACACTGTATTAACCCAATCAAGGCAAACAGCCAACTAACATTTATATTTTAAATAACTCTGCATTTCCTGTACTTTCTCAGAATTTATGAAATTTATTGATATTAAAAACATGCAAAGACTTCAAAATAGGTCAATTTTAGGTCAGGTTTTAACTTGTGAGTAACATTTACTTTCTAACTGCCCAATTTGCAGTTGAAAGGAGTGCTTTAAAGGTTCCCACACCACTTTCCTTTCAGGTACCTGCCAGTAAGATGCAGGTCTGATGTGCTCCAGGTGTTACTTTGCATCAAATTCATACTTTGTGGCATACTCAAGAGTTTTGTTTTTTTTTTTAATCTCCAGGTTTGAACAAATTATTTCTTTAATGAATATGTAGTAAAATAGACTTTCTGGAGTACAGACCTATAAGTATTAATACATGTATAGATTTGTATAATGACCAGCAAAATCAGGATACAGAAGTTTGTCACCCCTCAAAACTGTGCTTTCTCTTTGTAGTGATACCCTCTCCCACCTTAAACCGTGAACCACTGATCTGTTATCCATCATTATAGTTTGTCTTTCTGAGAATATCACATAAATAGAATTATACACTGTGTATTCTTTAAGACTGCAAGTGGGAATGTAAAATGGTACAGCCATTCTGGAAAACAGTTTGGCAGTTTCATACGAAGTTAAGTATTTATCATGTAATCTGGCCACCCCATTCCTAGGTATTTACCCTAGAGAAATAAAATTTGCCCTACATGAATAGAGTTAACTCTATTCATAATTGCCAAACAACTGGAAACAACGTAAATGTCCTTGGACAGGTGAATAGATAGACACACCTTGGTATATTCATACAAGGAAGTTCTGTTCATCAGTACCAAGGAACAAACTACTGACACACACAGCAATGTGGGAATTGCATGGTGCTGTGCTGAGTGAAAGCACTCAGTTTGATTTCACAATCCCTTTCCAGCAGATGTATTTCATGTATGTGAGGACAGAACTGTTGAATCATTTAACAAGGGCCAAAAAGAAGACCTGTCCAGAAATGAGATGGCTTTCGTATACAATGTAATATTAGTAGCAACCAAAGCATCATGAAGTTACTGCCTCACATGGGTGCAGTTAAGCTTTAAAGAACAATGACCATTTTCACGTGAAAGACTTTAGCTGTTCTCTCAATGCAGTATGCCCTGGTTGTAGGGAAGGAACAAACACATAATCAAAAGTCATTTCCTTCCTTTTGGGTTAATGATTCAATACGCTGGAACATACAGTCAAAGATACTGCTGATTTCAGTTCAGTACTGATCCTGATTGCAAGCAGGCATATCAAACCACTGAGGTTAAGACAGCTCGAGCATGGTTGAACTCTATCAAAAAGATAAGAGAATTTTAGGTCTGAATGATTCCTTGAAGGTAATTTAATACAGTTATTTCCCAGATGAAGAAACTGACATAGATGTAAAATAATTTAGCTAAAACCACAGGGTAAATTAAAGACAGAGCTTCAACAGAACCTCAAATACCAAGTCCTTGGTATGCTAAGATCAAACAAAAATTTAAATCATTAGTTGGAGATATTCCTATGAAATTTAAACATGTAGATATTTAATGAATTTTAATGGGGATTAATTTACATTTTCATTTATGCATTTGTTCAGAGAAATGGTGCATTTTATACGCAGGAGTCTGGGGATTAAAGGCCAAGTGACATCAGCTTGCACTCAAGAAGGTTTAGAATTTGGTAGGAGAAGGAGGAAGTAGATGCCTGTGAATGTTTGTCTTTGGTGAGGTGTATGCAGGGTTCTCCAATGACCTAGAGAAAAAAAAGACCTGCATCACCTAAGGGAGTTAAGAAATGCCAAGTGAGAATCCTCAAATACTGTAAGAACTCCTTATCCAGGGAGCATAGGCACTCCAGGCAGTGATTTCAAGATTTGCCAAAAACCTGGAGGCAGAGAAGTTCCAATATTTTTGGAGAACGGTTAAAAACGCCAGCATGGTTGGAGCAACAGGTTGAGAAATGGGAGGGGAGGGCAGTGGGGACCTGGCACCTCCAATATGATGGCTCTGTTTCCCAAAGGCAGTTTTATTATCGTTTTCTAGCAAGTCAAATTTCTTAGCGATTCATTGGAATAATTTTATTTTTAAGTTTACTTTAAAACACTATGTACTAGAAAGTCATTTTGGGAGAAAATAAAACTGCTTTAAAGAAAGCAATTATAGCTTACGTGTTATGATGGCTGTTAAAGTATTTTACCAAAACTAGCATTTATTTTATTTTTCAGTTATGGAAACAAAAAATCCTGTTTCCAACAGATAAACAGTTGCACAGGGTAACAATATTTGCTTCATTATTTTAAACATTTTTTTTCCAGTGGTGCTAGCAAACTAAAATACTTATAGAAAAAAGAAAGAGGAACAAAAAGGGAAATATTTTCTTTTGTTTTAAATAATTCTAAAATAATTTTGTAAAATTTAAAAAAATTAACACCAAAATACTTTTTGAATGTTCAAGTAATTTTTTAAGCATGTTAAATAATTAATTGTACCAAGCTGTCTTACAGTCATTTTCATAAATACAGCAGTCACTTAAGTATCAGGCTTAAATTCTAAAACTTGAGCAATGCAAGTCATCTTTATTTTTATTCTTTTCTAATAAATTAAAAAAAAAAATTGGCCACTCTGTGCAGCATGCGGGATCTTAGTTCGCAGGCCAGTGTTCAAACCCGTACCCCCTGCAGTGGAAGCGTGGAAATTTAATCACTGGACCACCAGGGAAGTCCCACAAATCATCCTAATTTGACTTCGATTGAAGCAACTTTGTAGTGTAGCCAGGTACCTGCTTATTTAGTTTTATGTGAATCAATAGACTAACATAAAACTGTATTAAAATAAAGTCCAGTGCAGAAATAAAATAAATTCAAATATTTACACTCAGAGGTATTTCTGAAGTAGTTAACTTGACAGTATAAATCTTTTCAGTGTGTGAAAAATTTCTACATGATAAGTTTTTAACAACTTAAATCAAAGGTAGGGGGGAAGTGATAAAAGAATCAGGATAAATTAGGAGGCTACTTCAGTGATGTTGCTATGAGACACTCAAACTGAGAAAGTGGAGACAGAAAGAAGTGGTGAAAGTGTGGAAGAGGTAAAATTATATGGCTTGTTGATGAATGATGAAACGTATAAATGCATATACTTATAGTCTGTGGACTGTGACATAAGAAGGGGTAAGCACTGAGAAATCAACAACCTTGAAGTCTGGAATCCTTCTGAAGACTGATTGAATCAAGGTGGTCACTCTCACTGCCAGAAGAAAATTAAATCCTCCAAGAAGGAAGATAACAACACACATAGCTTCTATGATGGCATAACACAAAGTCTAGCATTCAACCAAAATGTCTAGAAATAACAGCCAATGATCCAAAACCAAGAGACAGACAATACAAAAGGAAAAGGATATCCAGATATTACAGTTATCACTAAGGGACTTTGATAATTAACTATGATTTATATATTTAAGAATATAAATAAAATGATCCAGAATTTTGCCAAAAACCGGAATTCATAACAAACCAAATGAAAGTTTTAAGAATTAAAAAATACAACATCTGAAATGAAGAACTCAATAGATGTGGCTTGAACTGGAAGATAGATTAGTAGAAAATATTCAACCTGAAGCAGAAAAAAAATGCACAGAAAACATGTGTGTAATTGGTATTGAAGAAGAGAAAGAGAGAGAAAATGGGACGTAACTAATCTTTGAAGACATTATCACCAAGAATTTTCCAATATTGACAACAGACATCAGGATAGAGATTGAAGAAATCCTACAAGACAGTAGGCATAATACAAGAAAAACAGCCTGGCACATTATAATAAATCTTCTGAAAAACAGGACAAGGAAAGATCTTACAAGTAGTATAAACAAAGAAACGTTATTTTCAAAATGGCAAATACAAGATCAATAGAAGTTTTCTCAATATAAAGTAAAAAAAAGTAAAAAGACAACAGAATGATATCTTTGAAGTCTTGGGGGAAAGAAACAAGCTGTTAGATTAAAGGGACAATTTAAAAAATTGACTAATCAAAAAAGAAAAAAACAAGAAAAATGAACTTTTATTAGTAATTATATTCTAAATAAAAGGATAAAATCTCTGATTAGATAAAAGTAATATAAATAAAATAAATCAACAATAATGTAAAACAAGTATTTGATGCTTACATAAACAAACATGAAATATTTATATACATAGAACAGTTGAAAGCAAAAGGCTAGAAAAAGATACTCCTTGTAAGGACTAACCAACAGAAGAAAGAATGGTATAGCTTTATAATTATAATTCAAAGAAGACATTAATGCCAGACATTCATGCTTTGTGCCTTTTTTGGTATGTTACACTTCAATGCAATCTATGCATAGGGGGAAAAAAAAAATCTCTCTTCAAACAAGCAAACAGAACAACCAAGCATAAGGGAACAGTCTTTGAAATGAAGACAAATCTTCAGAAAGAAGTACATATTCATATTTCATGAGTGCACATCACTCACTGAAATACTTCTTTTTTTTTCAATTTGTATGTAATACTGCGTGAGTTCCTTCACGTGTAATAGGTGTTGTTCATCTTCCTCTGAAGAATCCTGTACACTGTAGCGCCTCAGGTGAGAAGGTTGTGTTGATTCACAAATGATGTGATTGATGGGGCAAATCATGTGCACATATCCCTGAAACAACTTGGCTGAAAGCAAAGCTTCCTCTTTGATTAGAGGCATTTGTATTGGTTGAATTGATTTTTTTCTTAAACTTTTTCTCTTTCAACATGCTTTTCTGTCAGCTCGTTGACTTCAGTCAGTGGATTGAGTGTTTCTTCTCACTGGCTGACGGCAGCCGCTGTGTGACTGTTTTTTTTTTTTTTTAATATATCTTTATTGGAGTATAATTGCTTTACAATGGTGTGTTAGTTTCTGCTGTATAAAAAAGTGAATCAGCTATACATATATCCCCATATCTCCTCCCTCTTGCGTCTCCCTCCCACCTTCCGCATCCCACCCCTCTAGGTGGAAACAGAGCACTGAGCTGATCTCCCTGTGCTATGCGGCTGCTTCCCACTAGCTATCTATTTTACATTTGGTAGTGTATATATGTCCATGCCACTCTCTCACTTCGTCCCAGCTTACCCTTCCGCCTCTCCGTGTCCTCAAGTCCATTCTCTACGTCTGCGTCTTTATTCCTGTCCTGCCCGTAGGTTCTTCAGAACCATTTTTTTTTTTTTTTAAGATTCCATGTATATGTGTTAGCATATGGTATTTGTTTTTCTCTTTCTGACTTATTTCACTCTGTATGACAGACTCTAGGTCTATCCACCTCACTACAAATAACTCAATTTCGTTTCTTTTTATGGCTGAGTAATATTCCATTGTATATATGTGCCACATCTTCTTTATCCATTCATCTGTCGATGGACACTTAGGTTGCTTCCATGTCCTGGCTATTGTAAATAGAGCTGCAATGAACATTGTGGTACATGACTCTTTTTGAATTATGGTTTTCTCAGGGCATATGCCCAGTAGTGGGATTGCTGGGTCGTATGGTAGTTCTATTTTTAGTTTTTTAAGGAACCTCCATACTGTTCTCCATAGTGGCTGTATCAGTTTACATTCCCACCAACAGTGCAAGAGGGTTCCCTTTTCTCTACACCCTCTCCAGCATTTATTATTTGTAGATTTTTTGATGATGGCCATTCTGACTGGTATGAGGTGATACGTCATTGTAGTTTTGATTTGCATTTCTCTTATGATTAGTTATGTTGAGCTTCTTTTCATGTGCCTCTTGGCCAGCTGTATATCTTCCTTGGTGAAATGTCTGTTTAGGTTTTCCACCCATTTTTTAAATTGAGTTGTTTGATTTTTTGATATTGAGCTGCATGAGCTGCTTATATATTTTGGAGATTAATCCTTTGTCAGTTGCTTCATTTGCAAATATTTTCTCCCATTCTGAGGATTGTCTTTTTGTCTTGTTTATGCTTTCCTTTGCTTTGCAAAAGCTTTTAAGTTTCATTAGCTCCCATTTGTTTATTTTTGTTTTTATTGCCATTTCTCTAGGAGGTGGGTCAAAAAGGATCTTGCTGTGATTTATGTCATAGAGTGTTCTGCCTATGTTTTCCTTTAAGAGTTTTATCGTGTCTGGCCTTACATCTAGGTCTCTAATCCATTTTGAATTTATTCTTGTTTATGGTGTTGAGGGAGTTTTCTAATTTCATTCTCTTACATGTAGTTGTCCAGTTTTCCCAGCACCACTTATTGAAGAGGCTGTCTTTTCTCCACTGTATATTCTTGCCTCCTTTATCAAAGATAAGGTGACCATATGTTTGTGGGTTTGTCTCTGGGCTTTCTATCCTGTTCCATTGATCTATATTTCTGTTTTTGTGCCAGTACCATACTGTCTTGATTACTGTAGCTTTGTAATATAGTCTGAATTCAGGGAGCCTGATTCCTCCAGCTCTGTTTTTCTTTCTCAAGATGGCTTTGGCTATTGGGGGTCTTTTGTGTTTCCATACAAATTGTGAAATTTTTTTTTCTATTTCTGTGAAGAATGTCATTGGTAGTTTGATAGGGATTGCATTGAATCTGTAGATTGCTTTGGGTAGTATAGTCATTTTCACAATGTTGATTCTTCCAATCCAAGTACATGGTATATCTCTCCCAACTGTTTGTATCATCTTTAATTTCTTTCATCAATGTCTTATAGTTTTCTGCATACAGGTCTTTTGTCTCCCTAGGTAGGTTTTATTCCTAGGTATTTTATTCTTTTTGTTGCAGTGGTAAATGGGAGTGTTTCCTTAATTTCTCTTCCAGATTTTTCATCATTAGTGTATAGGAATGCAAGAGATTTCTGTGCATTAATTTTGTATCCTGCTACTTTACCAAATTCATTGATTAGCTCTAGTAGTTTTCTGGTGGCATCCTTAGGATTCTCTATGTGTAATATCATGTTATCTGCAAACAGTGACAGTTTTACTTCTTCTTTTCTAATTTGGTTTCCTTTTATTTCGTTTTCTTCTCTGATTTCTGTGGCTAAAACTTCCAAAGCTATGTTGAATAATAGTGGTGAGAGTGGGCAGCCTTGTCTTGTTCTGATCTTAGTGGAAATGGTTTCAGTTTTTCACCATTGAGAATGATGTTGGCTGTGGTTTGTCATATATGGCCTTTATTATGTTGAGGTAAGTTACCTCTGTGCCCACTTTCTGGAGGGTTTTTATCATAAATGGGTGTTGAATTATGTCAAAAGCTTTTTCTGTATCTATTGAGATGATCATATGGTTTTTCTCCTTCAATTTGTTAATATGGTTTATCACATTGATTGATTGCGTATACCCCACTTGATCATGGTGTATGAACCTTTTAACGTGCTGTTGAATTCTGTTTGCTATTATTTTGTTCGGATTTTTGCGTCTATGTTCATCAGTGATATTGGCCTGTAGTTTTTGTTTTTTGTGACATCTTTGTCTGGTTTTGGTATCAGGGTGATGGTGGCCTCATAGAATGAGTTTGGGAGTGTTCCTCCCTCTGCATAATTTTGGAAGTGTTTGAGAAGGATAGGTGTTAGCTCTTCTCTAAACTTTTGATAGAATTTGCCTATGAAGCCATCAGGTCCTGGACTTTTGTTTGTTGGAAGATTTTAAATCACAGTTTCAATTTCAGTGCTTGTGATTGATCTGTTTATATTTTCTGTTTCATCCTGGTTCAGTCATGGAAGGTTGTGCTTTTCTAAGAATTTGTGCATTTCTTCCAGGTTGTCCATTTTATTGCCATATAGTTGCTTGTAGTAATCTCTCATGATCCTTTGTATTTCTGCAGTGTAAGTTGCTACTTCTTTTTCATTTCTAATTCTATTGATTTGAGTCTTCTCCCTTTTTTTCTTTATGAGTCTGGCTAATGGTTTATCAATTTTGTTTATCTTCTCAAAGAACCAGCTTTTAATTTTATTGATCTCTGCTCTCGTTTCCTTCATTTATTTTTCATTTATTTCTGATCTGATTTTATGATTTCTTACCTTCTGCTAACCTTGGGGTTTTTTGTTCTTTCTCTAATTGCTTTAATTGTAAGTTTAGGTTGTTTATTTGAGATGTTTCTTGTTTCCTGAGGTAGGATTGTTTTGCTATAAACTTCCCTCTTAGAACTGCTTTTGCTATATCCCATAGGTTTTTGGTTGTCGTGTTTTCATTGTCATTTGCAGGTATTTTTTGATTTCCTGTTTGATTTCTTCAGTGGTCTCTTGGTTGTTTAGTAGTGTATTGTTTAGCCTCCACGTGTTTGTATTTTTTAGAGATTTTTTTCCTGTAATTGATATCTAGTCTCATAGTGCTGTGGTCGGAAAAGATACTTGATATGATTTCAGTATTCTTAAATTTACCAAAGCTTGATTTGTGACCCAAGATATGATCTATCCTGGAGAATGTTCCATGAGCACTTGAGAAGAAAGTGTATTCTGGATGGAATGTCCTATAAATAGCAACTAAGTCCATCTTGTTTAATGTCATTTAAATCTTGTGTTTCCTTATTTATTTTCATTTTGGATGATCTGTCCATTGATGAAAGTGGAGTGTTAAAGTCCCCTACTATGATTGTGTTCCTGTCGATTTCCCCTTTTGTGGCTGTTAGCATTTGCCTTATGTACTGAGGTGCTCCTATGTTGGGTGCGTAAATATTTACAATTGTTATATCTTCTTCTTTGATCAATCCCTTGATCATTATGTAGTGTCCTTCATCTCTTGTAATAGTCTTTCTTTTAAAGTCTATTTCGTCTGATATGAGAATTGCTACTCCAGCTTTCTTTTGATTTCCATTTGCATGGAATATCTTTTTCCATCCTCTCACTTTCAGTCTGTATGTGTCCCTAGGTCTGAAGTGGGTCTCTTGTAGACAGCATATATACGGGTCGTGTTTTTGTATCTATTCAGCTAGTCTGTGTCTTTTGGTTGGAGCATTTAATCCATTTACATTTAAGGTAGTTATTGATATGTATGTTCCTATTACCATTTTCTTAATTGTTTTGGGTTTGTTATTGTAGGTCTTTTCCTTCCCTTGTGTTTCCTGCCTAGAGAAGTCCCCTTAGCATTTGTTTTAAAGCTGGTTTGGTGGTGCTGAAATCCATTAGCTTTTGCTTGTCTGTAAAGGTTTTAATTTCTCTGTCAAGTCTGAATGAGATCCTTGCTGGGTAGAGTAATCTTGGTTGTAGGTTTTTCCCTTTCATCACTCTAAATATGTCCTGCCACTCCCTTCTGGCTTGCAACGTTTCTGCTGAAACATCAGCCATTAACCTTACGGGGATTCCCTTGTATGTTAATTGTTGCTTTTCCCTTGCTGCTTTTTAATATTTTTACTTTGTATTTAATTTTTGATAGTTTGATTAACATGTGTCTTGGCGTGTTTCTCCTTGGATTTATCCTGTATGGGGCTCTCTGCGCTTCCTGGACTTGATTGACTATTTCCTTTCCCATATTAGGGAAGTTTTCAACTATAATCTCTTCAAATATTTTCTCAGTCCCTTTCTTTTTCTTTTCCTCTTCTGGGACCCCTGTAATTCGAATGTTGGTGCACTTAATGTTTTCCCAGAGGTCTCTGAGACTATCCTCAATTCTTTTCATTCTTTTTTGTTTATTCTGCTCTGTGGTAGTTATTTCAACTATTTTATCTTCCAGGTCACTTATCTGTTCTTCTGCCTCAGTTATTCTGCTATTGATTCCTTTAGAGAATTTTTAATTCCATTTATTGTGTTGTTCATCATTGTTTGTTTGCTCTTTAGTTCTTCTAGGTCCTTGTTAAACATTTCTTGTAATTTATCCATTCTATTTCCAAGGTTTTGGATCATCTTTACTATCATTACTCTGAATTCTTTTTCAGGTAGACTGCCTATTTCCTCTTTATTTCTTTGGTCTGGTGGGTTTTTACCTTGCTCCTTCATCTGCTGTGTGTTTCTCTGTCTTCTCATTTTGCTTAACTTACTGTGTTTGGGGTCTCCTTTTCGCAGGCTGCAGGTTCGTATTTCCCATTGCTTTTGGTGTCTGCCCCCAGTGGGTAAGGTTGGTTCAGTGGGTTGTGTAGGCTTCCTGGTGGAGGGGACTGATGCCTGTGTTCTGGTGGATGGGGCTGGATCTTGTCTTTCTGGTGGGCTGGACTGCATCTGGTGGTGTGCTTTGGGGTGTCTGTGACCTTATTATGATTTTAGGCAGCCTCTCTGCTAATGGGTAGGGCTGTGTTCCTGTCTTGCTAGTTGTTTGGCATAGGGTGTCCAGCAGTGTAGCTTGCTGGTCATTGAGGGGAACTGGGTCTTAGCGTTGAGGTGGAGATCTCTGGGTCAGCTTTTGCTGTTTGATAATGCGTGGAGCTGTGAGGTCTCTGGTAGACCAATGTCCTGAACTTGGCTCTCCCACCTCAGAGGCTCAGGCCTGACACCCAGCCGGAGCACCAAGACCCTGTCAGCCACGCGGCTCAGAAGAAAAGGGAGAAAATAAATAAATAAATAAATAAATAAAATAAAATAATAAAATAAAATAGTTATTAAATAAAAAATAAAAAAATTATTAAAAATAAAAAAGTAATTAAAAAAAGAAAGAAAGAAAGAAGAGAGCAACCAAACCAAAAAAAGCAAATCCAGTGATAACAACCACTAAAAACTATACAAAAAAAAAAAACATGGACAAACAGAAACCTAGGACAAATGGTAAAAGTAAAGCTATACCGGCAAAATCACACAAAGAAGCATACACATACACACTTACAAAAAGAGAAAAAAAAGGAAAAAATAATATATATATATAAAAAAAAGGAAGAGAGCAACCAAATCAATAAACAAATCTACCAATTACAATAAGCTCTAAATACTAAACTAAGATAAACATAAAACCAGAAACAAATTACACGCAGAAGGCAAATCCCAAGTCTGCAGTTGCTCCCAAAGTCCACCGCCTCACTTTTGGGATGATTTGTTGTCTATTCAGGTATTCCAGAGATGCATGGTACATCAAGTTGATTGTGGAGATTTAATCCGCTGCTCCTGAGGCTTCTGGGAGAGATTTCCCTTTCTCTTCTTTGTTCGCACAGCTCCCGGGGTTCAGCTTTGGATTTGGTCCCGCCTCTGCATGTAGGTCGCCTGAGGGCGTCTGTTCTTCACTCAGAGAGGACGGGGTTAAAGGAGCAGCTGCTTCAGGGGCTCTGGCTCACTCAGGCTGGGGGGAGGGAGGGGTATGGGATGCGGGACGAGCCTGCGGCTGCAGATGCCGGTGTGATGTTGCACCAGCCTGAGGCGTGCCCTGCATTCTCCCGGGGAAGTTGTCCCTGGATCACGGGACCCTGGCAGTGGCGGGCTGTACAAGCTCCCGGGAGGGGAGGTGTGGATAGTGACTTGTGCTTGCACACAGGCTTCTTGGTGGCGGCAGCAGCAGCCTTAGTGTTTCGTGCCCGTCTCTGGTGTCTGTGCTGATAGCCGCGGCTCACGCCCATCTCTGGAGCTCCTTTAAGCAGCACTCTTAATCCCCTCTCCTCGTGCACCCGAAACAATGGTTTCTTACCTCTTCGGCAGCTCTAGGCTTTTTCCAGGACCCCCTCCTGGCTAGCTGTGGGCACTAGCCCCCTTCAGGCTGTGTTCATGCAGCCAACCCCAGTCCTCTCCCCGGGATCTGATCTCCGAAGCCTGAGCCTCAGCTCCCAGCCCCCGCCCATCCTGGCGGGTGAGCAGACAAGCCTCTCGGGCGGTGAGTGCTGGTCGGCACCGATCCTCTGTGCGGGAATCTCTCCGCTTTGCCCTGTGCACCCCTGTGGCTGCGCTCTCCTCCGTGGCTCCGAAGCTTCCCCCCCCCCCACCCACCCCCGTCTCCGCCCACGAAGGGGCTTCCTAGTACGTGGAAACTTCTCCTCCTTCACATCTCCCTCCCCAAGGGGCAGGTCCCGTCCCTATTCTTTTGTCTCTGTTTTTATTCTTTTTTCTTTTGCCCTACCCAGGTACGTGGGGAGTTTCTTGCCTTTTGGGAAGTCTGAGGTCTTCTGCCAGCGTTCAGTAGGTGTTCTGTAGGAGTTGTTCCACATATAGATGTATTTTTGATGTATTTGTGGGGAGGAAGGTGATCTCCACGTCTTACTCCTCTGCCATCTTGAAGGCCCCCCACCGACTGTTTTGTTAATACACAACGAATGCTTCACTGAAAATTCCATTCGCTGTGACCTGGACTTTAATATGCAGCTGGAAAGTTCCATACATTTGCCAAATCTGTGTCTGCTGTGCATGCAGTTTTCCTTGTCAATTATCTTATAATGTGTGGTTAACTTTGTTTTCCTGTGTGTGTGTGTGTGTGTGTGTGTGTGTGTGTGTGTGTGTGTGTGTGTGTGTATTTATATCCAAACTTTATTTAGAGTAGTTTTATATTCGGAGCAAAACTAAGAGGGAGGTACAGAGATGTACCCCCTGCCTGCACACATGCACAGCCTCCCCATTATTAATATCCCCCACCAAATGGTGCAACTTTTTACCAAGGGTGAACCTGTGTGGACACCTCATCATCACCCAAAGTTCGTGGTTTACATTAGGGTTCACTCTTGATGTTGCAGTCTATGGGTTTGGACAAATGTATAAGGACATGTATCCATCATTACAGTATCATATGAAGTATTTTCATTGCCCTAAAAATCCTCTGTGCTCCACCTGTTCATCCCTCCCACTTTCCAACCCATCAACCACTGATCTTTTTGCTGTCTCCATAGTTTCACCTTTTCTAGAATGTCCTAGGGTTGGAATCATCCTGTATGTGGCCTTTTCAGATTGGTTTCTTTCACTTAGTGCATTTACATTTCCTCCATGTCATTTCATGGCCTGATAGCTCATTTCCTTTCAGTGCTAAAGACGATTCCATCCTATGATATAATTTTTGTGGTAAAGGTACATGATAATTCCAGACTGTCTAACCCAAGCATTATGTGAATGAACCAGAACTTTTCTCAGCTTAGACATGCTTTCCTATTAATGATGTGATGTTATATCACCACACAGCAGTAAGGCACATAGGGTGACCAACCCTCCCAGTTTGTCCAGTGCTGCCCCAGTTTTAGCACTGACAGTCCTGCACCGAGAGAAGAACTTCAGTGTCAGATATTGGGAGGGTTGCTCACCCTAAGTCGATTTTTAAAATCAAAGATACAAATTCACAGTTATGATACAGAATAATTACTGTAAAAGGCCAATGATATTATGATTCAAATATGAATATGAATTACAAATGGCTATAGATTCTTTGAAGGAGGGTCTTGCTACCTATATATATCTATATCTATGGCTCGTCTGTTTAAGCAGCAGGATTCCCCCCACACCATGAAGGTAAAAGTGGAGATATTTGGTGCCTTAAACAATGGTTTTGACATTTCTTTTCTCTGCAGACTCACTGGATCCAGTGTTCCTGACCTTATTGTGAGTATGAGCAACCAGATGTGGCTACATCTACAGTCTGATGACAGCATTGCCTCGCCTGGATTTAAAGCTGTTTACCAAGGTATGGCCTGAACACACTTAGCAGCATTTAAAACCAGCTTTCCTGCAGACGGCCAGGACCATTTTCTTCTTTGTTAAATTTTTTATTTATTTAATTATTTATTTTTTGGGCTGTGTTGGGTCTTCGTTTCTGTGCGAGGGCTTCCCCTAGCTGTGGCAAGCGGGGACCACTCTTCATCGCGGTGCGCGGGCCTCACTGTCGCGGCCTCTCTTGTTGCGGAGCACAGGCTCCAGACGCGCAGGCTCAGCAGTTGTGGCTCACGGGCCTAGTTGCTCCGCGGCATGTGGGATCTTCCCAGACCAGGGCTCGAACCCGTGTCCCCTGCATTAGCAGGCATATTCTCAACCACTGCGCCACCAGGGAAGCCCCCAGGACCATTTTCTATATGTTAGATGTAAATAAAACTGACAAGTCAGAACAATGTTTAAAAATAAGGACTAATTATTTGCAACTTCCGTAATTAAAATTCTACTTATAGCTGGTTTTTGCAAGGGAGAAATGTTAACTTCTCGAAAGCTTGGCTCTCGTTACTGTGGCAAAACGAAGAGTGAGATCAAGTATAACATGTAAGCCAGGAAATGTGTTCACACTTATCGATCTTGGCATTTTAGCTCTTCCTGAGGGAAATTGTTATGCTTATAACTAAGGGAAGCATTTTGAACAAAGTATGAACTTGAGTGGCATCAACTTGATGAAGTTTATTACATATATCCTCAGGTACAAATGTGTGGGTTTCTAATGGAAGACAAGGAAATCTAGACAGAGTTGGAAAAAATCTACTAAGTACTTGTATAGGAGAAAAATAACCTTGCTTTGAGAGTTATGAGTTATGCTTGCTCTGGGGAAGAGAGTGCTCCTTCAGGGAAGGTGGCTTCGTCTCTGAGTCACGAGATGGTGAGGAGCCGCCACCCCAGTGAACCGTTTGCCGTGGTGAAGTAGCTGCTGTGCGGGTGACCAGGGCCCCGGGCTTTGTGTGCTGCCTCTTTAAACAGCCTCACCGGACTGTTCCACCTATATTGTTTCCTCTGGAGCTCCTAGGAAACACATCTTTTAACCGGAGCATATTGATTGGTATTTCTTAAAACGTTTCTTAATTATGAAAAACTTCAAAAGGCAAACAGAAGTAGAAAGAATAATATAATGAACCTGAGATAACCTACATTTACAAACTTTTTTGCAAGGCTCCCAGATAGTCTGCTGTTGACTTGAGTATTGACTGTACCTGCAGGACACAGCTGCCCCATCCATGTACTCCTCTAGATTGTCAGCCTCTACTCAGCCCTGCCTTTCCTCAAGTATCCTACATCTTTTGGGGAATCAGTGATACTTCCTTCTATTAGTCGTTCCCAAAAGGTTCCAGGCTCACAGGCAAACCTTTATTCAGTGACTACATCTTAAAAAAAATTAACTTCTCTCTTCCTATTCCCACCAAAAAAAGAGAAAACCCTGTCCCACTGCCACCCTCACAAAAACAAAATCAACAAACTGCTTACTACTTCCAGGTTCTCAGACGTTTAGTTCACATAACCCCTTCTTGTGCACTTTGGTTTCGAAGGTGACAGGGCAGCAGCCAGGCTAGCCTCACCTGTCTTTCGGGGCACACCATGATCCATGGGTCAGTGTCTCTTGATCGCTAGAAATGGTAAAGAACTGAGAATGAAACAAGGTAGAAGGGGAATCTGAGACTGGAATATGAAGAATAAAAATGATCTTCGTGATCTTCCAACCTCAGGGCACCTAGAATAGCTGTCAGGAGGCACATCTGTTTTAACTGGCAAAAACACACACACACAAGAACACACAGACCATTTAACTTTAGATCTGTGCTTTCATGTTCTCTATGTCAGTAATTAAATAGTTTTGACTCAAGAAACACTTAAGAAGGCTTGTGAGCATGCTAAATTCTTCCTTTGGGGTTATGCAAAAGCAAAATGGTGATGGGTCACTGCTTAGACCCTTCGTATATTTTTTTTGTTTGTTTTTTGTTTTTCGTTTTTTAAACAAATTATTTATTTATTTATTTATTTTTGGCTGTGTTGGGTCTTCGTTTCTGTGCGAGGGCTTTCTCTAGTTGTCGCAAGTGGGGGCCACTCTTCATCATGGTGCGCGGGCCTCTCACTGTCGAGGCCTCTCTTGTTGCGGAGCACAGGCTCCAGATGCGCAGGCTCAGTAGTTGTGGCTCACGGGCCCAGTTGCTCCGTGGCATGTGGGATCTTCCCAGACCAGGGCTCGAACCCGTGTCCCCTGCATTGGCAGGCGGATTCTCAACCACTGCGCCACCAGGGAAGCCCCGTATATTTGACTAAAAGAAATAAATTGTTCTCCTGTGCCCAAGATGAAATGTGTCCCCAGATATGATACAATGAACTTACTAACAATGTTTTATAAATTATTATATAAAACTACTTATTTATGAAACTTAAAATATATATTTAAGCTGCCATTTTACATATACTGCCATACTTTGAATAAACCACAACTAATTTGAAGTGATTTTCAGTAAGATTGAAAAGAACATATTCTCATCTTGAATTCAAGTTATAGTCATGAGAAGTCTTTTCAGAATCATTTTATACTATCTTACAAATACCTTCGCACTGATAGTTGATCAAAATTACCAGGACAATTTTAAACAGACAGTTTTTTTTTTCACACACACACACACTGTATTTTATTTTTACAAGAGATAAACAAACTGACACAAAGCATTTTAAATGGATGACCACAACAAAAGCAACAATGATTGCAATTACCAAACACGAAACACACTAATACTATGTCAGAATATTGATATTCAGTCCAGTAATGCTCCACTGTAACAGGTCCTTTACTTTGCAGTGAAAATTGATTTGTATATTTTTTGCCTCTGAGTCCTTGTGGGTTTTTTTTTTTTTAATTCAAACAGAAAGTCACAAAAATTATAATCATCCTCATCAGTTCACTCAGTCCCATGTAATTAATTTTTCTTCATCTTGATCTTTTGTTAGTACTTTTATGAATTCATCAGTTTTCCATTAGAGTTCTGAAAATGCTTATTCATTCAGTTCAGCAGTATAGTCAGTTACCAGAAACCAGTGCTTGTCAGAGTCTTTTCCGTGAACTCCTTGAACATGAAACAAGGAACATTTTTGCAAAAGCATCAGAGTACACACAGAACTGTCTGTAAATTACAAAAGACTTAAAAATGACCACAGTTAAAGATTTGATGAAAGTTCATAATAATGCAATTGACAAGGAAATGTAGTTATTTCTGAGATATACATTTTAAAGTAATAACTAGAATTACGACTTATAACATTATACCAGAACATACGATTTTTAGAAATTTCATGTAATGTCTGAAACATTTATATTAACATATTTCCATACAAATAACCCAAAGAAAGTTTAGTATTAGTTGTTTTTCTGCAGATTCTTATTTAGTCATCAATTTTATACACATCAGTGTATACATGTCAATCCCAATTGCCCAATTCAGCGCACCACCATCCCCACCACTCTGCAATTTTCCCCCCTTGGTGTCCATACGTTTGTTCTCTACATCTGTCTCAACTTCTGCCCTGCAAACCGGTTCATCTGTACCATTTTTCTAGGTTCCACATACATGCGTTAATATACGATATTTGTTTTTCTCTTTCTGACTTACTTCACTCTGTATGACAGTCTCTAGATCCATCCACGTCTCAACAAATGACCCAATTTCGTTCCTTTTTATGGCTGAGTAATATTCCATTGTATATATGTACCACATCTTCTTTATCCATTCCTCTGTCGATGGGCATTTAGGTTGCTTCCATGACCTGGCTATTGTAAATAATGCTGCAATGAACGTTGGGGTGCCTGTGTCTCTTTGAATTATTGTTTTCTCTGGGTATATGCCCAGTAGTGGGATTGCTGGATCATATGGTAATTCTATTTTTAGTTTTTTAAGGAACCTCCATACTGTTCTCCATAGTGGCTGTATCAATTTACAATCCCACCAACAGTGCAAGAGGGTTCCCTTTTCTCCACACCCTCTCCAGCATTTGTTGTTTGTAGATTTTCTGATGATGCCCATTCTAACTGGTGTGAGGTGATACCTCATTGAAGTTTTGATTTGCATTTCTCTAATAATTAGTGACACTGAGCAGCTTTTCATGTGCTTCTTGGCCATCTGTATGTCTTCTTTGGAGAAATGTCTATTTAGGTCTTCTGCCCATTTTTTGATTGGGTTATTTGTTTTTTTACTATTGAGCTGCATGAGCTGTTTATATATTTTGGAGATTAATCCTTTGTCCATTGATTCATTTGCAAATATTTTCTCCCATTCTGAGGGTTGTCTTTTCATCTTGTTTATGGTTTCCTTTGCTGTGCAAAAGCTTTGAAGTTTCATTAGGTCCCACTTGTTTATTTTTGTTTTTATTTCCATTACTCTAGGAGGTGGATCAAAAAAGATCTTGCTCTGATATGTGTCAAAGAGTGTTCTTCCTATGTTTTCCTCTAAGAGTTTTATAGTGTCCGGTCTTACATTTAGGTCTCGAATCCATTTTGAGTTTATTTTTGTGTATGGTGTTAGGGAGTGTTCTAATTTCATTCTTTTACATGTAGCTGTCCAGTTTTCCCAGCACCACTTATTGAAGAGACTGTCTTTTCTCCATTGTATATCTTTGCCTCCTTTGTCATAGATTAGTTGACCATAGGTGCATAGGTTTATCTCTGGGCTTTCTATCATGTTCCATTGATCTATGTTTCTGTTTTTGTGCCAGTACCATATTGTCTTGATTACTGTAGCTTTGTAGTATAGTCTGAAGTCAGGGAGTCTGATTCCTCCAGCTCCATTTTTTTCCCTCAAGACTGCTTTGGCTCTTCGGGGTCTTTTGTGTCTCCATACAAATTTAAGATGATTTGTTCTAGTTCCATAAAAAATGCCATTGGTAACTTCATAGGGATTGCATTGAATCTGTAGATTGCTTTGGGTAGTATAGTCATTTTCACAATATTGATTCTTCCAATCCAAGAACATGGTATATCTCTCCATCTGTTGGTATCATCTTTAATTTCTTTCATCAATGTCTTATAGTTTTCTGCATAAAGGTCTTTTGTCTCCCTAGGTAGATTTATTCCTAGGTATTTTATTCTTTTTGTTGCAATGGTAAATGGGAGTGTTTCCATAATTTCTCTTTCAAATTTTTCATCATTAGTGTATAAGGATGCAAGAGATTTCTGTGCATTAACTTTGTATCCTGCAACTTTACCAGATTCATTGATTAGCTCTAGTAGTTTTCTGGTGGCATTTTTAGGATTCTCTATGTATAGTATCATGTCATCTGCAAACAGTGACAATTTTACTTCTTCTTTTCCAATTTGTATTCCTTTTATTTCTTTTTCTTCTCTGATTGCCGTGGCTAGGACTTCCAAAACTATGTTGAATAATACTGGTGAGAGTGGACGTCCTTGTCTCGTTCCTGATCTTAGAGGAAATGCTTTCAGTTTTTCACCATTGAGAATGATGTTTGCTGTGGGTTTGTCGTATATGGCCTTTATTATGTTGAGGTAGGTTCCCTCTATGCCCACTTTCTGGAGAGTTTTCATCATAAATGGGTGCCAAATTTTGTCAAAAGCTTTTTCTGCATCGATTGAGATGATCATATGGTTTTTATTCTTCAGTTTGTTAATATGGTGTATCACATTGATTGATTTGCATATATTGAAGAATCCTTGCATTCCTGGAATAAACCCCACTTGGTCTTGGTGTATGATCCTTTTAATGTGTTGTTGGATTCTGTTTGCTAGTATTTTGTTGAGGATTTTTGCATCTATATTCATCATTGGTATTGGTCTGTAATTTTCTTTTTTTGTAGTATCTTTGTCTGGTTTTGGATCAGGGTGATGGTGGCCTCATAGAATGAGTTTGGGAGTGTTCCTTCCTCTGCAATTTTTTGGAAGAGTTTGAGAAGAATGGGTGTTAGCTGTTCTCTAAATGTTTGATAGAATTCACCCGTGAAGCCATCTGGTCCTGGACTTTTGTTTGTTGGAAGATTTTTAATCACAGTTTCAATTTCATTACTTGTGATTGGTCTGTTCATATTTTCTATTTCTTCCTGGTTCAGTCTTGGAAGGTTATACCTTTCTAAGAATTTGTCCATTTCTTCCAGGTTGTCCATTTTATTGGCATAGAGTTGCTTGTAGTAGTCTCTTAGGATGCTTTGTATTTCTGCGGTGTCTGTTGTAACTTCTCCTTTTTCATTTCTAATTTTACTGATTTGAGTCCTCTCCCTCCTTTTCTTGATGAGTCTGGCTAATGATTTATCAAATTTGTTTATCTTCTCAAAGAACCACTTTTAGTTTTATTGATTTTTGCTATTGTTTTCTTTGTTTCCATTTCATTTATTTCTGCTCTGATCTTTATGATTTCTTTCCTTCTGCTAACTTTGGGTTTTGTTTGTTCTGCTTTCTCTAGTTTCTTTAGGTGTAAGGTTAGATTGTTTACTTGAGATTTTTCTTGTTTCTTGAGGTAGGCTTGTATAGCTATAAACTTCCCTCTTAGAACTGCTTTTGCTGCATCCCATAGGTTTTGGATCGTCGTGTTTTTTGATTTCCTCTTTGATTTCTTCAGTGATCTCTTGGTTGTTTAGTAACGTATTGTTTAGCCTCCATGTGTTTGTGTTTTTTACGGTTTTTCCCCTGTAATTAATTTCTAATCTCATAGCGTTGTGGTCAGAAAAGATGCTTGATACGATTTCAGTTTTCTTAAATTTCCTGAGGCTTGATTTGTGACCCAAGATGTGATCTATCCTGGAGAATGTTCCGTGCGCACTTGAGAAGAAAGTGTAATCTGCCATTTTGGATGGAATGTCCCATGAATATCAGTTAAATCTATCTGGTCTGTTGTGTCATTTAAAGCTTCTGTTTCCTTATTTATTTTCATTTTGGATGATCTGTCCATTGGTGTAAGTGAGGCGTTAAAGTCCCCCACTATTATTGTGTTACTGTCGATTTCCTCTTTTATAGCTGTTAGCAGTTGCCTTATGTATTGAGGTGCTCCTATGTTGGGTGCATATGAATTTATAATTGTTATATCTTCTTCTTGGATTGATCCCTGGATCATTATGTAGTGTCCTTCCTTGTGTCTTGTAACATTCTTTATTTTAAAGTCTATTTTATCTGATATGAGTATAGCTACTCCAGCTTTCTTTTGATTTCCATTTGCATGGAATATCTTTTTCCATCCCCTTACTTTCAGTCTGTATGTGTCCCTAGGTCTGAAGTGGGTCTCTTGTAGACAGCATATATATGGGTCTTGTTTTTGTATCCATTCAGCAAGCCTGTGTCTTTTGGTTGGAGCATTTAATCTATTCACGTTTAAGGTAATTATCGATATGTGTGTTCCTATGACCATTTTCTTAATTGTTTTGGGTTTGTTTTTGTAGATCCTTTTCTTCTCTTGTGTTTCCCACTTAGAGAAGTTCCTTTAGCATTTGTGGTAGAGCTGGTTTGGTGGTGCTGAATTCTCTTAGCTTTTGCTTGTCTATAAAGCTTTTGATTTCTCCATCGAATCTGAATAAGATCCTTTCCGGGTAGAGTAATCTTGGTTGTAGGTTCTTCCCTTTCATCACTTTAAGTGTATCATGCCACTCCCTTCTGGCTTGTAGAGTTTCTGCTGAGAAATCAGCTGTTAACCTTATGGGAGTTCCCTTGTATGTTATTTGTTGTTTTTCCCTTGCTGCTTTCAATAATTTTTCTTTGTCTTTAATTTTTGCCAGTTTGGTTACTATGTGTCTCAGCATGCTTCTCCTTGGGGTTATCCTGTATGGGACTCTCTGCACTTCCTGGACTTGGGTGGCTATTTCCTTTCCCATGTTAGGGAAGTTTTCGACTATAATCTCTTCAAATATTTTCTCAGGTCCTTTCTCTCTCTCTTCTCCTTCTGGGACCCCTATAATGCGAATATTGTTGCATTTAATGTTGTCCCAGAGGTCTCTTAGGCTGTCTTCATTTCTTTTCATTCTTTTTTCTTTATTCTGTTCTGCAGCAGTGAATTCCACCATTCTGTCTTCCAGGTCACTTATCCGTTCTTCTGCCTCGGTTATTCTGCTATTGATTCCTTCTGGTGCATTTCTCATTTCACTTATTGTATTGTTCATCTCTGTTTGTTTGTTCTTTAATTCTTCTAGATCTTTGTTAAGCATTTCTTTCATCTTCTCGATCTTTGCCTCCATTCTTTTTCTGAGGTCCTGGATCATCTTCACTATCGTTATTCTGAATTCTTTTTCTGGAAGATTGCCTATCTCCATTTCATTTAGTTTTTTTTCTGGGGTTTTATCTTGTTCCTTCATCTGGTACATAGCCCTCTGCCTTTTCATCTTGTCTATCTTACTGTGAATGTGGTTTTTGTTCCACAGGCTGCAGGATTGTCGTTCTTCTTGCTTCTGCTGTCTGCCCTCTGGTGGATGAGGCTTGTGTAAGTTTCCTGATGGGAGGGACTGGTAAACAGACAATTTTTAAACAGACAATTTTTACTGACACACACAAGATCTATTATTTGAAAGAAACTGCTCATTATAAACTATAATCTAAGAAAATATACAATAAGCATTCAGAATAAAACAATATATGTTCCACATAAATTTTTTTTAAATTAATTAATTTTTATTTTTGGCTGCGTTGGGTCTTCGTTGCTGTGCGCAAGCTTTCTCTAGTTGTGGTGAGCGAGGGCTACTCTTTGTTGCGGTGCATGGGCCTCTCATTGCGGTGGCTTCTCTTGTTGCGGAGCACGGACCCTAGGCATGCAGGCTTCATTAGTTGTGGCACGCGGGCTCAGTAGTTGTGGCTCGCGGACTCTAGAGTGCAGGCTCAGTAGTTGTGGCGCATGGGCTTCATTGCTCTGTGGCATGTGGGATCTTCCCGGACCAGGGATCGAACCTATGTCCCCTGCATTGGCAGGCGGATTCTTAACCACTGTGCCACTAGGGAAGTCCCCACATAACTACTTAAATTTTCAAAACTTTAGATACTTCCCTTAAGTTTCAAAATTCTAAGGAAGTAACAGATTTAAAAGAACAGTAATACAATAAAATTGGTGGTTATTTTATTTGGATTATTTTACTGTAGGGGAACTGTTACAAAGAAAGAAATAATTTGTAAGTTATTGTCAGGAAAAATTGGGAAAGTGACATGGGAGGAGATGCAGTTGATTATTACCGTGTGGGTATTGAAGATTTTTGCATCTATTAGCAATTTTGTTTCAGTGTTGCTAATGGTCTATATATGCATTTTCTTTGAATTCTCCTTCAAAACAGTTTGTTAAATATCTTACTGGTTTCTTCATTAATTACAGAGTTCATTGAAATCTTTGACATGACAGATGTGCGCGTACATAAGTGAAAATGAAAGAAATATTAATCTGGAGAGCTGGGATTTTATTTTCTTCAATTTTACTTTGTAAATTTGAGTAGAGAAACAGTATGCTCTTGTCTTCCAAGTGTCCACTGTAGGGTAGTCAGGAGCCGAAAAAAAAGCAGCTAGTGGTTACTGCACACCAAGCCAATGAGGCAGGTAATTAAAAGCATCTCCGAATTTCAAAACAATAAAGACGGTAGGTGATGGTGTCCCGAGTCCAACAGTGAAGGCAGCATAACAGGGCTACACCCTTGCCTTGTGGGATGAAGGATAATAGTCACAGCGTTGAAAAGTCCTGTGGTGGTGAGGGGGCTCCACAGGAGTGTCCTTATATACAAAGTGTGAAAGACTCCTCCTTGCTGGAGACATGGGCTGCGATGGGGACTTCATGACGCTTTTTTAATAAGAAATGCTACAAGAAAAAATGGAATTTACATCCCATGCGAAGGTTAGGACTTGAATGCACAGATAATTGCTGAATACATCTGACATTTGGGTTTTTAGAGTTGACCTTTAATTGAACGTCTACATGACTGTGCCTTATTTAAGAAAGCACAGCAGAGATATAATCCTTTCCACATGACCTGCATTTGCTACTGCTTTTGGTAGAATCTAAATGCATCCGTGAAATACCAGACACTTCCCAACAGGGCAAATGGCAGTAAATTAAGTCATGCAGTTTGAAGACACATATCAGAAAGACTAGGATGCAGACTCGAGAGAGGAGCATCTTCCCCAAATTGAGGATCCTTAGCTACTAAGGGATGTCAGTCTTCTCAGTTACAATACAGATATTCTTCCAGATGTCCTGTTTCAGTTTGAATGACCATACAGCATTCATTATAATCACATTTACTTCTAATTAGTAGTCTGTTAACAGTCTCGGTAGCCTAGTAGTGGCTACAACCTAAGATGTCATGGAAATGTGGATGGCTGTCAATCCTTGAGAAACTGCCAGTTCAAAGCCATTTATCATTTTTGACAGAACAATATTCTGTAGTTAAGAGATAATTAAAACAGAGGACTAATATAAGACTTGAGAACTTTAAAAATTGAGAGAATATAATGTATCAAAAGAAGACATCCTATGGACCTAGAGATTATCACACTAAGTGAAGTAAGCCAGAGAAAGACAAATATCATATGATATCACTTATATGTGGAATCTAAAAGAAAAAGATATAAATGAACTTATTTACAAAACAGAAGTAGAGTCACAGATGTGGAAAACAAACTTATGGTTGCCAAAAGGGAAAGGGGGAGGGAGAGAGAAATTAGGAGATTGGGATTAACATATACACACTACTATGTACAAAATAGATAAACAACAAAGACCTACTGCATAGCACATGGAACTATACTCAATATTTTATATATTATATACATACATATAACTGAATCACTGTGCTGTACACCTGAAACTAACATGACATTGTAAATCAACTAGACGTCAATAAAGAAATAAAGTAAAATAAATAAATTAATTAAAAAAAAGAAGGCATTCTCGAAACTGGTATTTCCAGAGTGCTATATTAAGCTATCAGTTGGAGATAAAATAAAAACCATTTGTAAAGGTGAGCAGCAAATACATAAATAATTACACTATTTGATTGAAAATATTGTTGCGTATTGTATTATCAGAAACTATATACAGCTGATACTTACACATGGTTTCACTTTCTAGGTTTTGATACTGCGTGATTTTATCTAACACCACTGTGATAGTTTAGTATACAGGCTCTGAAGCCAGAGTACCCAGGGTCCTCTCTCTGCCACTTAGCTGAGCAAGCTGTTTAAGCTCTCTATGTGTCAGACTCCTCATTTTTTTAAAAAGGGAGAAAATAATAATGACACCAATTTCATTAGTATGTTGTAAAAATCAGTTGACCTAAAATGTGGAAAGCACGTAGAGTGAGAAATGCTAACTATTATTTGCCTATGCATTTTCCTCTTTTAATTTTGAGTTTATTCTACAAGTAAGAATTTTTTATTGCTTATAGTAAAATATGTAAGAATTGTAAGTGCCCCTTCCAGGTTACTTCCTCCAGGCAACAGCTCTCAATATTTCCTTGTGTGTCCTTCCAGAATTTTCAATACATGCAACACCAAACCTGAAGTCATGCTTTGTCTCTTGGCTTATAAACTCTAGACGAACTTTGATGGACAAGAAACGTCACACCGTCTTATTTTAAAATCAATTTGAATTTCTTTCAGAGACTCCATCCTAACCAAGAGGCAGTAAATTTAATCTTGGTTGTGACCGGAGGGGCCCTACGCCAGCCCTTTCCTGCCTGTCCACCCCCATCTCACCAAGATGCTGAAAATTCCCCGAACATTGTGGGGATACAGAACGTTTGGGGGTCCTCAAAACTTTGAGTCGTCCTTGTTACTCTGACACTTTGGGCACGGTCGTCTCTCACAGAAGCTCCCCAGTGAGCCCTGCACTGGCAGCCGCCCCTCCGCAGGGGCACGGTGGTGTTGAAGCGGCCTCTTGGGGATGATGGGTCGGGAGAGCTCTGGGTCCACGCCACCCACCTGTGGACCTGCATCGCCAGGCTCTCAGTCTCGGGTGCCCCTGGGTTTCTCCATTTGCTCCCACCTCTGTCTCCTCCCCCCAGGTTGCCTAGGAAGCATATGTACTCACTCAGCTTAGTCTTTTAAGGAAGAGTTTGTGATACAGCAGCTGGGGCAAAGAAGCACAGAGGAAGGCTTGGCTGTGCTTGGGAATCCCAGGGTGTGGAAGGGTGAGCAGAGAAAAACTCAAATTAAAATACAAATGTAATCACTGTGGAGAGCTCAAGGCCAGCGGAAGGAAAATAAACATATAAATTATCTTGCTAGGCTTGTGTTTGTGTGTATATATGTAATTTATATATGTTTACATATACATATATACATACATCTGTGTATATAAATATATTTATATATGGAGGGAGAGAATATGCTGATAATTAAGAAAATTATTGGCGAATATTATGCAAAGTTTAAAAAATGAGAATTCTTTAGGGAGATATGTCATACATCTAAGAAAGCAATCAAAGAGAGGTGGGTTTTGTTTGTTTAAAACCTTTTTACATATGAAAATATTTAATTCAAAATAATCTACTCAAAAACCCAAAAGGTAAAAAATATGATGTAAATAATTATAATATAGCTGTATAAGCAATACTATTCATCTATTAAATAAACTGTATAAAACCTAATATGTGTATATAATATACAATTGTTATATATTATATAATTGCATATAATATATATAATTCATAAATACGTAAATCATATATAATTCATATGTATATAAGTCATATATGTAACTCACATATATGTATAATTAATATATATATATAATAGAATGATATATTGAGAAAGCTAACCCTCTTAGTGCATAAGCGGGTTAGCTTTTTCTACTTTATATTTCAAAATTCCTATCGTATGTAAGGTAAATACTGAGGATCAAAAGCAAATTTTGTAAACCAATCTTACATTTAATAATACAGAAGGATTCTTGTTAAAATATTATAATAATGTAATAGAGCTTGAGATTATTTACATTTAAAATAACATACATTATATATTACAACAGATTGTTTTTATTCAGTAGAAGAGAAAGGAAAACAAAATCTCAATTCAGGGGTGGGCTTTCTGCGACCACTGTCTCTTCTAGCACTGAGGAAGGTTGACAAGAAGCAAGCACATAACGTCTGGATATTCAAACAAATACGAGTTTGCAGTGCTGGCGGCCCTGCATTTTTATGGCTTCACTCTATAGTTAAGTGGGTTAACTTTGGATCATTTTTTGTCACAAAAATAATGTTCAGTTAGACTTCATTACACATGTGGATGAACTGATTTCCACAAATCATGTTTTATGTAATTTACCATAGCTATTTAAATTTTAGCAGGGGGTATATTAAAGGAAATGTTCCCTGTGATGTGCTGCTGTGTGGTAAAACAAGACCTATTTCAAGCTCATGCTAAGAATTGTTTCAATAAAAGTTGAGCTCAACAATACTGTTTGATACCAGAAACAGAATTGTCTCCTAGGTCCTGTGAACACACTGATAAGGGAGTGGTAAAGGATAAGTTTAGGTGTCTCAATCTGTAATCTGTGATCCCAGGTGTTCGTGATGCACGGAAGAGGGGGAGCTATGATCTAGTTCAGAGAGCAGCATCTCTCATCTCTTCTCCGTTCTTGGTGGACAGCATTGCTGCTACGGTATCAAGGTTGTTGAATCTTTGAGATCCTTGTGATGGTTAATTTTATGGGTCAGCTTGACTGGCCACAGGGTGCCCAAACATTTTGTCAAACATTATTCTGGGTGTGTCTGCAGGGCTGTTTCTGGATGAGGTTAACATTTGAAAGGGTGGACTGAGTAACACAGATCAGCCTCCCCAGTGTGGGTACGCCTCACCCAGTCAGTTGAAGGTCTGAAGAGAACCACAGGCTGAATGAAGAAAAGTTGCTCTCTCTGCCTGTCTTTGAGCTAGAACATTGGGCATCTCCTGCCTTTGATCTCAGATTTGGACTGGAACTTACACCACTGGCTCTCTTGGGTCTGGACACCTCAGTTGCCATCCATAATCATGTAAGCCAGTTCCTTATAATAAATTAATTTCAATAGGTAGGTAGGTAGGTAGATAGATAGATAGATAGAGTTGGAGGTAGATGTGGGGATAGAGACAGAGATAAAGATAGAAATATCCTATTGGTTCTGTTTCTCTGAAGAACCCTGACCAACACACTGTTTCTCTACTTGAATGGTTGGATTTGCTCCAGCTGCTAGGCACAGACCCTTCCTGGCCCTCTGTGTGAGTAATTGCACATTTAAAAGGGGTCAAGTGGAGTTAAAGGTGCAGTGTGTGTGTGACCACTGAACAGAGGAAAGCCCGCTGGTCCACACAGAAAGTGAGCCCATGGCCCTGGCCTTGTAGCCTGAAGCTGATGCTCAGACAAGGTCAGGCAGGAACATGCCTGCCAGTAACAGAGTGATGCCTAAAACCCTAAAGACGAAGTAAAGTCGTGTGAAATAGCTTCATGTAAACTTTTGTTTTAATTTTGTGCAAAATCCAAGTTGAACCCACCAAGGATTTATAATGTGTATTTCCTTTTTCACAACTGATATGGTCTTGTATCTAAAGTGTATTTAAAAATGTTTTCAAAGACCTGATTTAAATCTATGACAAATTAACCTTTGTGCTGGATGCTGACTCTGAGCTGGATTTGTTTGGGAGGGTGTATGAGGGGAGCACTGTGAAATACCTGCAAGGAAGAGAAGGAAGCAGAACGGGGCAGAGGGAGAAGCTGAACAGTGCGCAGGTACACCTGGTACCCTGGCCGAACCCAGGGAAACCTCGGGAGCTGGGACAGCCCTTCAGAGTTTCCCCAACCTGAAGCAAGAGGGCGGGGCTGGTACCATTAGCCATTGATGAGGGCTGCCCGCAGGGAGCGGGCACAACCCTGTTTGACGTGATTCCTGGAGAGGGATGCAGCTGTGAGCTCCAGCAGCTGAGAGGCTGAGTGCCTTGGTTCTGAAGCAGGGATGTGGGTAGTACCCAGAGGTCCACTGCCCCACACACCATCACTTCTCCCAACCTGGGCACGACTTCTCTAGGATTCTAACTGGCCTCATTTCCTAGAAAAACGTACAATACGTACTCATGACCATTTTTTGGCTTCCGCCTCTGCTGGTCTAGGTGGCTCCCCTAATGCCAGAGGGATGATTTGTGCACAAATTCCCAAGGTGCCTGCGGTTAGACCTTTCATGGGTATCATCTGCTTCTCACTCTGCGTGTGGGTTCAGGTCAGCCGGGGCCCTTGGTAGGGTATAGGACAGTGGGGTGTGTAAGGTCTGTGGTTCTGTGATGCTGAGGCTGCATCGCAGGGACGTTTCTGTGAGAAGGAGCAGGTATACAACTCCTGGAAAGTCCGTCACAGTATCTGTGCCCCAGCAGTGCCAGCAGACGGAGTGTGTTAACACCTTTCTCCTGTCTTCCCATTCCATTCTCTGCCTGGTGACTGAATGACCGTCCGTACCTGCACCTGGCCTGCCCTCCACATGGCCCAAGCACAGCAGATGAGATAATCCTCATCCTCTCCAGACGGCTGCCTCTCTGCCCTGCGCTGAGGCCACACTTGTACCTTGCACGTCACGCCCTTTCTCCCATCACTGCTTGTGTGATTCTCTCCCTTGAGGGTCCCCAAACACTCTCTCCACCCAGGAATGTCCTCCCTGTCCATCAAGACCCATCTCGAGTGTGGTCCACGGGCAGAGGCTTTTCCCTGGACAACTGCTTCCATTGTTTCTAGCAGCTCTTGGTCACATCTCCCTTTTAGCCACGATGACATTTTTAATAGTTAGTCCTTGAGAACAGAGACGCATTTTATTCAGCTTTCTATCTCCAGGCTATCAGGGTACATGGTGTCTTCATCTGGTGAGCAATAAACTGTAACTGACAGAATAAAATCATTTCGGGTTTGGAGAACTCATCCACCCCATGAGTACTTACTTGTCTTCCACCAGGTGCCGGCTTGGTTCTCAGTGTTGAACCACGGCTCTTCCGGGAACTTGCCTTTTAGAATCAAGAGAAAAGATAATTTTAGTTTCAGTAATGATAAGCAAATGAGGAAAATAGAACAAAGTAGATACTTTATACAAATATATAGAGTATAAAATATGCTGTATTTCTAATTCAGTATATTGTTTAATACATTCACACTTGTTTTATTAACTTGATCTTCTTATAACTGTGCAAATGAGTTGAAAATAGACATTACTTACGTTTTAGTCTTTTTTAAAAAATTTTTTTCTCTCTTGAATATACCTGCAATGTTTAAATTCTTGGTTGTCATATTCTTGCTGGGTTATTTTTCATTTGTTAGTTTGTTTTCATTTTTACTACTGCAAAAGGAGTCACGTGTAAGTGGGTATTTGGGGAATGGTTAATTTTGAACATTTACTGTGTAATGTTTATATATGTTATATATACACATTATATATGTAATCTTTATGTATATGTTTATATATGTATATACAATATCTGAAAATGTTGAGACTAAACTATTATTTGCTAGGAATAAGTAGTGATTCACTGAATTTTTTCTAGTAGGTATTTTTTTCTCCAAGAATATAAGAGTTAGAGCGTGACTGGGTTTATGTTGAGCATATAAGTGAACTTCTCGATCAGAGGCTCACTAGACGGCTGACAGTGGAATAAACAGTTTGCGTAGAGCTGACCCTGTTGAGAGTTGCCCAGTTTTATTAGTCAGTTTTGAACTATGCAGTACTTTTGTGTGTGTGCTAAAAACAGAAGTTATAAGAGAAATTCTTACGGTTTGTAGAAACTACTCCATGGACGCGTGCTGCTTCTAACAATCCTGGTTGCCTCCTTTGGGTTGTTAATTCTGTAGTTTATACATTTAACTGCAAAAAACCAAAACCTCATTTTAAGACATTATTTTATAGACAGTGAGAGTCATATAAAGATCTTAGAACAGAGTGAGTTTAAAGAAGGAAAAGAAAACCATGATTATATTGCGACTTTACCTTTGCAAAGCTCTTCTAGAGAATATTTATATATTCTTATAAATGAGCAGCAAAGTAATGTGTGTAAAACCTAATGTAGCAAAATTAGAAAAATGGCATCTCAGCTAAAAGATCTCTCATTTCAACATTATTAGAAGCCTCTTCATCAGATGGCTCTCTTTCATTTTACCAAGATTACTAGTAGAGGTGAATATAAAAATTAAATCTGTATAATGACTCTTGGGTATGAATTTTCTCAGAGCTGTGGTTAATGAAATTAAAAAATTATATAAGCTGTATTATAATAGAGAAGTTATGTTTAGAAAGCAAAACATACTGATAATTTGGTTAGACATTTAAATTTAAACCATTTAATAGCCTGACATATTAATAATTGAATGTTTGAGGCTGAAATCATCTGGTTCTTTGTGTGTGCTGTTTTCTTCTGTTTGCTTCTGAATCTTCCAAACTGACCCAACCCATGTTCAATTGTTCTACCTACAGACTAACAGTATTAACATAGGATGTTATTAACACAAAATTAAAAAAACCAAACACATGACAACAACAAAACTACCTACTAGAAGAGTGTTGAGTTTAAGATAATTCCTCGTTCTTTTGTTGGATGGGTTAGTGTTGTTAATACATGCGAACACTCACGGCCGGCTGTGTTGTATCAGGAGCACCATTTACTCCAAAATTCTATTTTTTTTTCCTGAGTTCCATGTCATGAGTGAATTATAAATACCGTCTCCTTTTCATAATGTGGGATCAGCCATTATTAAATATTTAAATACATCTGCGTGGAGGAGCTGGTAGAGCAGGTGGTGCAGCGAGAGCACATGAAAGACTAATGTAGAAATGTGACATTTAAATTCTAGGTTTAGGGGCCCCTCAGCTGCGGCTGCATCGCACTCTCCCTTCTTAACATTGATCCTCACAGATTAGGCTTCACTCTCACAGTAACCTGAGTTAGGGCATCATGGAAGTGATCTGGGGTTCAGGGCTCTCTGAGGCAATTACTGCAGACTTGGTGGGAGACAGTTCCCATCTGTGTCTTCGTGTTGGGAGAATGACATGCTGTGAGTGGTGTTCCTCATGGACAAAAGAGGGTGAGGAGTAACCGAAACTAAGGGGGACCTCTAGGTGACATGTTTATTAGCTCTCTAGGTAAAATGAAGTGGCTATATTTTTTTTCTAGCCACCTTTGCTACCTTCCTGCTTCTCCTGTGTCCTGTTTGACTAACAGCATACCCTGACCTCCTCACCACTTGGATTCTAGAGTCAGATGCAATGGGACTTCCCTGGCGGTCCAGTGGTTAAGACTTTGCGCTACCACTGCAGAGGGTGCGGGTTCAGTCCCTGGTCCGGGAACTAAGATCCCACATGCTGTGTGGTGTGGCCAAAAGATAAAAAAAATTTTTTTTAATTAAAAAAAAAATATATACAGTGGGATCCATGTGGCTACAAAGTCATATCCCTTTGTTCTTCAATTTCCCCACAATCTGTGGGGGTTTTTTCTTCCATATTCCTGCTTCCTTTAGAATTTTAATGACCTCAGAAAGTCTACTTTTGGAGTCCTTGGTGGAATTACTAAAGTGTGTTGATTTGAAAATGGATCACATTTTGCATGACTGATTTAAAATTAGCAATGGACCCACTCTTTTCTCTCCGTACATCCTGCATTGTTTAATCCACATACATTTGCTCATGTTTCTAAGCCAGGCTGGGCCTTTCATCACAGAAGGGTTTTTATGATTCAGCTCAAATGCATTTTGTTTTAGATATATTTCTTAACCTGGCAGCATGTATAGCTCCATGTTTTTTGGCTTTTCTATTGGGAATTCAGAGTGAGCAGAAAGGAAGTTAGTGCAAAGAGAGACTGATGAAGAGAAAAACTAGCCAAAAAGCCAGGCCGCTCTATACTTGGGCCAGAAAGGTCTGGAAGGAGTGGCAGGACCACAGATGGAACAAGCTAGTGGATGGAGCTGTAGCCAAGAGACCTGGGCTTCAGTTTTAGTCTTGCTAGAATTTCCTTGACTTTCCCTGGCCTTTAAGACCCTCCTCTATGATGAGAGGTAGGAACAGAGCATCTGCAGGCTTTTCTCCCAGCTCTGAAAAAGATATAAAGCAACAGTTCTATGAATATTTGGTTTCTATGGGAAACTGACTCCAGGAACAATTAGCAAGACAAACGGATGTGAGCGTTGCCTTCTTGAATTAAAATCCTCCACTGGGAATATTTCAATGCCAAGGTGGAAATAAGGAGAGAACATAGCTGCATTTTCAATATAGTAGAGAACAATTCAGTAGCGCCTAGTATAAAATTGAACCAAAATAGATAACACAAGAGCTTGTGGTGAAGCATCTCAGACACCCTTAAATGCTGAGCAGTCCCTACATTTTATCATAGCATGGGAGAGATGTGTTTGTAACCCATATACCCAGGTGGGAAGAAAATCGTTCTGAAGGATCACAGTTAGGTCATGATGGAGGTTGATCATGAGGCCAGATGGGCAGTGGAGGGCTGAGCCACGTTGTTCTCCCCAGAGCTGGAGGGGGGCTGATGGACACACGCCTGCAGTTACTTTCTGTCATTGGAGTAAGTGCTGACATGCAGGACGTGTGGAGGAAAATGAAAATCAGATGGTTTTTTGAAGGCCATATACTCACAACACGATTATGCTCCTGACCACTGCGTAGACGATGAAGAACTGATTCCCCGGCCAGCCAGCATCAGGCTCCTCCTCTCCGTTAGAAGCATGCCTAGGGGCCACAGCAGTCCTAGACCAGGGCAACGGGGATTTCGTAAAGTTCTGAATATTGGAGATAATTTGAAACTTTCCAACTTAAAATATGATTTGCTCTGTTCTCACATGAATCCTTTTGCTTATTTATTCTTTGCTATAGAGAAAAGATAGAATAAAAAAGAAAAGTTTCACTTTCCCAACCCTTCATATACTTAGGTGTTGAAGAATCTTGGGGTGGTGTGTGACTTGGGTAAAACCAACCAATTATACATGAGAGCATAATATAAAAGTATAGAAACAAGAAAATGGGAGAAAGGTAAAAATATAGAGCTTGCTGATTAGAATTCAGTGTTGTAAAAGCAAAGGCACTGAATTCAGTCTGTCAAGTTATTTCTCAAAATAAGCCCATTTAATTTCAACTTCCCTCTAAAATTATTCAGATTTATAGCATTTCAATGCAAATAATCTAAAAACTGATTCACTTTCCTAATTTCATGAAGCAATCCCAAAGGCTAATTCCATTATGAGTTCTTCCAACACTGCCTTATGCTGTGTAGCCCTTGAATGTTAGGAGGGGGAGGGGAGGAGGAGAAAGCAAATGTGTCTATGACCCTTTCCCGTTTCAGTTGAAGGAAACTCTTCCACTCTTCTCCTAACATGTCTTTGATTTCTGTTTACATACAGTTGTTCAAGTTCATTGTGATTGGTTCTCACCCCATTTCCTGCATTTTCTCTTTGGGGAAGGTGGTTTATTAATGTTAGCAGAGTATCTTCTTTTGGAATAAAAATTATGTCTGAATGATGTTTCCAAAGTTAGTGGACAGTTGAGAAAGTCATCCCCCAAACTCTATTTTGTAAAAATAAGACTCAGGAAGTTGGTAATTATTGCCTGAAGCATCTACGTATAATCTCCAACATGACTCCCTTTGCTGTGGGTGTGCAGCTGAAGCTCTGCCTGGGAGAGGTGCTTTGGGCACTAAGGTCCTGACCACCCTCTGGTCCTCTTGCCGCTACCCCACCTGACTCACCATCTCTAGGGCATGAAGTCCTTCTACTTAGAACCTATGGACTCAGAGCAACTACTGCAAACCTTCGCTTTCCTTCAAACCTTCACTAATGAGATCTACAGCAACCCCTTTCTCCTACATGTCGGGGGGAAGTCTCTTTAAGAACTTTTTCAGCTTTCCTCCTCCACAGACATCTTCATCTGCTCCAACCTTTCCTCCATCCTATCGGCCTCAGGGAAAGGTGAGTGGACAACTCTCGTCCCAGTAGAGTCTCACGTTCCATCTCCTTATCCCTTTTGAGAGGCAGCTCCATCAACAGACACTAATATGTTTTTCTTGTTTTTTTTTCTGTCCTTATGATCTACCCTTCTAATTCAGGTTCCCATAACCTCTCACGTAGACTAAGATAGTGTCATTCTAATTGCTCTCTTAGCCTTCAATCTTATTTTTTGAAATTATTCTATCTCTATTATTAAAAAAAAAAACCAAACTCTGTTGGTTACAATGGAAAGACTCATCCCTAACCTGCTTCAGGATTATCCAAGGGCGTCATCCGGACCTTTTCGGTTTCTTAGCTCTGCTTTGCTTGCATATATGGCTTCATTCTCAGGAAGCTCAGGCTTCATGTCTCTGTATGTGACAGAAAAAAATAAAACAAACATGGCTTTCAGCTCCTCTGAGCTTGTATTGTTCTTATAATTCATGGTCTCAGAAAACCAAGAGTGACGATTCTTTCTATGGCATCCATCTCAATCCCCAAAATGATGGAGTGGTGCTGCCTGGGTTATGTGTCCGAAGGCATGAAGCATCTGATTGCCCGTTCTGAGCTGCCTGTGGTCACTGACTTGGGGATGGTAGGTGAGGCTGCACAGTTGGTGGTGCTGGTGAGTGAGGGATGGTAGGTGAAGATGCACAGTTGATGGTACCACCAAAATCACAGGGACTGAGCAAAGAGCAGTTTCCAAAGGAGAACCTGAGCAGCAAAGAACAAACATTTTAAAAAGAGGCCAAAAGATCAGATATTCAGTATATGATCCCACAGAAACCCCTGACCTTTTCACTCCTCCGTTATAGATGTCTGTTCCCCATTGCCTACAATGCTACAAACAAACCCTTTACCATGGATTTCCAAGCCCTCCTGACATGAACCCCTCTTACAAGAATACCTTGTTTACCACTTCTTCCTCAAACACCACCTGATGTAGTTTATCTTTGCATAAAACCTAAGCCATCCTCCTCTCTTTTTTTCCCTCTTTGGTTCACTCATTTTTTTTTTTTTTTATTTCTGGGACTTAACTATTCATCTACAGTGCTAAAATTAGCATTCTTCTTTCATTGAAATATTTAATTCTATTGAAATTGTGTCATGAGAAAAAAAACATGCTACTGTTTTTCACTAATTTGTGTTTGATAGACTCAGAGTGACTTTTGTACATCATTTTTTTTTCTCCTCCATGGAGATCCTTTCATTTTTTTGATCATTGCCTACGGTTCTTTGATCATTTCTATTGCTCTTTTGATGTTTTCTAAATCCTTTTAGTAATGAGGTACTCAAAATATAACAGCTGATATAATGCAGCATTTTAACTTTATTAAGAATATTCTACCTTCCTGAAAATGAGCTCACATTTCATCAATTTTTTTATTCTTTACATCTTCAGCTCTTTTACTAACAAGTCATTATGTGCAGACAGCAGACTAATTATTTCCTTGTTTCCTCCACCGCAGTTGGTGCTGTGATTTTTCCACACGTTCTTAAAGTTAGAAGAAGGATCATTAAGGATACCAGCTAGAATTCAAAATTCATAACTTGAGCACAACTAACACAGTTTTATATTTCCAGCAAGTTCTATCTAATAGATATCAGAATTCCAAAGTCTAGATTATTTCATCACATGTATTTTTGTACATTATAAGTAAAACAGTTTCAAAAATGGCATATCTTCCTGTTTCTTCTTTTTTTTTTAACTTTTTACAATATATATATTTTTCTAACTAGATTTCCTAAACAGCTCTCCTTGTATCTACACAGTGTGAAACCTTCATTAGAACACTTGGTTTACATGTGCAGTTTAAACTACGACTACCAGCATTTTAACCTAGACTTTGCTTTTCGTTTCCAGCATGCCCATGAGCTAATCACTAATCATCTGAATAACAGTTTGATTATCTGTGAAGTGGGGATAATCATAACGGGGATTTTGTCTGGATAAATTGCATAAATAGATATGAAAGCACGTGAAAGTCTGTAAAAGGGTCCTCAGTTGGAAGCTGTGTTTTACAAACAGCCTAGTTAAATAAACAGTTTACCTCAAGAGGTGTTCTCTAGAAAGGAAAGGAAAACTAATTTTATAATAGCTCATGCAACATGATTTATAAGTGTTCTTTATTTCAGGTAGTCTCTCTTTTTTCTATGGTTTAATAATGCTTTAAAATGCACATTGACAGTTTTCTCCCCCCTCCTCCTTTTTTCTTTTCCTCCCTAAGGCTCTGGCTGTTTCCTTTCTTGAAGTCAATTCTATTACAACAAACTTTTCAAAGTAGTGTGTTTAGTCCATTTCAGCTTTACTGTTATCTTTCCAAACTGTTCGCTTCTTGTCAAAAATGTAATTATCAATCCAGGTCTGGGACAGTATTTCTGACTTTCCATTACATTGCTTGTTCCCCTGGTGTGCTCAGAGCAAGAAGTGATTTCATTGTTTCCTCCACCTACAGTCTCCTTTAGAGGCAAAATGATGGATCTAAATTTTATGCTTTTTCTTTTTCTATAACATACCCAGTTCAGTTATACTCTTTTGTTCAAGGATATGATCCCTCAGTTGCCACTGGTGTTATTTTTTTTGGTGTTTCCTCAAAGTTTATTCCTTTACTATTTACATTGCTTTGCTCTTATTCTCGCAGATTTTATTAAAATAAATCAGAAACCCTCCCTCGCTACATGGCCTTGTTTCTCCCGTCCTCACCATTTGCCATGGATTTCCACCTAGGTTACGGCAGCTGTCTCCCAACCGGTATCCTTTTCTCCAGGCTTTTCTTTTATGGTCTGTGATGAACAGATTCATCATCCTTGTTTCATGAAGTCTCTGCTCTGTTAAAAAAAAAAAAAAAAGAAAAATTATGTATAAAAAAGCTGTGAACACGGGAGCTACAGAGACTTGGCTGCACCTGCTTTGAACTATGTGTTTAAGTTACTCTCTGTGGTAACTTACTTCCTCTTTCCAAGAAATTTCTGTGAAATTGTTACGGAACCAAACTGAGGTCAGCTCACCCGTACCCAGTAAAAGTGCATCTACTGTCTCCAGGTTGTGGTGAAGGAAAGTGTGGCCGAGCAAGGAGAATGGGCAGCTCATGTTCAAAAGACCTACCAGGGAAGGATTTTTAAAATCAGGGTGAGGGAGAGGTCGCAGGGTGTGTGACCAGCTTGTGCACAATTCTCTGCTTGGTTGCTGGTGAGGTAATAGGGTGGTATTTCTGGAGTAAACATCACCAACCTTTTGGTTCCAACTGGTCTGGGGTCTCTGTGCTTTTGGTTAGAGAGTCTGCTTTCTTTAAAAGCACTTAGGAATGTGCATCAGACACTGTTATCTATGTCCTTCCGGGGGAACTAATGATTCTGTGACTCTGCTGTATGGCTGATCTATTGTTTAAGTTGTTCCCCATTCTCCTGGCCCAGCTACTATTCTTTGTTACTACATGTTTACAGTCTTTTAACCATGAACTCTTGAGCCAGCCTTTTGAGACTCAGGGGAGGCCTGGGAGACAAGAGCAAAAGCCTTTTACCTCAGAAGGCAGGGGCACAGGGGCTTGTATCCGGTTTCAAAATGGACATCCTTACATGTACCTCATAGGGTTTTGTGATAATTAAATAAGATGATAATGTATATATGCACATACGACAATCTCCAGAATTGAATAGGTACTCAGCACACGTACTTTAAGGCCATTAGAAAAATCACATCTCCATTCAGCAGTGAAGTGAGGTCCAGAAGATGTGACCCTGACTACATAAAAACATGTTTTTTCCCCTCCATCATTCTGATGTACTGTAAGTATGAAAATAATTATCAAATATTCATTGTTTTGTGACTGTGGTTGGTTGATGTACCTTGCGTTTTAATTTATATTTTCCCCTTCTGTCTTTATTTCAGCAATTTATTTGTAGAAGAAAAAGGGTCAGAGAGTGTCCTGTAGAGATTACCACAGTATGCCTTTGCTGATTACGTCCCCATGGTGTTTATGAAAATTGCTTAAAATTGTTGGCGGGGTATACAGGCTTGGTCAGATAGAAGTTTGAGATTTTTCGGCAAGACGCATCTCATGGTGTGATTTCTCATCAGGAGACAAAGGCAGTGATGCCCGTTGACTAGATCTGCTCGTTGAATAAGGGCTGCAAGCTGAGGTATTCTGATTCTGTCCTTCCTTGTCCTGTGTATTAATGGAGGTACTTCTGTGAAGAGAAATGTGCTATTTGATTATCGGGGCTTACGTTTACATAGGCAAGACTAGATAAATGCTTGCTTCATCCTCCCATTCTCAGCCTGGGCATCCTTGACATTTGGGCTGGATATTTGTCTGTTTGCAGCGTGAAAGGAGGGACTGTCCTCTACATAATATGACGTTTTGCAGCATCCCTGGCCTCTACCCACTGGATACCACTAGCATCTTCCCCTTCAATTTGTAAATATTAAAAAAAAATGTCCTCAGACATTGCCAAATGGGGAGGATGGTGGCAAAATTTCCCCTGGTTGAAAACTACTGCTCTAAAGTGATTAATTTTATTTTTGCATTATTAAGAACTCTTGGCTTTAAACATATGTGATGATTTTCAGTCTATGAAATTTACTGTCTTTACGAATGCTGAAATTGTGCTATCTTTGCCTTTTTTTGGGGCCTTCTCAAGTTAACCCCTGAGTATGTGGTGGTCCCCTTGACATCTCGTCTAGCAAATATTCCAGTATTCCAAGTTTGTCTCTTATAATTCCTGCTTCAGACATGAAGAGAGTCATTTATCTCAGGAGTCCTGGGTTCCTTTAGTGGAAAATGATCTTTCAGACTATAATCTGAGCATTTGTAATGTTCATTGTCTCTTGATTTCTCATTGTTTCTGGGTTCTTTCACTATATAAGCGGCGTGTGTGTGTGCGCGCGTGCATGTGTACACACACACGCGCGCACACACACACACACCGTTTACAGTCACTCAACACAATGAAATACTTAGGTGGAATCTAACCAAACATGTATAGGATTGTATGCTGAAAACCACACAATGCTGTTGAAAGCAAGCAAAGATCAAAATAATGGCGAGAAATTGTGTTGAAGAATTGGAAGACTCAGACTAAAGATGCCAGTTGTCCCCAAATTGATATACAGGTTTAACGCAATTGCCATCAAAATATCAGCAAGATTTTTCGTAAGTCTAGGCAGGATTATTCTAAAATTTATATGGAAAGGCAAAGGAACTAGAATAGCTAAAATAGTTTTGGAAAGGAATAAAGCAAGAGAAACAGTCCACCCAATTTGAAGGCTTAGTATAAAGCTACAGTAATGCAGACTCTGTGGTGTTGGTGGAAGGGTAGACACGTAAATGAAATGGAATGGAAAGCCTGGATATAGACCCTTTGAATGTTGACAAAGGTGCAGAAGCAGTTCAGTGGAGGAAGAACAGTCCTTCAGCAAATAGCACTGGAGCAACTGGACATAAATACACACGTAAATGAACCTTCACCTATGCCTCATACGTTATACAAAAATTAACTCAAGTGGACAAAACAGTTAAATATAAAGCTATAAAACTATCAGAAAAAGATTGGAGGTAGGTTTTACAATTTGAGACTAGGCAAGTTATTAAACTTGGCACCAAAACGCAATCCATAAATGGAAAAGTTGATTAAATAGATGTCATCAAAATTAAAAACTTTTGTTCTGTGAGAGAACATATGAAGGAGATGGAAAGACAAGCTACAGAGTGGAAGATAATATTTTCAAGCCATGTATCTGGTAAAGGATGAGTGTGTAGAATATATAAAATGTCTAGAATACGTGAAGAGCTTTCAAAACTCAACAATAAAACACACACAATTAACAAATGGACAAAGTATATGAACAGACCTTTCACCAAAGGAGGTATATAGATGGCAGATAAGGCCATGAAAAGATGTTCAACATCAGTAGCCATCAGGAGAATGCAAATTAAAACAAAAATGAGATATTACACACCTATCAGAATATCTGTGATTAAAAAAAAATCGTGACAACACCAACGCTGTCAAGGATGTGGAGAAACTAGATCATTCAAACATTGCTGGTGGGAATGTAAAATGGTGCAGCCACTCTGGAAAACAGTTTGGCAATTTCTTTAAAAAGCTAAACATACAACTAACATATGACAACAATTGCACACCTTGGCATTTATCCCAGAGAAATGAAAACTTAACGTTCATACAACGTAATAATATAATAATAAAAACAGGAATATTTATAAAAGCTTCATTAATAATAGTGAAAAACTGGAAATTACTTAGAAGTCCTTAAACATGCAAATGATCAAACACATTATGGTACATCCATGTCGTGGAATACTACTCAGCAATAAAAAAGGAATAAACTGTTCATACGTAACAACCAGTAGATGAATCTCCAGAAAACTATGCTGACTAGAAAAGAAAACAACCCCCAACGGTAACATACTATAACATGTCTATAACATTCTTAAATGACAAAATCATAGGAAAAGAGAACAAGTTAGTAGTAGTCAGGGCTTAAGGAGGGGTCAGGGCTGGGGAGAAGTGAGTGCAGCCATAAAAGGTCAATGGTGGGGATCCTTGTGTTGATGAAAATGTTCCACGTCTTGCCTGTTTCAATATCAAAGGATAGTTTGGCAAGAGGTTACCATGGGGGAAACTGGATAAAGTTTACATGGGATCTTTCTGTATTACTTCTTACAGCTGGATATGAAACCTAAAATACGAAGTTTAGTTTAAAAATAATGGAATCCCACAAGTAATTGTTTACCAAATCACAGGTGGAAAAACTAAATATTCACACATTTTCCATCTTCACCTCTCTAACCTTTCTATTTAGTAAGTTCTACTGATACTTAATTCTTATGTGTATATAAGCCTTACTTTATTTTGGAAATAAGTATCAGTTAGCTGGTGGCAGAAAGTGGCAGTTTTGGAAGATATTCTTTTTTTGTTTTCCTTTTTGCTGTTATTATAAAGGGAAAACATTAATGCTGTCAATAAAATTTAATTACTGTAATAACATGTAATAGTATATATTATATTCTGAATATAATCTATGTAAGAACTATGTAATCTTGGTAAATTATGTAAGAACGTAATCTATGCTGAAGGATAAATAACTTTCATTGAGGACCAGTTGCTGCAATCCAGCCTTTTACTGGGATTTTTTTGAGCAGGGCTTTAGAATCTGCTAGGCTGTTATTATTATTCCATTGTGCCGTGGGAATAAATGTTTGTTAACCCTCTTTACAAGCCATACAGGCCTATCTAATTCAGCCTTAGGAAAAGTCAGTACTGTATAAATTGCCAAAGAGTATGTTTTCTATGAAAGCAAACTCTGCCTCACAGATGAAATTTCCTGAGTTGAGACCAGCAATAATGCGACGAGGCTGACATGTGAGGACCGGCTCTGTCATCCAGGATGCTTATCTTGTCTTCAGTAAATGATGGTATTAGACAAGGATACATCAAACCAAGTGAGCAACCGATAGGATTTTTATGAGTTTTCCCCTTGAACAATATGATGATAAATTCATACAATAGCATTTGATTTTTTTTCCCCTCCCTACCGGGAGGATCAAGCAAAGCAAAGGAGTTTGCCTTTCAGTCTTTGAAGCTTTTTGATGCATGACAGCATAATACGAATTAAGCTCCACACTTTAAGTGAGGAATAAGCCAGTTTTTCAAGCTGTCTCCTTTAGTGTTCCTGTCTGCTTCTCCTGTTATTATTTTTCCTTCTTATTTTTAGCTTCACATTATTTTTTTGAGGCACAATAGAAAAAGTTGCTAATAAAGTAATAATAGGCATAACCTCCGAGTTTCCATTTATAACCGTCCCTTCATCATAACATACGAGCATACTGGAAAAATTCTAAAGCCACTGGCAATCCTTCTTTTGAGAAGGAAAGGAAGCACCTTTTAGACTTATTCCTAAAAATGCTTACCATCAGTGTATTGAAAACAAAATCTTATACTCTGAAACCATTTCTAAGGCATCATGTGTATAGAACTATACACAGCATCACAGTTTTTTTGCTTTGAAAAATATAAAATCAAGGCTTCTATAATTTTATTATTATCAGTAATAAAACATATAGAAGATGCAGAAAAGTAAAAAAAGGAAATGAGACAACCACATAGCTAAAACCACTAAATGTTAGACTAAGTGTAAATAGTTAATTTTATTAATATTCACTGAGTATTTGTTTTGTGCCAGGCACTGTCTTGGCTACGGATATAGAAGTTACAAAAGGACAAGTGCTCAGAGATTTTACATTCTAATCAGTCAGGAGGGTAGGGGTGCTCCTCCCCAACTTTGCCCAAAGCTCCACTTCGTGTTAGGGTCTGGCATAGAGGCAAGGTTTCCTTCCTGCCTTGTTAATAATAATGAATTATTTCACATTCTAATGATAATAACATAACATACTTCATTGCTCCCAAGGCATGGATTTTTTTCACATTCATGTTTTAATACCTCTGATTTGGGATATGTCTTACAGTCACTAATAAGAGGACCTTATGCCACTTTTTCATTTTCTTTTTCACTGTTGCGTGAAATAAGAATGCATCTTATAATCGAGGGTATCTGAGACTTGCTGTTCTTCCAGGTTGTGTTGAGGACAATGAAGAAAGTGTCAGCAGTGGGCAAAGGGCTTGGTGTTTCGGGGCTTCAGGGTGGAGTGACAGGACCTGTCTCTATGGAGAGCAGAGCTGGGTGACACGAGGACAAGCCCTGGGCTGTCTGGGAGCCCCTCCAACAGGCAGGAGCAGCCAGGGCGCCGTTGCTGAGCAGGATGGTGCAGGTGGGTCTGCTGAACGGCCGGAGGACCAGGGTGAGCTCTGGGAGGGAGCCATGGAGGATGAGTTCTGTTGACTCAGGCAGGAGCGAGATCAGGACTGTTGAACACGGGAGCGTCGTGCTCCGTCGCAGTGCCCTGAGGAACAGCTGGAGGTTCTGTGCAGGCTGCGGCCTGAGCTGACACACATCTTAAAGGACAGTCTGAGTGGTGTGTGGAGTGTAGACTGTTGGATGGGGTGGAGGCCGGTGTGAAGGCAGGGGTGGGACAGGAGGAGAGAGGAGCTTCCACTAGGTCAGTGAGGACTCATCAGATCTGAGTATATACTTGGAAGGTAGGGCTGACCAGGTATGTTGACTGGACGTCTCCACGCAGGTGAGATGGACAGACTGCTGCTTTAGGAGGAGTGACTGAACGGATGCCACAGAGCCGGGTGGTCTGAGGGTGGGACGCTTTAAGTCAAGTATCTGCTGCTGGTGGGCTTCTCGTGCACACGAGGTCTTCAGATAACTGGGAGCAGGCGGCCGAGTTGGGAGAGGAACTGGACCTGGAGTCACCTGTTGGCCGCTCGGACCCACTTTCCGTCCCTCTCCCCTGACCCCGAGTCTGTGCCCCGAGGACCAGGCCCATCAACAGGCTCCTTCACCCTCTGACCTCGTGTGGTTTCACCACTGAAGGAGCTGGAGAGACGGGGCAGAGTGCGGAAGGGGTGTTGAATCCCCGCTCCCCCTCCTACGGGGTCGAAGCAGGGGCTTCTCCCTGGTGACCTTTCCTCTCTGGGAACAGCCCTCGCCCAGGGGTGGTAAGCTGGCCCGCGGACACTGGACTCACTGGTCCTTGTGGTTCACTTCAACCCAATCACAAGTATACCCAGTATTCCCGCCGTGAAACTGCCCTTCACTGATACTTTTGAGCGTGCGACGTCCTCCCAGGACCCTGGCTGATACAGGGGAGGTGAGAAAGTTAAGGAACCAGTGTCCAGGGAGTGAATAGAGTATGAGAGCAGATTTGTCTGCAGACGCTGTTAGTTATTTTATTCGGCAGCAAGGTAAGGGCAACTGGCTAGGGATGCAGGGGATACAGGTAAAAAGTTCAGAGACCAGATCAAACAGTTACATGGAGAATTTACATGAATGAAAAGAAATTGTCTTCCTCAGTTTTTTAGGCTTAGAGAAATGATATAATCCCAATTATAAATATTCACCACTTAGACATATTTGTACTTCATATTCAAGGAAGGAAAAATTTTGAAATGTCTACACCACAGTGTGGTGAAATCACAATTCAACTGTCAGGGAATACTATTTTCTTTGATATAGGCTTATTTGGAATAAGCAATATTGAAATAACTAGATCTCTTCCTAAACACTTTGAAGACATTAAACAAAACAGTCATCAACTCATCTTGATATTTAATTTTGCCAGTAAGTATATGAACTTCTACAAGTAATTAGATGAATTTTGCATTAGGGATTATATCGACCTGAAATGAAATGAAGCCTCTAAAAAAATCTGTTTAATCATACCCTATAGGTGTAACATTCTGAAAGTGTATATTGCACATAAGTTGGAAAGGCTCTGAGGAATATTTCCTATCATGATTTTGTCTTAAAATTTACCACCAAAAACCTCAAAGGCATTCTTAAATATTTCTAAGGTGACTCTGAAAACATCAGCAGGCTATTCAGACCTCAGATTCTGTCACCAGTATTCTCCTAGGGGTGCCAAGAGTGACTATCAGATTCTTCTAGTTTATGGGAAAACAGAGGAACAGCTCAGTGTTCTGCTACCTAAAGAGAAATAATTTAGCTATCCAGAGGGAGTGTTTTACCTGGGAATATTCAGCTCTCCAGAGGGAATGTTTTACCTGGGAATATTCAGATCTCCAGTGGGAGTGTTTTACCTGGGAATATTCAGCTCTCCAGTGGGAATGTTTTACCTGGGGATATTCAGCTCTCCAGTGGGAATGTTTTACCTGGGAATATTCAGCTCTCCAGTGGGACTGTTTTACCTGGGGATATTCATATCTCCAGAGGGAGTGTTTTACCTGGCTATATTCAGATCTCCAGAGGGAATGTTTTACCTGGAAATATTCAGATCTCCAGAGGGAATGTTTTACCTGGGCATATTCAGATCTCCAGAGGGAGTGTTTTACCTGGGGATATTCATATCTCCAGAGGGAGTGTTTTACCTGGGGATATTCAGATCTCCAGAGGGAATGTTTTACCTGGGAATATTCAGATCTCCAGTGGGAGTGGATGTTTTTTTTTTTTTAATTTTTTAATTAACATCTTCATTGGAGTATAATTGCTTTACAATGGTGTGTTAGTTTCTGCTTTATAACAAAGTGAATCAGTTATACATATGCATATGTCCCCATATCTCTTCCCTCTTGCGTCTCCCTCCCTCCCACCCTCCCTATCCCACCCCTCTAGGTGGTCACAAAGCACTGAGCTGATCTCCCTGTGCTATGCGGCTGCTTCCAACTAGCTATCTATTTTACATTTGGTAGTGTATATATGTCCATGCCACTCTCTCACCCTGTCATATCTTACCCCTCCCCCTCCCCATATCCTCAAGTCCATTCTCTAGTAGGTCTGTGTCTTTATTCCTGTCTTGCCACTAGGTTTTTCATGACCTTTTTTTTTTTCCCTTAGATTCCAAATATATGTGTTAGCATACTGTATTTGTTTTTCTCTTTCTGACTTACTTCACTCTGTATGACAGACTCTAGGTCCATCCACCTCACTACAAATACCTCCATTTCATTTCTTTTTATGGCTGAGTAATATTCCATTGTATATATGTGCCACATCTTCTTTATCCATTCATCCGATGATGGACACTTAGGTTGCTTCCATGTCCTGGCTATTGTAAATAGAGCTGCAATGAACATTTTGGTACATGACTCTTTCTGAATTATGGTTTTCTCAGGGTATATGCCCAGTAGTGGGATTGTTGGGTCATATGGTAGTTCTTTTTTTAGTTTTTTAAGGAACCTCCATACTGTTCTCCATAGTGGCTCTATCAATTTACATTCCCACCAACAGTGCAAGAGTGTTCCCTTTTCTCCACACCCTCTCCAGCATTTATTGTTTCTAGATTTTTTGATGATGGCCATTCTTACCGGTGTGAGATGGTATCTCATTGTAGTTTTGATTTGCATTTCTCTAATGATTAATTATGTTGAGCACTCTTTCATGTGTCTGTTGGCAATCTGTATATCTTCTTTGGAGAAATGTCTATTTAGGTCTTCTGCCCATTTTGGATTGGGTTGTTTGTTTTTTTGTTATTGAGCTGCATGAGCTGCTTGTAAATCTTGGAGATTAATCCTTTGTCAGTTGCTTCATTTGCAAATATTTTCTCCCATTCTGAGGGTTGTCTTTTGTTCTTGTTTATGGTTTCCTTTGCTGTGCAAAAGCTTTTAAGTTGCATTAGGTCCCATTTGTTTATTTGTGTTTTTATTTCCATTTCTCTAGGAGCTGGGTCAAAAAGGATCTTGCTGTGATGTATGTCATAGAGTGTTCTGCCTATGTTTTCCTCTAAGAGTTTGATAGTGTCTGCCCTTACACTTAGGTCTTTAATCCATTTTGAGTTTATTTTTGTGTATGGTGTCAGGGAGTGTTCTAATTTCATACTTTTACATGTACCTGTCCAGTTTTCCCAGCACCACTTATTGAAGAGGCTGTCTTCTCCACTGTATATGCTTGCCTCCTTTATCAAAGATAAGGTGACCATATGTGCCTGGGTTTATCTCTGGGCTTTCTATCCTGTTCCATTGATCTATGTTTCTGTTTTTGTGCCAGTACCAAACTGTCTTGATTACTGTAGCTTTGTAATATAGTGTGAAGTCAGGGAGCCTGATTCCTCCAGCTCCGTTTTTCGTTCTCAAGATTGCTTTGGCTATTGGGGGTCTTTTGTGTCTCCATACAAATTGTGAAATTTTTTGTTCTAGTTCTGTGAAAAATGCCAGTGGTAGTTTGATAGGGATTGCATTGAATCTGTAGATTGCTTTGGGTAGTAGAGTCATTTTCACAATGTTGATTCTTCCAATCCAAGAACATGGTATATCTCTCCATCTATTTGTATCATCTTTAATTTCTTTCATCAGTGTCTTATAATTTTCTGCATACAGGTCTTTTGTCTCCTTAGGTAGGTTTTATTCCTAGATATTTTATTCTTTTTGTTGCAATGGTAAACGGGAGTGTTTTCTGAATTTCACTTTCAGATTTTTCATCATTAGTGTTTAGGAATGCAAGAGATTTCTGTGCATTAATTTTGTATCCTGCTACTTTACCAAATTCATTGATTAGCTCTAGTAGTTTTCTGGTAGCATCTTTAGGATTCTCTATGTATAGTATCATGTCATCTGCAAACAGTGACAGCTTTACTTCTTCTTTTCCCATTTGAATTCCTTTTATTTCTTTTTCTTTCTCTGATTGCTGTGGCTAACACTTCCAAAACTATGTTGAATAATAGTGGTGAGAGTGGGCAACCTTGTCTTGTTCCTGATCTTAGTGGAAATGGTTTCAGTTTTTCACCATTGAGGACAATGTTGGCTGTGGGTCTGTCATATATGGCCTTTATTACGTTGAGGAAAGTTCCCTCTATGCCTACTTTCTGCAGGGCTTTTATCATAAATGGGTGTTGAATTTTGTCGAAAGCTTTCTCTGCATCTATTGAGATGATCATATGGTTTTTCTCCTTGAATTTGTTAATGTGATGTATCACGTTGATTGATTTGCGTATATTGAAGAATCCTTGCATTCCTGGGATAAACCCCACTTCATCATGGTGTGTGATCCTTTTAATGTGCTGTTGGATTCTGTTTGCTAGTATTTTGTGGAGGATTTTTGCATCTATGTTCATCAGTGATATTGGCCTGTAGTTTTCTTTCTTTGTGACATCTTTGTCTGGTTTTGGTATCAGGGTGATGGTGGCCTCGTAGAATGAGTTGGGGAGTGTTCCTCCCTCTGCAATATTTTGGAAGAGTTTGAGAAGGATAGGTGTTAGCTCTTCTCTAAATGTTTGATAGAATTCACCTGTGAAGCCATCTGGCCCTGGGCTTTTGTTTGTTGGAAGATTTTTAATCACAGTTTCAATTTCAGTGCTTGTGATTGGTCTGTTCCTATTTTCTGTTTCTTCCTGGTTCAGTCTCGGCAGGTTGTGCATTTCTAAGAATCTGTCCATTTCTTCCAGGTTGTCCATTTTATTGGCATAGAGTTGCTTGTAGTAATCTCTCATGATCGTTTGTATTTCTGCAGTGTCAGTGGTTACTTCTCCTTTTTCATTTCTAATTCTATTGATTTGAGTCTTCTCCCTTTTTCTCTTGATGAGTCTGGCTAATGGTTTATCAATTTTATTTATCGTCTCAAAGAACCAGCTTTTAGTTTTATTGATCTTTGCTATTGTCTCCTTCATTTCTTTTTCATTTATTTCTGATCTGATCTTTATGATTTCTTTCCTTCTGCTAGCTTTGGGGTTTTTTTGTTCTTCTTTCTCTAATTGCTTTAGGTGCAAAGTTAGGTTGTTTATTTGAGATGTTTCCTGTTTCTTGAGGTAGGCTTGTATTGCTATAAACTTCCCTCTTAGAACTGCTTTTGCTGCATCCCATAGGTTTTGGGTCATCGTGTCTCCATTGTCATTTGTTTCTAGGTATTCTTTGATTTCCCCTTTGATTTCTTCAGTGATCACTTCGTTATTAAGTAGTGTATTGTGTAGCCTCCGTGTGTTTGTATTTTTTACAGATCTTTTCCTGTAATTGGTATCTAGCCTCATAGCGTTGTGGTCGGAAAAGATAGTTGATACGATTTCAGTTTTCTTAAATTTACCAAGGCTTGATTTGTGACCCAAGATATGATCTATCCTGGAGAATGTTCCATGAGCACTTGAGAAAAATGTGTATTCTGTTGTTTTTGGGTGGAATGTCCTATAAATATCAATTAAGTCCATCTTGTTTAATGTATCATTTAAAGCTTGTGTTTCCTTATTTATTTTCATTTTGGATGATCTGTCCATTGGTGAAAGTGGGGTGTTAAAGTCCCCTACTATGATTGTGTTGCTGTCAATTTCCCCTTTTATGGCTGTTAGTATTTGCCTTATGTATTGAGGTGCTCCTATGTTGGGTGCATAAATATTTACAATTGTTATACCTTCCTCTTGGATCGATCCCTTGATCATTATATAGTGTCCTTCTTTGTCTCTTGTAATAGTCTTTATTTTAAAGTCTATTTTGTCTGATATGAGAATTGCTACTCCAGCTTTCTTTTGATTTCCATTTGCATGGAATATCTTTTTCCATCCCCTCACTTTCAGTCTGTATGTGTCTCTAGGTCTGAAGTGGGTCTCTTGTAGACAGCATATATATGGGTCTTGTTTTTGTATCCATTCAGCCAGCCTGTGTCTTTTGGTGGGAGCATTTAATCCATTTACATTTAAGGTAATTATCGATATGTATGTTCCTATTCCCATTTTCTTAAATGTTTTGGGTTTGTTATTGTAGGTGTTTTCCTTGTCTTGTGTTTCTTGCCTAGAGAAGTTCCTTTAGCATTTGTTGTAAAGCTGGTTTGGTGGTGCTGAACTCTCTCAGCTTTTGCTTGTCTGTAAAGGTTTTAATTTCTCCATCAAATCTGAATGAGATCCTTGCTGGGTAGAGTAATCTTGGTTGTAGGTTTTTGTCCTTCATCACTTTAAGTATATCCTGCCACTCCCTTCTGGCTTGCAGAGTTTCTGCTGAAAGATCAGCTGTTAACCTTATGGGGATTCCCTTGTGTGTTATTTGTTGTCTTTCCCTTGCTGCTTTTAATATGTTTTCTTTATATTTAATTTTTGATAGTTTGATTAATATGTGTCTTGGCATGTTTCTCCTTGGATTTATCCTGTATGGGACTCTCTGTGCTTCCAGGACTTGATTAACTATTTCCTTTCCCATATTAGGGAAGTTTTCAACTATAATCTCTTCAAATATTTTCTCAGTCCCTTTCTTTTTCTCTTCTTCTTCTGGGACCCCTATAATTCGAATGTTGGTGCGTTTATTGTTGTCCCAGAGGTCTCTGAGACTGTCCTCAGTTCTTTTCATTCTTTTTTCTTTATTCTGCTCTGCAGTAGTTATTTCCACTATTTTATATTTCAGGTCACCTATCCGTTCTTCTGCCTCAGTTATTCTGCTGTTGATCCCTTCTAGAGTATCTTTAATTTTATTTATTGTGTTTTTCATCGTTGCTTGGTTCCCCTTTAGTTCTTCTACGTCCTTGTTAATAAATGTTTCTTGCATTTTGTCTATTCTGTTTCCAAGATTTTGTATCATCTTTACTATCATTATTCTGAATTCTTTTTCAGGTAGACTGCCTATTTCCTCTTCATTTGTTGGGTCTGGTGTGTTTTGACCCTGCTCCTTCATCTGCTGTGTGTTTTTCTGTCGTCTCATTTTGCTTATCTTACTGTGTTTGGGGTCTCCTTTTCACAGGCTGCAGTTTCGTAGTTCTCGTTGTTTTTGGTATCTGTCCCCAGTGGCTAAGGTTGGTTCAGTGGGTTGTGTAGGCTTCCTGGTGGAGGGGAGTAGTGCCTGTGTTCTGGTGGATGAGGCTGGATCTTGTCTTTCTGGTGGACATGTCCACATCTGGTGGTGTGTTTTGGGGTGTCTGTGGCCTTATTATGATTTTAGGCAGCCTCTCTACTAATGGATGGGGCTGTGTTCCTGTCTTGCTAGTTGTTTGGCATAGGGTGTCCAGTACTGTAGCTTGCTGGTCGTTGAGTGAAGCTGGGTCTTGATGTTGAGATGGAGATCTCTGAGAGATTTTCGCTGTTTCGTATTACGTAGATCTGGGGGGTCTCTTGTGGACCAGTGTCCTGAAGTTGGCTCTCCCACCTCAGAGGCACAGCCCTGATGCCTGGCTGGAGCACCAAGAGCCTTTCATCCACACGGCTCAGAATAAAAGGGAGAAAAAATAGAAAGAAAGAGGATAAAATAAAGTAAAATAACATAAAATAAAGCTATTATAATAAAAAATAAGAAAAAAATTATTAAGAAAAAAATTAAGAAAAAATTAAAAAAAAATTTTTTTAAATAAATTTAATTTTTTATAATAAAAAATAAGAAAAAATTAAGAAAAAAATTTATTAAGAAAAAAATTTTTTTAAATAAAAAATATGAAAAAACAAGAAAAAATTTTTAATTTTTAAAAATAGAAAATGAAGAAAAAATTATTAAGAAAACATTTATTAAGGAAAAAAAATTTTTAATTAAAAAAAAAACAACAAAAAAAGCGGACGGACCGAACCCTAGGACAAATGGTGAAAGCAAAGCTATGCAGACAAACTCTCACCCAGAAGCATACACATATACACTCACAACAAAAGGAAAAGGGGAAAAATTAATATATCCTGCTCCCAAAGTCCACCTCCTGAATTTGGGATGATTCGTTGTCTATTCAGGTATTCAACAGATGCAGGTACATCAAGTTGTTTGTGGAGCTTTAATCCCCTGCTTCTGAGGCTGCTGGGAGAAATTTCCCTTTCTCTTCTTTGTCTGTACAGCTCCCGGGGTTCAGCTTTGGATTTGGACCCGCCTCTGCTTGTAGGTCGCCTGAGGGCGTCTGTTCTTCCGCTCACACAGGACGGGGTTAAAGGAGCAGCTGCTTCGGGGGCTCTGGCTCACTCAGGCTGGGGGGAGGGAGGGGTATGGAGGCGGGGCGAGCCTGCGGCGGCAGAGGCCGGCGTGACGTTGCACCAGCCCGAGGCGCGCTGTGCGTTCTCCCGGGAAAGTTGTCCCTGGATCACGGGACCCTGGCAGTGGCGGGCTGCACAGGCTCCCGGGAGGGGCGGTGTGGGTAGTGACCTGTGCTCGCACACAGGCTTCTTGGTGGCGGCAGCAGCAGCCTTAGCGTCTCATGCCCGTCTCTGGGGTCCGCGCTGATCGCCGCAGCTCGCGCCCGTCTCTGGAGCTCGTCCAGGCGGCGCTCCGAATCCCCTCTCCTTGCGCACCGAGAAACAAAGAGGCAAGAAAAAGTCTCTTGCCTCTTCGGCAGCTGCAGACTTTTTCCCGGACTCCCTCCCGGCTAGCTGTGGCGCACCAGACCCTTCAGGCTGTGTTCACGCTGCCAACCCCAGTCCTCTCCCTGCGATCCAACCGAAGCCCGAGCCTCAGCTCCCAGGCCCCGCCCGCCCCGGCGGGTGAGCAGACAAGCCTCTCGGGCTGGTGAGTGCTGGTCGGCGCCGAGCCTCTGTGCGGGAATCTTTCCGCTCTGCCCTCCGCACCCCTGTGGCTGCGCTCTCCTCCGTGGCTCCGAAGCTTCCCCCCTCTGCCACTCGCAGTCTCTGCCCGCGAAGGGGCTTCCTAGTGCGTGGAAACCTTTCCTCCTTCACAGCTCCCTCCCACTGGTGCAGGTCCCATCCCTATTCTTTTGTCCCTGTTTTTTCTTTTTTCTTTTGCCCTACCCAAGTACGTGGGGAGTTTCTTGCCTTTTGGGAGGTCTGACGTCTTCTGCCAGCGTTCAGTGGGTGTTCTGTAGGAGCAGCTCCACGTGTAGATGTATTTCTAATGTATCTGTGGGAAGGAAGGTGATCTCCGCGTCTTACTCTTCCACCATATTGCCCAGACCCCCTCCAGTGGGAGTGTTTTACCTGGGAATATTCAGATCTCCAGAGGGAATGTTTTACCTGGGAATATTCACATCTCCAGTGGGAGTGTTTTACCTGGGAATATTCAGATCTCCAGAGGGAATGTTTTACCTGGGGATATTCAGATCTCCAGTGGGAATGTTTTACCTGGGAATATTCACATCTCCAGTGGGAATGTTTTACCTGGGAATATTCAGCTCTTCAGTGGGAATGTTTTACCTGGTTATATTCAGATTTCCATTGGGAGTGTTTTACCTGGTTTAACCTGGGGATATTCAGATCCCCATTGGGAGTGTTTTACCTGGTTTAACCTAGGGATATTAAGATCTCCAATAGGAGTGTTTTACCTGGTTTAACCTGGGGATATTCAGATCTCCATTGGGAGTGTTTTACCTCGTTTAACCTGGGCATATTCAGATCTCCATTGGGAGTGTTTTACCTGGTTTAACCTGGGCATATTCAGATCTCCATTGGGAGTGTTTTACCTGGTTTAACCTGGGCATATTCAGATCTCCATTGGGAGTGTTTTACCTGGTTTAACCTGGGCATATTCAGATCTCCATTGGGAGTGTTTTACCTGGTTTAACCTGGGGATATTCAGATCTCCATTGGGAGTGTTTTACCTGGTTTAACCTGGGCATATTCAGATCTCCATTGGGAGTGTTTTACCTGGTTTAACCTGGGGATATTCAGATCTCCATTGGGAGTGTTTTACCTGGTTTAACCTGGGGATATTCAGATCTCCATTGGGAGTGTTTTACCTGGTTTAACCTGGGGATATTCAGATCTCCATTGGGAGTGTTTTACCTGGTTTAACCTGGGGATATTCAGATCTCCATTGGGAGTGTTTTACCTGGTTTAACCTGGGGATATTAAGATCTCCAATAGGAGTGTTTTACCTGGTTTAACCTGGGGATATTCAGATCTCCATTGGGAGTGTTTTACCTGGTTTAACCTAGGGACATTAAGATCTCCAATAGGAGTGTTTTACCTGGTTTAACCTGGGGATATTCAGATCTCCACTGGGAGTGTTTTACCTGGTTTAACCTGGGGATATTCAGATCTCCACTGGGAGTGTTTTACCTGGTTTAACCTGGGGATATTCAGATCTCCAATAGGAGTGTTTTCCCTGGTTTAACCTGGGCATATTCAGATCTCCATTGGGAGTGTTTTACCTGGTTTAACCTAGGGATATTAAGATCTCCAATAGGAGTGTTTTACCTGGTTTAACCTGGGGATATTCAGATCTCCATTGGGAGTGTTTTACCTGGTTTAACCTGGGCATATTCAGATCTCCATTGGGAGTGTTTTACCTGGTTTAACCTAGGGATATTAAGATCTCCAATAGGAGTGTTTTACCTGGTTTAACCTGGGGATATTAAGATCTCCAATAGGAGTGTTTTACCTGGTTTAACCTGGGCATATTCAGATCTCCATTGGGAGTGTTTTACCTGGTTTAACCTAGGGATATTAAGATCTCCAATAGGAGTGTTTTACCTGGTTTAACCTGGGGATATTCAGATCTCCAGAGAGAATATTTTACCTGGGAATATTCAGATCTCCAGAGGGAGTGTTTTACCTGGGAATATTCAGATCTCCAGAGGGAATGTTTTACCTGGGAATATTCAGATCTCCAGTGGGAATGTTTTACCTGGTGATATTCAGCTCTCCAGTGGGAATGTTTTACCTGGGAATATTCAGATCTCCAGAGGGAATGTTTTACCTGGGGATATTGAGATCTCCAGAGGGAGTGTTTTACCTGGGGATATTCAGGTCTCCAGAGGGAATGTTTTACCTGGGTATATTCAGCTCTCCAGTGGGAATGTTTTACCTGGGGATATTCAGCTCTCCAGTGGGAATGTTTTACCTGGGAATATTCAGATCTCCAGAGGGAATGTTTTACCTGGGAATATTCAGATCTCCAGAGGGAATGTTTTACCTGCGGATATTCAGATCTCCAGAGGGAATGTTTTACCTGGGGATATTCAGATCTCCAGTGGGAATGTTTTACCTGGGAATATTCAGCTCTCCAGTGGGAATGTTGTACCTGGGGATATTCAGATCTCCAGTGGGAATGTTTTACCTGGGAATATTCACATCTCCAGAGGGAATGTTTTACCTGGGGATAGTCAGCTCTCTAGTGGGAATGTTTTACCTGGGGATATTCAGATCTCCAGAGGGAATCTTTTACCTGCGGATATTCAGATCTCCAGAGGGAATGTTTTACCTGGTGATATTCAGATCTCCAGAGAGAATATTTTACCTGGGAATATTCAGATCTCCAGAGGGAGTGTTTTACCTGGGAATGTTTAGCCTGAGAAGCATGTGAAGTGGTGAAGAGCCCTAGTGCACAGGGAATCTAAATAGTTGATGTCACCAGGAAACAGAGCATGAAGGAATTCGCCGCCCAAGAGGGACTGACTGAGCCACCACCAGCAGCCGTCTTTTTTTTTCCGGGGAATTGGACAGTGAAGAATTTGCTCTTATCTCTTTTAAGTGGGAGAATTAAAAGCTAATACAAACTTGAATTTAGCTCCAAATCAGAAGGAAAAAGCAGGGAGTCAGATGTTCTGTCATTCCTACTGAAAGAAAAAGACCTTAACAACTTTGATGCTAAATGGCCGGTTGATAGACTGGCAGAGCAAGAGGATGCCCCGTCAGTGTGAGATCCCGGGGCCCATGCCTGGCTTTGTAAGACAGTGATTAGGCTGCTCAACAAGAGTTCCCACCGAGGATGCACAGGACACGTACTAATTATGTAACAGAGAGACCTTGAGAAATGAAGCCAGAAGAAATCCACCCACACCACATGCCACCACCACCAACAGAAAAGAAAATCTTCAATTTAGGAACAAAGGGAAAATTAAGAAAACACATTGTTTACTTAATTCCCAACTTGAAAAGCAGAAGCAATTTGCATAGGAAATGGTTGTAGGAAAAATGTTGTACAATGGAAGGCCCTATGGAGGAAACCAAAATAAAGCTAAAAGGAGGGAAAACAGAGAAACAAAGAAGAAGAATTTTGAGGAAATAGAAAAGTAACAGCACTGTTATATCAGAAGTCATCAACTTAAGTTTCTTCCTTTGTTTCATTGTTTCTTTTAAAGTTCTTTCATATTTTATCAAAATGACTTGTAACCTTCTAAACTACAGATAAAATGTATTTTTTAGATTACAGATTAAAAATAAATCAAGGTTACTGTTATAGCATTTTTAAATAAACTTATTTTTTAGCCATTTGTTCCCACATCTTAAAATGAATCTTAGAGGCCATATGCTTTTGGGAGAGGCTGACAACTACCTGTTCTTTATTGATAATGTATGTTCTTCAATGATTAACTGGATTAACTGGATATGCTCTGTGTATATGTGTGTGTTTAGTCGTTATGCTGAGAAATAAATTTATTTCACATAAACAGTGTAGAATACACTAAGAATTTCATTTTGAAAATGATTACTAACTTACAATAATTAAACTTTATATACTTTCAATAATACTAACTTTCAATAATAAAGAAGTACTGACAGTCTTTCTAAAGATTTCCATTCGTATATCTGTGCCAAAGGACCTGGCAATAACTCTCTACAAAAGTGAATTCCAGTGCTGTAAATATATTTTCATTACTTGACATTCCTTAAGAATAAATTCTTGACTTGGTTGTTCCTGTAACCATCTATATTCAATTTGCATACATTGTCCACCTCAAATACTATATTTAAAAACTTTTCTTAAAATTAATTCCATTTTTGTACAGTCATATTCAGATTTCTCCTTATGCCTCTTCACTACCACAATATCTATAATAAAAAGATACAAACAATCTAATAAGTTAGTTTTCTGGTGATCTGTTGATTGATAACTACCGGTTGGGCTCTGAAACTCTTTCTTAACCACAGAATAGGCAACAGCAGGACTCAAGCAGAAAAAGGAATTCACCTAAAGAGCTTTGATATAATCACATTAGTCTTTGATAGCATTAAGCATCTATTTACATATGAAAAATGATTACATAACAATGTACATTATAGTAACTAACAGACAGGTCCAAAACAACAGTGGATATTTTCTCTCTCTCTGTAGGTTTGCTTATCACCAGACTGGTAAGAAAAGCCAGTTATATGCTACAAAAAATTATTTTTCCAATATTATAGATAAACAGGAAGAAACTCTAGAAAAGTCATCGAACGTGTTATCATTGTGCACAGAGGAAAGGTAAAGTGAGAGATGCAGTGTGTTTTATCTTAATTTCAGCAGGCCTCTGGGTATCATTCTACCTGAAGCACAAAGGGAGAACCCCAGTAAGCAAGTCTGGACAGTAGTTTAGTGCTGGGAATGAAGTAAATCAAATAAAAATAGGAGAAAGTTCATGTAAATGCAGTTTAACCCTCATACTGGGGAGGGGGCCATGCCCTAATGAAAAACGGCATGGAACTGGGGTGGGGAGAGAGGAGGCAAGATGAGTACAGGTTAAATAAGTTCTTTAAAACTCAGAGTGCTAGCCTGACTTGCAGATAAAGACAGATGTGATTTTCTGATAAAAATAATAGACACACAGACTGGAATATAAAAGTGGTGCATTTCAGAAACTGACTAGTGTAACATGGGATGGGGAAATTCTGAGTATCCAAGGTTACTGCATTTCTGTAGGGCGAAGAATGGTCATCAGGGTCCCGCAGGGTCGGCAGCAGCCCAGATGTTACATCTGTAAATAGATGTGGAAACTGAGGGGCACTGATTTTTAGCTGTTATAACAAACTGTGAGATTATGAAATATCTAGAGCTCCTCTGTCCTGTGGGGAGGGCCAGAGAGGCAGCTCCATTGGCATCTCAACACCATTCCCACACTTTTATCATCTCTCTCCTGTATCATCAGGTCCAAAAGCCTGGAAACTAATTCCCAGGACCCCTCGCCAGCAGGAGGAACTAAAACAAGAAGAGAGGGTTAAAAGTTCCAATAATGCAGTCAGAAAATACTGAATTTAAACCTTATCTTCACCCTTTACGATTGAGACTGTTCAATGTTTGGAATATTACTTAATTTTCTTCAAGTTTCAATTCTTTTATCTGTAAAATGAGTTAAATGATAGAATCTATCTCATGCATTTGCAAAAATTTTGTGAACTGGTACAAAGATGAAAGAAGCTGCATAAACAGTATCCCCATGATAAATACTAATTAAATAGTTACTATGTGCCAGCCACTGTGCTCAGCATTAAAAAAAATAATAAGGAAAAGTAAGGAAAAACAAAGCAGATACAGCCTCTGCTTATAAACTAGTTTAAAATTTATATAACATGTGTTGAGTAATTTACATGGTTCTCAGCACATAGTAAGCAGTTACTAAATATTATCTGTTGTTATTAACATTGGTAATAATAATGCTATAACATCTTCCTTACAGCAGATATACCTAGATCTCCATAGAAGGTGTATCATGGAGGAAATATGAAACATATATCTGTGTGTATTTTTATGTATATGTATGTATATATGTATACATATATATTTTATATATATATTTAGTAACTATATTTTATCTCAGATTTCTCCTTTATAATTCCAGTATATAAATATATATACTTACACATGCATACACACATAGATATCAGTTGGTGGATACAGATGTAGACAATTAAGAAATAGTCAGTGACCACCACCCCTGGAGTAGTTCATTGCACAGCCTGTGGGACCAGACACAGCAGCTCTGGCCATGGGCATGAATGTTTTGGGGCAGTAGGGGATGGGGGGCTATTGGTAACTCATTATAGGTAAGATAACAATTATAAACTATAGAGGAACGGGGCTTCCCTGGTGGCGCAGTGGTTAAGAATCCGCCCGCCAATGCAGTGGACACGGGTTCGAGCTCTGGTCTGGGAAGATCCCACATGCCGCGGAGGAACTAAGCCCATGAGCCACAACTACTGAGCCTGCGCTCTAGAGCCTGCGAGCCACAACTACTGAAGCCCCTGCGCCTAGAACCCGTGCTCCGCAACCAGAGAAGCCACCGCAGTGAGAAGCCTGTGCACCTCAACGAAGAGTAGCCCCCGCTCGCCACAGCTAGAGAAAGCCCACGCATAGCAACGAAGACCCAATGCAGCCAAAAATAAATAAATAAATACATTCATAAAATCTAAAAAAAAAAAAATTATAGGAACGAATAAGTAACACCCAGCATACTTTATTTCATATCAAATTTCATACTGAATAGCTATTTTAACAACTTTACGAAGGTATATTGTATGCGCATTTTAAAAATGTATAATTTGATGAGTTTCGAGCAATGCATCCACTTGTTTTCAAGGCTCCCACAGTCAGGATAACAGCCCTGAAAGTTTCCTTTTGCCTCTGTGCCCCGGTTGGGGCTGTTAAGACAGTTCCTATCAAGACCTGTGTACAAGTCTTTGTATGTGTGTTCTCATTTCTCCAGAGTACCTGCCTGCGTGTGGATGGTCAAGTTGCATGTTTAACTTTTTAAGAAGCTACCAAACTGTCTCCCCACGTGGTTGTAGCATTTGTATTCCCACAAGCCATTCATGAGGGTTTCAGTTTTTTTTAATTCTTGCCAGCATTGGTGTGGTCAGTCTTTTAAAGTTTAGCCTTTCTACTGAGTGTGTATGAAAATCTTTTCTCCCCCATCATTTGAATTTGAATACTTTCTTTGGGAACCTCACTCAGTATACACATTTTGGAGGGATATTTAAGATCCTCTACATTGTTTGCTTTCTGGTGTCATGTTTTTTGAAGCCCAGCTTCTGTCAGGATCTTTGCTACAGTCTGAACGTTTGCAGAAGCTCCAGGAGGTCTGCTTCTATGTGCTTCTCCGGGAGGCTCTTCCCCTTGGAAGTTCCATCCGGAATCGGTTCTGGCTGCAGAGCTGTTTCTTTCTTTGTTTGCTTTGAACGCTGATTAAACATTACTTGTGCGTGGTGTGAACGTTGCTTTTAGGCCCCCAAACAGTCTAGCAGAAATTGTTTGGGACTTTTAAAAACTATGTAGTATTTTAAAAATCTACTTAATGTTAAACGTCAGGCTCTGGGAGAAGAATACCTATTTACTCATGGAGTTCAGGGATAAGAAACGGTTGAGGCTGTTATGAGATAATGTGATTTGATAAAAAAGGCTTGGTTCTTGACTGAGTTAACCTTAATTTCACTTCTAGGTGTTACAACTCTTTTACTTTCTTACTTCAGACCTCTCCAAGGGCACTTGCCAGCCCTGGGGTTTCCCAGCTCAGCTCATCAACAGATGCTAACATCGTACCCTGACAGCAATTGATTTGACATGAATACACCTCCTCTGAGGCAGTTGGTCCCCTAGAGAGGGTTTTGAAAGAGCTCTTGTTTTATTTCTGAACTTGATTAAAGCTTATTAGTTGGTTGAGTAAATTAAATACTTATTTTTACATTTCCCTGGAATTTGGAGAAAACCTTATAAAAGAGATCAATGTAGTGCACAGAAGTTTTATGAACACCATTATTTTGCAGGACTTGTTATGAATATTGGATTTGCAGACTCTGGCCTAATAAATTGTTCCGTACCTAATGGATCTGAAATATGAATATCTTCTCATAAATAGTATTGATGGGAAAAGGCTCCTATGGAGTGTTAAATAATCTCCATATTCAAGAGTCAGGGGCTTCCCTGGTGGCGCAGTGGTTGAGGGTCTGCCTGCCGGTGCAGGGGACACGGGTTCGAGCCCTGGTCTGGGAGGATCCCACGTGCCGCGGAGCGACTGGGCCCGTGAGCCACAATTACTGAGCCTGCGCGTCTGGAGCCTGTGCTCCGCAACAAGAGAGGCCGCGATAGTGAGAGGCCCGCGCACCGCGATGAAGAGTGGCCCCCGCTTGCCGCAACTAGAGGAAGCCCTCGCACAGAAATGAAGACCCAACACAGCCAAAAAAAAATTAAATAAATAAATAAATAATAATTAAAGGTGCTAATAATTAAAAAAAAAAGTCTTTAAAAAAAAAAAAAGAGTCAATTAGTACTAAGTCATTTCTTTTCCTTTCATCTTTATTAAACATTTTGACCATTTGACTACGGAAGTCTTCATTTTTAAGTTTTTCAAAAATATATGTAGGAGTTGATGAATAGTTAAATATTATTAGCAATACTTAATTTTTACGATTGCTTCTAATTATTACTAAATAGGGCACTGGGTCATCTACTTATTAGTAACTTTGGCTTTAAAGAAAGTGAGACTGTTTTTGTCTTCATTTTTGAGTATTCAGCTTGTTTTTCTGTCCAATTTTATTTGTGGCATTTTATGATTTGGAATGAAGTATGGTGGCCTTAAATTTTCAAAGCACAGTAAAGTCTGAGCATTTTTTGTTAAGTTTACCCAGTGTTTCCAAGGTAACATAACTAGTAACAGACCAGTAAATGCAGCTTCACACCAGCTACCGGGTATCAGGCCCTATTTATGTGAACTGCAAAGCTTAGTGCGGGCAGCTGAGGTAGTGTTTCTACCATTTAAAAAAGAATGTAAGTTTATACATTTTAAAAAAACTGAGTAGAGTGTCTCACCTTGAAATAGGCAGAGACAAGGAAAAAAAACAGTGTAATTTTGCATTGTGTCATCATCTGTCCTGTTGTTTAATAAGGAGAAGTCACTTCAAGTGACATTGAAGAATGAGATGTAGGAATTGTCTGGGAGAGCCAGTAGCGATGCATGCCAAGCTTACCTCTCCATTGATTGACTTTAAAAGTGATCATCCTCATTAAAGTGAGTCAGAGCAGTCAAGGGATGTTCTCAAATATCTACGAGTCTGCTGTTGACCATGTGATGTTTAATCTACAGGACAGAATAGCTTCTCATATTAAAAAAGATGATGAAGAAATCATTTAAGTCTTGTGACTTGTGGGATGGAATTCTTGGGAGCAGTGTGAACCTCACAGAGGATAAAATCCTAGATATAGTAGAGGCATCAACTTTCTAGAAGCAGCAAATGCCCTGCCCTTATATTCACTGTTATTTAATGGAAACTGTGAGAGACAGGAAAATACAAAATTTGAAAATGTCAATTAATTTTAGTTTCATGCAATAACCTGCTTTGATTCTTTATTTTTTCACAAACTATTAAAGATATTTTCAGAGCAGTTCCAGTTTACTGTTTCTTATCCTATATAGACCCAAGTGTGAGGTTGGTAGTGACTCAGTTCTACTGGAGGTAAAATTCCTTTTGTTCTGAGTGGCCAGCACAGTGCAGATTCCATTACTCAGCACTGTTGGTCTCTAGATGCTAAATCTTCTGGGTTTTCTTTGGCCAGTTCAATATTAATAGATCATAGTGATCCAAACTCATTGTTACAAGTGCACGTATGCAGGTGCTGTGGTCTTACCTTGGTTACATGTACATCTTTTAGACAGAAAGACAGAAAGAGAGCAGCTGAATCCAGTCGGTTTTCTTCAGTGTTTTGAGGGCAGAAGTGCTGAACAACTACAGGAACAACAGGAAAATGGAAGCTCGCTGCTCCCCCCTGCAGGACAGGGCATTTTCAACACTTAACTGTAATTATTACCACCAAAGGCATTTATGACGCAGGAAGTCTACCCTTGTCACTGTCAGGGCAGCGCGTCTTCCTGGGAGTTTACGGCAACAGGCACCTTCCTTTATGCTACTGTTATTTGAATGGCAGGTGACAGATTTTTTTTAATGTATTTATTTTCTATTTTTTGACTAATATGAACCATTCCGTCCTAATAGGAATGGCAAAGGAAGTGATGTCATTTTATATCACAAGAACACATAAATTCTTCTTTTTATCAGTGATGAGAATCATTTTGTGTCCAAATTATTATATTCGTGTGGTATTTTAGGTATCATCTTTATTCCATCACTAAGTGTAATTATAAAAACTACAAGAACAACAGCAAAAGAATCTTTTTACCTTTTTTCCACTCTGCATGACCTATGGCAGAATCACAAAGGTACACGTATTCATATACAACTGTGAATGTAAACACAAACTAGGTATGTGACTTTTTGATACGTTTTTCCTTGATGTACTCTCAGTGAATGCAGTAATAGGCACCGTGGCCAACTATTCAAGAGTTTCCCAAACTTCTAATCTCAGCAAATTGCATTCTGTATAAATAGACTAAACTAGGCAATATCTGCCTTTTTAAAACAAATACAATAAATTTTATTTAAATTGTGATATATTTACAATTTGCCCTTGCACGAAAATTAACTCCCTATACTGAAGTGTGTGCATCCCTATTTGTAGTTGAAGAATGAGTATATTAAAAAAAAGAATTTACTTTTTAAAAAGAAGCAAATTATAATTTTATTTTCTCAAAGACCATTGGAGAATCTGCCTTTTTAAGTGGTAGCATGAGATGATTTTCCTGATTTTGTAAGTATCTGAAAATAGTTAAGTAATTTAGGTGTTTGTTTCTTTCTGGGTCTGAATCAGTTGATTTAAACAAAAGGGCTGGTCCGTGGGACTAGTGGAGATGATCCTCTATTATCTAAGTGGTGAGGAGAGACAAGGAGTCTGGGAGAAGCATATGTTTATTACGTGACCTACCAATTTCACTCCTAAGTGTCCCCCCAGGAGAAAGGAAAACACATGTCCACACAAGATTTGTGCTTCAATGTTCATAACACTTGATTCATAGGAAATGGGGACAGCTCAAACTGGAAGCAGCGCAAAGGTCCGTCAGCTGTTAATCAGATAAACACATGTGGTATATTCATACAATGGAGTACTATTCAGCAATAAAAAATTGTAACTACTGATATCCAAGACAGCGTGAATGAATCCCAAAATCATTATGCTAAGTGAAAGAAGCCAGACACAAAAGTGTAGGTAATGCATGATTCTATTTATATGAATCTCTAGAAGAGGAAGAACTGTGGTGACAGAAATCACATTACTTGTGTGACTTCCTCAGGAGCCCTCCAGAGAGGCCTTCCCACCATATATCCACCCATTACCCTCTGGAAAGTTCCTGGCCAGTCACTGGATCCAGTCTCTAAAGACCATTATAGACTTCTTATAGTGATGCATTTTCCTCTAGTTAGCTTTTCAATACCTTGCATTATCACTTTAACAACAACAGCCAGAAAACCCTACTCATTCTGTAAATTCTTAAAAATATGTTGCATTATTCCACCCTGAAAATGAACATAGAGCCAACCAAATACAGTTTTATTGTTTTCAAACATTGTAGTAAAAAAACCACCACCACAATAAAAGTTCACACAGGTTTTTAAATGAACAGCCCAGAAGAACACTATCAGTATGCAGTGTCAGTCTTTTTAATGTAACATAAAACCTGATTATTAGACAATGGGACAACAAGAATCAGGAAATATCAGCGATTATTCTCAATCACGGAAAGCATTTTACTTATCAATTATATATCGGTGTGCAAATGTGTAATATCTTTAGTTGTTTTTAAAGAATCCTTTCAACCCATGAACATGATGGTGGCTGTATTAGGAAGTTTAAACTGTTAATACTCTATGACCTATGCCTAAAAGTATAATTGAAAGCATGACAGCGGGATAGAGGGAGGCCCCAAATTTCAGCCTTTGGCTAGCTTTTCAACCAAAATAGTAAGGGCCCATTTTTAATAATGCTTATATGTGTTTGCTTCAAAATATGTATTTTAAAATTTTAGAACAGTTTTAGATTTAGTGATAAGTTTCAAGGATAGTAGAGTTCCCATATACCCCACACACAATTTCTCCCCTCGTTAGAGCCTTATATTGTAGTATGCTGCATTTGTCACATTGAGACGTTATTAACTGAAGTCCGCACTTCATTCAGATTTCCGTAGTTTTTACCTAGCGGCCTCTTTCTGTTCCAGGATCCCATTCAAGATCCAAGGTTACATTTACTCAACATGCCTCCTTAGGCTGTAACCGTTTCTCAGACTTTCTTTGTTTTTGATAACCTTGACAGTTCTGTGGAGAACCTGCTGGTGCCCGGTGATTTTGGTGCGAGTTTCTCTTGCTCTCATGAAGTAACATCAGGAGAAGGCAGGACCCCATGATGTTGCAGGCTGCAGGGCCAACCCTCTGCACTGAGACAGGCAGCACTACTGGATCTCAATCTCCAGCTCAAAGTCAGCTTTTAGGTCTCAAACCAGGGTCCTGGGTCAGCAGGGAGATCAGAGAATTTGGCCAAGTAAATGTGGCTCTCCTAGAGTCCCTGATCAGTATCTTGAATAAAATCGTCATTTTCCCCATAAGTGCTCTCTGAGGCCCTGTCCCTTAGTTTGGACAGTACTGACCCAGAGTTTGGGAACTGATAGTCCAGTAGCTTCTGTGAGACAAGAGAGGAAGAGCTAGAAGAGTTCATGTCTGTGGTTATGTGTCTTCTGGATTTCTAGGATCCTGTAATTCAGGATGGGGGCCCCGAGGGGAAAGAGAAACAGAGCAACATCATTCCTGACTCATCTTAGCTGTTGATAACATCTTTGAGAGCATCTCATTTTTGTTTTAGCCAAACAAAGCACATTTTCCTGAAAAGCAAATACAGTATTTTATGCACACAACAGAATTTCCCCTGAACACCATAATTAAGCATGATTACACATAATTTTAACAAGCACAGGCCACTGTAATAGCAATCTGCTACTTTTTGGGGTCATGTTGTTGGTTGTGATGGAGAGGAGATAGTCATGGGAGACTTCAGTTCTCTCCAGGTGCCTGGTTATGCTATGTCCACACGGTGGTCTGAAATGCAGGGAGCGTACGCCTGCCCACCAGTGGGGAGAAGCCCAGGCACCATCTGCAAAGGGCATGATTGGTTGATGGCCATTCATATGCTGCAGTCTTGTTTTCTAAAGGTGATGGAAGGAAATCAATTATTTTAGAGATTCCTGAGTCAAAGCCCCAGAAAAATGAGAATTAATCTAAGAGCAGGTGCTGTGTCGACATTTGCACAAAAAAAACTATATTTCCAGCAGCTCTTCGCTCAGCCAGAAATAGGAACATTTACTGATCTTGAGAGCTGTCCTTGGGTTAATAACTACCACTGCACAACGGTCATCTGGTAGCCATCGATTATCTATTCTGGTTTTTGTTTTTTTAATCCCAAATTCAGGTTAGAGATACAGTCAAGTAGCAAATGAGAAAAAGGTGCACATACAAGCTCTGCAAAATTTCTTTTATCACAAGCGTCAAAGTCTAAGAAGCTGTGTTCAGACCTTACATAATCTGTAAAAGGTTTGATCTGAGCTTATGAGAGAGAACAGCTTTAGTTTTCTAAAATCGAAATGTTTCCAACACATTTAAAGAAATATTACCTGAATAGCTGGAGCAATGTGGGTACTGAAGAAATTAATTAATTTTAAGCCTGTGAGAAACCATATGGAGTTTAAAGGAATATTTTATTTATCTTATTTATATAAGTTGCTTATATTTTTTGGATATTAACTCCTTATCAGATAGATGGTTTGCAAATATTATCTCTCTTTTCATGGGTTACCTTTTCACTTTCTTAATAGTTTCTTTTGCTGTGCAGAAGTCATCCCACTTGTTGATTTTTGCTTTTGTTGCTTGTGTTTTGGGTATCACACCAAAAAAATCATTGCCAAGACCAATGGCAAGGAACTTTTTCCCTGTGTTTTCTTCTAAGGATTTTATGCCTTCAGGTCTTATGTTTAAGATGTTAACACATTTGAAGTTAGTTTTTGTGGGTGGTGTAAGGGGTCCAGTTGCCTTCTTTTGCAGGTAGATATCCGGTTTTCCCAGCACCATTTATTGAAGAGACTATCATTTTCTCATTGAGTATTCTTGGCTCCTTTGTCAAATATTAGTTGACTGTGTATGAGTGGGTTTCTTTCTGGGCTCTCTCCTCTCTTCCATGGGTCTATATTTCTGCTTTTATGACAGTGCCTTCCTGTTTTGTTTGCTGTAATTTTGTAGTATAGTTTGAAATCAGGAAGTGTGATGCCTCCAGCATTGTTCATCTTCAAGATTGCTTTGGCTAGGGGTCTTTTGTGGCTCCATTCAAGTTTTAGGATTTGTTTTTTCTATTTCTGTGAAAAAATGCAGTTCCTCTCAGTCTGGGGATGGTCCAGGGGCTGCTTCCACCTCACCCCTGTGTTCTGGGATTTTCACAGTGGTATCTTGTCTGTAGATGGTTGCTAGCTGGTCTTCTTGTGGGCGGGGGGAGTAAGTCAGGAAGGACCTATGTCACTGTCTTGATGACATCACTCCCAGTCAATTTTGTGATAATTTGGAAGATCAAATAATACAAATAATACATTATTAGTGTATTTCACATGTCAGACAGAACTGGTATCACCTTGTCAGGAGTAGTTTAGTGAGACAATGCACAGCAACTGGTCCAGAACATGGTATGTTTTAAAAGTTTACTTTTAATAAATCATTCTCACTAAAAGGCAGGGATATTAGCTCATGTAATCCAATATCATCTACCGAAATTTATAGAAATGCTGTCTGTATGTATGACTGTGAGTAAATATAATTTTAGGATTCAGTTTTAATCATTGAGTACATTTTTATAAAGAACTTCCCTGAGTACCTTTGGGATGGAAGCGAAAGAGCCTGCTAAAGCTGTTGGTGAGTCTCTCATCTGTGTGTGGACACAGACCCCAGAGACCAAAGGATGGTCAGCGATGCCTGTCCTGCATTTCCAGCTGTCCCACACACAGCCTTGCCCAAGCTTGCTGCTGACAGTGGAAACGGGCAGTCTCCCCGGGCAGTTTCCAGCATATCAATTGCGACAGCCCGCGGTTGGTTATACAAAGCCAACCAAACAAACATGCTGATGTTTCTGATAGGATAATTATATTTTGTCTCATCCTACCTTCTTTTCAGACTTTTTGAAATTCAAGTGGACAACAGATACTTCTCTAAATGGAAATGGATGTTTGGAAATCCACCATAGTTCTACACTAACTGATTTATAATTTAAGAGTTGCTTTCTCTGTTTCTCTGGTAGTAGTTTACCCTCTGTTATTTAAAAAAAATACTGATTTCCTGAAGTACAGCTAAAGAACATTTATATTAAAAGAGAGTTTACAAGTATAGTAAGTCCTTGATGCTAGTGGCCAATCATTTTTAGGGCTGAGAATTAAATATTATATCCAACCCAAATTCTTATTTGGCAAAATATTATTTTATCTAACTCATTATCATGAAAACATTTTCAAACAAAATAGATGCATTTTATCAGTAAAGAAAATGTATTTTCATTTTCCATCGATTACTTCTATATTTTTCAGTTTCCCTAGATCTCAGCCTACAACAAGAGCTAAGAAGTGATTGGGCTTCATTAAATTCTCCAGAGTAATTAAAACATTTTTTATAAACACAATTTTTACTTATTCATAAAGTACACCATTATTATTTTTAATAGAATTTTTTTTCCCTTTTCAGATGATAAAAGGTACACCTTTTTCCTAAATCCATCTACCCCACCTTGGATCCTAGGTGAATTAGGAGTTGGATAAACATTTCAAGAATGAGTCAGTGCATCATAAGTGTGATGGGTAGCAAACATAGATTTTAAATGCATATATAAATACAAAACTCTGTGGCATTCATTAAAACTAATCTTGAAGGGCATCTGCTGTGTGTAGGTCACTTAACTAGGTAGAGCAAATTTAGAAGTCAATAAAATAAACCCTCCAAGAGCTTACAGTAAAGCATGAAAGATAAATAAAATGCACAGTGACAAGTCTTACAACAGAGAAGAGACAGGTGAAGGCAGAGCGTGGGATCTAGGCTATCCCAGAGCAAGTGCAGTTGAAGATAGAATGTGGACAGTGGATTGAATGGATCAGATGAAAGACAAGAGTAGACAAAATGTTTACAGCAGGCATGAAGGCTGAAAGGAGGAGATACTGTCAGGTACTAAAGGAAGTTGCAGCAGCCTGGATTGTGATCGCAAGGACGGGGCAGTGAAAGATGACCCAGGGGAGTTAGTGATGTCGGGCTTTCTAACTCAGGTGAAAGCATTTGGATTAAGAAGGAAGGGGATCACCAGAGGCATTTCAAGCAGGGTAGGGCCATAATGAGATCTGGGGTTTAGAAAGATTATTTTGGCTGCAGCATCAAAAGTGGGATGAGGAGGCAGAATGGGGAGCAGAGAAATAATTCAAATGACAGCAGTGGTGATGGAAGATTGTGGGCAGTGAACAGCAAAGCCCTGGGGCAGTGCAGAATATTCGGGAATTCAACCAGAACTATAAACACATTTGTGTGTGGTGTATCTTGGGGTTTAGGAGGCTGGGTGACAGTATCCATCATAAATGGACTGTGTCAGTTCTTTGGGATAGTCCTAAAACAGTATTTTTAGTAAAAATTATGAATCATGGGAAAATGAAGATTGATGGTTCATAGTTTTGTTGGTAGGTTCTACACCTAAGAGTTCAGGATGTCATAAAAATACAAAACTGGAAGGGATGCCAGCAATTATCTAGTCCCATCCCATTTTGTTTATTAATAAGGTGAAATAAAGTGGTTTGGGTTTTAGAGCCTGTTGGTGCCAAAACTGAAATGAGAATCTTCATCAGTAAAAATAGTGTATTTAAAAGTAGTTGTAGAATTCCCTTTAATTCAAAACAGGAGAAGAAATCTTGCAGATACTTTTAAATATTCATCAACATCTTTGAGAAATATAAAGTAATATGGGGAAATGTGGAAGGAAATGGCATTAGAGATAGTTCTGAGAAATAAACTGAACTTCTGGAATGCTTATTATAAATGTCTTGAGCACAGTATACCCTTGATAAAAACAATGAGAAAATTATAATAATGTGGCCTTCACCTAAACCTCTCAATATAAAATCATGCCAAAGTGAATTCTTCCAAATCTATGAAAAGAATAGAGCAGGCTTCTGACTAAAGGTAGAGGAATAACATTTCTCTGCTCACAATTCGTCTCTGAACCGAACTAAGTAACAAGGAAAATGAGAAATGTGAAGGAAAAGAGGGAGTTATTCCATCTTTGATGGAACCATCTATAACCTGAAAGAGCAGTGTAAGCTGAGGATGGAAACACTCAGTGAAGAGGAGGACCAAGTCAGGGAGACCAGCAGGAAGGTGTGGGGCTCTGTGTTTCTCTCCAAAGGAGTTTGCACAGTTGACCCTCAGTATCCTCAGGGGATTGGTTCCAGGACTCCCTCACCTTGAGGATGCCAAAATTGGAGGATGCTCAAGTCCCTTATATGAAGTGGCATAGTATTTACATAAAATGCACATCCGCACATCCTTCTGCATATTTTAATTGTCTCTAGATTACTTATAATGCTATGTAATAGTTGCTGGTGTGCAGCAAATTCAAGTTTTTCTTTTTGGAACTTTCTGGAATTTTTTTTACTGAATATTTTTCATCTGTGGTTGATTGAATCTGCAGGTACGAGGGCAAACCGATAACAGCTGATTAGAGCTGAAGGGTCAGGATATATGGGCAGGCTGCAGGACCTTCTCTAAGTGGCATCACAGGGTAGAGAACCAGGAATTCTGAGCAGGGAAACATACATGTATGTCATCCTCATCAACTACGTACTTTTAGTGTGAGAGCCTAGAGGAGAAATTGGGAGAAAAGTAGCCCCTTCGTAGCTGTGACAAACCCCCAGGCTTCATGATGCTTCGCAGGAAAACAGACGCACTTCTGCTTCTCAACATGGAGTTGACCATTTGAGCAACAGGACTGTGAACCATCTTCACTTTCTCATGATTAATGGCCCGTGACCCTCTAGGCTGAATATTGGTGAAAGTGTTACAAACAACAGAGCAAATGCAGGTTCCTTTTACCCAACTTTAAGCACCAGCACCTCTTCCCACACTTCCTTTTAGCAAATTACTCATCCAGGAAAAGCTTCCCACTTAAAAGATGAGAAAGTTAAAGACCAAGCATGAGCCCTTCACAGAGCAGAAAGGAGCAGAGATACTACAGCCTCCAGATAGCTAGCATCTTGGTCAGTCACTCCCGTGGTCCTGTAGAAGACCTCGTCATCACTATGAACTTTGATGCTCTAGATACTCAATTCCCACCATTATCCCTACCATCTTTCCTCATCAGTGTCTTCTTTTCTTCACATAATCATGAAGTTGATAGAATAAAAATAAACCAGTTTCCCAATAATTATATACTGCTAACATCAGAGAATAATGTTTCCCTTTGGGCTTCATAGAAATAATATTTCAGTAAAATGTAAACAATATTCTCAGTAGTATTTTAAAGAAGTATTTATCAACAGGAATAAAGAGCAATAGACTCTTTCAACAGCTCTCGATATATGCCAGTGGCATGATTCTGAAGTTTAAGTCAGTAAGAAAAAGTATGTCAAGGGAGTGTGAAAGTGGCCCCGTCTTGACTTAATGAAAGACTTAACCTATTCTAGAAGAGTAAACTGACTTCATGGGCATAGCTTCATGCAGTTTTCCATAAGTAGTGTGTCTTTCATTTAAATTGAATTAGTTTGCTGGAGCTGGCAGAACAAAGTACCACAGACTGGGTGGCTGAAACAACAACAATTTATTTGCTCACATTTCTGGAGACCGGATGTCCAAGATCCAAATGCTGCCAGTTTGATTTCTCCTGAGACCTCTCTTCTTGGCTTGTGTGTGACTGTCTTCTGGCTGTGTGCAAATCCCTGGTGCCTCTTCTTAAAGGAACATCAGTCCTACTGGATTAGAGCCCAGTCACTATGACCTCATTTAACCTTAGTTACCTCCCTAAAGACCCTACCTCCAAATGTAGCCGTGTTGGGGCTTAGAGTTTCAGGGTATGAGTTATGAGGAGACAAAATTCTGTCCATAGCATCTCTGAATAATAATTGATTAGCAGTTAATTCAATATTGTATTCCCAGATAAGTACTTGCTATGCAGATATCCTGTGTTGCCAAATTAGGACAGAGCCATATGCTTGGATAAAATGACATTATCGTGTAAGACGAAATGCTTAACAAGAGCACATGACTGAGTAGATGTGATGCCAACTCTTTAGAGGTGACCTAATGAAGTACTGTGGGCAAAGCCAAGATGCTTTTCCAGAAGCAATTTTGGGCTCGCTCTAATGCACAGATAATTGGATAATCAAGTGCCCAAATGTTGTGCCTAATTGTAGAGCAAAGTTGACAAAATTAGCCTAGAAAAATGTTTAAATTATGCATAGCTAAATGCCCATTTCAGTCCAAAAATAATCTCTGTAAAGTAGGCACAAGACATCTGTCTTAGCAGATACAGTAAATCCAGAATGTTTATCTTTAGTTTTATATAGTAAATGTTATTTAGTAACACTTAGTAGAGAAAGTAAACATACAATATCTGTCTCAGTAAAGCAAATATAGGATAGTCATCTCTAAGCAGTGTGACTTCCTATCTGTGAGAAAAACTGGCTGTAAAACACTTGGAGGAAACAGTGAGTTGATGTTCTAGGGCTGCTAATAAGAGCGTGTGAAATGCTATCAAAAATGATAGCTTCATTCTGATACAGTTAATGCCTCCTTAGGAAAAAAAAAAAGCTAACGGAGCAAATAATTTATTAACAGGCTCCCTAGTTTCTAAAATTAAAATCCACTTCTTTTTTGCTTGATTATGCACCTCTTTCTCTTCTTTATGACTGGCCATCCAAATGTGGTTTCCAGCCGTGACAGTACAAATCAATCGGAAGTCAGCAAGTTGAAGAGTCCTCGTAAATTGTCATCTAGTCCAGCAAAAGATACCTCACACCTACCTGATCTTTACGGCAGAATTAAGAAAGAATGAAGAATCATAAAATGGCTTTGATTCATGATACTCTCAGGCATTTTCTTATTTTTTACCTAATCTGTTATTTTTCTACCTCTGTGACAATTGTTCTGGTAATACATTTTTTCTAAAATAACATTTCCTTTTATTTACCTTTAACTATTTAACTCCCAACTTATTCCCAAAAGAATTTACAGAAACGTATTTGTACTTTTTTCCTGAACACAAAATAACAAGATACTTAAACGTACCAGCTAACATTGCCAAACGTATTAAAAAGGATTTTATGTTTGAGAGGGGCTTTCGTTTCCATTGACATGGTATTTTTGGCAGGAGTTAAATTCAGTTTCTAATTTTGCGGCAGATATTGTGGATGGGCTATGCAGATGCCACTTTAGAAAACACTATTTTCCTTTGTCTTCCTCCATGAGAGAGTCTAAGAAGTGCTAATATTACATTTCCAGGATCCTTCAGAGGTAGAAATGGTCAGATGAGCAGCAAGACAACAAAGAGATGTAGCAGAAGTCGCTAGATAGGGCCTCTGGAAAAGTGTTTTTTTTTTTTTTTAAAGAAAGAACCCCACTGGCTGCCCTTGTGGGGGACTTTGACTCTCTGCTTTCTTCCTACCTTGAGATCCAGCAGCCACTTTGGGCCATGAGACCACAACCCTCAAGATGTCAGCCAGCACGTTCAGGGTGATGGAAAATAAAAATGAAGAGCCTGGGTTCTTATTAACCTGACCCATTGGTCTGTTTTGTACTCCCTACATCCATTATTCTTGTTATATGAGGAAAATAAAATGCTCATTAATTTAAGCCAAAGTTCCTTGAACTTTTTGGTTACTAGCAGCCAAATGCAATCCTGATACCGTATGAAACACAATTCATACTATTTAATGACACTCTTACTGTGCCCTGTGAAAAAGAGGACAGTTTAGCTTGTGAGATTACTTAGCTGTTTTTGCACTAGTTTAATTTATTGGTGGATTTATTGCACACATTGAACCATTTCTGTGTGATTATTTTAAAATAGGCATATACAATAAATCCACTTTGGGGTCTCTCTTTATATACAAATCTTTGTTTTAGTCCAAATTAGGGACCATTATTGGGAAACTACTCCAATTTTCCCTTTGATAGCACACATGGTTACATATTTACTTATGGAATATTTATTACCAGAGGTTATGAATGGTCTAAATCAGTAATTTTTTGGGGGGGGATGTCATCTCTATATCTGCATTCCAGTGCTGACACAGCCTAGGAAAATGTGTGTTTGTTGGGAGAAGAGGGGGTTAAATTCTGGATGTTCTTTTGTTCAAACCCTTGTGGTCCACTAGAAAGTAGCCCCTGCCAGGCTCTGCACCTAAGTGGGTTCAAGGTTCCTCATCATGAAAGCTACAGCTTCTCATCCCTTCCCCCCCGAACCAGGGAATGCCTCAAGTCCTGAGTTACATACTGCCCTGTTTGACATCTGTTTCTTTCCTTCTCTCCCAATCAGTGTAGCTAAATGGCCCATTGGGAGATACTGGAATTTGTGATTGGTAGGGGTGGGGCTCCCGGGGTGACTCTGATGTGTAGGCAAGTTTGGGAACCACTGGTGGAGACAGAAGACAGAGGCCCAGGCAAAAGAGGGGTCTGTTTAACTTTGCTTGAATCAGGCATGCCTCGTTCTCTACAAACGCAGTAGTTCATCTCTCAATCTCCAAGCTTCTGATCAACAGGAAAGACAAAAATAATACAGAGGCATCTCAGACATTCTCAGGTCTTGCATTCTGTTATGCTAATGCTTGAAGGACCAACTTCAATTGAATTTCTAAAGTTGAAGGGCTTCTTCCTTTCCTTTTTGACTTGTTTCCTCCTGAAATCAGGGGGCCAGGAATGCTGGGTCTTCGTTAAGAGGATGGAAATTAAAATGGAAAAGTAGAGGAGTCCGGAGAAGACCACCTCATTAAGGAGCGGGGGCGGGGTGCAGGGTGGGCGATGGCAGCCCCTGACCTCTGGCCAGTTGCCTGGCTTGTGCCTGAGTTGGGCTTCCCTGCCAAATGCTGCCCTTGGCTGAGCTGCTCTGGAGCCGGTCTGGCTGCCGTGTGACCATATCTCCTACAGCGCCAGTGCAAACCATTTCTACGTGACCTGCAGGGTAAGAGCTCTGGGCTGGACAGCGAGTATGTCAGAGTTCAGAGTCTATTTTCCCTTCGACTGTTTATTTTTATTTTAAGGACATTTGATGTTTAATATTCACTTCTGAGTATCTTCGATGAGACAGATGTCTCACCAAGTGCCCTGTGATGGTCAGCCATCACAGTTCCTTCAAATTACTAGACTGTAGACTTCCTGAAGATAATAAATCATTCCTGGTCCTAGTACCCTCGCATATAAGGCATGTTCCACAGTTTTTTAAAAAATCAAAGGGAATAATAAAGTTCCCTTGGTTATTACGTGAAAGATCTGTGAATTGAACCTATATTCTCAGTCTGATACCCCTTCCTGTAGTCCATGCTACCCACCAAGCATATATAAATGGGTCAATAGAAGGTAAATCTTCATAATAACTTAGGATTGGTGTTCCTGGCAGCAGAGAAGCTAAAATCAGTACAGCTGATAACCCTAAGGTAAGTCTTGTCTTATGGTGGAATTTAGGTGTCTTCTCTCCAATCTTTATTATGGGACCATGTTTCACAATAATTTAGGAAACAGTTTGATAGATTATCTGGTTTCTGTAGCTCTTACAGCATGACTGTAATAAAGCACAATGGAAGAATAAAATCCGCATAAAAGTCTAGAGACTGTGCATAGCCTGGTCCTCAATCAGTCCTGTGTTTTCGTGTCCTCCTCATCTCTCCCTTTATCACCAGAACATGATCGCTCGTGGCCTTCTTGCTCTTCCTCCTGCCTGCCAGGAGCACCCCTCACTCAGCCCTGAGCGATACCTCCTGCTCACTGCCTGTGGGACGATCTTCTGCCTTACCCATCTGACTGTCCCCCACTTCAAGTCTCTGCTCACAGGTTCACTTTTCAGAGACCTTCTCTGACTGTCCCACCTGAAAAGACCCTCTCACTACTCTCTACTTCCTCCTAACTGCTTTCTCTTTCTCCAGTGCATTTGTGCCTGTCTGGCATACTTTAGACTATTTGTGTATTTTCTGCTGACTGCCCTAAGCCACACGCTCCACAAGACCAGCTGCTTGGTCTGCTCACTTGTTTGTTAGACCTACACCTAGAACAGTGAATGGTGCTCAAAAGTATCTGTCACAGACTAAGCAATTGGGCAACGGTGAGTAACTCTTCATAGAGGAAAAAAAATTAAAAACATACACATGCTATGTTACAGCTAAAAACTACCCAAGCCTGGGCAGACATTTCAGAAGTTCCTTTTAAATAGCACAGTGCCAAGTGTCCACTTTGTTCGGGCACTATTTAAGTACTAGGAAGTCCAGAGAGAGATAAGGCTTATCATTCTGGAAAAATTAACAGCGTAATGGGATAGAAAGACAGGTCCACATCTCAGTCAGTCCAAATGTGACTAGTTCTTAAACCTCTACAGAAGAGCTACCTGTAAATCCTAGAGTAGGGAGCAAAAGTAATCTGGATTATGGGGATTTGAAGGGACTTTAACCAAGAGGGATATTATAAAAAGGGAGAGGGTAGTATCTTTGACGGGAGGACCAGCGTGGAAGCATGAAGTGTCCTGGAACACTCAGGATGCCTCTGCCGCTGGAATGAGAGAGCCCTGGATGGGTTGGGAGACCCTGAGGTCGAAGAGGTGTCAAGTGTGTGGAAAATGTACCCTGATTGACCTGAATGGTCTCTACGATGCACAGGCACCTGGCAGGTGGGTCCACCTGCAGGTGCGCTCCTGTGGGCGGGTTTGGAGAAGGCAGGGCAATTCCCTGGAGTGTGGAGGAGAAGTTGAAGAAGTGAGAGTCAGAAACAGGGAGTCCCCGATGCATGGAAAAGTCACGTGGACAGAGTCGGATAAGGGACACCAAGCCAGGATATTTAGCTGTGCAGAGGAGTCCAGAGGAACTTGGTTATTACTCAAACCAGCGTTCATTCATCTGCACCAATTCTACTGTGTGTTCGGGTCATGGCAGGTGCAAAGATGGTACAAAAAGAGGAACAATAATGGTTCTCAGCGGGCAGCCTTACAGGGAAGCTGTATACTGTACCATGAGGTAAACATCAGAGAGCAGCTATGGCATTTTGGATTAAGGGTTGGATTTAATTAAATGACTTTTGTAGATCAAAAATTGTCAAATAATTGGCAAGTGGATATGGCTCACCTTAATAGTTTTAATGTCCTTTCTCAGAAATGTGGCTGATAAGTTCTCTGCCATAGCAGACTCAATTGTCAATCTCAGTATTTTGGTTTACATGTCAATGAATACTGATATGCCAGGAAAAAAGAAAGCGCTCAGATACATTACAAAGTAGTGAATCCAATTACTCATTTATTATATAAACATTTATAGGCATAGTATAAACTATCAAATAAAAATCAAATGTATTAGAGATAAATGTTAAATATATAATGTCAATGTAACATAAATGTTTAAGTCAATTCTAAAAATAACACTCAAAAATAAATACTTCATAAAATTTAGAAAAAATCAACATGAAAAAGTGAAAATGAAATAACATTAATTTGTACTTTTAAAGGTCATTGTCAAAGAAGAACACACCAATAGGAACTCCATTGAGTCCTCAGTAGACTTTTGTACAAATATCCCCAACTGCTAAAAAAGCAGCATCAGAGAAGGAGTGAGGAAATAATTACAACCTAATATTTTCTTTAGGCTCCTCATTATCAAATCCCATTTCTAGTGATAATTTAGAAGAGATATTTGACCAGCTTTTTTTTTCCTCTAGGGGCTTCAATCTTTTCACTGATAACAAACGATGGTGTTTGTTTCCAGGAAAGCACATCAAGGTCGTCTTTGACATCTTGCATTTTGTTGCGTATAGAAGGAGGTTTGATGCAGTTACTGTATCAACGTCAACCCAGTCTTATTCTTACTTTACTTGTTCTGCTTGTTCAGAAAACACGTGAGGTAGATGCAGATTCTCAAGTGTAGGCAATGTTACCTCCAAGGGAAATATCTGAATCTGTGTGGATTTTGTCACAATTACTTAGGGCTGGTGTGTAGGGGTCACGAATGCAGAATGTCCAAAAAAGCTGCCCGAATGAAGCTTCACTGGCCTAATTGTGGGACACGTTCGTATTCTGTGGGTGCTGAGTAGGTCCGGCTCGCACATGCGGACCTACTGATAACTGACACGTCTCACTAGTCCATGCCGAACTCCTAATAACAGACGTGCCAGACAACAGGTTCTGCTCAGCCAGCCCTGGCCTTGCATCTGCATCAGGGAAGACCAGCATCTTTAGTGGAGATGAAGGACCACTGGATGCTCTAGACCCTCAGCATGGGAAGCAGAAAGACCCTCGTCCACATCCACCCTGTGTGTCTACAACCAATTTATTTTAGAGCACTCTGCAAAGTCAGGAGTTCCCTGACTCAGTTAATGTAGAAAACAGTATTTCCCAAAATTCCATAATGTATTTCACTATAAAAAGTTTGAACTTTAGCATCACAGAGGCAAAAAGAAACGTCTAGAAGTCTAAGGTTTGCTAATAATCATAGTAGTGGCTAATATTTTGAGCCCTATATGCCAGGACCTAATGTGAATTATACAGTTTAGCTCTCACAGTCGCCCTGTGAGGTAGAAAACAGTAAACTGAGGGAGTGAAAATGGAAACTTTTCAAGACTGAATTGCACCTGGTGGCCCAGCAGAGCCTGGGAATCTCAAAACCAAGTCTGGTGTTCCTATTCCTACCCTCAAAGCTGTGTCTTTGGTCAGGACCCTGGACTCCTGCCCCCTTACCCAACTGACAGGCCACACTAAATGCAAGGTCTTTTCTGTTATAAGCCATTGGTCTGAATTGCCTTTGTTTATTTCAGTCAAAGAAATTTGGTTCAAGGCGTCCCTAGTGTTAAATTCAAGTAGATACATTCCCAGTTCTGTTCAACTCAAGTTCAGCTTGAACTCCAAGGCTTGTCCTTAAGGAAGAGTGTTCTCTGAGGCTTTCTTGGGCCTGTGCTGCCTCCAGGAACATTTGAACTCCTGTATAACTGTTACTGTTAGGGTTGTCTTCTTTATTTGATACCTGAGCCATCAGGAGGGCGCGATGAACCTGTCTGTACACAGTACCTGGTTTTGTTTTGTGTTTCATTTGCTTGTTTGCTAAGAAAACAGAAGTGGTAATATCCTACATGTTGAAGGTTCAGCACCATTATATTACAAGCTGATTTCACTTTGAAATTCCTGAACACTCGGAAGTAAAGTTTCTCCTCTTGAGGAGAATAAGCTATCTCTGGGTCAATCTCTGGACTCATATAGGTTCCCCACATGGCAGGCACGTACCTGAAAACCACCCGGAAATTCAGCTCATAGTCACTTCCACAGACATTCCAAAAAATGAGAACTTGATCAGAAAGCGTTTAGGTTGCTAATAAAACCAACGTTTGAATTTGCTCTTGGTCGTGACAAATGATGAGGTGCAAACCTGTGAAGAATCTGGGAAGGATGACCGAGACACGCCTCTGTGAGCCGTGCCCCGAGAAACCGGCCCGAACTGTGGAAACTCACTCTTCTGCCTCCGCTCCCCAGCCCTGCGGAGGGGCTTCTGAACTTGTATCACATCATGTATCGGATCACATCATGTATCACCCGAAAACCCTGCAACATCTGCTTCCCACAGAAACCCCACGGGCTGCTCTGGACCAGTCCCTCCCTTCCTCTGCAAACCACCTCTTCCCTCTCATCTCCCTACAGGTCCTCAGCACAGCGGCCTTGTTTCCTTCTCCACCCAGCCCTTCAGCCTCCTTCATTTCGCTTCAAACTACCCTTCATTATCTCAAAAATTGTTATTGTTTCCCTCCATATAATGTAAGCCCCATGTCTGCGGGAATTTAGTCTTGTTTGTCCGCTCACCTCCTTACGTAGAACAGAGCCTGACTCACAGTTGGCCCTCAAAGGATATTTTTTGTATGAATAAATGAATAACATATTTTAGTTAATACATTCTGTGTTGTTAACACGACAGAGCAAAGTTGAAATGTATGTATAATTTTGGTGTATTTGTATCCACATTTCATTACAATCATGTTATAATGAAAAGAGGCTTGATTCCGCATATTTTCTTTTCATCTGAAGACCATGAATATATTTGTTTTGTTTCATAAATGAGTTTTAACATCAATTGAAGGGAAAGAATATTCAAATGGATGTATAGACTTAAATATTCAGTAGGAAATGAACTATCTTACTTATATGGCTTACATTAAAAAACACATCAATTAAAACAAAATAGGTGTTTACATTTTAATGGTAGCAATTATAGATAACATGCAGGAAGGGTGTAGACCAGGAAGAAACATGTATTAATTGTAACACTTGCATTGTCAACACATCTGTGTAGCCTTGTGTATCCCTTAAAACACAATAACTTAAATACCTTTCTCTTAAATTTAAAGTACACATTTTTCTGGCTTTTGTAAATAAATGTTAGATGAATTGAGTATCCTTTTGAAACTGTTTATAGAAACAATGCAAAAATAAACCACTGTTCATTTTCAAAATTGTTAAAAAATGTTAATTGTGTACCTTTTTAATGGTTCATTTGTCTTTCCCATTTTCAGAAATTGAGAAGGGAGGATGTGGGGACCCAGGAATCCCTGCCTACGGGAAGCGGACAGGCAGCAGTTTTCTCCACGGAGACTCGCTCACCTTCGAATGCCAGGCAGCCTTCGAGCTGGTGGGGGAGAGAGTTATCACGTGTCAGCAGAACAACCAGTGGTCTGGCAACAAGCCCAGCTGTGTATGTGAGTACTGAGCCTGGTCCCGGCTGTATTCCGAGGCTGCCTTGAGAGGGGGAGAGAAGCAGGGCGGGCAGCTCTCAGCATCGCTTGGGAGCATGACATTGACCAGAAACAGCCAGGGCTTCTCAGACACTAGCTCTCATGCTTTCTTCACTTACTTAAAACCAATCAGTGATGTTCTTACTGCTAGATAGATAAACTCACTGAGAGCTTTCCACTAGAAAGATCCTAACAGAGCATCTCTTCCATCCAGAGGGGCTGATGCCAGACTGAGCCATCAGTAGGACCCGGGCTCTTTACAACCCAATAATGTCCTGTGACACTTAAGACAAGTTGTGAGCATGGGCCGTGCTGTCACTTTGCATTTCAATGGAAGAACTGCCTGCTTCCTCATAAGTGTTTTAACAAGTAGAAGAGAAGGACTTCATAGCGAATTAAAAAGCAGGATTTTTTTGTAACTAAATATAACAATGACTGGGGGACACATATGAAATTATGTGGAATAATAAGCATATTCGCACCCTAGAAATAAGTCCAACAGATGTTCCCTCCTAAAAATGAAGAATATATATAAAATATTCACATATATGAATTTCATATATATATAAATATTTTATATACATATTCATATATATAAATATTATATATATATTCATATATATATAAAATATATATATGAATATATATTACTGATTTTTGAGTACACATTAAGTAAGTATTCCAAGAGATTTTTATATTATCCACCCAGGACACGGTCTGATTTTCAAAGTTATTATTTAATCATTGTTACCCTATAAATAATTAAAAAATTAATTTGAAAAAATGCACTTTAAAGGCAAACACAAAATTTAAAATGAAAAGTTATCATAGAAAACTGACTAGAACCAATATTGTTTTCTGGAAATTGTTCTTATGACACAGGCATACTTTTTCATATTAATATTTGCTCTTCTGAAGGCAGAAAGTTGCAACTAGAAATTTTAATATTTGCCACAAGTTTCAGTCAACTTGATAGGATCATTTTTGAATCAAGCTTGCACTTTATTATGTATAGGCTCTAGTTGTTTAAATATTGAACGTATTCTATTGACAACTTGGGAAAGAGAAAATGTTACGGTCCAGGATCACCCATTTAAAAACAGTTGGATGATCCTAGGTAACTGCAGGTATGGATTTTCCCCAAGTCCTTCGCATGTAGCCAGTCCTTTGGATGTGGGCAAAATTGTTTGAAAATTTACCTGTGTCTTCACAGTTTCCTGTTTCTTCAACTTTACGGCATCATCAGGAATTATCCTCTCACCAAATTATCCAGAGGAGTATGGTAACAACATGAACTGCGTCTGGTTGATTATCTCTGAGCCTGGCAGCAGAATTCACCTCATCTTTAATGACTTCGATGTGGAGCCTCAGTTTGACTTCCTTGCAGTCAAAGATGACGGGATTTCGGATATAACCGTGCTGGGCACTTTCTCTGGCAAGGAGGTGCCCTCCCAGCTGGCCAGCAGTGGGCACGTCGTTCGCCTGGAGTTCCAGTCGGATCACTCTACCACCGGCAGAGGCTTCAACATCACCTACACCAGTAAGTGTGCCCGCACCTGCCCCGTGTCCACTTTTCCCCTGGTTCTCACGTGTGTGAAGCCCAATGTCAAGGCTGATACTCCAGGGGTTTTATAATCACAGTTTGCAAAATTATATAGCATTATCCTGAGAACCTAGAAAATACCTCACTCCGTTTAGGTTAGTGTCTTGCTCACTCCTATAGTGAGGACTGGATCACAGGTCTTCTCTCTCTCTGGTTTTCCATCCATCCATCCACCCATCCATCCATCCATCCACCCACCCATGTGTCCTCCATGCAACAAAATAGAATAGTAAAAAAGGACTGAGGCATTTGGGGTCAGGAGCCTTGGATTAGTACACCTGCACTTGTATATACTTAGTGGATTTTGATAAGATGGCTAACTTTTCTTTGCTTCAGATTCCTCATTTGCATTAGAGATTATATTTAAGAGCATCTGCTTAAATTGCATTGTTGAGGGAATAAAGTAAGATAATAATGTTAAGTAGGAGTTATAAGTTATAATTTACTGACTGCCTACTTGTCTTAGGTGCTGTGCTTATGATTTGACAGGAATTATTTCATTTAACATTGCTGCAACTCTGGAATATAAGCTTCATATTCCTCATTCTGTAAATAAAGATAACCAGGCTCAGATCACGAGAGTAATCGGCCCAGGGGCAGGCAGTAAACACAAGACCCAGGATGCTAATCTAGATGTGTCAGAACCAGAAACCTTTTGTATCACCTACGTATCTCTTCTCTGTTTTTCTTAGTGAAAAAGTGCTTTCAAACTGTGAAATGCTGTGTGGATGATAGTGATGTCTCTCTATCCATCTCTCTCTCTCTGTCTCTCTAGTCATCAATATTCTGTTTATTGAATATGTTTATCTATGAAGATATAACTGAAATTTAGGAAAATAAATTGCTTTGTAAGTGGTTTTGTTTTCTTCTAATACTCATAATTAACATTGAAGTATTTTTTATTCTAGTCCTTTTTCTTTTTCTTTTCAGCATTTGGTCAAAACGAGTGTCACGATCCTGGCATTCCCATAAATGGACGGCGTTTTGGTGACAGGTTCCTGCTTGGGAGTTCGGTCTCTTTCCACTGTGACGATGGCTTCGTCAAAACCCAGGGGTCGGAGTCCATCACCTGCATCCTGCAGGATGGGAATGTAGTCTGGAGCTCCACCGTCCCCCGCTGTGAAGGTGCGAGTCCCCTATTGTTTGCCAGTTATTTTCCTTTGAAATGGTACATCTAATTTAAAAAACAAACAAGCAAGCAAACAATCAACAATATTGGTTTCCTAGGGCTGCTGTACCAAGTACCACAAACTGGTGGCTTTAACAACAGAAATTTATTCTAACCCAGCTCTAGAGGCTGGAAGTCCAAGATCGAGGTGTCGGCAGGACTGGTTCCTTCTGAGGCTGTAAGGGAGAGCTGTGTTCCAGGCCCCTCTCCCAGCTTCTGGTGGGTTTGCTGGCAATCTTCGGAGTTTCTTGGCTTATAGAAGCATCATCCCCGTTTTCTCCATGTGAGAATGTGTCTGTGTCCAAATTTCCCCTCTTTCTAAGGACACCAGTCATATTGGACTAGGGCCCAGTCTAATGATCTCATCTTAACTAATTATGTCTGCAGTAACCTTATTTCCAAATAAGGTCACATTCTGAGGTGCTGGGATTAGGAATCCAGAATATCGTGGGGGAGTGCATGATTCAACCTATAACAACAACATAGTTTTTAGTTAACTATTTTGTTGCCCTTAGTGTGGCTGACATAAATACCACCTAACTAATTTTCTTCTTGACATTGCCACTCTGGTTACATATGTAAGAAAACCAAACGGGAAAAAATTAAGGAGGATATTACCTTTGATGTTTACTCAGGTAAAAAAAAAAATTTACTTAGAATATAAACTCATACCCTCCCTATCAGAATGGTCCAAGTGTAAAGAGCTAAGAAAGGCTTTTTTAAAAAGTATCTCTAGTAAGTGCCAAAGAAATACAGATACTTTTTAAAAAGTAGACATTTTTTAGAGCAGTTTTAGGTTTACAACAAAATTGAGTGGAAGGTACAGAGATTTCCCACACACCCCCATCCCCCATACATGCACAGCTGCCCCCTTTATCAACATCCCGCACCAGATGGTGCGCTTGTTACAACCAATGGACCTATAGTGACACGCCACCATTACCTTGAGTCCGCAGTTTACATGAGGGCTGCCTCTTGGGATTGGCCATTCTTTGGGCTTGGGCAAATGGATGTGACATGTATCCACCATTACAGTATCAAGCTGGGTATTTTCTCGGCCCTAAGATCCTCTGTGCTCCACCTAGTCATCCCTCCCTCCTCCCCCACCCCGCTTGCTAACCCACATGGGCAGTGGGGTTGTGCCTCACCTCCTTGTTCTGCCCTCAGCCCTACCTCCAAAGTTATTCCTCAGTATTTCAAGGATCAGCACTCTTTTACATCATCACTGGCTGATGCTGCTAAATTCACAGAAGGATGTTTCTCATTTCCACGGTTTCATAAGTTGTTAAAAGCACTTTGGTGGACTGTGGGCACCACCCAGGAGTGGGAGCTTGATCGATTGAAGGGCGAGGACATGACAGGAGGCGTTTCCTTCGTTTATTTGTTTCTGTCACGTTCTAAATGTATGCTTCTGAACTTGATCGATTGAAGGGCAAGGACACGACAGGAGGCGTTTCCTTCGTTTATTTGTTTCTATCACGTTCTAAGTGTATGCTTTTGTATATGTTACATTTTATCGATGTTAATAAATGGCTGGGTTATTATCCTTTATAAATAAACAAACAGTACAATCAGGGTTCTCAGATAAATGGGACTAATAACAGGGCAGGAATAAATATGTTTGCAGATACTGCTTGAGCCAAGCGTTTCACTGCTGACTTTGAAGCATGAATAATTTTACAAGAAAGAAGCTCAAAACAAGCAATACTGTCTAGTCTCTGTTCTGTCTGCCACGGTTCTCACTGCCACTGGTGTGCTTACCTGCAGTGGGCTGTGTGCAGATAGGTGTAAGCTGCAGGGCAGGTAGGTTTCTCCGCGCAGTTGGGGAAATAAAGGGCTCCAGGAAGTGTCAGGTGAGGGTTCCCATAGAGTCAGACAAAAGGAGAAAGTACCACATTAAATGGGAACGGGCAGTTCTCTCACTGTTTGGAAGAGACCTTCAGATGAAGTTCAAGGCAAACCCCAGCTATGGGTTGTTAACAGCAAAACAAACCCTTAGCACAAGAACTAGTTAACGGTGAATGAGATTGTTGAAGTTTACTTGTACTTAGAACATCAATTACTGAGGGAAAGATTTTTCTCTCTTTATTTGTTCTACATTTAACCTGCCTCTATGCTTCAGCATAGCTCAGTGTCATTAAAAAACACAAGTTATCTTGAGGGAAAAATTACTGTACAAGAATACATCTCTATGGCAACAAATTTTAAAGTTCAAAGAAAATTGGTGATTTCCTAGCAAAATATAAATTACCCAAAGTGATGCAATAAAAAGTACAAAATGTGAATAAACAAAGTACCATAAAAAGAAATTAGAAAGAAGATTAAAGACTGAAAAAGACACAGGCACCAGAGGCATGCACAAGGAAGTTGTCTGTCTTTCAAGTTCAGAGAGTTTTAGCGTTGGGAACATGGGCCCAGATAATGGAAAAGAGGCACTAACTCCTATATCACATTTTATAAAGCCAGTTTCAGTGTGATATACCCAAGCCAGATAATTGCATTAAAAATAAAGCTATAGACAAAATGTATATTCAAGAAGGACTTATTTTAGGGCTTCCCTGGTGGCTCAGTGGTTAAGAATCCACCTGCCAATGCAGGGGACACGGGTTCGAGCCCTGGTCCGGGAAGATCCCACATGCCACGGAGCAGCTGAGCCCGTGCGCCACAACTACTGAGCCTGCGCTCTAGAGCCCGCGAGCCACAGCTGCTGAGCCCGCACGCCACAACTACTGAAGCCCGTGCGCCTAGAGTCCGTGCTCCACAACAAGAGAAGCTGCCGCGATGAGAAGCCCACGCACCACAACAAAGAGTAGCCCCCGCTTGCTGCAACTAGAGAGAGCCCGCGCGCAGCAACAAAGACCCAATGCGGCCAAAAATAATAATAAATAAATAGTAAATAAATTTAACAAAACAACAAAAAAAGAAGGACTTATTTTAGAAATGCAGTGTCAGGTAACTTGCCAAAGTAAATGGTCAAAACATCATAGGAGAATATGCCTTCTAAAGACCTCATTCCCATAATTTTTTTTTTTTTTTTTAATCACCCACGTGAATTTGAAGGTCATCAGTGCTGTTCACCAGATATTCTGGATCTCTACCGAGTCTGGCTTATCTTCTTGGCCCCTGTGGTTTGATGAAACTTCGTGAGGGGTCTGGCTAATTAGGTGCGAGTGGAAGTGACATAACCACCTTCTGGCTCAGAGGCTGTAATTGCCACTGCAGGACCCATGTCCAGGTGCCATAGCTCAGCTCGTGGAAGCAAGGAATTGGGGGCAGAGCCCTAGACAAGCACTGTGTGGGAAATACACCTCCCTTATTATAGCTGCTATTGCATAACCTAATCTAAGTTGACCAGTACAGCAAACTTGAGATCATCATGTAACATTTTACTGTTCAATGTGGTTAATCTGCAGTATAAAGATTAGCATGTCTATTTCATCAGGATAAAGGGATACAAGTTCTAATACACTCAATTATAAAGTGATATGTAGAAGACAATATATTAAGAAAATAATAGTAATGTGTGACAATTCGGGTATATTCCAAGAAATATGACAATTCAAAATTTAGGGACAAAGCTTTACTAAACTAAAGGAAACATATGTTTGTTTTTATATGGAAAATAAGACTTTTAGGAAATAATCAGATTTATAAATGTCTTATGTATCATAATTTTTGAAAAATCTGTATTTGCTATATGTCTTTCTATATAGTAGCTTTGGATAGTTAGTTAAACATAAAATAAGTAAAATTAACATGCTGTGTTTTGCTTATGCTGTACTCTAAAAAGGATTTGCTGTATCACGTCAATAAGCATAGGAATTAAATTCTATGTGATACTGATCTAAATGGATATATGATTTCATAGGATGTAAATGTGAATGTAAGGACTTAGCTAGGAAAAAACCCTAGTGTTAATTAGTAAAAATAACTTGTTTTTAAAATTATGATTACATGAAGTAATGAAAGTTTTCTTCAGGAACTCACGTTCATAAAAATGGCTCTGATTTCTTATTATGTATTTTAAGGTACAGATGTAACACATATTTATTGTAGCTTACTTGGAAGAGACGCTATATCAAGAAAAACATGTGATCTACACAGCAATCACTTGGTCTTATCTACTATTAACATATTGATATTTTTGAATTTCCATCTCCTGTTTTCTCTGAATAAAATTTTTCTTTTGTGAAATTTAGGTTATACTATAGGTACGATTTTGTATCCTGCTTTAAAATATATAATATTCGATTGCAAAGATTTTATCATTTTAACATTTCAGAATATCACTTCAAACGTATTTGTGACATTCTAAATACGTAGTCATGTTCTTTTCATAAATTTTTTGCTTTTCTTTTTTTGTTTCTTTTTTTCTATTACAAATGAAGCTACTATAATTATTTCTATAGATTCCTCTGTGTCAGTTTTTTTTTTCTAGCATCAAAATTTGGGTAAAATTTTATAAATTTTTCCAGCATTTTAATGCATATTGCTATTTTTCCATAAAAGGAGTATTTTTCCAAAAATATTTTTTTAACTAGGAACATTTTCATGTTTTATTTGATCTCTATAGATTCACAAAAGTGATTACAAAGATGGCAAGGAACTTTGAGACAAAAATAAATCTGAAAAATATATGTGGCTAGGCAGAAACATGTTAAATATATGTTATTATTTTAAACTTTCTGTAGATTTTACAGAAATGCATACTCACCTTTACTGAGCACCAGGCACATACTTTCCTTAAACTCCCTTTTGTCTGTATAATTATGGATCACTCTTACCCAACCCTTCAGCAGGATTGATGCACACTAGTTCATGTTTATCGAGTTTTACTTATTTATTTATTTGTTTGCTAACAATCACCAGCAATTTAGTAAGTTGTATGTGGCAAATTATTTTAATAAAATGAACACAACCCAAAGTGAATAAACACATACACGTATTTTAAAACACACCCACAATCACACACCACAGCGTATTTTAATTTTAGATGTGAGGTAGTTTTAAGTTTGTGTATTAATAGACGTTTGTTGACATCTGAATACATGTAAAATGTGGGTATCAGTGGAATTCGCGCCTCGTGACTTTGTTGTGATGATTGAACGTGATAATTCCTGGAAGTCGTCTGGCAGACCCCACTCACGTAGACTGTGCCGTTATTACCATTATTAGATGGGAAGAACTTTGCTGCAGGTTGATGACAAATGCCCAGTTGTGGAATATATGTGCTCTGCTTTCAATATTGTTAATTTACTTGGGAATAACTTTTGCTTGAATACTAGAAACCATTAAGTCCATGAACACAGAAGCGAATTCCTGCAGTAACTGAGGTGCTGCCATGGTACATACACATAATTTGACCTGTTTATACCCTGCATCATCTTTCAGCCCCGTGTGGTGGACATCTGACAGCTGCAAGTGGAGTCATTTTGCCCCCGGGATGGCCAGGGTATTATAAAGATTCCTTAAATTGTGAATGGATAATTGAAGCAAAACCAGGACACTCTATTAAAATAACTTTTGATAGGTAAGAAAAAACTTTGTTTTCCTTAATTTGGACCTGATGACCCATGCATGCCCAATGTTTTTATTTAAATGGATCTTAAATCTTAGAAACATGACAGTTTTTCATTGGTTCCCCCAAAGGAGTTCACTTAAAAGGAAATAGGCGCTTGCTTGATGAATTCTGTTCTTCTGGAATTTTATCCTCTAAGCCCACAGCTACGGCCCCTCTGCAGACGTGGTTGAGGGCATGGTGGCCCAGACAAGCATTCCCAGAACTCACAGTCTCTGGCCCGTGCGTCCACCTCTGGATTTTGGACCTGAGGCTAGAATAAATTCTGCTTGGTGTTTGATTGCAAATAGAGCCTTTTGGTCCCTTAGGTATTTCTAGAAAGCACAGGAAAAGAGTTCTCCCACTCTGGGGATGGCTCTGGGGACTGAAGGGCGGTTTGGGGTTGCAGTGCTGGCAACAGCCTGTGTGCAGCAGATTCATTACCTGTTAATTAGCTACGAGTGGTTCCGTCACTGCAATGGTATTTGGCTTAGCTGTTTGATAATGTATTTGATAATCTAAGAAAAAAGAAGCATGCTATTTGAATTCTCCATGATCAAATATTATCCAGATTGTCTCAACAATCAATTTGAAGATTAAGAACCAAAAGTACTTTGGAAGGGACCCACATGCTTTAAAATGCAAGGAAGCATCTTTGTTTAGTGTTTCAAGGTTCATTAATAACTGAGCAGATTGGGCTTTCTCTAACAATGACCTTTTTAACTAGACTGAGTTTGGGGTTCTAGTATTCAGAATATTATAATGTCTCAAGACAGATGTACGTTATTATATTATTTTTTAACTAATTTTCTAATTCTCAATGACGACATCCATACAGGAAAGGTTTTTAGCAGGAATTATGTTATCACTTAGTGATTATTTGTATTTGAAGTTATTATTGATATTATTATATCTGATAGGATAATTATAACTCCAGTAGGATAATCTCTCAGAAGAAAAGAAAAAATTGGTTTATGTATTCATTATATTGGAGAATGGATTCTTGCATATAATCTTAGTCACTGGGAAAAAAAAACCTTTATAAATAATTAAGTAAATTGTTTGGTTTCTTATTAAGTTTTACACTTCCTAGTATTGAGAGGGAAAAAAGCAGACACACATCCTGATTTCCAGCAGCACAACAAATGTAAATCATTTAGTAAAAATAGTGATTTTACATTCTGGTTTGGCAGAATTTATTAGCATTTCATTTTCAGTTGCCTGAACAAAAATACTCATAATTTTTCTCAATCTTGTCTTTTCGATACTATTGAAGTGCGGTATTTGCTAAATTCCATTTGTAAGTACGAACATTTCTGATATTTTCAGACACTTGTGATTGTTACCCTGGACATAGTGCACCGCCCTTCAGTAGTGCATTGGTTTATACCTTGAGCTGTGAGCTGACATCCTAATAAAGGATGTGTTTGCACAAACAAATTTTAAATTCCATACTGATGTTATTGTTACACAGTGTGTGCTAGGTTGCCAACTGATGAAAAGCATTTACATTTTTCTTTCTGAGGTTACCCTGGAAATCGTCCAGCTCTTGAGGCACGCCCTCTATCAGTCCTGGCTGTCTCTAAAGATGAAAGATGTGAAAACTTCAGTGCAGATACTTCAAATGAGATTTATTCCAAGCTTATCTAGACTTCTTGAATGTGCACTCAGATAACTGTGAAGTCATAGCATCTTTAGAGAACATTTTTAATAGTAAAAGACATAGCTGCCCTATCCCACCCCAAATGTCCAGCCTGTGGCTGTATTCTGACCTAGCCACACGCTACACCAATTGTTTGAATTCCCCTTTACGGAAGATGGAGGGTCAGGGACCATTCTAAGTTAGTTGCAAGAATATATCATTATTGTGCATTTGCGCTAAGAGGAGTATGTGATTTAATGATAAACAGGGCAGGGCCCTTTGATTTCAGCATCTTTTTTCATTGCTCTGTGCCAGGAATCTAAGACAGCCACTCTGCCCCTTCCTCTACCTCCCCATCAGCAGCATGCATTGCAGACCCTGGAGACCCATGCACAGGCTACTCTGGAATTCTCTGTCTGAGAGTCACTGACGAATCAGAGGCTCCAGTCAGTGAGCTGCTGCCTGAGAGCCACGCCAGACACTTGGAAACTGGGTTAGCTCTTTGAGGACGAGATGGGCCCATTTCCAAAGTTATCTCAGTGCCTGGAATGGTACCTCCATTTCATCAAAGAGCACCCAAGTGGCTGCAACTGTATATAAATATAATATCAGACCAGATTCTCTGGAAGCATAAGTCCTCCTTGGAAGAAAAGTTAAGCACTTTTTGGAGTCTGTTCTTACCTTTTCAAATCATTGAAGTAGTATTTGGTTTCTGAAGCAGTAATGTGCCCAGTGCTCTCCCACTGTCACACAAGAGTTCATGCAGCTTGAAAAGGCACAGAATTTTTTGTTTCAGGAAAGGTATTTAAAGTATTGTCATGTATTTTGATTTACCCTTTTCCTTTAGGAGATCATGTCACTTCAATATGCTCCTTTTAAGAAATCCGTAATCATGTTACACTGGGGATCATGAAAAACAGTTTGAAAATGTGCCGTGATTGACTTTCACTAACTGGTGCTTCTCTATCTACTGGCTCACAGTATTTTTATTTTAGAGCTGAGTCACTACCCCCGTTCCTGTCTGTGATGCTACTGGATGGAGTATTGAGTCAGAGGGAGGGATGTGGGGGTGAGCCTTCCCCCCAGAAATAAGTACTGTCCTCAAATACTACACGTGCTCAGGTCTTCAAAACGTATATACGTATCTCTGTATCTATTTTATGTCTCTTGCTGTACGTGGGTTTTTAGTAAGTGAATGATATTACAGGATGTCCGTGCGTTAATGCGGCTCTGCATCTCTCTTCTGACTGGATATGCTTGCCCGCAGATTCCAGACAGAAGTTAATTATGACACCCTGGAGGTCAGAGACGGGCCAGCCAACTCGTCCCCGCTGATCGGGGAGTACCACGGCACACAGGCGCCTCAGTTCCTCATCAGCACGGGGAACTTCATGTACCTCCTCTTCACCACAGACAATAGCCGGTCCAGCGTGGGCTTCCTCATCCGCTACGAGAGTAAGTGGTCCTCCCTCGCCAGGGCCGTGCCCGATTGTCGGGTTGAGTTCCACACACGTGGTCTCATTGTGTCACGTAGCAGATGTGCTGGGAGTGCATTTCTAATGCTAGTCAATGTATAAAACAGCAATTCTTCCCGCCTCTGTCCACACTGCACTGCGCCATCGTCAAGACTTTCTCTTATTAAGGACAGAGAGCCTTGGGGATTTTTACTTTACAACTCAAAAAGAAGACATACTCGTTTATTATAAAGTAAAATAATTAAAACAGTGAAACGTGTTCATTTACTGTACGATGTAATAATAAATTTCTACTATTAGAAAATATACCTGTTGGCCAAAAGAACTACAGGGCATGTCACTAAAATTATATCTCCTGAGCAATATTTTTTGTTAGAAAAATGGTTAGGGCAGTTGTGGTACTTATTTGTGAGTATACATGTGCCTGTTTCAGTCAGCAGAGAGACTGTAACTAAGAAGAAATTAAAACTCAGTTGAACTTTTACTAAATGACAAATACCTGTTGTTATTATTAACAACTGTTAAAAATGATTAAGAACAATTATTGGAAATATTTAAACACAATTGCTAAAATATCATAATGCAGTGTATTTTGCAGAGCAATCCCAATTCCTTCCCATTTTTGTTTCCATCCATCCGAATTTGGCTCTTAGCTTTAGCTTCTGAAATTAAGAGATTGAGGGATTATATTATTTGATAGTAATATTTATGCAAGGGTGCTTCTGGAATGGAGTAGAGTGCAGTTCAGCCTGGGAATGCATTTCTAATGCTAGTCAATTTAAAAAACAGTAATTCTTCCCTTCTCTGAAAATTCTTCACTTCCAGAGTAGAATGAAAGGAGATGCATGAGAGTAGCTCAATACGGAATCCGAAGGAATAAATCCTTTATTTTTTAAGGATTTTTTTTTTTTTAAAGGAATTCCTTTATTTTTATTATTTATTTATTTTTAGCTGTGTTGGGTCTTCGTTTCTGTGCAAGGGCTTTCTCTAGTTGCGGCAAGCGGGGGCCGCTCTTCATCGCGGTGCGCGGGCCTCTCTCTATCGCGGCCTCTCTTGTTGCGGAGCACAGGCTCCAGACGCGCAGGCTCAGTAGTTGTGGCTCACGGATCTAGTTGCTCCACGGCATGTGGGATCTTCCCAGACCAGGGCTCGAACCCGCGTCTCCTGCATTGGCAGGCAGATTCTCAACCACTGCGCCACCAGGGAAGCCCTATTTTTTAAGGATTTTTAAGGTTGTTCTTTTTCAGAATCTTTCCTAAAATAAACTAAACAAAGTTTTAATGTTGTTGTAAAAATACGTATAATTTTATAAATGCATGAATGGGGCCATATCTAACATGCTGAATTTTTCATCTTTTTTTCTTTTTCTTTCCTTCCTTTCCCCACATTGCCCGCTGCTACTCATGTTAATCTTGCCCAAACCCTATCCAACAACTAAAATTAATAACCTGTTGTGTATATTTCTTTTTTACATGCTTATCTATACAATTATATGCAAACATATATGCAAATACACATATAAGGTTATGTGTACTTTTTGATTAAAAATGGAATTATATTAGACTTGTATTCTGATAACAAGAAAATTGATTATTAATGATTTAAAGATTAATTTCAGATTTAATTCAAAGTTACGCTTCATATATATACATCATTTATTTCAAAGTTACATATTTTTAAACTTGTACATTTTAAGAAGCAGAAACTTTTGTATTTAATTCCTTTCTTAACATTCCTTTAAGTTATCACTTCTCTTTGGAGTGAAGATCTGTACACATTACAGTCATCTGAATTTGTACAACTCCTCAGCGCTGATCTGCTAAGATGTATTCTCTCCACCCCATCCTGCACATTTTTCTTAAAGCTACACACAATAGGTTGGCCTTTGGATATAGAATTGGGTGAAACTTAAGAGAATAGATAGTTTTAGGCGCTGACAAACACTAGAACAGAGTGTTCTATGTTCTCTCTCTCTTATTTGCATACCATAGATTATTTTGCCTATTTTTAGTCCCTTTTGAAGAAACAAATTCTAAAGCCCATATGTAGGTAGTAGAAACTAATGTTATTTGCTTCTCTACCTTATTTAGATAAGTGGGTTGTTCTTATTCATGATTTCTGGAAAAGCAGGGAAAGTCAGTCACAAGTTCCTGTTTAGATTGTCAGCATTATATAATATAATATAATAATAATATAAATTTATTGAGTAGATAATTCTAACAATAATCATTATAAGCTGAAAAGACTGACTGCATTATGTTTCAGGGTTCTTTTTATTTATCCTATATTTGAAAATGGACATGAGTCTGAGTAAGACATGGTATAACCCAGTGATCCTCAGAGGACAGTGCTTTTTGCCATTTTCCCTTCTTTTCATCAGTAAAAGGAGGCAAAAGCAAACCCCCAGCTGGTGCGTTTGGGGGATAACTGTGCGAGTGTCTGAAATGTCTGGTCCCTTGGAGCCTGGAATTCTCCTCCCTCCTTCTTTACTGGAGAAGCCGGGGCTGGCTCTGTAGTTCTGGATGAGGGCAGAGGACAAGATGGGCAAGGTTCCTACAGCATCAGACTGTCCACAGCTCTGCCTCAGAGGGGACCTTGTTCTGGACATTCATCCGCTCTCCATTTGTGGACACCCGGTGACCCTTCCAGAAGGCCCAGGCCCCAGACATTCCTGACGCAGTCTGTGGGTGAGAGCATTGACGGGATATTGGGAAACGATCACCAGGAAGGAAGTCACACTGAAGCTTGACTTGTTATCACCTCAATTTACTTATCTCTGGTGAAGATTTCAAGGAGAAACAGAAAGTGAGCAGAAGCCAATGTGATGCAGGACCTGGCACTTTAATGGGGAGCAGAGCCAGGAAAGGCCTGGCCTTCAGCGCAGTGGCTGTCGGGGCTGTTGCCACAGGCACCTGTGGGCTTTGCAGCTGACCAGGGCCCAGGCTGCCAGCCCGGCGTCCTAGGGCGTGCCTGCCGCTGCTGGGGCAGGCACTTTACGGGAGCCCCGTGCCCAACTCATACCCACGTCCTGGGTACGAAGCCTGCCGAAGGAGCAGTTTTTCTCAAACACTGCTGTGCGCTGGTCTTCACCTGGGGGTCGTAGTGAAATGGAGATTCCTAAGCTCGAATTCCAGGTATTATAATTGAGCACGTCAGAATTCTGGATCTTTGAGTGAGTCCTCAAGGTGATCCTGAGGGCGGCGGCGTGTAGGTGGCAGTGGGTGTCTGAGGCAGCCCAGGCAGGCCATGGCAGGTGCCGCCTGCCGCACGGGCTCCAGGTGGAGAGGACCTGCAGGCAGGTGCAGAGGGACAGCAGAGGTAATGGAAGAGTAAAGGACCAGGAGAGAAGCACAGAGAGAGACAGAGGAGAAAAACATGGGAACGACACACCTTACCAACCCCTTTGTCATTTTGACCATTTCTAGTACCCTTTGAGGAAACTTGTTCAGAACCCAATATGCAGACACTAGAAAAATAATTACACCTGCTCGTCTGACACATTTTTAAAGAGTGGGTTGCCCATGACCCAAGAATGGTTTACATCAAATTTTTATGCCATTTAAAAATCATAAAATAGCCCATCTCCCTTTTGTCTTTCATCAAGAATGGCTGACACTGTAAACCTTTCTTGCTTTAAAAAAGTGCTAATGACCCCGCCTCATGCCCAGATGGGCACATGGCAATCTACTGTACAGCCAGAGAGCCTTGCAGGGGTGACCACACTCTGCTCAAGTTTCGCTTATTTTTGTAGCGGTTCCATAAAATAATGTGAGCCGCTGTAAACGACATTCATTTCAGCTCTTTCTGAACTGTAGGGCAGAAGGGTTGAAGCCAGTTTTTCAAGGTTTATTCCTAAAAGCATACCCAGGGTTGTAGTTCTACTCTTGTACTAAGTTTTAGGAATCGTTGCTCTCATAAATATAGTGTCCATTTACAGTCTGTGCTTTCATTACTTTATTCCTTATAAGGAACGTGGCACAGTTTATTCATATAATAGTAATTGCATTATCCCCCAGAATAATCATTTGTTCTGTTTGTTTGTAGAGAGAGCTTTGAACCACACTTTAAAATCATCATAATTGTATAGGGAATTGAAAAATAAAATGGTAAAAAATGAAAAATAAATGGATTTCTCAAGTCTATGGAGATTTTCCATTTAATTTTAGCACACTTCTTAGAAATGCTTTTTAATAATGTTTCTAGAAAGAAGCAAGATTTACTAAATGTAAATGTATATATCCTACTATGCAATCTATATACTGTGCAATTTTTTAAAAAATTTGTGATAAACAGTGTGTATTTTGTGGTGTGTGTGTGTGTAGGTTAGTTTTCTTTGATTCAGTGACCTTTCTTATAACCAGAAAGGGAGACTGGTCAAGATGTAATGGTAATAAATGCAATACAACTGCAAATTAGATACAGCACACACACAGACACACACACTCACACACACACGCACATACACACACAGGAGACAGAGGAAGAGAGAAAAACAGTCAAGGACTTAGGTTTGAATTTCAGTTAATAATTAATTTGACAAATTTACTTAGTGTCTTAGCCAGTTTCTTCATCTGTAAAGTGGGGAGCGTAACCACTATTTCAGAACCTTCAGCAGGCTGTGAAAAGTGCCTGCACTAAAGCGTGGCAGATCAAAGGTACCCGGAGACTATCCGTTCTCTTCCCTGGACTCGGACTTCTACGCAACAGAGAGCTGAGCAGCACTTCACTGACATGAAACACGTAAATGTGATCTGCAGACGGACAGTTTCACAGCAGCCATCTTCCTTCATTCACCGAACAGCAAATTTGTTCAGTCACTTGTTTGACAAAGGCCAAATGAAAAGAAGTATATTTATGTCATGTGTGTCAAAAAATTTAGAGCTGCATTAAGTTTCAAGAAAGAAACAGTTGGTACAGAGTGTGAATATATTCACAGCTCCAGTAGGATCCACTGACCCAAATGTTCCTTTGTGTTGTCCGGGCTGGAGACCAGAAGGCAAACACGCTCTGAGTGAAACTCCAAAGCGCATTGTTTACTTTTCTTCAGAGCAACCTGTCCGCCTGTCCTCACCCCTGGATGTAAGTTTATTTAAAGTTCCCATCCCCTGAGTCACATCGCCTCCTTTGCTGTTTCACTCATTCTTCCCCAGCATCGTCTTGTTTGGGAATCCCTGTACCTGGCAGGTTCCGGGTGAACGAGTAGTCCAGTCTACGGCAAGTCCACACTCCGGAGTCATCCCCACGGGGACTTTCCCGTCTCATGAATGGGAGGGGCCAAGGATCACAATATCTGCTCGTTTCCAAACTCAATGTTTGCACCTGTTATATTGTAAAAATCAATGAATGAATAAATAATGGCGTGTAGTTGGTATGAACAAGTGGTTATGACTTTAATGATTTTACTTATTCAGTTTTACATGTAAAGAATTCTAAATTTAAATTTGTACACTTTGGTTTCCTCTGATATGTTTCTCTATTTTCCCTACACATTTTGTATTTCCTTACAATTTATGAATTTCATTATGGACACTACTCATTAATACAGCATTCGCACATTGTCTAAAATAGTAATTCCTTTTATTGTTATTCACTGCAGTGCAGTGACTGTACTGTCTAGTGATCACAGGACGTCGTTTGATGAAATGGAATAATTTAGTTGGCTGGTTTTTCAGGACCCTGGATACTAATTCATTTCTTTGTCAGAGATTCTTCTTTTTAGGAAATTCTGCTATTGATCTTGAGGCTACAAAACCAATCAGCCTGTTATTATGTACCCGCTGTGTTCAGGGCACTGCTGTGTACAAGCTCTGGGGGTGTTGTGAAACCTCATAAACACTCCCTTAGGAGGTGAATGTGTATGTATGTATGTGTGTGTGTGTGTGTGTGTGTGTGTCTGTCTGTCTGTCTGTCTGTGCAGAGAGGGAGGAGCAGGGTAGGTGTTGAATCTTGGGGCAAACGATGGCCATGCTGCTTTTGGTATATCTACAGCTCATGCAGGGGTGTAAGGCATGCATGCATTTGTTGGCATACTTTGCAAGAAGTCAGGACAGTTATATCCTGTTGTTAAGGTAATAGGTGTGTGTTAGTTTTACGATATTAATTAGAATGACTAATTTTTAAGAAAAAATTCTTGGGAAAAATGATGCTATATTTTTTTTTCACTTTGCCTCTTTCTCTTTTCATTGTTTTATTTATTTTTTCCTTTGGAAAACTTCACTATGATAGTCTTTTCTGCTGTCTGTTAACCTGTGAGGTTAAGAGCACAGGCCTACAAAGTGCAAAGTTTGCTCTTTCTGCCAATTCTGAAACCAGATGCAAGTTCTAGGAGTTCCCAAAATGACCCTCACGTTTGATAATTTGACAGAAGGACTCACTGAGCTCACTGAAAGCTGCTATACTCACAGTCACATTTGTCACTGGAAAGGATACAAATGAGAACCAGCCGAAGGAAGAGGCACAGAGGGTAGACTCTGAGATGGGTCCGAACTCAGAGCTTCCAGGCGTCTTGTCCTCGTGGAGTCATGGACAGTGTCACCTCCTCCCAGCCATGACTTGTGACATATGCACAGCTTACTGCCAACCTGGGAAGTTCATCTGAGCCTCTGTGTCCAGAGATTTTTATCGACGTTTCATTACATAAGCATCATGGATTGAATCGTTGCCCCATATGGTTGATCTAAGTCTTTACCTGCCCCCGTCCCTGTAGGTTAGACTGAAAACGTGTTGCCTCAGGGCACCCCACTTGAGCAACCTGCTGAATATAAACCATTAGGTGTGGTCCCAGGGGCCCACAGTGAATAACAGACACTCCCACCACTCAGCAAATCCCAAGAGTTTAAAGGTCACCTCCTAGGAGCTATACTAGTCTTGGAAATCACATTTATTACTGAATATTTTTGGATGTGGCTCAGCCATCCTACTTGTGTTTCTGTGCTATTGGATCACATGTTGCTGCACTAAAGAAATCACATCACTTCTTATTTATTTAAGAAACTCACCCCTTAGTTGCACTTCATGTATTTGACTTAATGAGGGAAGGTATATTCATAAGATGCATCACTCAAACTTTGGTAAAACATATACAGTGATCAGAAATGTTATCCCAAATATCATTTTAGGGGAGTAAACAGTCTGAATATTGGTAATACTTTAAGATTTTTGCTTAATACTTCAAGTCATAATTGCAGTGTTTTGAATCTTACTGAGAGAGTTATGTATAGCAACAGCAAGTCTTTTTTTTAATCTGTTTGCATTCCTAAACATCACAATGATATTCTCGTCCCTTATTCCCATTTTTCCTCATCTTTTAAAATATATATTATTCTAAAAATAAAGAGAGATGTTAGAGACAGAGAAAAGAAACTCTTGTAATGACATGATCATCATTACTTGACTTTATATAGCACTTTACTTTTTAACATCTTTTAGCAAAGGCTAATTGTAGCCATCTTGAAAGTGGCTGACTTAAGTACAAATCTAAAAGAAAAAAGAAATGTGGCAATGCAATTTTAGAAAATTAACTACAGTGTAGTTTTAATTTGCATTATGTGTATGGGCTTGGGTGGATGTGTGCAAATATATGAAAGTTGAAGTATGACTGCCAAAATCTATTTGGTATATCAAATATAAAAGGAAGGGGAGGGGGAGGGGTGGAGATAGAAAACAGAAAAACTTCGACTTTATTTAGTACAGTTCATTGCTTTTCAAATGAAAAAAGGTAAAATTCAGGGAGGTCAGCAAATTATTCAAGATTGGCACTACTTAGCTGTCATCTGTAGCTAAGTGTAATGATATACATCTTTCTACAACAAAATAGGGCCCAGTATTTGAAAATGTATTAGTTTTCACATGAATGGATTATCGATTCACTTGCATGATTTTCCAGGTCTGATGATGTCTGGGAATATTTTGTATGTATTATGGCCCCAATTTTTTTTTTCTATAGCCCAGGAAGATCCGTGTCTGATGGTTTTTTCTGTGCATCCAGGTGTGACTCTGGAGTCGGACTCTTGCCTTGACCCGGGGATCCCTGTGAATGGGCATCGGCACGGCAGTCACTTTGGCATCCGGTCCACAGTGACTTTCAGCTGCAATCCAGGCTATACACTGAGTGACGACGAGCCCCTGGTCTGTGAGAGGAACCACCAGTGGAACCATGCGTTGCCCAGCTGTGATGGTAGGTGGAGCTCAGCACAGCAGCAAACCAGGAAGACATGCAGAGAAGTTCTTTAAACAGTCTGGGTGGCATGTATTTTATGGGGTGGTAGGATATGACTGAAGTGGGACTTCTATTTGAAAGCTTGTACACTTTAAAAATATGGCCATTTAGCACTTGAAGTTTACCTGGCAAATCTTCTCTATGAAGTAGAGCTGCTGTTTAGAAATGAAGACCAAAAATTATGGGCTGGCCTTCAGTTTCATCCCCAAACACTCAAGCTTGTAGAGCTTAGTGATGCACACACCCTTACCCATGGCGTTTATTGAAGACTCTACGTGAGACAGCATCATGAGTTGAGTATGCATGTTCCACGCTGTCAGACCTGATTTTCCTGTGAACCGGTCCAGGCATCAGACAGCTTGCTCCAGCTCTGCACACCTGGTCTGTGTTGCCTCTGACTCTTCCCTATGGCAGAGCTCTTCCCCAGGGGTGTGGGAAGTCTTTCCTCTGGAGATCCCCCCCGGTGGTTTTGTGTGTGTGTGTGTGTGTGTGAGAGAGAGAGATACCAGCCACTTCCCCTGTCTGCACAGATCTGCTCTTGGAAATCTCAAAATGAATAACATTCTTGATGATTGTGTGTTACTGTATTACGCAGCTTTACACTATGCAGTTTATAGTTATAATAGCAAGATGGACGAATACGTTACTTGTGATCATTCGCGACAGTGTCAGGGATTTTGCCTTTGGCCATGAATATAACCACGTGGTTCTATTCATGACCAGAGGCCATGAAGAATATACATATATAAATGTATATAAAATATATCTGTTATATATATATATAATAGATATTCTTACATATATTTCCATATAAATATTATATGTATATTTCCATTTCCATTACTTTTTATAGACTTTAGGCATTTCCACTCAAAGATGATATATTGATATATTCATGAAAAACCTTGACTTATTTAAAATGATTCACCAAAAATAACAGGGTTTAATGGGACAATTATGCTTGGCTACAGACCACTCAAGACCTTTGACCTTTGTCACCAGAGTATTAACCCAAAGAACTGGCACTTTGGGAGAAAAACTGCAAAGTGCAGGTGGACAGCACACAGTGGTTGGAGGGTGTCTCAAGAAGAATGAAGAATCCACAAAACCAGGAGAGTGGAGCGCTGCCCTCTGGGCAGAAGCAGACGCAGGTTGAGCTCTCCATCTATGGGGCCAGCGTATCAGAGGCCACAGAAGGAGATGCAACCTGACGTGAAGCATTAGCTGTGCGAGGCAAGGGGTGAGCCCTGCTGGCGAGGGACCCCTAGGTGCATGTGCCTACTTTTACTTTCCTTAATAGGGATCTGAAAGAGTTCCAGTTCTGTGCAGAAGATGAGCTGAGACATTTTTCTTTTCCTGCCATAGGTTATAATTCTACTGTATCAGCTCCAGTATTTGCCTAGGGAAAATGTTGTAAGAACCCAAATAATTGTCATATTATGTTGACACCACTTTTCTATTTACCAATCTCAAATGAGCTGTTAATATAGAAATATGTATTGTAGCAGGTCAGCCTGTAGAAATGTAGAGGATTGTCAAAAGGTATATTCCTTACTACTCGGCAAGTAGTGCAATATTGCCATTTGCAGCAACATCGGTGGACCTAGAGATTGTCATGCTAAGTGAAGTATAAGTCAGGCAGAGAAAGAAAATATCATATCACTTATATGTGGAATCTTAAAAATTGATACAAATCAACTTTACAAAACAGAAACGGACTCACAGACATAGAAAACAAACTTATGGTTACCAAAGGGAAAAGGGGAGGGGCAAGGGATAAATTAGGAGTATGGGACTAACAGATACACACCACTATATATAAAATAGATAAAAAACAAAGGGAAGGATTTACTGTATAGCACAGAGAACTATATTCAATATCTTGTAATAAACCATAATGGAAAAAGAATCTGAAGCTATACACCTGAAACTAACACAGTATTGTAAATCAACTATAGTTAAATCAAAAAATATTTTAAAAGGTATATTCCTAATTCCCCTTATATTCAATTCAATATTTCAACAAAAGAAAGTGGCAGAAATTGCCCAGGTGTACTTAGGTGCATAACTGCAGCATGGACTGCAAGCCCCTTGGCCCCATGTTTGCCATACATGAGGATGTATCAGAGCCAACTGCTTCCTCCAGAGCAGGTGAAAAGGGATGAAGACGTGCAGACAGTAGTTATGAGTAAATTATTCTAGGAAGATGTGTCTCCTTTTTTGCATTCTTTTTTATATTAGACCTTAAATAAACTCTAAAATAATATATCACCTTAATAAATATATAGAGAACCATAATATAAATGAATCTACCTATAGAAAATATCATACTTTAAACTATTACAAAAAGTCCCATGAAATTCAAGAACAGAACAACTTCCTCAGCATCAGAAATGTTATTTGACATTGTCCAGAAGATCTTAACTAAGGCAATAATTTAAGAAAATTATATGAATGATAAATGTTAGAAAGAGAATATAACCATTAGCAATAATAAGGGTTCAGTATGTGACTGCATTCAGGATAAACATAAATCAGTAGATTTCCACAAAGAATATAACATATTAGAAGTATAATAATACATATATATAGAAAATAAAACCCTAAAAACTGCCAGGAATATATCTAACAAGAAATATGAAGGCTTATATTTTTTAAAAATTAGAAATTTATAATATAATACAAAAGAATAACCTAGAAATGGAAATACATATTATGTTTCTACATGGGAAGAATGAAATTTAAATGTACAGATTTTCTACAAATAGAGTTTAAAGTTCAATCAAATCTATTTAAAATTAATTTGGGTTTTTCATAGAAATCTGTAGACATTTAAAAATTAATCTAGAAGGGTAAAGGCTGCAAGCAGCTAAGAAATACATATTTTTAAGAAAGATAAGGAAGGGCTATACCATCTAGTATCAAAGAATACTGAAAATTAATGATTGATTAAAACAATATGAAATCAGTGCAGAAGTATACAAACAGATTAACGATACAGCATAGGGATCCTAGTAACGTATCTGTGCCCATATAGGAACTTAATTTATGAAAATTATTCCAAATCAGTGAGAGGGGATGAAATATTTAATAAATAATGTTGGTCAAATGGGATATCTGAGTGGGGTTTAAAATGTTAAAAAAGTAAATCAAAGTTACACATTAAAGATAGAAACAAAGATTCAAAACTTAAAATCATTATGTGACAGTAAAATATTATTAAGACAACCTTTTATTGGATATTTATTTATTTACACAAATATAAGCTCAGTGAGTTTTCCCACAACAGACACATCTGTATAAGATCAAGACCACACAGATCAGTAGATGAACGTGACCAGCACCACAGGAGTCCCCGCCGTGTCCCCTCCCAATCACTGCCCTACAAAGGCTACTGCTCCCTTTATCCTCTAAAGATTCTATGTAAAGGAAATCGTACAGGATGTGTACTTTGCTGTGTCCCGCTTCTTCCACTCAGTCATACACTCGTGACATCATCCAAGTCATGACATTTAGCTGCACTTCCTTCATTCTCGTCATCTATGTTTTATTGTATAAATATACCACCATGTTTTAATCCATGATACTCTATGAAATTTGAGTTATTTTGAGCACCTTTTCATGCTTTTTTGGACAAGGGTATATCCTCCTCCGTGTAACACTTGTTTTTTCCTCCTATTTATACTGGGTCACATACCTTTTCCTTATTGAATTGTAAGCATTGCTTATATATTTGGAGACCACTCCTTTGTTGGATCGATGCATTGTGAATGTTTTCTCTCACTCTGTCTCTGACTTCCTCCTCTTCTTGATCTCTTTTTTAAAATTTTTAAAATCTTTTTATTGGGGTGTAGTTGCTTTACAATGTTGTGTTAGTTTCTGCTGTACAGCAAAGTGAATCAGTTATATGTATACATATATCCCCTCTTTTTTGGATTTCCTTCCCACTTAGGTCACCACAGAGCATTAAGTAGAGTTCCCTGTGCTATATAGCAGGTTCTCATTAGTTATCTATTTTATACATAGTAGTGTATATATGTCAATCCCTATCTCCCAATTTATCCCACCTCCCCTTTCCCCCCTTGGTGTCCATACATTTGTTCTCTATGTCTTTGTCTCTATTTCTGCCTTGCAAACAGGTACATCTGTACCGTTTTTCTAGATTACACATATATGCATTAATATACAATATTTGTTTTTCTCTCTCTGACTTACTCCCCTCTGTATGACAGTCTCTAAGTTATGACCCAGCAATCCCACTACTGGGCATATACCCTGAGAAAACCATGATTCAAAAAGACACATGTGCCCGAATGTTCATTGCAGCAGTATTTACAATAGCCAGGTCATGGAAGCAACCTAAATGTCCATCGACAGATGAATGGATAAAGAAGATATGGTACATATATACAATGGAATATTAGCCATAAGAAGGAATGAAACTGGGTCATTGGTAGAGACGTGGATGGATCTTGGTCTCTTTTTGATGAATAGAATGTTTTCATTTTAAAGTAGTCTAATTGTTCACTGAATTCATTGGTGGTTGGTGCTTTACAGATAGTGTTTAAGAAGCCTTGCTACCCGCAGAGTCATAAAGATATTCTATTGTTTTCTTTCAGAAAACTTTAAAAATTTTAAAGCTTTATTGAGATATAATTAAAATGCTATAAACTGCCTGTTTAATGTGAAAAATTTAATACGTTCTGAGATATGTATACATCCATGAAACCATCACTGTGATTAAGAACGTTTTCATCACCCCTGAAAGCAAACACTAATTTTTTAAAAATTTCAAATATATACTTTAAATCCATCTAATTTTTTTGTAAGTTAATATGTAGTGTCTAGATGCATTTTTTTCCCCAGTAGGGCTTTCCAGTTGAGACAATGTTATTTATTGGAAAGATCATACTGTCTCTTCTCTGATGCACTATTTTGTCACACAAGTGACTATATCAGCATGAGTCATTGGTTTTGTCCTTTTGTTTGTCCCTTGAGAAATTTTACTTTTTAATTCTTGGAAAACCTTCTAAAGAAATGTAGAAATAATAAACGAAAAACATTTACATTTCACTATATACAAATTAAAAGTTCCATTAAAATTTTTAAAAGGTAAAAGAAAAGGGTCAGATTACAGAAAATAATTGCACTGTCCAGGTAATATGATTCTAAATAACTGTGTCCTGTAAATGAATGAGAGAAGAACAACAACACAAACAAAGCAATAGGTCTATGGGGGAAACACACACATAGGTGATTCACAGAAGTACACAAAAGGTCAAAAAACGGTTTAAAATATGCCCATTCTGACTAGGAATCAGGAAAATGCAAATAAAACACAATAGTTTTCCTCCCTTGTTGGATTTGCAAAAAAAGTAGAAAGGTCATATTACTCTATTAATATATCATTGTGGAAAAAACCAGTTATAGAAAGATAGACAAGATGAAAAGGCAGAGGGCTATGTACCAGATGAAGGAACAAGAAAAAACCCCAGAAAAACAACTAAATGAAGTGGAGATAGGCAACCTTCCAGAAAAAGAATTCAGAATAATGATAGTGAAGATGATCCAGGACCTCGGAATAAGAATGGAGGCAAAGATTGAGAAGATGCAAGAAATGATTAACAAAGACCTAGAAGAATTAAAGAACAAACAAACAGAGATGACCAATACAATAACTGAAATGAAAACTGCACTAGAAGGAATCAATAGCAGAATAACTGAGGCAGAAGAACGGATAAGTGACCTGGAAGACAGAATGGTGGAATTCACTGCTGCGGAACAGACTAAAGAAAAAAGAATGAAAAGAAATGAAGACAGCCTAAGAGACCTCTGGGACAATATTAAACGCAACAACATCCGCATTATAGGGGTCCCAGAAGGAGAAGAGAGAGAGAAAGGACCAGAGAAAATATTTGAAGAGATTATAGTCGAAAACTTCCCTAACATGGGAAAGGAAATAGCCACCCAAGTCCAGGAAGCGCAGAGAGTCCCATACAGAATAAACCCAAGGAGAAACACGCCGAGACACATAGTAATCAAAGTGGCAAAAATTAAAGACAAAGAAAAATTATTGAAAGCAGCAAGGGAAAAACGACAAATAACATACAAGGGAACTCCCATAAGGTTAACAGCTGATTTCTCAGCAGAAACTCTGCAAGCCAGAAGGGAGTGGCATGATATACTTAAAGTGATGAAAGGGAAGAACCTACAACCAAGATTACTCTACCCGGCAAGGATCTCATTTAGATTTGATGGAGAAATCAAAAGCTTTACAGACAAGCAAAAGCTAAGAGAATTCAGCACCACCAAACCAGCTCTACAACAAATGCTAAAGGAACTTCTCTAAGTGAGAAACACAAGAGAAGAAAAGGACCTACAAAAACAAACCCAAAACAATTAAGAAAATGGTCATAGGAACATACATATCGATAATTACCTTAAACGTGAATGGATTAAATGCCCCAACCAAAAGACATAGACTGGCTGAATGGATACAAAAACAAGACCCATATATATGCTGTCTACAAGAGACCCACTTTAGACCTAGGGACACATACAGACTGAAAGTGAGGGGATGGAAAAAGATATTCCATGCAAATGGAAATCAAAAGAAAGCTGGAGTAGCTATACTCATATCAGATAAAATAGACTTTAAAATAAAGAATGTTACAAGAGACAAGGAAGGACACTACATAATGATCCAGGGATCAATCCAAGAAGAATCTATAACAATTATAAATATATATGCACCCAACATAGGAGCACCTCAATACATAAGGCAAACTGCTAACAGCTATAAAAGAGGAAATCGACAGTAACACAATAATAGTGGGGGACTTTAACACCTCACTTACACCAATGGACAGATCATCCAAAATGAAAATAAATAAGGAAACAGAAGCTTTAAATGACACAATAGACCAGAGAGATTTAATTGATATTTATAGGACATTCCATCCAAAAACAGCAGATTACACGTTCTTCTCAAGTGCGCACAGAACATTCTCCAGGATAGATCACATCTTGGGTCACAAACCAAGCTTCAGTAAATTTAAGAAAATTGAAATCATATCAAGCATCTTTTCTGACCACAACGCTAGGAGATTAGAAATGAATTACAGGGAAAAAAACGTGAAAAGCACAAACACATGGAGGCTAAACAATACGTTACTAAATAACCAAGAGATCACTGAAGAAATCAAAGAGGAAATAAAAAAATACCTGGAGACAAATGACAATGAAAACACGATGACACAAAACCTATGGGATGCAGCAAAAGCAGTTCTAAGCTGAATTAAAAAAAAAAAAAAAAATCCCACAAGGACTCAGAGGCAAAGAATATACAAATCAATTTTCACTGCAAAGTAAAGGAGCTGTTACAGTGGAGGATTACTGGACTGAATGTCAATATTATGACATAGTATGAGTGTGTTTCATGTTTGGTAATTGCAATCATTGTTGCTTTTGTTGTGGTCATCCATGTACAATGTTTGGTGTCAGTCTATTTATCTCTTGTAAAAATAAAATACAGTGTGTGTGTGTGTGGAAAAAAAAAAAAAAACCAAATTACTACAGTCACTAAATTCTGAGGAAGTTTGCTCTGGAAGGAGCTTTTGGAAGCTATCTTTTCCAATTTCCTGTCCCCCCCGCCGCCCACCCTGGTTTTTCTAGATGAAGAAACTAAAAAAAAAAAAAAAATATATATATATATATATATCATTGTGGGATTAGGAATCTGCATGTTCATTATACACTATTACTAGGAAACTTAAATAATACACTCTTTGAAGGAAAGAAAAAGCAAGTCACAGAACAATGCATGCCGTGTATATGAGCATGTACACATAGGTAATTACAGACACACTCACAGTATATGCATAGAAAGTGACTGGAAATAGACATTCTAAAGTTATAACTGTAATGCTTTCCTTTTAGGAGATTAGTAGGCTATCGGGGAGAATGAAGAGAGACTTTTTTAGCTGTCCATTTTATGGTGTTATTTGAATTCTTATTACCTGTTTTATTTTTGTATTAGAACTCTAATAATAAAAAAGTAAATACAATTTATGCTTATGAGTACTAGAGAGTGTCAGAAGGCTACTAGCTACTGGACTAATGAAAAATTTGTAAAACTTGAGAATGTCATAAATATCAGTACTATACCAAAATATTTACCCCTTATTTAGACTTCTTTATTAACAACAGTTGTACTAAGAACACTAAGTATGGTAAGGGCCTAACCCTTAAAATACTTGTGTTATTCACACATCACTGAACATCAATATATCACTTAATCCAAAATTTGTGATGTTAATCATATGAATAATTCTATTGAAATACTTACATTATATACAAACGCATGGCTTCATTGGATGTTATTGTGCAGTTTTAATTGTTCTTTTTGGACTAGAGCTAAAAATGGAATTTAGGAACAGAGCACATATCAGCTGCTCTCGTTTTTACAACTTGAATTTGAGGTAGGCCAGTTGAGCATCTACTAAAATGAGGCTTCTCCAGTTATTTTCATTGCAAACTTTTCAGCCCTCTGAGCTGGGGAGATTGAAAACGTAAAGTCCTCTGATCATGACTCCACCACTCTACAGAGGTGGGAGATGGCGCCTAGTTCATCATAGAAGACACACCAGTCATCAAATTAACTAGATTCTTGATTTGGTGAAGAAAACTGACAGGTAAAAGTGAGAGTCTTATCCTGAGCCATCCGAGATTTTTCATTTTGACTTTGAATGGATTCTTCTCAAAAGAGAACAACATATACATGTTAAAATACTCTCTGTATATTTTTTGATTTAACACTGGCAACTTACTTTGTTTAAATATTTTAATATGTATCCAAGATTATTTTCTACTTCTGTCTAGCCAGCAACCTGGGCGTTTCATTACCTGAGTCATCCTCATCCTCCAAGACCAGGTTGCCCTCAGCCTTCACCAGAATTCTTCTAGAATTGTTCCAGATCACCAGCACTACTAACTTTCCTGACATCCGTTTCTCCTTATTTGCAGTTCCATAAAGTTTAACTTTAAAATGTATAATATAATCTAATCATATATATTCTTAGTTCCTTTGGACTGCTATAACCACATGCTACAGACTGAGGGGCTTATAAACAACAGAATTTATCTCTCACTGTTCTGGATGGTGGTACTCCAAGATCAGGGTGCCAGCATGATTGACTTTTTGGGAGGGCCCTTCTTGGGTTGCAGACAGCCATCTTCTCACTGAGTCATCTCACGGTGGAAGGGGCAGGGAAGCTCTGTGGGGCCTCTTTTATCAGGGTGCTGATCCCATTAATGAGAGGTCAGCCCTCATGACCTGATCACATCAGAGGCCCCATCCCTGATACCATCACATCAGGCCTTAGGATTTCAATGTGAGTTTTGGGGATACAAGCATTCAGACCATAGTATATACATATATACACATGCACATTTAATCATTTAATACAGTCTTCTCAGTTTAAATTCAAGCTCCTAGAGAACAGGAATTGAAGAACTCATCTAAAATACAACCCTTGGGCTGGGATTCCAGTGATGAGTAGAAGTTCCCAAAGTAGCCAACATGCGAAGAGGCATTCTAGGCAGAGGAAATGAGCAAACTCACCTGAGTTGATTGACATAGAACATTCTGCAAATTCCTGCAGGGTTAGTGAAGGAGAGTGAATGGAAAATGAATAGAATGATCAGAAGGAAATTATCTAGGAGAAATGGTGTGGCAACAGACCGAAAAGGGCCTTGTGTGCTTTGCAGATTATCTGAGATGCTATATATTTGTTTTCCATAGAAAATGCATTTTATCTTGTGCATTTTATCTATTATTCTCTCCCAGTTTAAATTTATGTAAATTTGGAGTTTAACCTCTCTAATGAGATTGGTAACATAAACTATTTGCTTTGCTTATGCTTCATTGGAACCTATCTCAGCTAATAATAAATGTTTGATAAAAAGCTATTAATAAATCTGCAAACTTTGGGAGATTTTAGAGTTTGATACGAGAGTTTTAGTCAGTCATGGTTGACTGTTTTCATTTAACCTTAAGAACTGTTTTTGTTGCCTTTGCAAATCATAAGCAATCTCTTAAACCCCATGGGTTTTTATTGTGACAAATGATACATCAATAGGATATTTAAACCTTGAAAAATTCATAGCTCTCAGAAAGGAAAGAAGAAATCAGAATTATAATGTTTCATATCACCCTGGAAAAAGGTAAACTCTATCAATATCTCTCACATCATAGCATTGCTGCATTTTTTTCTATTTATGCTTTAGATACTCAGGGTTTGAAGAAGCAAAGTGAACATTGCAATAAATTGACCTCCTTTTATTTGGTGAAAGACAAATGCAAGGAAAACTTTGGAAAAATTTCTTCATTAAATAAATATTTTTTTAAACTCTTTACCCTTTCCACAAGTATTTATTGGAAAACTACTGTATTTGTAGGCACACAGTTGACAAGTTCATAATCTATTAGAATAGACAGAAGAAAGACTTATTTTTTAAATCATCCAATGAAGTAAGTGCTTTATTAGACTCAGGAAAAATGATTGAGAATAAAGAGATAAAAAATTTGGAATCTTGAAAGGCTTGGAAGGCAGCTTTCCTGATGCATCTTTAATAATAAGGTTGAGAGGAAAGAAGAGATTGAAAAGTGAAGAAATAGTAAGAATCAGGCATAAAGGCATAAAGACGGTCTGGAGGATTTGGAGGATAGAAATTTATTTGCTGAGAATAGATGCTGATCAAAGGTAGTTCAGAGGCCTTTCATGCTAGTCCTGTGAGCACGGCCCCAATTCTGTGGGTGAGAGATTTGAGACTGCCCTGTGCTGTGTTCCCACAGGGGGGCCCCAGGGCTTTCTTTGAGGTGGAACCGAGGACAGTGGCAGGGCTGCTTCAACTGAACAGCTCTGATTATCCCCGTCTTTTATTGTAGGGTTCCCTGTAAGAGTTCTTTTGAGGAAAGGATTCCAGTATAAATGAATGAATGAATAAAATCAGTGACTTCTGTAGGGCGTGGGGAGTCCACGAATAATTTGAAATGGAAAGTAACCCCATTAAGTTTTTGCTTTAAATAGAACTTTATAGTAGTTTAAGGAAGTAATGGCGAAAGAGAAAAGAAACAAATCCGACAGTGTACCGGATCGTATGCTTTCTCGTGTTAATCTCTTCAAGGAAGAGACAAGAGTAAGGGAGCAGGAAATCAGACAAAAATGACCCGAAACACGCCAGTTACAGGGCGTTCCACAAGTGAGGAGTGGATGGAGGCGTCATCGTGGAGATACGGGTGGTGGGGGGGAGGGAAGGGACCCAAGGGTTTCATTCTGAGATACTTAGCAAGCTGTCGGTAATTCCACTGCGTTTGAGAAGAAGTCAGGGCCGGAAGCGTGAGTCTGAAAGCCGCCAGGTGTCAGGTTAGAGCAGGTGCCGCGGGGGCAGCTAGTGTTTTCCAGGGAGAGGAGAACCCGCCACGCTTGGCTCCTCCGCCTGCACCGTCGCCTCCGCGTGGAGGAGCCTAGCACCGATGGTACAGCCTGCGCGCCTCAGCTCTTGCCTTCCTCCAGTGCAGGCAGCGCAGACGTTTACAAATCAACTATTAAAGCCACGTTGTTGGTTCTTGGAAACAATGACTGACCTGTTTGCAAACTTGAATTCATTGGAAGACTTTGTGCAGGATCCGAGAAGGTGACGGGGGAGGATGGGAATGACAGAAGTTGATAACTACAGAATCCATAGTGCGAGGGCTTTACTTAACAGACCACTAGGAACCCAGGACCTTACAGTAAATTGGCAGCCACTGCCCTGTCACGGAGCAAACTGTTAACACTGGGCTGACTCTGACCGTCTGCCTTCCCTCCATCCTTTCATGGCTTACTCAGTGTTCATCATCCTGGGAGTGGACAACTGCGGGGCCGTGTGTCCATCACTTTGCTGCTTCACCAGCCTCACCGTACTCTCATCACCTAGACTGCCTTTGAGTTTAGAGAACAAGATTCTTGTTCTTAGAATAAGTCATCCTTCGCTATATTTTTATAAATTATTTGCCTTGCCCACTAGAAGGTAAACTTTTGAAAAACAGGGACTTGTCTGTCTTATTCATAAGAATATCCCAGGTTTTAGTCTGTTTATCTACACCTGCATTCACAGTGTTGATGATCTCATCTTTCTACCCCTTGGTCAGATCTCTCATGGGATTGAGACTTATATCCAATTGCAACACCAGCCATTCTACGTGGATGTCTAGTAGGCATCGAGCTTGTGTATCGAAAACTGAACTGATTTACTTTCAAAACCTGATTCTCCCAAAGATTTTCTGCATCTTCAGTTTTTCACACTTAGCCTTAAAACCTCACAGTCATCCCCAAATCTTCCTTTTTCTTCATGGCACCCACATCTCACTGACAAGAAAATCCTATTGGCTCTACCTTCCAAATATGGCCAGGTTCTGACCACTTCCCACCACCTCTGCTGCTGACGTTCTGGTCCAGAATCTTGTCTGTTTCCCTCTCTGCCGCCCAACCACATCCTCACACAGCAGCCTAGTGCTCAGGCTGAAGTCCGAGTTGGCCCGAGTCATCCTCTGTGCAGGAGCCTCGGGTGGTCCTTCATCTCACTGAGACACATGCCAAGGCCTGGACGGGATCTGCCCCTTTAAACCTGACTCCCCTGAGCCCTCCATCCTTACCCTCCCAGACCCGTCGCCCTCCCCCCAACCCAGCAACCCACTCTAGCTCTGGGCCTTTGTCTTTGCTGTTCCCTCTCCCCACAAGTTTTTCCCCAGATTATCAAGTACTTCCTTCTTCTGTCTGAAGTCCTTCTTCACAGGCCACTTCCTCAATAAGGCTTCCCCCCCACCCCATTTATGCTGCCCCCAACTCCACACCCATCTTAGAATATCCCGTTCTTCTTTCCTTCTTAGGTTTCTTCTCTGGCATGCATCATCTTCCAACATGGTATAGAGTCAGCTCTTCATATTATATTCTCTCTTCTTCAACTGGAATGTATACTCTGCCAGGGCAGAGACTTTTTTCTATTTTGCTCATAAATAGTGGGTGCTCAGTAACTATTTGTTGAATAAATTAATTTTAAATGCTGTGTTAATGTTACCATTTTCATAAGATGAATCAATGTAATTTTAAGATGTGAACGCTTTAAACTGTTAAATTATTCTAGAACTCATTTTCAAAGTTTCTATTTTGCTAATTTTTACCTAGCTCTTCCCATTTGGTTTGCATATTCTAAGATATTATCTGTTTCCTTGAAATTACACACTGACTGAGGATGATGAGAAATAATCACGTCTTCTACAAATTAGCTAATTCTTTTGCAAGTATTATTCGTGGACCTAGCTTTTATGACACACGGTTCAGGATGTTCATATTGCAGCAGACCCTTGAACGATGCAAGGGTTAGGGGCCCAGAGGACCTGGAGACTGAATCACAGCTAAACCTGGGTCACCTTTCCTGCCCCCAGCCTCCCCTTGTGCTGATTCCATCAGCTTTGATTCCTTTTCAGTTCAGCTCTAACATTCTGGAAAGCTTGATAGGCCTTAAGATGTGAAAGAAAAGACAAACATCCACTATTCAAATGTTTGCAAAATTAAGGCATATAGAATTTATTCAAATTTTAAATTATTGATATATTAAAGCTCTAATAATAATTATCATTAGCTCATGCCTTGGGTATTTGATACATATGGGGCCCTGTAAATTGTGTTCTACAAAGGCAATCATTATGAACACCTACCCTAAGACATGGCTTTTATCACTATTTTCACTTCCAAGATAAGACACCTGTAAAGGAGGGAGGGCAAGCCACTTGCCAGAGACGCATCAGCACATGAACACACTGCTTTCCGACATCAGGGTCTGAGCACTTAAACCTCCATATTGCACTGATTCCCTAAATGTCGTGACTTTCCCCTTCGAGTGATTATGTATAACTTTCTTTTTCTTCCTTCAAAAATGAGTCTCTGAGGCATATTGAAAAAGGCATATATTGATGTAAAGGATTTAAACTTAATGAAGTGCTACTGAGAAGACCAGCAGCTCTAGAGAAATGGAATCAATAAGGTATAGATAGAGATGCAGATATAGATATATAGATAGATTTATTATAAGGAATTGGCTCACGTGATTATAGAGGCTTTCAAGTCCCAAGATCTGTAGTCAGCCAGTTGGGGCCCAGGGAGGCCAATGGTGTAAATTCCAGTTTGAAGTCCAGCAGCCTCAAGACTCAGAATGAGCTGATGCTTCAATTCTAGTCTGAAGATAGGAGTGAAGATGAGGTCCCAGTTTGAAAGCCATCAGGCAAGATGTGTTCCATCTTAGTTTTGAGATGTTCAGCCTTTTTGACCTCTTCAGGCCTTCCGCCTATTGGACGAAGCCCACCCCCACTGGGGAGGGCAACCCGCTCTACTCAGTCCACCTGTTCCAGTGTTCATCTCATCCAGGAGCATCCTCACAGACACACCCAGAATAATGTCAGATCAAACGTCTGGGCGTCCTGTGGCCCAGTCAAGTTGACACATAAAATTAACCGCCCGCCACAGGAGAGTTCTTCTTCAGCTGTTTTACCTTACTCTGTCTGGTTTTTCCAGGTTTTGTACTGTTCAGGACACTGTATATCAACTGGCATATTGCAAGTAAAATAAAGTTGTTGTTTCGTTTTATTTTACATGGAGGTGATCTTAAATATTCTTTTAGTCTTTGTGCAAATTAAATGTCACTTTAAAAGTATTTTGTGTAGCAATCATTGTGAGACTTTAATACTACAATGATATTTCCTTATTATTTTAAGCCCTCTGTGGAGGATACATCCATGGAAAGAGTGGAACAGTTCTTTCTCCTGGGTTTCCAGATTTTTACCCAAACTCTCTAAACTGTACATGGACCATTGAGGTGTCTCATGGAAAGGGTAAGGATATTACATAGATTTCAAATATACAAAATAATTAACTAGATACAAACATGGGAACAAAGAAAAAAATATTCATGTGTGAACAAGTAAGATAACTAATTTCCTCATGTATATTTTGATTGCTAGTTTTGATTTTTAATAAGATTTTAGAAGAAAAATGGTCTTTAAATTATTGGTGCTTTCAAGCAAAAGTAGATTTCTTGTTTTATTCTCTGTTGATCGGATAACTTGAATTTATGCTTGTGAACATAAGCTTGAAAATTAGGTGTAATGATAAGGAAAAGAGGCATGCATTAAATAAAATATGACTAGTGCTTAAATAAAGGGAAATAAGAAATTATCTAAGCTTCTCATTTCTATGATAAATATAGGATACATTTTTATACTTGGCTTGTGTTCTAAGTGTACCCAGTATTATTACATATAATGAATAATTTATCTTCACATAATCCAGTGTTGATTTATGGATTAGATTTCATTATCCTCATTTTATAAACAAGTGGAGTGAAAACCAGAAACATTTGAATTTTGTGTAAGAAATACAGTTTATAGACATTGGATTTGGGACTATACTCTGAGTCTTTTTTGTATGAGTAAACTTGTCATTTTCAAGAAGATAATTTGGAATTTTCCTCACATAAACATTATGTAGATTTTGTCTTTCCACTTAAATTTGAGCTCAACTTAATGTTAAATTGACATGTTTTATTATATACACTATCTTACACTCTGCCATCATGAATGCATGTTAAGAAGAACTTGGCCTTGAAGGAAATTAAGAATAAACAAATAATGAGCAACCAAGGTATTGTCATCCTGAAAATAAGTACTTGTATTAAAAAGGACCTAGTCATGGTTAAATTTATTCATTATGTGTAGGAATTCAGAAATAATACTTTGTGGGTATAGTTACAGTGAGAACACATGCACGAAGGATCACATAAAACTATCATTTCAAAATGGTCTTCGCTCACTTGTGTAAGTTTCAATATTAGACCTCCAAGCCTAGATTTTCTAAAGGACACGTGTTTACTATAAATGGGAAAGTGATCTGGTCCTTCGCTCCTCAGGGACAAATGCTTTCCCTGAGGGGCTGCACGCAGTCCATTGTGACCCTCCTGCCGAGTTTTATTATGCATTTCTATCTGGACCTGTCTATATAGCTGTCTCTATGTCCCTGTGTCTAACCTTTATCTATATCTGTACTTATATATACTGAAGCATTTGTTTTTGCTGTTTATTCCTTCTTCTACCCATTCTCTGTATTTTTCTTTCAAACTTCAAAATTAAGGTTGCATTTTAAATTATCTTTTGATTCAAGACTTTTATGTCTCTAAGCCCAGAAGAAATTCTTTTCCCCAACTGTTAACTCTGCCAATGCCCCCCTCTCTCCCTCTCTCTGTCTCTCTCTCATCTCTCTCTTTCTGTCTCTCTCTCACTACCTCCAACTCTATGTCTCTCAGGGGTTCAGATGATCTTCCACACCTTCCACCTGGAGAGCTCCCACGACTACTTACTCATCACAGAGGACGGGAGTTTCTCGGAGCCAGTGGCCAGGCTCACAGGGTCGGTGCTGCCGCACACCATTAAGGCAGGTTTGTTTGGAAACTTCACCGCCCAGCTTCGGTTTATATCAGACTTTTCCATTTCCTACGAGGGCTTCAATATCACATTTTCAGGTACGTTGGGGTCTTCTCTGGCAATACTTGTACTGTTTGTGTGAGCAAGTGTGTGTGTGTGTGTGTTTACACGTAAACGGCCGACCAGTGAGAAGCTCTAGTTGGGTGGAGAAGGAGTTGAGATGCAAGGGCAGCTGCCTGGCATCCACAAGACACCATGCCTCACATCGATTGTAAATTCTCATCCCCCCAAATTTGCTAATATCACTATCTCTTCAGTCTCTCTTGTCATCAGTTCTATCAAAATCTCTGAGGAAGCTGTCCTTATTGGGAAACATACTCAGAATTAGCTGTGGTCTGATTATTTTGAATCCTACCTTCCAGGAGACGCCACACTTGTACTGAGAACCACCTTTAGAGTGAAAAAAAGTATGAATACACGCAGTCGAGGGTGAGCTTCTTGTTGACTTTAATGCCATCATACATGGCAGCAAAATGATACTCCAAAATTACGAAACATTTTCACTTTTAATTATAAAACATAGATAATATTTGTGAGGGATTTATGTTGTTTCAGGCATTATTTGTATGGGTTAAATTGTTTAATTTGAATGATGCTAAGAATGGTATTAAGATATTTTTACAGATGAGAAAAAACATTACAGACAGCTAAATGGTCAAACATGTGGGAGAAAAATGTAATCACATAAACAAGCAATGTTCAGTAAGCATCATTGTCAGGTCTCCTGCAGAGTCTCAGATACACCCCCAGCCAACAGAGGGAATCACTACCCTAAGATTACTGATGGGTGTAAACAATTATATTAATTTTCATTTTTGTATCTGATGTTTTGGAAAAGAAAGCATTTTCCCACTTCATGCTTCACTGCCCAGAGCTAATGTAATTTTCATAAGGTGGTTACTGAGTCCCATAATCACAAGTGAATCTTCTACTTTTATGTTCCGGTTAATTCCTCAATAACTTTTGATGCCACTAATCAGATTCATTGTTAAAATATCTGAGTACTTACTTATCCCCTGTTCTGAAGCTAAAACTCTTGGTAGAAGGGTTTCTGTGTTCCTCATTCACATCAAGACAGTTCCATTCCCGTATCTTACACAAAATAGGAATTAAGTTGTCAATAATTACTTACTAAATATTGCATGATAGTTAACAATATATAAAATGAAATACTGTCTTTTTTTAGCTTTATTGAAGTATCATTGTAAAATCGAAATATTCTTTTAAAAAAAAAGACTTCTTAGGGATTTTAAGATGCTCTGAATCATTTTATACTCCCTGTAATTATGACCAATTGCCATTTATCTTAATCTGACTTTGTTGATTTTTCCTGATATCTCACTGCATTAATGGAGCTTTCCAGATGGGCTTAGATTACTTGATTTCTTGGAAATTGGCCGTAATCAATGGTAATCATGAAATTGGCCCCTTTTTATATCAAAGACTTAAATCTTCCTAACGCTAATACCTAAATCCCTCTCTCTATATATACTCTCCCCGGGTGGATCTCAGTTAGTACCACTATGAGACTGGCACTCCACTCTGTTCTTATTTTCATCGTGATCCAAAATGAATTTAAGCAGAACACTCCAAAGAAAGAAAATGGCAGTGATGCAAGCCTGTGGATTTGGTCCACAGATATTTCTCATGAGTCTATGCAATTTCTATCTGTTTATTTTTAAATTTTTGGCTGCATTGGGTCTTCGTTGCTGCATGTGGGCTTTCTCTAGTTGTGGCGAGCGGGGGCTACTCTTCCTTGCAGTGCACAGGCTTCTCATTGCGGTGGCTTCTCTTGTTGCGGAGCACAGGCTCTAGGTGCATGGGCTTCAGTAGTTGTGGCACATGGGCTCAGTAGTTGTGGCTCACAGGCTGTAGAGCACAGGCTCAGTAGTTGTGGCACGCAGGCTCAACAGTTGTGGCGCACAGGCTTAGTTGCTCCGCAGCATGTGGGATCTTCCTGGGCCAGGGCTCAAACCTGTGTCCCCTGCATTGGCAGGCGGATTCTTAACCACTGCACCACCAGGGAAGCCCTTTCTCTCTGTTTTGTACCATCTCTTTCTTAATTCCATGACTCCCAGCACACAGCTACAAGCTACACAGCTACAAGGAGTCTTTTGATTACAAAAGTCAAAGTGCAACTCTGAAACTGACTCCTTTCGTAAACTCCCTAAAAAACAAGCAAGCAAACAACAGAAACAACAAAACACACTTTTCTGGGTCTTTGTAGCTCTTTGGGGCAGTTTTAAAATATCTTTAAATATTAAGACTAAACTGGCAACACTTTGTGAACATGCGGAACAATTCATTTGGTCACAACCAGTAGAAGACAATCTATAAAGCTTGCACAAGGAATCGCTTTCATCAAGACTGTGTCACACACATGCTCAGACAGTCTTTTTAAAGACAAAACACACCTTTGATTGCAAAGCTGATTCTAAAGGAAATGTATTCTTTAGATATGCTAAAGGAATCATTTCATCTGCAGGCATGTTGCCTTGAAACTGGGCTGCGAACAATTGCCAGTGACACTAACACAATGGAGTTTATTCTTTGTGCCCAAATAAGTAACCACTTTATTATGCAATTGAAGCATTTACCCTTCTGGAGACTTTTCTGATATTTGTACAAAATCAGTATGCTGTTATAGCTGGATTTTTTTCCTTGTTAGTCCAGTTTATTTCTTTCTTTTCTAGAAGGTTTATTAAAGGGTCATTTCTCAGTTATGGCTCCCAGTCAGTGTCCCCGCAGATACTAATGGAAATACTGGGGGAAAGGGCTCCTTATTCAAGCATGTTTAGGTCGAGCTGCCCACGCTCCCTGCTCTATCCTGAGTGTCCGCTACTGACTGTTCTCTGTGTACGCTCTGTGTACACTTACTTATTCCAGCCTTCCTTCTCCATGCCTCCTATGATACTACTTTTTGAATGCCAACTTTCTGTGAATTCACATAGTTTCCTGGTCATTCTCTTCAAAAGATGAGAATCTGGACAACTTAGTGCCTTTACAGATGTGGTTTCCTCTTCATTCAAAACCCTTCTTCAGGGACTTCCCTGGTGGCATAGTGGATAAGACTCCACGCTCCCAATGCAGGGGCCCCAAGTTTGATCCCTGGTCAGGGAACTAGATCCCACATGCGTGCTGCAACTAAGAGTTCACATGCCACAACTAAGGAGCCCGCCTGCCGCAACTAAGACCCCACGCAACCAAATAAATAAATGTTAAAAAAAAAAACCCTTTTTCATTCCTCACCAGGCAAAACTCCACCCAGATCAAGCACTGTCTGTTGCTCACAGTCTTCTCCCTCTTCCTTAAGCAGAGTTTTTTTCCTCCTACCTTCCCATAACACTGTTTATATACCAAAATTGTGTATTTTCCAACATTATTTTTCCGTATTTGTCTCCTTCACTGTACAGTGAAGATCAGTTCACGTGGCTTCTCCCGTTGTTGCATCATCAGTGCCTGGGAAAGAGTGCAGAGTGCTCATTCTTTTATTTATTTATTTATTTTTAATTCAGTGAGTGTTTGCTGAGCACCTACAAGGTACCAAGAATTATTCTAGGCCCTGGAGACACAGTAGGGAATAAAACAAAGGGCCTACCTTCGTAGAGCCTGTAATCCAGTGGGGGAGATAGTAATGGGGGATGCTATCAGAAAGAATAAAATGGTGAAGGAGTTAAAAAATGCTGACGTGTAGAGAGTTGCCATGGTAGGTCTATCTGATAAGCTGACGCTTGATTTCAAAGAAGTGAAAGAGTAGGCCAGGCTGATATAGGGGACGTGGTCCTCAGAAGAAGGAAGAGCAGCAGTGGGAGTGTGCGGGCAAGTTTAGGGTTAAAGAAGCAGGTCGCCGTGGTCAGAGCCCGGTAATTGAGACGGTCATATAAGTACCTTGGCTGTGAATTGTGTTATGCAAAGCCATTGGAAGGATTTGAACAGGGATGGACATGATCTGACCTTTTTCAAAACTCATTCTAAGTAACGTCCAACGTTAACACAGGATCTTAGGTAAGATGCTGTTACACAGTAAGCCGCACAGGAGACAGCAGAAGCTGAGGCTGCGGGGTTGGTGCTGGAGTGAAGTGGACCAGGTCAGCTGGGATCGAATGTGTCTGAAATACAGACAGGGGTCAAGGTCATCGTCTCTGTGAATGAGGATGCCATGCTTCATGTGGCAGACACGGGGACTGAAGCAGGTTTGGGAGGAAAAATATAAAATTTTGCTTTGGGAAATTTTAGGTATATATCCAGGAGGAGTTGTCAAGAGTCTTGAGTTCACAGAGAGAGTCAAATCAGGAAAAAAAAAATTGAAGTTCATCAATAAATAGACAAAATTTAAAGACGTGGGGCTGGGTAAGCTGGGAAATGAGTGTAGCTGCACAGAAAGAAGGTACTAGGTTTAAGCTGGGGCAGGACATTTTGGTGCAAAGATGAGGAGGGTTCAAATCATGGACTGAGAAGGTGGGACCCTGAGCTAGGAGGAGAGAAAGGATAACCCTTCAAGGAGGAAGAGGGCTTCCACTGTCTAAGTAGGAGGAGGAGCAAGGCTTGGTGAGTGGGCTCACAAGTGGAGGTCGCGGTGGCTCTGGTTTGGAAGGGAGCCTGGCTGGTGGGTGGAGAGGGACTGGGAAGAGGTAACGTGAAAATAGAACATGGAACGCTTCTGAAGAACTGGTGCCGAAGGTGCCCAACCAGGCGCCGTGGCTGTGGTCATTGTGAGGTCATGAGAGTGGTTTTTATTCAGTGGATTGGTGTGTCGCATTCTTAAAATGGGCCCTGGAACACATGTTTGTGTGCTCATGGGAATGAGACTAGAGAATTGATGAAGAAAAACAGAGTAAGTTCTATGAACAAAATCTTTGAGTCAGGGAACTTGGAATCCTGAGGGCAATACATTTTTCTTCTGCTGGATGACTAACTGGAAACGTATGCTGTGCAAATACACACTGTGTATTAGCCCATAAGTGACAGTTGATACAAGAGGACCTTTATATGACCTTGTGTGGGAGGATGGAACTAATCCACACCTCTAATCTCACGGTGTTGGATCAGCCTTCCTATTTCAGTAGGTATTTTTCAGAGGACATCAGTAGAAATATGAAATAAAAATATACACAAAGAACCATACAATTACAGTGTTTTTCTCTATAATACAATAGATCTAGCATAAATAATATCAAACTATTCTCTTATTTGGCAAGAGTTTTCAATTGCTTTTAAAGAAATGACAGCAAAGATGTGATTCGAGTTGAGAGTATACAGTACATTAGGAGGAGAATGACTTCTGTCAGATGAAGATAAAGTTCCCTGGATTGTGACAGCTTTATTTTACTACTTCCTAGAAAGTCTACCATTATGTTTTGGTATGACAAATATTTGTTGAGTTGAATTAAATGATATTACCTTTTTTTTTTTCCTTGCTGGGTCATACTAAAAATAGGTCAAATTAATGAGTATATCTCCAGAGTGGTGAGAGTAGTTTGAATATGTTAGGGATCCAGAATAGATTTTTTATCTAAATGAAAAACAGGATAAAGACAATGTAGAAAGCGTGGAGCTCAGATGTTGACCAATAAGTTGGGTGAGATGAGGGAAAAATTGGAGCAGAGATTTCCTCTTCATAGGGGGTTGGGACGCCAGTGATGAAACTTGTGGATGATGGGAATAGAAAAGATGGATTAAAATTGAGAAATATTGGGGGAAATGATGGTTTGGATTTAATATGTTCCTTGAGAATACAGAATCCACACTTTAGAGTCAGAACTTGAAAGATAGTAGTTGGAAATCGGAAAGCGAAGGCAATATCTTTTCAGATGGACTAGGACAGTTTCCCCGCCACCATAGGAAAAACTTTTGTCTTCCACTCACTGCAATAATGCTCATCCTTTAATCGACACTTTAACCTCTTTGAAGCTCTTTCCACCATTCAAACCCCTAATGGTGGCCCACTGTTTGATCCTGTTTGACTAAACACTGGGCATTACACGCTGAGAACACAGCAAGAAGGATCAACAACACACTGAATGATGGCCCGTGAGACCCATGACAACCAGAGTGCAGTTGTACCCACATATAGAGATTTGAAAGAGTTGGTACTAAAGAATGAGACAAATACAAAATGCTGTTATTAGTACTGTTATTTTGGACATTTAATCCCCAAATGCAGCAGTACACCAGACATTATTCTTTTTTTTTCTTTTTAACTAAATTTAGCACTTCCTTCCTGGGTAGTTTACAGAAATTTCTAGCAGGATCCAGAAATTTTTCATTACGTGTCAATAAAACATGGTTTATAAATTGAAAAATAGACAGGAAAAGGTTTTGCTATTCCATACTGAGGTGTATTTTAGGGGTGAAATTGGTTATGGTAAGCTTTCCACCCTGTGAAGAAACCCTGTGATACTGCTTTTAGTTTGTTCTGCATTGGGTCTTGTTTATCCAAAACACCTGTAAGAGGACAGTGACTGATTTTAGCAATTGCGCGCATCACTAAAATAACTTCCTACCGTTAAAGGGACAGTTTTGAGTGGGTCATGTTATTATAATGTTCTACATTTATTTTAAAAATACTGTATTCCATTTGTCATGAGAAAACTCGTAGTACAAAGGAAGACAATCCATATGACAGTTACAGCAGAGCCTGGGGGAATAAAAAAAAAAAATATATATATATATATATATATATGTTTATTTTTTAAGTAATAGCACCTTTTTATTCTTGCGAAATAATTTTTGAGTATTTACCTGGGTTCCCACAAGTGTACTCTGTCTCTTCATGTCTCAGAATATGACCTCGAGCCTTGTGACGATCCTGGCGTCCCTGCTTTCAGCAGGAGAATCGGTTTTCACTTCGGAGTTGGAGACTCTCTGACGTTTTCGTGCTTCCCAGGTTATCGCTTAGAAGGCGCAACCAAGCTCACGTGCCTGGGCGGGGGCCGTCGTGTATGGAGCGCATCTCTGCCAAGGTGTGTGGGTAGGTGGTCACGTGCTTTCATTTCATTCACCCGGGGGGCAGGGCGCGGTGCGGTCAGCGTGCAGGGCCCCACCAGGCATGGGAGGGCAGGAGGCCGGCACTGGTCGGGCGCTCCGCTCCCCGGGGAGGTGGAGGAGGGGGCCTCTCTGGGCTGTGGTTACCTCATCGGTAAAGCCAGCCCCTTTCAGCCCTAAGACGTCCTGACTGAAGAGGAGTGAAACTAAAGCATGTGTCAAGCATATTTATGGAGGAGAAAAAAAAATATATATATACACACACACACACACACACACACACACTATATACCTGGGACAAAAGACAAAATAAAAGCTAGAAGCCATGCTGTATTAACACAACCTTTGACAATTCTGTTGCTTAAGAGCAGTGGTATCACCTGGTATAATGATGCGGACAATTTAAAATACTCGTTTTGTTGTTTTTTTACACTTTAACTCTGATTAGATGATCGTGCATACTCTCGCAAAGTGGGGGTTGTAGACATTTTAACACTGAATTAGCTTTTTCACAGTGTTCTTGAAGATTTCAAGAGGTCATTCCAGAGAGTAATAGGAATCTTTATTTAGGTACTTGAAACTAGGCACTGTGCTAAGACGGAATTAAGATGCCTATTCAATGGGGTGTATTTATTGTTAATCTGAACCTGTGCTGCTGTAGGGAGTTCCTCAGAGAATTGTGGTGGCTCAGTTTAACTATGGAATCTTGGCTACAGGTCTAGAGGGTCTGGTCATCAGCCCCAGAGGCAATATCTGCTACCTGCCACTTGGCCACGTTGCTCAGCATGTAAAGGGCGTACAAGCTGTCCTTTAAAGTCACAGAAACTGGCTAATGTAGCATTATGACATTTGTCTAGTGATGAACCATGGACCCCCTTAATTGTGAGCCTTCTGAGTCCTTGAGGCACCTGTGATCTTACCAGCTGATAAACTAGAGGCAGGTGGGGAAGTTGTGAAAATAAGATTTCATAACCCATAAAAATGCTAAGTTGTTAACTTAGTAAACCAGATTTTTCCAATGCACAGAATCTCTTCAATTATTTAGGAATATTATGTGGTTCAAAAGTTAATATACTGTCTTTTTGTGTTCCAGTATGCCATAGATAGTAGGATAGTGAGGACTTCATTATAAAAAAATTAGACAAGTGAATATGAATCAAATCATCTTTATCTCTTGCCAGGGCACATATCTGATCTTTCTATGATGTGGCTTTCTCCTAAAACAGTAGTTCTCACTTTATTTTTTTTTTAAGTTATGATTTTTATTTGAGATTTGGATGCCAATTTTGAACACTATCTCAAGAAAAAAAGGTACAATATTTTCTAGATGATCCTAGATGTTCCCAGAGTTGCCTAGAATCCATATGCCCCAAATTGGAAATTACTGAGCAAGATAGTTTAAAATCTGGGGGAAAACACTCCCAACTCAATGAAGTCAAAGCCTTAATCCACGTATGTAACATTGTCTATCGATTATAATATTCCGTTTGCATTATTCTGTTATTTTATCTAGATTCATTATCTTTACACTCTTAGTCTTGTTATTTGGGGTTTTACACTGTTGCCTAAAGTATAAAATGAGGAGTAACTGGGGTTGAAATAATAGTTAATGTTTATTGAGCACTGATTCTAGACCAGCACTGCTCTGAGCTCTCTCCATAAGTTATCTTATTTAATCCCCCAGACACCTCTATGAAGTAAGCACTGTTATTGTCAGTTCCATTCTACAGATGGGAACACTGAGGCACAAAGAACTTAAGGCCTTTGCCCACCGGCACACAGCCAGCAAGATTCCAACACAGAGCACCTAAAACCAGGCCTTTCAGCCCTGCACTGCACTGAGAGAATGGCCTGGCGGGGCCGTTCTGTATTTCACCTCTTGTATTTTACCTACTGCTTCCTGACTTTCCTTCCAGCCCATCTGGCCACAAGAGACCTTTAAATAAACATGTTAGTAAGGCACTAAAATCCACCAGGTGACCCACGTGGCACCTGGGAGTTCTCATTTCTCCCTTTCTCTCATTCTCCACGTCGAATTAGTTGCTAGTTCTGAAGATTCTGCCTCTCCCCAGCTCTCCAGGGAGGCTCCCCGCCCATCCTCTCTGCCCAGCCTTGAGAAGGCTCTCAGCTTCACATCCTGAAGGTGCTCCCCACCTCCAGGACAGCCCCCAACCACTGTTGCCGCAGCCCCCAGAGTGATCTGTCCGAATTCAGAACTTCACAAATCCATCCCCCTTAACAGAACCCATGAATCAGCTCCCATAATGTGCAGAACAAACCCTCCACTCGCCGGGGACGCAGGCCCCTTATTCACTGGCCAGACTCTCCGACGTCTTGCCCAGCTCACTCACGTACTTGGGCTCGCACACACCAAGGCTGCACAGGACCTGAAATTGCCCTGGTTCTCTCTTATGCTCAAGCCTCTCCCTACACTGCTCCCTCATGTGCAACGTGCACCCCCTTTTCTGCCAGGCTGACTTCCTCATTTTGGAACTCACCTCCCATGTAAGCTCTTTCTACCCCCTTACCCACCAGCTGGAGAGGGACCCTCGAGGATAACCACTGTACTCCAGTGAACTTGTCTTCCTATTTCTGTCTCTCCCATTAGGCTGACCTTTCCTTACAGTGGAGGCTGCCTTAGCCCTAAATCCAGCTCTGTGCCTTATTCAATACATGTTTGTCAAACAAACATTATTTCTCTTGGAAGCTCCTATCTTGATCTCAAAGTTTGATTCATTAGCACACTGTGTCTGTCTTTCTTCCTGTAAAATCATAGAAATAAGAATAATCTATCCCTAGACAAAAGTTGCAAATCCAATCCAAAGATCACAGGTGACCCTGGAGGAGTGCCAAGTGGATTATGAGAATGCTACTTTACCTTTTTCTAATAAACATCTGGTGATAAATAGAAGTTCTAGTGAACACCTGGGCTGAGAAGCGGCCCTGTGAGAAGAGGGGCATTGCAAAGCCTCGGTAGTATTTAGGGGGGTAAGTTCTTCAGCAACAGAGTTGGAACTCAGATTAGCATGATAAGTAGGCAGATTGAGAGAGTATAGATTTTCATCTACTGTGTTACTATCAAATAGTAAATTAATATCCGCCATAAAATATTTATTGATATTGAATATTTATTATTGCTTACAAATAATGTGGTTAGTGCTATGGATGTGGACTTTCAGCTTCCAGAGCTGTGAGAAATAAATGTTATTCTTTAAGCCTCTTGTCTGTGTTCTGTTACATCACCCAGAGCTGCTAAGACCACCTCATGGGTTGATGCTTTTGTACAGAAGAATTAACTGAAAAATCAATTGACTCCTTTCTGTTTTGTTCGTTTAATTTTAATAAGTTTAGTTCCATTACAAAACTCTCAATGACAATTCAGTTTTAATTACAGTTTCAGGAGGTTCTTTATAAAAAAGAGCAAATGATTCATTTTAAGGGAAATTATATTCATTCATCTTAAAATCACTTTAAATGGATTATGGGAAGAACTGAAAATTGATCCATTTAATTGCTCTAGGAATGGAGATTTGCAATGGATATCTGAAATCAAGTCAAAGAATTTCTGAAATTCTGATGACTTACATTTTCTGAGCACCTGCTTTTTACCGTTTGTTGTATTTCACTCAGTTATCTCCTGTGGGACAGCATCTCAGGCTTTAGCGCACCTTCCTCAGTCTTCTTGACACGTTTCTATTCTTGCAGTTGGAAATGTGTTGCATTCGTCTTTGTGCACTAGTTGATTTAATTCGAAATAAATTTAAGTCATTGGCCTGCCTCAGGAACAGGATGCCAATGCAGGCATTCCTGTTCCTTGGCAGGACATTTTGTGAGACATTCAATTAAGACGTTCGGAAGGTGTGTTTCCCACAACAGCCTCGTGTTCCTACTCTTTTGGAGTCATACATTCATACGTGTTCCTCGTGGGTTACTTAACATCTATAAATGTAATTAATTATCACTGTTGTATTTTGACAAACATAATGTGGTTATTACCAGACCAGCTGGAGTTCAGATCACAGCTCCACCAACGCCCCCCTCCATGTGATCTTGAGCAAGTTAATTATTAACCTAGCACTGTCTCAGTTTCCTCATCTGTAAAATGGATTTAGTGTTGATACTGACCTCATGGAAATGTTGTATTTATTTAATGATATAATAGTTATAAAAATGCACTCTGTGCAAGTGACAAATAGACCAAAAGAAAAACAGATGGCTGTACCCAGCTGGGCAAAGTGTTAGTACATTTTATAGGCTCTACAATTACTTATTTGATCTTCCAGTGTGTTCCTCTGGACTGGGAATTCTAGAATTTGTTGGCATGTCCGTTTTCGCACTACAACACTCTTTGCATTTTCCTTTAGAGTGTTTAGGATTCACTGTTTTCTTTTAGTGCATCTCCTCTTTTCCAAACAGATGTTTATCAGGACACCTTGTGCTCCAAACTCTCCAGGGACCCTGGTTCAGTGACACCCATACACCCACTGCCGTCTGGTCCAGTCTCTCTTTACAGCCAGATCCCCGAAGTCCTCTCAAATGTTCCCCTGCTTTGTCACGTCCGTAAGGCCACCTGAACACCCACGTGTCTCACACCTGAGACTTCGCCATGTGCTGTAGCTCCAGGTCCCCGACCCGCATTTCTCACCAGACCTTTGATGTTTCCAGCCTGCTATGGAACCAAGTCAGAATGAACCAAGACCCTCAAGACCAAATGGCTGATCACGTTCAGCCTGTAAAAGGTCATATTTTCTTAGTGGTCTTCACATAAAATCAGAAAACAACTCCAGCAACAGCCACCCATGTTCATCAGAATAGTGTCAAACACAAATAATTGCCTAAAACCGAGGAAAGATGACCTGCATGAAAATCTTTGAAGAATATAAAGCGATACAGATATAAATCAAATAGTAATCATATTATATGGCTATATTAAATAAAACACTGTAGTAAAATAGACTTTTAAAATTGATGTGCCAAGTTTGTATACTCTACAAGCAATTTCATATTCTTGGAGAAAAATTTGAATAAAGACTGTCTTTTAAGTCCTGTACTGTATACTCTGGAATAATGAATTCTGACCTTCCACTTTTAAGTGCACGTGCCATGTATGTTTAGGTTCACTCACAGATGTATCATGAGTAAATTAATTGTTATTGCTTATTCACTTAGAAACTTTACTTGCATCTCAGGTTATGAGAAATAGTTGCTCTGACGCTAGTGGAGATTTTGTATTCAAGAGGTGAGTATAAAGTGAGACAGAGATGTGTGGGTGAGGTGGCTGGTCACTTTTTCCCCATCTTTCTACAAGTTAAAGCAACGGCATTGCTTCTCTGCAAAGAATTACCAGTTACAACTGGCCAGTTAATCTCCCACACTCATCATTTCTATGTAGTGTAGACTTGCACTTAATTAGCATCTCTTATTATATATTTGCTTTAGAAAAAAATCACAGAATCCAAATCTTCACAAAAAGCCATGTAAAATTACATCTTGAGATTTGATAAATTTTTTCTCCCCGGCTATCCAAATGCTAAAGCCTTCTTTCTAGTCCTGCCTTTTTGTTGTATTATGAGAAATAAATGATTAATGTCCTAAATGCTAACGTGAAAGCAAATATAACCTCAGTTAATTGGTACCTTAACTTTTATCCTATCTGGATAAAATCCTTAAAAGTATACTCTCTTCTTCAACAGAATTTTGCTCTGCTAGTTTCATTACCGATAATTATGAATAATATTATGAACTTTTAATTATAAAGTATATTCATCATTAATTAGGATTTTTTAGAAGTCCACAATTCTTTTCCTAAGCTAAGCACTTAGAGGTTATATCAAATCAATAATGCGTCTGTACTAGTGGTGTGACCTTGGGAAAAACTACTTTTGAGCTAGTCTGTGCTTCAGTTTCCTTATCTGTAAAACGGGGTTTATTACCTCATCACATAAGGTTATTGTGAGGGTTAAGTGATTTAATGTAACTGAAGAACTTAGAAAAGTGTGCGACGTATACCATTTACACATCAGCCTTATTGTGATAGACTAAGTCTACGTTTAAAAAAGGACACTCCTGAGCCTGGAAAATTCTCTGTGTGGCAAGTCTGTCAAGGAGAAGGGAATAGAAACAAAGTGGTGTGAAGACCCAAAGAAAGGAATTCCAACCATAAGGAGAGCAAGAGAACACACCTGCTGGACGTAGGAGCAGAGCCTCCAGACAACAGAGAGATATGTAGGCTCCCCTGCCTCAGGGAGGGAAAAGCACGTCCTTCCCAGGATCGCAGGGCTGGAGCCGATTGGAGTGGGTCTCCTTGTCTTTGCCCTCCTCATGGGACAGCCCCCTGAAGACATACAGGGACTTCTTGCAGGCAGTTTTCACAGTTACCCCAGAGTGGCAAAGCTCTCTCATGCCACATTTTGGGTTCAAGGTGTGTGGACTCAGCACTGTGTTGAGCTAATTCCCCCGGGTGTCCTTCAACCCTCCCTCCAGCCTCTTGACCTCATTCAGTCAAGGAAGAAGACCACGCATCTCCTGATGGCCAGAGGGGGGCCCAGGGCCCTCATTATCCCTTTTACCTCCTGCCCACCTCAAAGGATGTTTGACGCAAGGCTGCCCACACTTCACAGTGGATGTCCAGTGAACGCAGTGCACGATGGGCCTGATGCAGTCATATATGCGGTAAACCCAAACCCACACAACCAGTTACAGTAGCCATAAGAAGTATCCCTTCCAAAGCACCCCTTAGACTAAAAATGGTCTAGGTGCCACTCTATCAGTATTTATTACGTCTTCAATTGCAAGAGATGTTTTTTCAAACTTACAAAGTAATAAAAGGACGTAAATTTGATTTTTGAATGATTTCCTTTATTGGTCACTGTCCAGTTCAATTCTAAATAAAACTTCCTAGTGCTTGTGACGGGTTCCATATTCTGGTTATCAGAACGCTGTGAGTTTCTTCTTTTATTCTCTTTACGTCCAGTATCTTTAACGAGTTTGAACCCCTTGCTGTTTCATCCACAGAGCAGCCAAAGGGGGACCTTCTGCTTTGCTGTTTCAGTGTTCTTTTCACTTATTTTGGCTTTTATGTTAAAATCACCATTTCTTCAGGAAAGAAAAATAGTAAAAGAATATGCAACAAAGCCCATGAATGATTACCATCTCTCAAGGAGATTACTTGCCCAAAATGCTTGTTGAATTTAAGAGATGAAGCCATACGTCGTCAGTCTCAGAATTGCTGAGAATCACCAGATTCTTGACATGAAAGGACATCCACGTCCCAGCCTGAGCAAAAATGAAAGTCCAAACGCAGCCTGAGAGGCACACCACTCGCCTTTCTCACCTTAAAAATGTTTCTTAAAAAGTACTAAAATTACACAAATATATGAATATATAATAATAGTAACTATAGCTATAATTTTAAAATTATAATTATAAAATCCCATTGCCATGTTTTGGGGTCACCACTTCCCTGTGCTTCTTTCTCAACACTGTTTCCCATAAAACCCTCCTTCAGGTCCTTATGGAGGGAAAGATTGGGGGCAGGTGAGCCAAGTTCTCCTGTGTTTCTCTCCCTGATTTTCTCCCCGACCCTTCTACGTGGGGACATCATGAGATTCAAGGGCACAAGTCATCATGGGCTGATCCTGAATCTCCAGCTTATTCCTTCCATCAGTCAGGCCAAGGAAGGCTCGTGGTGCAGCTGATTTCAGTGATTGTCAAGAGAAGATGGGGATGTCAGAGACTTGGAATTATGAAAATGGGCACACACGGGACATCTGCCAAAGTTGAGTGATACCTCAAGCAGCCCCCTTAAACTGAACCCTGTCCCCCTCTCTCTCACCCTCGTTACATGTAGGCATTTTACTGATTTTCAGTTTACAAGTTGATCGTTATTCTTCACACTCAGACTTACTTTGTTGAAATTTTAAAAATCACTGTGCTTTTCACATAGTGTGGCCAATAAATTATTTCGTGCAGAATCGCATGGAGCACTCTTGTCACACAGACACAGACATACACACAGAGATGCACATGCACACACAGATGCACACACATCATACATAAGCAAACACACACACACACACACACACACACAGCAATTTTATTATTTTATGATTGTTTTGGACGAATAGAATTTTAGGAGTTAGCCTAACTCTCTCACTTTCATAGGTGAGGAAACAGGTGCTGAGAGTTTAGGTGACTTTCTCCAAGTTGGCAGAAAGTGGAGAGCTATATTTATTTTCATTTTTACTCTGATTAAAGTTCTTTATGCAAATTTGGGTGTAGAGGTGAATTGCCCTCTTTCATCAAGGGGAGAAGAACGTATTTTCTGCCGCCGAAAGGGCTTCTGTCCCAGGACAGGCGGGTGGGCTCAGTGCTGTGAGACAGTAGCGGGGGACTCAGTGGTTTGGTCCACGGTTAGACTCCCCTTTAAATGCATCCAGGTTGAGGCCACAGAATACCAACGTGGGAAAACTGCGTGGACATAACTGTCGAGTCAGCACATTGGAATTGGCGGGGATGCTTCATGAAGCAGAGATGGGGCAGAGAGGTGACTGCCGGTGATACAGCCAGAGTGCTCGGGCATACCTGTTTTATTCTAGAATTCTTTGTAAGTTAGGAGTAAGATGCATTCTATTAAAAGAAATAAGAAAATCTTGAAAATGGGATGAATGGGGGTATCTTTCCTGTCCAGTTGATAAAACAGTAGAAAGAAGTCACTAATCTATAAAAACAATATGGTGCTAGCAGATATACATTGAGAGAAAAGAGGGCTGTCATGATTTAAAAGTTTTTATTTATTAAAATCAGTAATTCCACTTTTGAATCCTCTTTCTTTTTTTACTGTCCTATTTATTTTAGCTGAATGTGGAGCAAGTGTCAAAGGAAATGAAGGAACATTACTGTCTCCAAATTTCCCATCAAATTATGATAATAACCATGAGTGTATCTATAAAATTGAAACAGAAGCTGGCAAGGGGATCCATCTCAGAGCACGAAGCTTCCAGCTGTTTGAAGGAGATATTCTAAAGGTAAAAAAAATCTGTTTTAATAGGACTCCATCTTTCCTTCTCAAGGAATAAATATAATGTTGATCCATCTATATACGTAGATATATACATATATTAATGTATCTTCATATATACACATATTTTCCCAATTGGTTTATCCAGCTGGTTTGAGAAGGTGGCCTATAGTATCATGTGTATGTGGACTTTACCTAAGTCTATAATCCTGGATCTAAAATTTATTAGTTGTGTATTTAAGGGTATATTTAACATTTTTAAGCCTTATTTTTCTTATTTGTAAAAACATGCAATGGTACCTACCTTTTTGTGATGTTTTGAGGATTAAATAATATAGATACATATTTCTAGCACTGTTCCTAGCACATGCTAAAAATTGTAAAAAAAACTTACAGGATCCCCAGACCAACCCTTTCTACAGTCGCTCTTGATTTGTAAATGTGATCATGACAGAGCATCCTTCAGAGCTAGAAGGATTTTGATGTGAGAGTAGAAGCAAGCCCTGCCACTGTTGCTGGACCACAAAGCAGGGTTGATGTGGAGAAGCCAAGCCAGGATGAGGCAGAATCTCACTCAGCCAGTCTGAGCTGTGTTCACAGGACTCCGAGGTGTGCTAGGCGTGGGACCAGCATCAAGGGTCAGTGCAGTAGATGACTCAAAGCATCAGAGCCTCGGGGAACTGCTCCAGGTGGAGCACACCACTCACATTCCAGAGGGACTCCAGGGAAACAGGCAGGGGGACGGATTAAGGGAGCACCCAGGTCTTACCTTGAGCTCCAACTGCAAATGCCCCCAAACTTCTAAGACTTCTGAAATAGTTTCCACCTCTCCTGTGACTATTTCAGGAACCTGGGGACCTCCCTGGCTCTAGGGGCTGAGCAGTTGGCACTTGTAGCCCGAGCCTCAGGGCCTTGAAAGAGAGTGGCTCTGAGCATCAAAGGCCAACACTGGCCGTCGTCCAGCCCGTCCACCTGCTTGTTCCACTGGGAAGTAAGCGACTTGTCCAGGCCACACGGCTTGTTTATGGCAAGAGAGGGACACGTCTCATCCCCTTTCTAAAGTGCTAGGGTTTTTCAGTCATATGCGCCTCTACATGGACACAGACAATGCTTCATCTCAGACGCAGTAGATTTGACTCACTTGAAGCTGTGAGCATTAAGAAGCTATGCCAAGAGCCTGCTAAGAGGGGAAACTTAGTGCCCTCCAGGTGTGTCCTCTGTTTGCACAGTGGGTAAAGTGGGGTCGCTGGTAGGTTCCGTTATGTGCACAGGTCAACAGAAGCTTCCAGACTCAAGTGCTCATCACTTCCTCCAAGTCCACCTTTGACTGTGCTTCAAGGTCATAATTTAGGAGAGAGGTTTTATTCTAGTTGTTCTTTCATTGTAATAGTCTTTCGAAAGCTCATGCTGGCAGTATGAGTCGCTGTAATTAAGGAGTGATTTTCAGGTATGAAACTAGTACATCCTCACGGATCTGAGAAGAGTTAAATTTGCATCAAAGAACTGTTTTCTGAATTCTTTGATAACCTCAAATGTAGACGTCAGTAAGCCTTTAAGGCAAACTTTTAAGGAACAATTAACCATACTTTGGTGCAGGAGAGTGATTAGAGACACTGGATTAAATATACACTGATACATATTACTGGAATGGAAGGAAGCACATCATTTTCATTTGTGATTGCGTGCTGTTTAAACTTGTTGATTATAACAAAAAATCAAAAAAAATCTTGCTTACCACCTTTAACTGCAGAGAAACTGTCAATCATCTGAAAAACCTTGATACTGTGCAGACATACCTTTTATTGAATATGCTAATAAATATCAAAAAGTTAAAAACATCTCAAGTGGGACTACCTTGAATTTTGAGCATAAATGCTGCTTACGTCGCCCCGCACACGTAGTATGATCCATTAACAAAGAGCAGAGTTTATGTACACACCCTCCCCCGCATAAACGTGATGCTTTCTTGTTTCATATGGAAACACCGTGTAAGAGAAATACAGCTCTAAGGAGAGTGTCATGATAGGGATACGTAATGGAAAGCGAGGTTAGCTCTGGAAACAGAGCCCTCGGGTATAGCTCCTGCAAAAGTGGGGATGATTTCCCCAGTCCTTTCAGCGTTGTCATTCCAGGATTCCTTGTGATGTTTTCTAATCTGTGCTTATCTGCTCCCTTGGCTAGTCCACTCGGAGCATATGGCATTTATTATGTGCCAGGCTCCAAGGGAGGGTCTGTAGTGCAAATAGTTATAGCCTTGTATTAACATATGACCCAAGGAACCTTTTCCTAATGACTGAAAGGGACATTTTGATCCCAGCTGCTTGTAGATGAGGATATACAACTAGGAGGTTTTGTGCTGAACTAAAATCGCTTGTTACTAATTTAATTGGAAGTAACCATTAAGTCTTTTGCCTTCCAATACTATCTGGGTTGTCATTTGTGATACATGAGAAGCATGAATCCAGATTTTCACCTTGCGAGAGTTGACAACATAATATCCCCGCGAGTCAGTTACTTTTTCGTTCAGAGATTTCTACTGTCAAGCCCAGTGCTAAGTGCTGGTGATGCAGATAAATAAGACAGAATTACTCTTCCAGGGATGCTTAATAATTCAGTGTGGCAGTGGTTCATTTTTAGTGGTTTAGCCATGAGGATCCTGGAGCTAGACGCTGTCCATGTAAGCTATTAAATCTCGGAGAAGCACTCAGACAAGCTAAGACCAGTGGAGGTGACAGTGGAAGATGCTTCAGAGCTTTGAGGACCGAGCCTAAGTGTGTGTTTATTTCCTTTAATGCCCCCTCATCTCCATGGATTTCTATGAATCACAGAGAATTACATGACATGTGGAGTAACCTAAGACCTTGCTGGAGAGGCCTGGACACTTTATTTTTGAGCCAGCATGCTCTGGATTTTAAAGCTCTTTATAGGGCTTCCCTGGTGGCACAGTGGTTGAGAATCTGCCTGCCAATGCAGTGGACACGGGTTCGAGCCCTGGTCTGGGAAGATCCCACCCACATGCCGCAGAGCACCTGGGCCCGTGAGCCACAACGAGCCACAACTACTGAGCCTGCGCGTCTGGAGCCTGTGCTCCGCAACAAAGAGAGGCCTCGATAGTGAGAGGCCCGCTCACCGCGATGAAGAGTGGCCCCCGCTCGCCGGAACTAGAGAAAGCCCTCGCACAGAAACGAAGACCCAACACAGCTAAAAATAAAAATTAAAAAAAAAAAAAAAAAAGCTCTTTATAATCTGGGTTCCAGAAACCTCACTATCAAATGAATCTATGTTAAGCCAAACAGTGATTTTTCCTACACTAGCTTGTTGCTAGCTTCCATGAGAAGTTGTAGGGTGTTTGATTTTCCTACTCAAGCATATGCGTATTTAATTAAAATGAAATCAAATAATGATCCATAAAATTAATTCTTCTAAATGTGTTTTCTCCATTTAGGAGTATGTGAATTTGTAAGTCTGTCAAGCAGCATTCATGGTTTACATATGCATTATGTATGAAGAGCAGGAGAAGAAAAGTAAGAATTAATCTGTGTGAGAAGGAAAAGAAGTGAGAGAAATAGGCAGATACGGGGGAGGCTACCAGGGACTTTGATGTACTTTATTTAGATAAGATATTTTTTATCAAAAAGAACTGGATGTTCTCCAGTATGATGTGATACATTTTCATTCTTTCTTTTAAAAAGCCCTTATCCATACCAGCAGTTCCTTGCCATGAACCATTGCAATGGTTTCAAGAGGCAAATGGATGAACCTTTCCCACGAAGCATTATAGTCTTGACTACTTAGCGGGAGTGTGAGGGGCTCAAAACTAACTTCTCCTAGAATGTGAACGCTGTTTGTTCTGGCATTAGGAACGTGTACTGTGGGACGCCCCCCAGTGCCCACGCCTTAAAACTGTCCGACGCAGTCTCCACTGGGGAAATGTGATTGGCAACCCTGCACTCGCAGTGTGGGACCTGGGAAGTCATCACTTCCTGTCCCTTACCCGTGATGTCCGCTCAGAACCAAGCCCGGTCCACTTGCCTTCCAAATGTTCGGGGTATCCACCCAGGCTGTACAGCCACCTGGGAAAATGGAGTCAGTCACAGAATGCTTCAGAGCAAGATGACCTTTCTCTCTGATATCGGACATGACAGGATTCCTTTGCTATAACAAATTCAAAACTAAAGTCACCACAGGCTCAGGGGCTACAAAATGTGACAAGATTTCAGCACCTCGACTTGTAACACATTTGGATGGAGGAGGAGACATTCACACTGAACTATGACACATCCTTCCAACCTTTGTAAGTGGATTGTGAGGGAAGGAAAAATGGTGGACCATGCAACCTGGAAATGCAAATACATGATGATTTCATTTTAAATGAACACAGAGAGAATGTTCAGCTTGATGCAGATAAAATGATCTGGGCACAAATGGAATCTTTTGTCTTTAATGTTAACGGTAAAGATAAAACTTAAAGAAAAGTTGTTTGCCAGTGTCTTCCATCCACTCATCTTTCTATAAACTGTATCACTTTTTAAAGTACTGTGTAAAATCGTATCTTTGAAAATTTGGATTTCTTGTTAAAATTGCTGACATACAAACAGAATTAAGTGATAAGGGGACTCGTGCTGTGAATTCTCCTCAGGTCTACGATGGAAAAGACAGTTCATCACGTCCGCTGGGGGCCTTCACTAAAAATGAGCTGACGGGGCTGATCCTGAACAGCACCTCCAACCACCTGTGGCTGGAGTTCAACTCCAATGGGTCTGACACTGGCCAGGGTTTTCAGCTCACCTATACTAGTAAGTGCCATACGACTTAATCATTTCATTTTACTTTTATTTTCTCAGGATACATCTGTTACTTTGCTGATATGATACATTTTAAATATCAGTTTTTTTTCCTGGCCCCCCTCCTGTGTTTTGGATTGCTGTTTAATTCTGTGCACTGTTGAGCGGGCAGTAAATTTAGACACATTACCAGAAGTAAGAGTTTGAAACGTATTTATTTAGAAGTATTAGTATTTTCATAACGTGACTGTACCTGAAAAGAAAATATCATGACATTTAAGAGATATTAGGGTTAAAATTATTGTGTGATTTAATGCACATTGACAAAAATTCATAGACAATATGTGAAAGATTTAAAATGAATGATATAATTAATAGTAATAGTCTTTGAATGCCTACAACACATCAATACTTTTCTATTATATCTATCTATCTATACATACACATATTAGATTCCATACATTATGTAATATAGATTACATGTGTGTAAAATATAATAATTTATACATATAGATACACACATGCACACATATAGATGTGTGTGTGTATATGTACCCTATGTTGTAAGCGCTTTCTTATCACAACTCATTTCCTCCTGAGAAAACTAAACACAAGTAATTGGAGTGTGTGTCCAGGATACCAGGTGTCTGAGTCAGTGGAACCAGGATTTGGTCTGTAGCTCACAGTTTTAAGCTGTCTTCTTAGTGCCCCCCCATTAATATGATTAATATAAATCAATATGGAAAATGCCTTTTTTTAAAAAAAGATGAATATGAAGAAGACAGAGGAGGGTAAAACAAAGGAGGAGAAGGAATTGTTCTTTCACAAAGAGAAGTTGGACGTGTGATAACTGTCATTTTCAACATTTTTAGTTCCAGAAAAATAAAGTAAAAAATGTAGTTATTTGGTATAGGTTATTAATTAAAATTAAGTAATAAATTAGCTAAAATGCTTAAAATATACAAGACAGTCCAATCCTTCACCAACCCGATGATTAAAAATCTTTGTGATACCAAATACCATGACATAGGAAATTAAAAATTTCGGATTTTTGAGCATGAAAGTCTATTAGTGATTATCAAGACTGATTCCTTTATTTGACAGATAAGCAAATGAAGGCCTGAAAAATATAGTAACTATCCCAGACATAAAGCTAACCCAGGTGCCTTCAAGGAGGATTAATTGCCTCAAATCCCCCTTGGTAGGTGAAATTACAGTTGAAGAATTATAATCCTTTTGACAAAAATAGAATTATAGTCCCATGGACAGGATGAGAAAACCCACATTTCACTTTCATGAAAATAACCATTTAAAAGACTCCATGAATTGAAAGCATACTAATTATATCATGTGCAAATAAATTACTAGCAGTTATATTACAAAATAAATTTATAATTACAACTTTTGTTTCTAGAGTTCTACTTTTCAGAATTTCATGCTCAAAAAAGTTTCAGAGAGCTCTTGTCAAACCAGTTTGCTTTGATTACAGATAAAATGTAAACCGCCATGATCTCTTTTTTCTTCTACTGCGGGTTTTCCATCAAATGCTCATCAGTTTTTGATTTATTACTCGGATGTGTCAACACACGCTTCCCAGTTTTTATACTGGTCTTACAGCCTTAGAGGAACATGGGCACATGAGAAGGAAGACAATGTGAAAGCTCTGGGCGCCTTTCTGAGTTTCCTGTGATGCACACCTGGGTCCCCCTCCCTTGTTGCTTTGGCCTGTCTGACAAATTGTGCTTCTTCCAATGGCTTGTAAGCAAAGAGCTAAAACCTTGGCCCGAGAGCTGTCCTCTCTCCTCTGTGCATCTTCACGACCTCATCCTCAGGGCCGCCCAAGTGTGGAGGTTGCTAAGCTCACAGCTACTTTATAGGAAAGGTATCATGTTAGACTTCTACGTTACGTTGCAGAACTTTTTCAACCCTAGTTACCGCATCCTGTTTTCCCTCTGACGATTTCCAAGGAGAGTAATTCTTGATTTATGAGCACTCATTCCTATCCTCTCATGGTTATGCAAAAGACATCCAGAAGCAAATTCAAGCCTGCTGGAATTTATAGTCACTTTATTTATTTATCACTGAGATGGGGGTTACAGGACTGTTTCCAGAATTCTTACATCCCCTTTATTTTCCAAATGGCAGTGAAGAAAGTCCATACGCCCTAAAAACATGTGATGGGATTGAAATTAGAGGTTGTAGCTTCCTCTGTGTATCATGCCCACCTTCCCTCGTCAAAAAGAGTTGCTTCCACATATATACAATAGAATATTACTCAGCCATAAAAAGAAACAAAATTGAGTTATTTGTAGTGAGGTGGATGGACCTAGAGTCTGTCATACAGAGTGAAGTAAGTCAGAAAGAGAAAAACAAATACCGTATGCTAACACATATATATGGAATCTAAAAAAAAAAAAAGTGATCTGAAGAACCTAGGGGCAAGACGGGAATAAAGACGCAGACATAGAGAATGGACTTGAGGACATGGGGAGGGGGAAGGGTAAGCTGGGACGAAGTGAGAGAGTGGCATGGACATATATACACTACCAAATGGAAAACAGATAGCTAGTGGGAAGCAGCCGCATAGCACAGGGAGACCAGCTCCGTGCTTTGTGACCACCTAGAGGGGTGGGATAGGGAGGGTGGGAGGGAGATGCAAGAGGGAGGAGATATGGGGATATGTGTATACGTAGAGCTGACTCACTTTGTTATACAGCAGAAACTAACACAACACTGTTAAGCAATTATACTCCAATAAAGATGTTAAAAAAAAAAAAAAAAAGTTGCTTCCATGCGCTATTCTCAGCCCCTACTAGTCAGCATGTGACGGTTGTCACTGTTTCTCCATGGCACCCTCCAGACTGTGAGGACCTTTGCTCTTCCTCCCATTTCTCTGAGTAACTTTGAGAAACCTTGAAGCTGTGGATCTGCTTATGGGCACTTTCCAATTATATGGATTTTATTTTTTTAACATAGCAGCACAGACTTTCTAAAAGTAGAAGAAAGAAATGTTGGTGACGGTTTCCATTTATTTAGCTCTTAGTATAATCAATTTGATGGGAGTAACTATCTTTTCTGCCTGTTTTTCCTCTTTCCTCCACCTACAATAACACAGATGCTACCCAGGTACAAGTTTTGTTTCCAGGATTGTCCTGGAGCTGGAACACACTGCCAGATGGGAAAAGACATTTGTAATATAGCACTGATGGTGCTGATGGCTATAATCAAAATATTACTGACTTCACATTAAATTCTTAGGTTTAAACACTCGGTAATTAAGTTTAAGAAATCCCAGACTCCCACCATGTGGTTGAATACCTGAATCAAATCTTCATCTCTAAAAGATGGTTTGGAAATAATGAATGACTGTAAAATGTTTTCAGCAAATTATTAAAGGTTAAGACTATTTGAAGGCACTTTCAACTATTTTCAGAAGACTTTTGTAATTGCCTCTTGCTTGTTAATTGCATTACTGAAGGAAACATTCATATTTAAATGTTTCAAATCTGTAATTAATCTACACACAAGTGGATTAGAAAAAGTCAACAGAGTAAATATATAGCTTAATAAACATCTTGAAGTTTTTCAAATGAGTACAAATCATATTTGTATATCTTTTAATATTTAGAGCATACTACCCAATACCTTCTAATTTTACCATCTTGGCAATTCTGGGTCTCGGTAAATAGCTCCTTTTGCTCTTCTTCGTAAGTTAGAAACTCAGTCTCCAAATCTGTAAATGGTTTGCTGAGGCTTTTACCTATGGGGTGTTATAGCTGGGAGCCAATGCAGGTCTTCTAAACAAGGGCCAGAACTGTTGATGACCTTATTTTCAAATGTTTTAGATGATCCCACTTTGATGAGTTCCATATTTATTGACTGATATTTATATATGTAAAGGCATTGGCAAGGAAGAAAAGCCAGGCATCTTTGGGACAAGTAGGAATAAATATATTAGTAAACATTTATTAAGCAACTGCTGATTTCTGAGTAGTAGGTTAGAGCAACATACAACTGGAAAAGTTTGCCTCCATTGAAAAACACTGCTTTTTATTACAGATTTGTCCATTTTCATAACAGATGATAGTCTTCTGAGCCTACAATTATGTCAAGTGGAAGCATAACCCATAAGCTCTTTTAGATCAGGGACAATGGGTGTTCATTTTCTATTCCCCTCTGTACCTCGCACAGATGTCTGATCTATAATGTTAAAAGCTTAGATTGGATCACTGTTATTCAAGCTGCATTCCATGGAGCACTAAGATTCTGCAGAGCTGTCTCAGGCCAATAAGGGTTTCACCTTATTTAACATAAGCCTTTTCTTTTCTTTTTTTTTTGTTATGCCAGTGATTGTAAAGCTCTTAAATATCAGGAAAAATCATATTGACAATGGATTGCTATGTCTTCTAAATATTTCAGCAAATATTTTTACAGAAAAGTAGTTCTGGAAATTAAAAAAAAAATTGCCTGTTGAATTCAGAATTCTTTAAAAAATATATTGACCCCTTTAGAGTTCCACAGGGATGTTCCCAGAATAGTCACTCTTCAGAAACAGTTTCCCACAGGACTTTCTGGTTGTCACTCTTACTGATTTAAGTAGAGGAGCAAGCAAAACATCAGTCACGCTTGAACAAAAATTCTTGCTGTTTGGGGGTGTCATAAAAGAACTGTATTTTATTTTATTTTATTTATTTTAAAAATTTATTTATTTATTTATTTATGGCTGTGTTGGGTCTTCGTTTCTGTGCTAGGGCTTTCTCTAGTTGTGGCAAGCGGGGGCCACTCTTCATCGCAGTGCGTGGGCCTCTCACTACCGCTGCCTCTCTTGTTGTGGAGCACAGGCTCCAGACGCGCAGGCTCAGTAATTGTGGCTCACGGGCCCAGTTGCTCCACGGCATGTGGGATCTTCCCAGACCAGGGCTCGAACCCGTGTCCCCTGCACCGGCAGGCAGATTCTCAACCACTGCGCCACCAGGGAAGCCTAGAACTGTAGTTTAGACCACCTTCTCTGGGCCATCTTGGTGTGTTTGTTTGCCGATTGATCAATGACTGTACCGTGTATTATTTGTGTACTGAATGTTTAGCACTATACTGAAACAGAGAAGGCAAAAGCCACGGTTCCCGTTCACAGATAAATGTCTTAGGATAGTCACGTGCAGCACTTGTGAAACACTGGTCCGTGGAAATGTGGCTGCACCTTCATGTTCTCAGCTATGGGATGGGTCAGCAGGGGGTGCCACAGGAATCAGTTCAGGGTCCAAACTGATATGTGTGACCATAATGTATCCATCTCGTGATGCACTACTTTGATGCAAAGATGAAAATCTTTTGATTTTGACCCTTAATGTATTGTTGTATTTGACCCCTAATACATTTCATTTTTATATGAGTTTGCTCTTTTTCTCCAAAGAAACTATAGCTCCTCGATGATAGTTTGTGATCCTAGTACCCCAAGAGTTAGAAGTATATATGACACATATTATATATATTTATTTATTTGTGATGATGGCAAATATAATTTTCCAGAGCAATGAGAGATCATTGAAAGCTGGAATCACCCTAGAGGCCTCCAGAATTTTCTTTCCTTCCTGCTAGATGCCCTTTGACTCATCCCTTACGATTGCAGTTAAATGCCAGTTTCTGTATAAAGGCTGCTCTGCTCCGGATTTCTGGAGCAGAATCACCTGCCTCTCCCACGCTCCCTACCCCATGCATTTTGTCTCTAACCTTTTGTTTTTACCAACAGAAGGTGAGGTTTTCAAGAGGAGGAATCTTAACTTGATCACTTTTGTATCACCTCCATAGTCACTTAACAAATGATAATTGAGTTGACCTAGATTTGCATGGAAGGAGGCAGATTTGAGTAAAGATGCGGGGAGTAGAATATGATCTTGGAACTCATGAGATAATGAATATGAAAGTCTGAATAGAGTGGAAGATGCATGATGAGGAGAAAAAGGAAGACAAATGAGCTGCGGGAACCTGCTTATGGAAGCCACTGAAAGCTGAGCAGGGGTACTGGTCAACATTAAGGCAGAGCCATTAATAATATTGGAGGAATGAAATTAATGCAAGTGTGGGATTGAAAGAAGAGGATGATAACAGCCCCAAACAGCTCTGTCTGTGCTCCTGCCACCCACGAGTGACCTGAGAGTAAAGGAGGAAAGCTACTTGCTGACTTTTACAGTAACACACATAATGGGACAGAGCAGAAATATGGACTCATTTTTACTTACAAATGGAGTGGTCAGATTGATATACTATATATCTTTTAAAAACAAAAAGAAAAAGGAGGGACTCGTTTTTACTTATAAATGGAGTGGTCAGATTCATATACTACATATCTTTTAAAAACAAAAAGAAAAAGGAGGGACTCGTTTTTACTTATAAATGGAGTGGTCAGATTCATATACTATATATCTTTTAAAAACAAAAAGAAAAAGGAGGGACTCGTTTTTACTTATAAATGGAGTGGTCAGATTCATATACTATATATCTTTTAAAAACAAATAGAAAAAGGAGAGATGCCTTGGGAGGGTGGTGTCGGGTAGTCAGTAGTCACAGAGGAACAGATAGACGGACCTTAAAAATGGAAGTTCTTTGGTAACCCCTCAAGATGTATTTGGCACAGAAGACTAAGCAAGTAGATGCTGGAGTCTTATCCCCCTGGGAAACCAGTGCTGTGGTGGAGGTGGATTAATTAGGCTGCCCTCCCTTCAGGTCCACTGGCTTTTTTTAACTAAAATCCCTTGCTCTGATTCTGTGGTTATCAGCCAATATTCTGAGTGTGACTGGGGTGTCAGTGTGGCTCTCCCAGTAGGAAGAGAGTGACTTATTTGTGTTGACATAGGGATTCCAGTACATGGACTGACTCCATTTATTGTTTTCAATTAGGGAATTGGAATTCTGGCGTTGTGCTTAAGTCACTAGAGCCCCCCATGAGATGAATCTCTTTTGGGTACAGAACCAGGTGTCTGATCCTACAAAGTCATCCTTTAAGAGGCAGCCTGCTAGCTTTCCTGGGGCGACTTAACACCGCTGGCTGTTGCAAGCCTCATTTTTCTGTTTCAGACTTGTATGATATAAACTGTAGAGTGGGGAACCCACAGTCAGGGACATCTCTAAAATGCTGAAGAAAAAGAAGCTTGAGGGGATAGATGAGGAAGAACATTGCAAAGAACTACTAAGAGGCTGGAGGTGAGCATGCAGACCTGAAGGACAGAGCCGCCACTGGTCCATGTGGCCCCTTTGTGCGTGTTATTGTTTACAAAGGAGGGGAAGTGCTTATCCTGGAAAGTCAGGGCCTCAGGGCACGCCGTCCGCAGCTGCACTAGACAGCTCTGCGAACAGCAAAGCACACAGCCTGGAGTCCAGAGACCTGCCCAGCGCCTGGGCTGCATAATTTGCAGATGATGGTGTTCTGTTTGGGGACAGGAAAACCAGGGCTTCGCTTTCCCCACAGCCAAATCTCTCATGGCTGGTTAATTTCCATTCTTCAGTCTCTTGAAATGGTCACCCTGCACCCAACCCTGAATTATCTAAGACAAGCACCTTAGACTAGAGAAACCTCCAAGTCCCCTACAGCTGGAATCTGGGAGAAAAGAATACGTCCATTTCCCAGAATGGCCCCTCATTTCCAGCCTCAGGGATCCCCGCCCCCCGTTCACACTATTTTCTCCAGCTGATAAGGGGCGGAGGTGGGTGATTTGGCACTGACTGATTCGGAACCACCCACAGCATATTCTGGGAAGCGGAAATTGGAGCCCAGAGCCACGGTTATGCAGCTGTCATCTCGATTTTATTAACATGCTGATAGAATTAAAATGACACCAGCATTAAACACACTATTATGAATGAGTGAACGACTCTGGGTATGAATATATCCTCAAGGCCAATAATGATATACTAAGCACTGTCACCTTCGCGCTTCAAAACAAGTCACAAATATTGCAAGCATGAAGTATACACGGGCAGGGTGAGCCATCAATTACGGGAAACAGAGCTGCTGACGATAAAGAATGAAGTCAGAAGCTTAAATTTGAAGACCTTGAAATCATGGCTTGATAACAAGAGCTAGTTATCTACGGGATTGGTTGACATCCTGAGTGGGTGGATGTAATTTTGGGGGTGTCCCTCCTCCTGCCCATCCCCACCCAGTTACATCAGGAGTCACCATATTTCCCTGGGGTTTTTTTCCCCAGCTTTACTGAAATATAAATGGCACATAACAAGTGTTAGGTGTGCAGCGTGATGATCTGCTACATGTATAAATTGTGAAATGGTAACCGTAAGGTTTGTTTAATGCCACCATCGCCTCACATAATTACTTTTTTGTGTGTGTGGTGAGATCTGCCTATTCCTGATAGAGATTCTTCTGATACCTTTACCTCCCCGACTACGAAGGAGATTTAAGTGCACAATGATGTGTTCATTTAATAACTGCTTTTTTTTTTGTGACAACTAGATTTTGGAAATTCTGTACAAGCTAAGTGGCAGTTATAAAAGCAAGTTCTTGAATCCTGGTTTATAAATAGCAAAGACATACACAAATTTCTCAGAAAGTCGTGGTTGTAACATGTGCAAGCATTGCTGTTTATCTAATAAAATCTACCATGTTATTCCAAGAATAGCATTTATCACATTTTCAGTCTTTATATTCTAGAAGGTCATGTCAAAACAATGTTTGGTTCAGTGAGTAGTTTTAAAACTTATTTACAGTCATGCTGCAAATCAGGAGAAAGTATGGAATAGGGTCCAGAAAATAACCGGCTTGCACGTGAGTCCACACAACAGATTTTTATTTCATTTCAATGAAGATGAAAATTGTGGCAAACATATCTTGCTGCTCTGGTGTCTGCTTGTGTGATACTAGAGTATTAATGTGTAATTTGTAAATAAAGGTTTATGGAGCAAGAAATTGTTCTTAAATTCAGCAGATAAAACTGCTGGGAAAATGTGATTAGTATTATTTGTTTTTCCACAGTTAACTAGTAGGTAATTTTATAAAGGTGTTATAAAATAATAGGCAGTTATTTTGTGAATAAGTCTATTCCCAGAAAAAAATGAGTTGTGTACTTCTAACTTTATTATACCTAGGTTAGATTTATTTTAGTTTGGGGGTTATCACCAGAACACTTCTCCCATGAATCAAGTACTACATAGCAACTCTCACCTGTGAAGAAAAAAAAGATAATTTTTAATAGGCTTCAAACTGATATTTTTAAAAGGTGTATATATTAAGTGACAATTAAACTGTATACTCAGAATTTATTGTGCTATGAAAAGGATGGTATAATAGAGAAAACGGTTTAAAGTCACTGATGTGACTGGCATATGACCATATGCTTATGTGATTGCAATATTGGAAAGCTCCCCTATCAAAATATCAAGCCATCTCCATACATTTTTTTATAAGCTTACACCTTCTTGTAAGAATTCTGAAAATCGCATTTTTACTCTGCTTTTACAAGAAAAGAAAGCCTATAGAATCATGTTGTATATAATACACTTGTCAAAATAGAATGGCTTTCAGTGGAAATATCACAGTGGAAAAGGCAGTCCAACAGAGAGAGAGGCAGTCTGTTAGTCCCTACAAAGAACTCTGTATTTACTGTAAAACAAGGTGGACATTTTACAAAGAGGAAAGCATCTCAGGGAATGGCGAATAAAAAACCAGTTCCCAGTTCCCAATCCAAGCATACAATGCATGGTTTGCCTTAGAAAGTTTTATTTTTATGGATACATTTTTAGATAAACATCCAAATAAATGTTTAATTCTTGTAAAACATCATTAAGAAAATACTTGAGGCCAAACTTGATAGCATTTTTAAGGAGTGAGGCTTAGGGTTGAGTCATTGCTTTACCTGGAGACTGAAACCCCTCCTACCTGTGGCTACCCCACGGGGAGGCTGCCGTAAACACCGGACATGAATCTGCATCCATTTTTCACAGGGAGGAAAAGGCAAAATATTATGATCATTTTAACAAAGGAAAGTGACACAGGTGATGCTTAATCGACTTACTCGGTGTCAAAAGCAAATTCGAGGTAGAGATGGGCATACAGGCCGGGTTGCTTGCCTTCTAACTGGGTATTTTATCATCTTGCTCCCTTCTTAGCATGTATAACATCACAAAGACTAAAATATAAGTGTTTACGGTGTTTTTAAAAAATTCCAGTGAAACCATGAGATGCTTTGCTTCTGTGTCAATGTGAGAGTTGCCTAATTGGTATCGCAGGTCACCCTGGTGACCCACGTCACGGTCCACCAAGCCCTGTGAAAGCCCCTGCATGCCGGTGGGTCTAGGAACCGCTTCTACATAGCTTTTCATCATTTTCTATGAAGTTTAGTTTTGTGGGCTGTTTTTTTTTTATTTTGTAATTCATAATTCTTTATATTTTGTGACAATTTAACAGTTGATACACACTGCTATCTATTTTCCTCTTTCAGAATTAAATATATTTTTGGTCACCAATTCTTTGAGAAGGACAAAAGGACTCAGAGAAGAGTGACATAAATGATTTAATTACAAGGATTAAACTAAAAGCATATGACTTGAGCGTGAAATAAAATGAAGACTGACAGATGATATCACCAAATGCTATAAAATCTTAACATTTTATGGGAAGAGTGATGATAGAATTTTTTCCATTCTTCTTTAGGGGAAATAAAAAGCAATAATTATTGTATTAGTCAAAGTCATAGATACATTGTTTTTGCAAAGAGTCATTCATGGGAAGATAGGAATCTCAGAGAGACTTCGATGTCTTGTCAGAAGGAAAGTGCCGGGTAGTGGATCATGGGTCACGTTATGTCTGATTTTGATTTTTCTTGCATGCATTATAGCATTCTTAATGATTCTTTAAAAGGAAACGACACATGAAATCTATTCAGATTCTAAATTATTATTTTCTCAACTTCATGAATTTTGACATAAGGACATTTGAATGCTATTCAGATTTCTACAGCATCATCAAATAAGAGGTTATTTTGTTGTTGTTTTTGTTTTTGTTTTTTACTAAGTAAACATTCCAGAAAATACTGATATGAAATAATTATGTCTGTCAAATTCCAACACTAGGCAGTTAGCCTGGGGGATATGAAAACATATTAAGGCATCTGGAATATTCAGCTTCACATTTGAGAAGACTTGAGAGTGATACACTTAACACCATTCAGTAACAAACTCCAGGAATGTGCATGCACTGTCAAGTATTTTAACCCGATAGTGAGATGTGAGGTGAAACATACACTTTCCTGAGTCTCTGGAGACGAGGAGCACGAGTCCCGACTCTGTCACCAGCCAGCTGTTAGATTTGTCATACCACAGACCATATTTGTCTTTTGTAAATAAGTAGTTGTTTTTGGACACTCAGTTCTGAAATTCTATGAAAAAAATCAAAGGATATTTTAACTGTTGAAAGGGGTGTGAAAGGTTTCTTGTGGTGATTTTAAGAACGTTTACCCTTTAACGCCCTTAACAATTGGGTAACTGGGGGCTCCGGCATGAAGTGTAAGAGGACCAGAGAGCCACGCCAACATTCCTGGACCCGGTGGCTGCTGTTTAATGAGCCGGGGCAATGGGGAAGGGGGGATTTCATAGTAGGAGAGAGGCAGACTTTATTTATGGATAATGGGACTTTGACATCACTTGATATTTGGTGTTAGGGTTTTAATCTTGCTACAATATATAGCACTGATTGTAGATGCAAATGAAGTTAGAATTTACTTATTGGACATTGTGTGATCTAATTCTGATGTAATGACTGTAAGAACAAGGTGGTAAAGGTAAAAATATAAATGACAGATGTTTTTTAAAACCCTCAGTCTCCAGGACTCAGTGATGAAGTGGATTGTAAATGAGATGAAGAAAGGCATGAGGATGGCTCTGAGGGTTGAGTTTGAACAGATGAGGGAGGTTTCAGTGCTGTTGCGATCGGTAATAAAAACAGTTTGGGACTTAGCTGGAAATTCTAGCAATTCCTAAGAGAGGCTAATGATGTATAATGAGAACTGATGGGATTCCCTCTTTGGAAAAAACGTTTATGGAGAAATGTGACTGTCTACCCTCCATTCTAAGTTTGTTCAGTAATGCTGAATACATTCTGAAATTTTCCTAACTGCATATTTTTAATTGAAAGCTATTTATAAATCCTCCCAAATTTTGTAAAAATCAGTAAAGTATTAAAATTAAAAAGGCATGCATTTATATTCATGATTTTGAAAGCCAGTTCACCGATTTTTTTATATGTGGACAAGCAGTGAATTTTGTATTTTAATAACACTTGGAAATCATTAGAAGCCTAATGGTTTATTTGAATCAAAGGCACTTACTAACAAATTTAGAATTAAAATAAGCATCAATGGATCATAGTAAATAAATATATTCACTGTTTCTATTTTAACTTGTGCGCTTACTTAGGTGATGCAGTAAACAGAATTCACTATTCTATCCCTGTCTTCAAGGAGGTGAGCTTTTAGATGGAAAAATAAACTATATGCACAAGAAAACATCAAAGACTAAAAAACTCACAGCACACCAATCATCAGAAGTTTTGTGGTAGGATTCATAGCAAATCCAGGGAGGATGAAGAGCACTCAGGAGGAATAGCTAGAAGCCCCAGCAGGAATGCTCTGAACTTGACCCTCGAGGATGAGCATGGTTTGGAGGATGAGCAGTACTTGGGCACAATTGGGCAGTCAGCCTGCATGCTGAGGCAGCGGTGGGTGACAGGACATGACAAGATCGTAACTAGATGGGTATTTCCTGGGTCTTGTAGGCGATCCCGCCAGGAAGTCTCTTAGAAGGCCAGGCAGACCCTCAGCAGGAGGTGAGGAAGACAGGCACCAGCAGGTGAGGGTCAGGAGGGAGGTTTTTTGCAAGACATGGGCGAGTGGTTTGGGAGCAGTGGAAAGATGGAATCAGAGATTATCTCCAGGAGTGGGGAGTGTGAGCATCTTTGAGAAGAGTGAGGAGGTAAGAAAGTGATGCCGATTGGGAAGACGGTGCATCCATGGACTTTGTGGGGCTCACAGAATCATCTGGCTGCACACTTGGCTTTCTTATGCGTCTGGGCTTTGCTCCTGAACTCTCTGTGATGCTTAGCGCAGGTGAAGCTTCGCAGCCCCTGTGGCGAAGTCCCAAGGAGCCCGTCCTGTCTCAGCCGTGCTCGGGGCTGCCCCGGAGCTAAGTTAGGTAGCTCGTGTTACTAGTGTCCCAGGAGAGAGCTGGGTGAGCGCACGGTCTCGCAATGACAAGTCACAGTTAGGCTGATGGACGGCAGTCACTCACACAGACAGTCCTTGAAAGAATGAGCTGTAGAAAACGAGGAACAGCATTCTTACCTCCTTCTGCTGTGATGGGCCAGCAGTTGTCTTGTTGCGGCTGTCACGTATTAGGAATTGATACCCTCACCGCATTGCTTGAGGTGGAACATTCTGGCATGTGGTTTGACAATTACATTGTATTTGTTGTAGAATAATAAAAGTAACAACGTGTGAATAATAACAGCAGCAATAAATCCAAGTATTATTGGTAATCCTTTATGTTTATAGAGTGTACTTACGAAGGGCTCAGAGTGTTTTCATAAATCTTTTACTTTTTCTTATAAAAATCTCCACAATATGGGGGCAGAAAGAAAGAAGCATCACTCTGTATAGTGAGCACTTGGAAACTGAAAAGGACAGGCTAAGGGACGTGAATTCGAGGATGGACTGAGTCTAGGACAGTACTTTGCAAGTATTTCCCCCGATCCTGCATCCTCTCCTACTGGTCCTCACGCCCCGGGCCCCTGGCCATCTGATTATGACGTTCTCAGCCTCTCTCCAGTGGGGATCCTTTCATTCATCACTCACTCACCTTCTTCCCCTTGGGGTCTTTAGACATCAGCCAGTAGGGGTGACTTTGCCTTCCTCCCAGACTTTTTTTTTTGTGCCATGAGTAGAAACACAAACTAAAGAGAGGAAAGAACAGTCCTTGGGGAATCAGGACTCTTGTCAAGTGCTGCCTCCAGTATAATCTCTTGAGGATTAGCGTGAGGTTCATTTGGTTGTGGGTAAACTTGACATGTTTCTTGATCCAATGTGGAAAATTTTCTGTGGAAAATAAAATGTAACAGTTATTTTATGAGTGAAGAAAAATGAAGCCCCCCATGGGACATTTCAAAATGATTTTCATTCCTTTTTCGGCTAAATCAAGTGACCCTTCCTTAGCGGATGAGAAGAGACTAGGTACCTCGTCTTCTATAGTTTGTCAGGATGTGTCTTAGATCCCCCGTTCCTGTCTCAGTGAGAACAGCTGGAGGACCCCGGGGTGGGCACATCCGGTGCTGGGGGGAGTTCCTCCCGAGACGGAGACTGAGTAGCGGGAGAGGGAGGGACCGCTTCAAAAGCTGCAGAGGGAACACCCTCTGTAGCGGGAATCGTCATCTTGATTCTGTGCTTATTCAACTGCTTGACGTGTGTGCTTGACTTTCTCTGTGCTGCCACCATTTATTTCGGCTGTGACAAACTCTCCAGTCTGTCTTGCTTAGGATCTTGTGATTTTCTAAGATTATTTCCAGGATTAAGAGAGAGAGCGTAGATGAAAGTGCCTGACACACTGAGTGGTGCAGAGCAGGTGTTCTGTACGTGCTGCTTCCCTCCCCTTCAGGTTCATGTCCATCTTCATGTAGACACACATCTGAAGTCAGGGCCCAGTCTGTTCATTTGGTTCCTAAGCAAATAGTAGACGCTGAGATCCACGGGCGAAAATAGTAAATGAGCATCAGCTTGTATTTCTCTATTAAAGTAAAAAAAAGTATGGTGTCAATCTGGATATTGCTATATAAAAATAAATAAATGCAAACATAGACATCGTAGAGTTTGAGACACTGGACATTAAAATTATATGTTATACTACTAGTAAACGACTGTTTTAAAAATAACTTATTGATGTGTTCCTAATTTTCCTCCTCCAATTTTCCCATCGTTTCATTTAATGGATTTAGTTTTTCTTAAGCGATATGGAAAAAAATCTGAAAGTTTTTCTATGGGTAAAATAATAATATAAGTCAATTTGACAGGAATGCTCAAGTTTCTTTTAAAAAAATCATCATTGAAAGCATCTTATTGTTAAAAATATGCAAATATATTACAATATATTTCAGTTATGGTATTTATGATAGATACACGTAGAAGTTTCTCATTTCCCACCTTGTTCTAGTTATTGGCTCTACTTATATTGATATTTAATTTCATAAGCTATCAAAACCTATATTCAATCTGGTTTTAATTTCTACCCTGTTTTGCTATCAGGTTATATCAAATTATGTAATTATATATTGTAAAGGATTTCAGTTCTTCTTAACTTTGCATTTGGCCCTGAAGATCCTTCAGGACTATAAACTAAAACTTAAAGAATCAACAATAGTTAATCAAATGCTTAAAATAGTTAAGGTACTTTAAGCAACTTGTGATTTTCAAAGTTTAGAATAAAAACATGTTGAGTTTTATTTTTTAGACATATTATCCCTGGACAAAAACAAAGAACACAGACCTTTAAAGAGAAGTTACTTTTTAAATTCTGCTGCAAAAAAGAAAAATGAAAAACTACCACTCTGTCTTGCAGTATGTTCCGACAATAATTGAATTACATTCTTTGTAATTAAATGTGATGTACAGTTGGCTGAACTCATTTCATCGTACTTCAGGGTGTCCCTTTATGTAAATGGATGTCTGTATGCATGTCTGTTTGTTTTTGTCAGTAAAACTGAAAGAAGTGTCCACCTTTGAGCGTAACATGTTGTTTGTGGTCACCCAGTGTCCCTTGGAGAGTACAGGTGGCTCATTTAGAAGCAGCCATATGTTATGTGGGTGGCTGCCTGTGAATGGGCTGCCCTGTACTGGCATCCTGCTTTCACAGAAACCTCAGGAAGCACGGGAGACTCCAGCTCCGTGAGCAGTTCCGCACCTGAAACGTCGATGTTTGTCCATTCCGTTCTCCTTAAGCACTTGTTGGTGTGAGAGTATCGCTGCCGATGGAGCTCTGAGCCCTGAGGGCCAGGCTCTGCCTGCACATGCAACCACAGTGCAGTGTCATGTGCGACGTACCACATAGTAAGTGCCTAACAAGCGTGTGTTCAATTAATGACTGGGTGTCCCTTTAAGATGTATGATATTAACTGTTGTTTTTCTTCCTGTACAGATTGTGAGCTCCTGGTGGGGCAGGACTGAGGTTAATTAACTTTTTATCTTCAGCACCTAGTAGAATGCATGACACACAGTAGGCACTTTATACATGCATGCCAACTAGGTGATTTAATTAATGAGTTAAGGTTGTAGGTCAGAAGACAAGATGCTCCAGATTTATGTTCCTAACTATATTAGTGAAATTACCTCATTTTTTTCACTTTATGCCTATTAACGTACTGAGTTAAAAATTATATTGAGAAATTATACTCTCCAACACATTTTATCCATAGAAAAAGTAATATTACTAGACTAAGCTACTGTTTATAATTTACTACCTTCATCATCAGGTAGAAATCATGATTACAAATACATTTTAGGAGAGGAGTATTAATAGCTTACATTTACAATCAGAGTAGTGCTATTTATGTCAACATGAAAACATTTTTGCTTAAAACTAAAATGTGTAAAGGACATGGATCATCTGAACAGATTCAGTAGTTGTGCCAGACAAACATTAGTATTTATCAGATAACTTGAGGCTCATTCTGTTTGGTGAAAGGAGCCATCCTTATAAAACTTTACAGATGTTCCTGTTAAAAAAATATTCTGTGCATGTCCTACTATTATTAACCTCCAATATAAAAAGAAGTGAATACAACAGAACAGAAATAATTAAGAAAAAGTAGAAAAACTAATAAAGAATAGGGGCCCAGAACAACAGAGAACAGAAATATGCATTTGTTATGATTATGTCCATGTTGACTCATATTTCATGTATTTCTATTGCTTGGATACTCATCACAATCTGTTGTTATTTGTTATTATATCTGATTTCTCTGTTGGACAGTAAGCTCTCTAAGGCCCGGTACCTTCTTGTTCTTGTCCCAAAATTTTGCAAATCTTGTTTGCTTTTAATTATTTCATGGAAGAAGTTGTTGATGAAGGATTTTCTTGTTTTCCTGGATAAATTCACTGGATCTGTAATGAGACAACACCAGTGTTACAAGTTGATGTTGATGCTTCTGGTTTCTGCCTGACATGCAAGCCCTACATCTCTCGTACCAGCTCGTTCCCTCTCTTGTCTTCTCTCTTCACAGACCATCTCTCTGCAGCCTTCAATCACCTCTCAAGCTCCCTCCACCTGACAAAATGTTTGCAAGCTTCATACACACACATCATCTTACCTCATCCACTACCATGTATCCCCAGCTACAACCTACCTTTCAGCACTAAATAAGTATCTTTTTGTTTTCCTGCCTTTTTTTCTCACTCCAGTCCATACTCTATAGGACTACTGATTATCTCTCTGAAGTGCAGATATATTTGCGTGACTTGCTGTGCAGCTGCCCTGGCTTCTCCCGACCCTGTTGCATACTGAGTCGGTCTCAACTCCCTGGGCTCCAATCCAGCCCTTTCCCTTCTTGCCCGTATCCACTCTGTCTTCTCTTCAGTCCTGTTCCCACTCCACCTCCACATGCTTAAAACGAAGCTTCAGCAAATACAGATGCTCCCAGAAATTGTTCCGCACTCCCAAGATACACCACATTCTTCCGAACTCCCATGCATCTGTGAAGACTTTACCTGGAGTTTCTCCCTCTAGTTTTATCACTCCTGACACCGACTAGCCTTCTGGACCAGCTCAGGTCTTATCCCAACACTCCTGCTTCCTTTGGTGCCCCTCTCAACCTTCACAGGAACGTCACTGTAACATCTATTATTTTTAAAATACTTATTTTCCTATCTGTGTAATTAACTAGACTGTGGAAGATAAGGGGCAATGTTTCATTCAGTACTTCTCACAGCATCTCATAAAGCCCCAGAAATGATACTAAATGGGTCTGGAAATTTGGACAGTGCACTGATTATATGTTCTTACCATAGTGTGTGTTAGAACAATATTCACCCTTTGGATGTGTTTAAAAACTGATTCAGAGTAAAATGCCTTCATCCATCCATTTTCGTGCAGATGCCTCATCCTGATCTTGCTCCAAGTTCCCTGAACCATCAGTTTTAAATATCCTCTACACGGACAAATAGGTGTACAGTGTTAAAGATCTGTGAGAAGGTGAATACTACGAATTCTTTCAGGAAGGCTTCTCAGAACTGGTGTTAACAATTGGAACTACTGGGTAGCTCTACTCAAACTCAGAGTGTAGTCAACATTAAAGATTTGTTTTGGAATTATATAATATATTCAGAATTACACAACATTTCAAGATGGACTCCTGGGATTCCTAGCTGTGATTACCTTGCTTTATGATATCTTAGTGACGTGTGTAATAAAAACCAACACCGTTACAGAAAAAATAGGTAACTTCTTTGGTTATGTGATTCTCATTCTGGACTTTTACAGGGTTTTGTTTTGTCTTGTTTTGTTTTTCACTCTGAAGCTCAGAAGTTCGGAGCTCTTTTAAGCTTTTCTGTTTAAAAATTACCACCATCCTGGGACTTCCCTGGTGGCGCAGTGGTTGAGAGTCTGCCTGCCAATGCGGGGGACGCGGGTTCGAGCCCTGGTCTGGGAGGATCCCACATGCCGCGGAGCGGCTGGGCCCGTGAGCCACAATTGCTGAGCCTGCGCGTCTGGAGCCTGTGCTCCGCAACAAGAGAGGCCGCGATAGTGAGAGGCCCGCGCACCGCGATGAAGAGCGGCCCCCGCTCGCCGCAACTAGAGAAAGCCCTCGCACAGAAACGAAGACCCAACACAGCCATGAATAGATAAATAAATAATAAATAAATAAATAACTTTAAAAAAAAAATAAATAAAAATTACCACCATCCTTATGATTAATGCTATTTGGGGAAAATTCAGAGTGTCTTTCCACAGGGGCGGCTGACGTAATCACAAAATAATAGCAGCAGTAATAAAACTTAGCATGTGGGGAAAAGAAATGGATTAAATGGAAAAAAAAAGTAGCTGAACGAAAAAAACAATTTGAAATCAATAACAGACATGGCTAAACAAACAGCACAGATATATAATTTAATAGATAATAAATTAAAAATCAAACACACACACACACACACAAATACTTCACCCAGAATTTCATTCTTAAATAATGAGAGTTGTGTTTAAAAACATGAGTTAATCAAATACTTCATGAAATTCCCTGTTAACGAACTTCTCACGTGAACCACAAAAATTAGTTTTAGCAGTGCTCTCCTCCCGAATACAATTTTTTCTAGGTAACTGCAAATAAAGGAAGTTAATAAAAAGGAATTTTTAAGTATTAGGTACAGTTCTCCTTTTACTGAATGAAAATGAGCTGTCGCTGCTGTTTTTGCACATGGCAACCTTTCTTAGATTACTAACTTTCTATTTTTTTACAAAGAAGTACATTATTCAAGTTGAATTAAGTCTTAGGTAAAGTTATGAGATAATGTTTCTATAAGCATGCAAGGCTTTATCAGTGGTTCATAGGAGAAGATATCAGAGATTCTTAAATGATAGGGATTCTTCATCAGTCGTGTCCTCAAAGCTCACCTGAGCATGAAGGTAATTTCTCAAGAGTCCCTCGGATGGAGGACGAAGAATTCACATGACTGCGACCCTCACGGTTCATCTTGGGTGTATGAAGTGGGTTAAATCTACAGCAGCTTCTTTTCAAACATAAGTGCTTGATTTTGAAGATAAGAAACGGTCCAAACACTTGAGAGTTAAGTGGAAGTCTCTTATAAAACTAATATTTTGTTAGACTTTAAAGAGATATAGGATTTAATCCTTAAAAACATTAAGACTGGGTAATTACCGCAAAAGAGATGGAGTAATAATTTTCATCTGCCTGATGTTGGGAACTTGTTTTGACTAGATCATTTTGTTCAGAGCATCTTTGCTGCTTATGTGACTACGAAGAAATCAGTGGAAAACAGAAAGAACTAGAATTACTAAATAGTTTGAAGCAACAATTGCAATTCTTAATAGGTAATGTTTTGAAACAAATAACTTGATTTAATCTTTTTAACGTTTCTACAGCTTAAAGAAAATACAGAAAATCGGTATTTGTACACTGATTTATGGCAGGCTACTGGCTTCAAGATAAAAAAGGATAACTTCTCTATATTTTTAAACCATTATTCTATAGCAGCCTTAAGAGTGATCATTTTAAAGTCTTTTAGATTCAGGGACTTCCCTGGTAGCGCAGTGGTTAAGAATCCGCCTGCCAGTGCAGGGGACATGGTTTCGATCCCTGGTCCGGGAAGATCCCACGTGCCGCGGAGCAACTAAGCCCATGTGCCACAACTACTGAGCCTGTGCTCTAGAGCCCATGAGCCACAACTACTGAAGCCCACATGCCACAACTACTGAAGCCCACCCACCTAGAGCCGTGCTTCGCAACAAGAGAAGCCACCGCAGTGAGAAGCCTGCACACCACAACGAAGAGTAGCCCCCGCCTGCTGCAACTAGAGTAAAGCCTGCGCTCAACAACAAAGACCCAACGCAGCCAAAAATAAATAAAACAAATAAATTTAAAAAAAATTTTTTTTTAATTTAAAGTCTTTTAGATTCAAGTTACAATGGAAATATCTCTTCTTTGGAGGACTATCTTTGTAGATTTATATATAAATCTAAGAAAATAATTTTTGAGATTTTTTAATAACCACAGAAAAATATTTTTCCTGAAAGGGACACAAAATAACAGCACAGAACTTTATATTGTCATTGAAGAACTCTGCTATTATACATTGATTCAACTTATTTTACCAATGTTTAAAAGCAGCGTTGAAATTTTTAAGAGACAATGATAATATTACACCCTAACCACATAGCAAGCAGAGCTCAATTGAAATGACTGTCATTCATTTCGTGAAGAGAGAGGCTGCAGAGGGGCTGTGTATCTACTGCGTGTGGACGGACTGAGTCCAAGCATCAAACTGGTTCACTGCACAAGCAGCAAGAAACAAATTTGGGGTTTCTAGAGATCCTTCTCTAGTCCTTTCAAGATGTTGATTGAATGCTTCCTCTAGGAATAAATGTCTATGATTCTGCCTGTAACTGTGCATGAATTATTAAACCCTGTCGGAAGTTTTGAGCAAACAAAGCTCCCTTCACTGAGTTGGAAAACTAAACTTGGGAATATCAAAATAATAAATAAAAATAATAAACACTTTTCAAGTTTCTGACAAGAAGAGGAATATATTGCATATAATGACTTTAGGTAGGTCTAGACGCTTCAGGCACTTAGGAATCAAGTGTAGGACTTTTTACAAAATAACATATTTCACGATATTGTCAAGGACTTAACTGATCTTTTGAAAAAACAATAAATGGAATCATAAGAAAAACAGGACAGCTGGTAGTGGGAAGAGTAACTGCCCTTTCAAAAATAGCTTGGCTCATAGCACAGGGAGATCAGCTCAGTGCTTTGTGACCATCTAGAGGGGTGGGATAGGGAGGGTGGGAGGGAGACTCAAGAGGGAGGAGATATGGGGATATATGTATACGTATAGCTGATTCATTTTACTATAAAGCAGAAACTAACACACCATTGTAAAGCAATTATACTCCAATAAAGATGTTAAAAAAAAAATAGCTTGGCTCGACTCTGCATGATGAGGTGTGTTTTAGAAAAAAACAGAATCTTTCAAGATTGAGTGATAGAAAAAGCAATAAAACAGACATTTTTATAATAATTCAACACAAAGTTTAGCAGTCATTTTTATCGGTACATCTTTGTTTACTTGTTCGTTTTTCAATGTTTCTTCCTTCCTTCCTCCTAAAAGGTTTTAATGCAGGTTTTGGGGCAGAGGAAAACGTTTCTTCAAGCTAATTTTAATATAAAATTTGGGGGTTTTAGAACTTTGATAACTTGTTTGATGGAAAACTTTAAAAGCCATGCTCTCTGAACTTAGAGGGAAAGTCTGGATAACCTTTAAGCATGAGTGTTTATCTGTGGAGTGGATGGCTGTAAGCTAATGAGACAGCACGTACATCACCAGGAAAACCGATTTCATTATCTTTCATAGGCATCAATCTCCAGGGAGGACAGTCTTTCATAACAAACTCTTCTGTGTAACCAGGAAGTAATTCACTGTCAGAATAAAAGGTCTCGGACAAGTCAGCTGGACCATTTCTTTGTCCACCCCTTAATCATCCTCAGAAGTTCTGTGTGTTTCAAAGCTTAGTCTTAAAAAATTAGATGGAATGTTGCCGACTTTTCAGAAGTGAGTCTCAGTCTTCACCAAAAACTGAGAAATTATCAATTTCTTTTAAAGTTATTTACATCTAGCTTTCACAGTCTAATCCTGGATTTTAAACATCTCCATTTTCAAAATAGGTATTTATTCAACAAGCATTTTATAAACTTAAAAAATCCAGGTTTCAGGTGCTCCTAGAAAAATCAGAAGCTTGGGTCAGAGGGAGTGTGAATTTCAGCAGGACGGCAGGTCGTCACTGTCTCCTGGGCTGCTGTCCTGCACGGCCTCGCTCTGCATTGGTAAGACCTGCATGGCCCCATTAGCACTTGAGGTTGGCACCTCTCATGTCGGTTCTGCTTCACCCAGGTTTCTGTCCCAGGGGTACAAACAAAAGGGATAGATGTTTGACTCTTTCTGTTCATAATTTTGAGACATGGATTTTGTCTCCTGCATATGTCCAATTTTATGCACCACTGACATTTGATACTCAGATACCTAATTTGACTTCCAAATGGTGAAACAGTTTGAAACATTGGTTATTATTACCATTGTTAGTGGAGCCGTACTCCAGCCATCACTCTCAGCTTGTCATTCTGCTCCAGCCAGCTGTGGCTTCCCGTCCTTGTCACCATGGGCAGTGGTGTTTTCAAAAGCACTGCTCTGATGCTGTCTCTTCCAAGCCCCAAACCAAGTAAAGCAGTAACAACAAAGATTTGCTTCCTCTTTCCGTTCTGTACAAAGAGAAGCTAGGGCTAAATGACCTGCAGTCTGCAGCACGTCAGCAAGGGTGGTGGTTTGTCCTAAGTGAGTTCAGAAGCTTAAAGTCTTCCTTTCCTGGTGGTGCTGGGACTATGCGTCAGACTAGCTTTGTCAGATATTTGCATGAGCCCTGAAACCCTATGTGACTGGGACCCTTCCCCTTAATTCTGATCCCCTTCGTGGCAATTTAAAATATCCTTTTGTTTCGTGCTGAAATTGACATACTGTTACGCACTTTCCTTCTGGGCATCTTTTTTTTAAAAAATATATTTTAAAATTATTTTTAAATTAATTATTTATTTATTTTTGGCTGCATTGGGTCTTCGTTGCTGTGCGAGGGCTTTCTCTAGCTGTGGTGAGCAGGGCCTGCTCTTCATAGCGGTGCGAGGGCCTCTCATTGCGGTGGCTTCTCGTTGTGGAGCACGTGCTCTAAGCACATGGGCTTCAGTAGTTGTGGCATGTGGGCTCAGTAGTTGTGGCTCACGGGCTTAGTTGCTCCGCGGCATGTGGGATCTTCCCAGACCAGGGATTGAACCCGTGTCCCCTGCATTGGCAGGTGGATTATTAACCACTGTGCCACCAGGGAAGTCCCTCCTTCTGGGCATCTTGAATTACAACTATTTGCATTTCTTAAATAGATAAACAGAATTGTTGTAAAGGCACAGTAGGTAAAGACTGACATTTTATAGAAGGAAACTGTAAAGAAGGAAACTTTTCTTGGCAACTGTATGTAGATTACCAAGTGTGTACTCATTTCCCTCCCATGTACAAATCTGAAGAACTCAATCTTGATTATGTAGATATGATGAGGGTAAATGATAGTGTGAATTTAAAGGTATATCTTCCTCAATGGAAAGCACTCAGAATGCAAATTTGACAGGCAGACTTAGCAAAAATCACACGTTCATTTTTTAAAATTTTATTTATTTATTTTTGTGAAAAGGAAAAAGTCAAAGTTAGGTGGAAATAGATGTGATCCCATGTGGTCCCTCAAGTTTCCAGCTCTACTTTTTTAAATGGTCAAAATTTGCATCATGATATGAGGGGAGAGATTTGTTAGTGTAGAACTGTCTTCACAGATGGCCTTAAATTATTGCCTCATGCGAAAGCAATGTACGGTTCTCAGTAACGCAGAAGCTAAATCTTCATTTATATCATCTATTTCTTTGAGTCTCAGAGCTTAGCTTGATGAAGTCATTACCATGATTCATTCTGGGGTTTCTGCTGTACACGGAGGGACTTAGGAGCCTCTCACCCTGGCCCCTGGGACCACAGCAGGTGGGACAGAGAGCCCGGCTCCCATGAGCAGAAAGGACTTGTTAACTTCCCAAGAAGCTTGAGATCTGGGAGTTTTAGAGGAAGTGGGCCTGGAGGCGGGGGCTTGAGTGAGCACAGGCAGTAAAGACCCTGATAAGCACCAGGTGGCGGCGAGGGGTGGCCCTCCTGGAAGGTCCCAGGTGTGACAAAGAGGGGATGTGGACACAGGAAAGGCATACGTGAAGCTCACTGGAGAATCCAGAAGGCTGGCTGGACATATGGATTACCTGTTAACAGTTTGGAACTCTTTGGAATAAAGGTTCTCCGTGTGTTACTGAAAGTGGGGTCTAGCTGCTCGCCACTTGAAGGCTAATCCTCAAGAGGCAAGGTTGGTGGAAAGGAAAGTTTGCTTTATTCCAGAGGCTGGTAACTGGGGGATAAGGTGGACTTGTATCCAAAGGCTGACTGCACTCTGACAACCAGTGGGCAAGCGCTTTTATGGGCGGAGGGAGGGAGCTATGTGCAGAAACAGCACAGTCAGCTCCGACAGTCATCTTGAAATTGGTCATGATCAGCGTCATCTTGACTGTTTTAAGTACAGTTAGTCTTCAGTTCCAGGGTCAGTTTGTTAACATTTCTTTGAGGCCAGTTCTCGGAATTGTGGCAGCTTGTGTCATGGCTGCAGTCTGGTCATGATGTAGTTAACTTCTTCCGCCTGGTAGGGGTTTCAGTATCTACATAATAGCTCAAAGGGTGTGACTCTGAATATTATCTATAGCCCTTGATGAGGAACTAAAGGTCCTTGACTTTGCTTAATGACTAAACTGTTAATATTTTGTCCTGTTTGAATGCTTTCCTTTTTTTCTGCATTTTCTCACTTCTCCTATTAAACTTTTTCTTTGGCTAAAGTTTTCTACAGACAAAAGGCAGGTGGAGGACATGGTCCTGCTCAGTTTCACTTGTAAGTATATCAATAGATAGGAGCAAATAAGGTCCTCAAACCCCAAGAAACAACCAATGGTTAACAGATTAAACCCAATCAAGACTCACATGTATTTCCCCATTTTTAAATTCACAGTCTTCTTTTTCTTTCTACACTTCAAGGGACATTTGACAACCTGGTCTATTTCATCGATATTTTAACGCCAATATAGATGCCACTGTTACGTTTTTCTACTAATTCCTTCCTTCCTTTCTCATAGGTTTTGACCTAGTGAAATGTGAGGATCCGGGGATCCCTAACTATGGCTACAGGATCCGGGATGAAGGCCACTTCACGGACACGGTGGTTCTGTACAGCTGTAACCCAGGCTACGCCATGCACGGCAGCAACACTCTGACCTGTCTGAGTGGTGACCGGAGAGTGTGGGACAGACCACTGCCCTCCTGTGTAGGTGAGTTACCTACAAGTGCACAATGAGAGCTGGAGGCCCACGCGTGTGCTCTGACTTAGTTCTTACAGAGGAAGGGGGAAGGATTTCCACTGCTCTCTCTCCAGTGTGGGTTTTTATGTATTCCTAATATTTGTGTGAGTGTGTGTGTTTGTTTTTTTTCTTTTTTTAGGTAGGAAAGACAGATCTCCTAGTACTATTTTATTGAGGCTATATGCACAGAATTATTATTAGAATTATAACACAGTGTTTCACTGTTTTATTCTCTTGACTTTTCACAGAGGATACTGCCTTTCCATCAAGATAATGCTAGGGAACAAGTAAAGAAAAGCAATGACAGGGACAAACAGATGGCTGTGATTGTCTTCCTGTGTGTACAACACAGACGTGATGGTTTGGGCTTTTAAAGGTAGTTACAGGAAGCCTCTAATGCCTGGAGTAAACTTCCCTGTGTTTCTGTATCCCTTTCAGCGGAATGTGGCGGTCAGATCCACGCTGCCACTTCAGGACGCATCTTGTCTCCTGGCTACCCCTCTCCATACGACAACAACCTCCACTGCACTTGGGTCGTAGAGGCGGACCCAGGAAAGACCATCAGGTACTTGTTTTATTGGGTTTCAGTGATTTGAGAATAGAAGCATGGCTCCTATTCTTGTAGGGGAGATAGTGGTACATCCATTATTACCCACTATTAGATTTAAGTTTCTGAGTTAAAGAAGAAAATGTAAACACATGGCCACGGTTTTTGTTGGTTTGCATGCTCACTTTGGTATTCCTTTGAAAACTTGTGTTAAGCCATCTATAGTAAAGATAAAAAAAGTAAGTACCTCAGTTAGCTTTGGCTGCATAACAAGCGGGCCCCCGAAACTTAGTTGCTGCAAACGATGATTTATGTGCTCATGTCTTTGTGGGTTGCCCAGGCAGTTCTGGTTGGTTGGGGTGGGTGGTCTAGGAGGGCCTCATGCAGGTTTCGGGGGCTCAGCTGGATGGTTAAAGGCTGGGATCTCTCCACTCCAGGTTCTGTTCCTTCAGGAAACTAATGATGGTAGAAGGTTCCTAGAAGCAAGAGATGGAGACTTTTCAAACTTTTGCTTGCATCACATTTGCTAACATGCCATCTGCCAGAGCAGGTCTCAGGGGCAAGATAAAGGTTGAAGAAATATAGTCCACCCCTTAATGGGAAGAGAGTCAGTTATATTGAAAAGGTTCTGCATATAGAGGTGGGAGAGGTGTGTGATTATTTTATGATATTCCAAAGTAAGTTTGAAGGAGACCAAGAAAGTATTCCAATCTAAAGTGACACGTATAACAGAAAGTCATGAAAAATCTCAGATAATTGTGCAAACATTTCAACAGAAAGTATTATTCTATTTCAGTCGATAGTCCTAAATGATGGTAATTTTTTTAATTAACAAGTAAACCAACAAAAAGTAATTTTTGAAAGTAAATTCTCCATGTGCCAGTCAAAAGGCTGTGTCAAAACCACAGTACGTAAAGCAAAAAGTAATTTCAAAATAAGCTGTTCTTTAATTATAGATCTTGATGAACAAGGAGAGAATGTACATTCTTTAGTCACGCCTCATAAAATCCCTTTTCTCCTCCCATTAACTCTCCTCTTTCATTGTATTCTTTTGAAATCTCCCCGGAAAGTTAATTTTTTAAAAAACCCTGTGCCCCGCCTCCCAACAGCCCTAATCCACATGGTTCTGATCCTTTTCCTCTGCCCTGTGTTATTGCACCGACCAAAGACTGAAAGAATCCAGGCAACTCAACTCTTACATATGTGAAGAAGCTGGAAGAGACAGGTGCAAAGCAGAAACCTCTTTCTGGGGCAAGTGGATATATGAAAACATTTGTGAACTAGTGGGTTTTGTCCTTATTCACAAAAGGTTTGCCTAGCAAACTTAGTATACTTATCATACTGCAACTTTATAACTTAGTAAAAAAATAAAACGGGACAGTGAGGAGTGAGGCGACCTGCTGATTCCATTCAGTGATGCTCTGTTTCTCATCAGGTGACTTCCATCCTCCCTGAAATTCACCAGACTTTCTTGAAGTTTGATCACATTTACATCTTGGGAGTGAGTTAAACGGACATGGCACAAACTATTACCACTTTCAAACCCTCCAAAAGAAATATTCTTACTATGTACAAGGAGCAAGGGAAGGAATTTAAAGCATGTAAATACTGCAAAAACATTATTTTATAATAACTCATTTAAAAATTAACTTGTGTCATTAAGAAAAATGATTAATTAGGTAGTTATGGATCCATTGGGACACAAATAAAGCATGTTTGAAGAACAGAATTTAAGAGTCTGTATTCTTCATAAAAATCAACATAGTCACTTACCCAGTGAACTAAATAGCATTAAACACTACTTCTTAACTTTGAATTCCTGGATGCTTGATCTGAATAATCCAAAAGCCATTACACTGAATTTGACTGTGAAAAATCCTAGGAATCATCTGTGATTCATAAAATGACTTTACATAAACAGGATATATTTCCTTTTAGGCTGATTTCAAAATTTTCTATTTCTTACACATCTCCTTGTGATTTGTTTCCCAAGAATTAGAAAGAGCACTTGTTCCCCTAATGCAAACCAAGTGATGAATTCACTCTTTGCAGGTGAACCTAATACTTCATTAACATTTTAGTAAGAAAAAAGACATTAATAAAGAATGAGTTGAAGTAATAAAAAATGTACAACTTTTGTATCATGAACTGACTTTGTCATTTAACTGTTAACGTTCTAGAAAAAGAAAGACATTGCCTATACCGCTTTATTGTTTGGGGAATTTTTTTCTTCTTGTACGTATCTTTCAAGTTACTCAATTTGTAAACAGATCTTTTTCATTTAAGGCATAAAGTCCTTCGTAATAAGGAAGTTAAGAAGCAAACATCAGTACTTACAATTAATTTACTCCATCAGTGTTCAACTTCATCCCAAAATGTTTCTGGTGATTTCTCTTCATTAAGAAAATATGTACTATTTTTAGTATGGCAATTTGGAAAATAACATACTTAAAAGTACATAATATACAATTTTAGGCTTAAAATGGTACTGATGCTAAGAAAAATAGGGCTTAGTCTTAGTTTGGATATTCTTTAGCTTAGTTTACTGAGTTATTTCATTGGTATCATAGCCAGTATTATCTACATCATTTGCTTGAAAATGAGGAATACATCAGTCATGTAAACATGAGCCCAGGGTTTAATTTAAGTATTAAAAATTCTTAATATAAATGGAATTCATTACTATACAGTCTATTATAATTTCTTTAAATGTCAGTGTTTTTCACTCTCAAAGAATAAATAAGCAACAAGATCTCGGAAATTATAAAAGGTCTGGTTTCAACACTTCAGGCCAATTGTTAATGGGCCTATTTTGATTTCTTTGAGGTCCAAAGCAATTTCTGATTGCATATTGCTGTAACTTTTTGTTCGAGGTAATAGAAGACCCCAAAATAGTTTTTGTTATAGGGCACTTGGGTCTGGAAGAGGTTTGTAATTTTAACATACATACTATAAAGCAGTTACCAGAATTAAATTTAATTAAAAGTCTAATCACAAGACACTGCAGTAAATTTAGCCACATTAAGAGTTATATGTAAGCATGTGTCTAAGAGACCCAGTGTATTTCACTGCTGAGCACAGCTGTAATTTATACAATAAAGGGAATAGCATTACAAACATCTTCAGCAAGCAGCATCAGGGCAATGTTTTTCATAATCGTATGTGTATATTGTTCCCTGGCTTTAATTGCTTTTCTGCAGGTGTAATTGTCTGGAAAACTCACTTTGAAAGTATTTCTGTTCCTAATTGTTCCCAGGAAATTGCATTTGGAGGTGTAGTTGAGGGGGATTTTATTAGAAAAGCTCATGCAGTATTGAAAACATTAGAGGCCTATCAAAAATGTGTCAAGATTGTCAAAACTGTCCACGTGCAGACTTTTAAAGAAAGTGAAGCGTAGGATGTGATCCTGATCTCACCGCATCTGGCCGGATGGGCTGTAGAAAGATCGGGGGAGATGTGGTTTGGAGATCTAGGAGTGTTTTAATTTATTTTTGACCGACCTTCAAGATCGCTGTGAGACACAGACTAAGGAGGAGAAGGACGGACAAATGATTCCACTTCACTGGACATTTGTCTCCAAACGTGAGGTCGGCATGTAGTAAATGTGCTGGGAACATGAGTCGGGAGTCTTTTGCTGACAAGACGGACAGGCGTGGGGCCCAGAACCCAAGCACCTCAAACGCCCCTTTCCGGTCAGGACCACAGCGGGGTATCCCGTATATCTTTGTGGGTAACGTGAGGAAATAACCAGTCAAGAGAATTCCAGCCGTCCAAAGAAAAGGGAGCAGCAGCTCTTCAAAGTCGGCCCCGTGTCTGAGGCTGGACTCCGGCCCTCCTTAGCCGGGGCTGTGGGAGCAGCTGCTGGGTTTAGGGAACCCGACCAGCTGCTTGCAGAGTGAGAGAAAGGGAGAACCCTGCAGGCACCCGCCACAGCGCAAGATCCTCATGCAGGCGATTTCAGTTACCCCGCTTCGGCTAAACGACGCCAGTGCCCCAAAACAGGATTCAGAGTTCAGTTGCCCGTGCAGACATACCGTGCAGAGGAATTGCATGAAGGACAGACTTCTCTTTTAGCCCTTCAGCTCCCAGATCTCTGCATAAACAACAGACGCACGTCGCAGCCAGTTCCTGATCCCGTCAAGCGCCTCCCCGAGGGGGATTGCCGCACTCAGCTCAGCCACAGACAGCAGAGTGTGTCCTTGTGTTGCTTCCTTGTCTCCCAGTGATAAACCCACTTGGCATTTTACAAACACGGATAATCAAAAAGGGAGCTGGCCATTGAAGATGAAAGTGTAGAAAGAATTGAAAAGTGGTAACACCGGAAGTGAAATTCCAATCACACTTAAATGGAGCTTAGGGGAAGCAGCTGATGGTGGGGGCGTCGGGATGGCTGCTCTTCCTGGGATGAGCGCCTCACAGGCACACGGCAGGCACGCCGATTTCAGGAGTATCATCATCCCCCGGGCCTCTTTCTACTTCTTTATTCCCTATTTCTGTTAATGCCTGTCTTCCTCAAAATGGCTGGAGGTTTTAGTTTTCAGTATTATCTTCTGCTCTTCCTTGTTTCTCCCTCACCGGTCTCCAATATTTTCCCAACTGAAAAAAACAAACAGGTATTAATATATGTCTCACAGCATTCTTTTAGTGAACTTACGTTAAGTTTCTTTATAATAGGCTCTGAGAAAAAATTAGTTGCATGCAAGCCAAATCCTTGTCAGCTCTACCCTTGTTTGTCTTTTTTCTTATCTGTGATTCCCAGTTCCTACTTCCCAGGCCCGTTACTCTGCTCTTACTTTAATCCTCTCCCAGTGAGCCTTCCAAATCCGTCCTCCACCCTCCCCATCTCTCAGCCACCCCTTTGCTAATCAGCGAACATAAGCTCCTTAACCAGAACTGTAACACCCTCTCGACTTGGCGTCTGGTCCCCTACAGGTTTACCTCCGAGGACTCAGTATGCACGTTACACTTCGGCACAGATGAAGCGTGTATGAGTCTCCCGTCCCAGCCTTGTCATCACTGCTCTCTTGACCTGTGCTCCCCACCCCAGTTTCTCCTTGTTGCCTCACCTCCAGATTCTTCCCATCTTTGGGGGCCCAGTTAAAAGGTCAGCCCCTCAACGAGAATTTCATTCTTGTTATCTCATCTGAAAATAGTCTGTGTTCTTCTCTGGACTCAGTGTTTGCCCTGCAGTTCCTTCCTTCTGAAGTAGGGTCGTCACTACATAGCAAGACATCCAGGCAAGCCTCTTAGTGTCACGAGCTCCTCCCTCCTTCCCACACTCGTGTGATCACACGTCTCAGTAATTCTACGTGGAGCCCCCAGGGCTGCTCCCCTACCAGTACTGCTGCTGCTTCCCTAGTCCAGACCAGCATGACTCACTGGGCCTCTTATCTGACCGTCCTGCAGGGCTGCCTCTCAACCACTGCTCCCACTCTAAGGAACATGTTTTATTTGTTTTCAATTAAAATATTAATTTCATGTGGCTGAAAAATGAATGTATATCTAGACATCTTCAAAAGTGTAAAAAAGAAAGGCATGCATCATCCCCATACTGGACATCATTGTTGCCATGTTCACGTATGTCTTACATGGACCTTTGCATAGTCTACAGTGTGGGTGTCTATAATTAAATATTGTCTCTCTTGTTCGTTATTTACATTATTTCTAATTTTCAATATTATACATAATAATATGGCAAATAGTATTGCAAGTAAAGCTTTGCCTCTTTTTATAATTAATACCTTAGGATAAATTCCCAGGAAAATTCTTTCTGGGTCAAATGGTTGAGACATTTTTGTGTATCTTAATACAAATATTTCTATCAAACAAAGCTGATCATATCACTTGCCCCCTTTAAAAAAATACACATTTTGTCTGCTCATTATGTGCAGAATAAATTCGAGTTCATTGTCATGACGTTCAAAGTTATTTATTTTCCCAATTTTTGAAATACTGGAATAGTGTTGCAGAAAGATAAAAAGCCAGAAAAGTAGTTTGCTATAATCCTAGACACAAAAGATAACTACAGTTTAAAATTTGGTATATATTTTTATAATTTCTTATGCAAACACACACACACACACACACACGTATAATATATATACATACATATATATACAACTTGATTTATCTGTTTATCTGCTTGTTTAATTATTTTTGAAAAATAGTATCATGCCTTAATATTATTCTGAAGATTTCCTTCAGTCAATAAACATGGTCAAAGTTTTATATCCTTACTTGTAATTCCACCTCATTCTGTTTAGTCATGGAAGAAGATTCCATTGCCTGAATGCACCATAATTTATTTAAACTATACCCTATTGGGATACTTGGGTTGTTTTCAGTTTTTCACTGTTATCAGCCATGCTACCATCCTCCCAATATATCACCTCGAGGGTACTTTCTACGATGAATTTCTAAAGCTGGACTTGCTGTGTATGCACATTTAAATTTGTATAGTCATTACCAAATTGCTTTTATGAAGAGTAGATATGGCTTCAACAGCATATGGAAAGGTAGAGTCTCCACATTGTCACTGAAACTGGATAAAGTGTTTATAATCTTCGCCAGTCTGGTAGGAAAAAAAATCTTTGCATCATTTTTTGTTACATTTGTAACTTTTGTATCTTTACATTTTTAGCATATTAATGAATGTATTTGTTTAGTCGCTTTCTGTCTCATCCTCTTTATTGAATTATCCTTCCTATTTCTCTCTGCCTGACGAGGCCCTTCCCAGACATCTTGAGGCAGAATTAAACACACCTGATGCTTTGTTCACATCTCTTAAAGCCTGTGACACTGTGCATTGCCAAGTGTGTTTTGTTTTTTTTTCTTTCATGCCTGTGTCTGAAATGACTAACAGTTCCTTCAGGATGATACTTTTTAAAATCAATTTTTAAACTTTCCCTACCTAGTGGTATGGTGTCTGCATATTGACTTTAATTATTTTTTTTAGAATGAAAAATGGCCATTTCTTTATCTATATTTAAATTTTGTTATATCATTTTTTGTTGTTGTTGAATTTGCAAGGTATTTCCCAAATGGCAAAACTTACAGCATCAGGGTGAATCTTTTTTTGTTTGTCTATGTAAGCTTCTCATTAACATATAACATAGGCACATAAGACTATCCAAATGATGAGTATACAGCTTGTTTATAAAAATACCCCTTGTTACCAGCAACCAGATCAACCGGGGCACAACCAGATTGTGCCCTTTGAGCTCCATTTAAACGATCCATTCTTAAGGATAATCACTATCCTAACTTCAGATGGATAATCACTATCCTAAATTGAACTTTATAAAAACCGAATTATACAGTGTGATTAGTTTTGTGTCTTGATTTCCTCAACCTTCACTGCCACTGATACAGGTAAATTATTCCATTGCATGAATACACCATGATTTACTTATTTATTCTGAGTGTTGATGGACGTGTGAATTGTTTTTACCCAGTTTGAGGTTATTGCAAATGACGTCGTGTTGGATATGCTTTCATGTATTATTTGGTGGATGTGTGCATGTTCTTCTCTCAGGTGTACACCTGCACTCAGCTATGGTAGATACTGTCAAACGATTTCCCGAAGTGGTTAAACCAGCGCCACTCCCATCACAGTGTAGGTCACTCCCAGGTACCTCACCTTCCCCTGCACTAAGCATTGACTGTCTTTCATTTTAGCCATTCTAGTGTGTAGTCGTTTTAATTTGCTTTTCCTTGGTGACTGATCAAGGCCATCACTTTTTTATATGTTTATTGGTCTCTTGACTATCCTCTTTTATAAATGTCAGTTGAAGTTTTTTGCCCATTTCTTTTTGCACTGGAATGCCTAGCTTTTACTTTTTGATTAGTATATAGTTTTTATACATCTGAATGCAATCTTTTGTTGATTATATATTCACCAGCTATATTCTTATACTCAGTGGTCTTTTGGTCTCATAATGATGTCTTTTGGTAAAGACAGGTTTTCAATTTCAATGAGTCAAATTCATTTTCGCTCATTTTTCTTTTATGGTTAGTGTATTTCTTATCTGTATTTAAATTAAGTTATATCAAATATTTTTGTTTTGTTTCCTTAGTGTTTTTGTGTCCAGTTTAAGAAATCCTGCCTCTCCAAAGTTATAAAAAATATTAGCTTAAGTTTTTTTTGTAGAAGATCTATTTTATCTTCCACATTTATGTTTTCATTTCATCTGGAATTAACTTTTGTGTAAGGTATGAGGACGATGCAAGGAATCTTTTGTCCATAGTGCAGTTCAATTGACCATTTGTTGGAAAGTCAGTCTTTCTCCATTAACTGCAGTGCAGCCTTTGTTATAAACCAGATATAATTATAATTATATAATTATAGGCCTGTTTCTGAACTTCATTACATTGATCTCTTTGTCCATCTAGTGCCATACCTTTCTATCTTAATCACTGAATTACTTAGTAAGTACTGATATCTGGTACTGTATTCCTCCAGCTTTGTTCTTTTTCATATAGATTGCCATGGCTATTCTTGACCCGTTGCATTTCCCATATGAGTTTTAAAAACACTTGTTACTTTCTACAAGGAAGTTGCTAGGGTTTCAACTGGAATCACATTATATCAATAGATCAGCTTAGAGAAACCTGACATCATTTCCAATTCTGAATTTTCTGATCTCTGATATAGTATATTGTCCCATTTATGTAGCTCTTATATAATTTGTCTCAATAATGATAGTTTTCTGTGAGGAACTCCTGTACATCTTTTGCTAGAATTATCCCTAGCTATAGCACACTTTTTGATGATAATGTAAATAGTATTTTTATTTCATTTTCTATTTGTGACTGTTTTGTGAAAATAAATTATATTTTTATATTTATCTTGTATAAATAAATTCACTTATTAATTCTGAGTTCTTAGGTATTAAGTTTTTTTCTATGTGAACTATCATGTTATCTACATTAATAAAAGATTGGTTTCCTTTTTTGTCAAATCTTTTGGCTTTTTCTTGCCTTGTTGCACTGACTACAGTCACCAGAATAATGATTAGAAGTGGTAATAGTGAATCTCATTGTCCTGGTCCCAATCTCAGAGACTAAACTTTTAATTATTTATTTATTTCAATAAATGTATGTGAATTATATTTTTAAAACTCCATAATGGAAAAAATATTAAATTCTACCACCTAAAGATATAAGATTCAAAAAAAAACTATAGGAAATTATTGGAATTAATAAATGAAATTATTTATGCAAGACAAGTAAAAATCATAGTGTTTTATACATTTTTTTCACTTAGCAGTACTTTTATGGACTTTCTACATATCAATATTTACTGAACTTTTAATTCTTTTGTTGTTGGACATTTGTCCTGTTTTCAGTTTATCACCAATTTCAAAATATTTGGATAAATATAAGATGTATATTTCTGTATGTTTGTCTATATTGGTTTCCTTGAGTCAATTTTAGTAATTTCGATTTTCTAGAAAACCATTTTATGCCTAGTTTAAAATATATTGCCATAGATATATATGCATAGTTATCACTTAAATTAATTTCCTTTTTTCTTTCTTTCTTCATTAGTTTATATTTTTATCAACTACTCCGTACACACAGTATAAAAGTAAAATAACTCTACAGTGATGGTTACAACAAGCAGTAGTTCTCTACATCCCCTAAGTCTCTAGAATTGCTGGATGATGTGAATTTTGCATTTAATAAGCCTAATGTGTCTCGAGTAGCATTAGTAAAGGTCAGTGCATGCCTAGACACATTCTAGTAAGCCCAAAGGAACACCAAAGGTGGAGAAAAGATGCAGGAAACTGCTAAAAAAAGGAAGATATATATTAGCTAGCCTGATAGAAAACTTCTTAACAATACAGACCAAAAGAAAGAGGTATTTGAAGTACTAAAGGAAAATAACTGTCAACCTGGAATCTGTATTCAAACTACCTGTCATTCCCTTGTAAGTGTACCTATTATGCAATTACTGTTAACACACAAAATACTACTGTTGGTTTAGGGACATATATTCACCAGACATATGTGACAGTTAAGAGGAACTTTTATCCAGCTAAGAATATAGCTTAATACAAACAAAATAAATAAATTATATGGAGACATTGGAAATTGCACAGCACGCCTCTTTTAACTCTTTATAACTCATAAATCACACAGGTAACAAATTAGTAAGTTTACAGAGGATTTGAACCATGCAATTACTAAGCTTATTTTAAAAAGACATACAGCCTTCAACTAGAAACTGCACATTCTGTTCAAGTAAACATGGAACATGTGCAAACGTGATCACAAACTAGGAACAAACTAATCAGTGAAAACAATAAAACAGAGAATCACTTTTATACTCCACACCATGACCAAAATGGAATAGAAATAGAAATCTGTAGCAAGAAAGAAAACACATGCTCAATTTTGAAAATAAAAGACACATGATTAACAGCTTAGTGTGAAATTTATAGCCTTAAATGCACATATTAGAAAAAGAAAATCGCTTGAAAATCAACAAGTTAAGCTCCAGCTAATGGAATTTGAAAAATGCTATCAGAGTAAATTCAAAGAAGTGTAGTTGAAAAACAACAAATACAGTAAAAGAAATTAATGGAAGAAATAATATAGAGAATTACCAAACCCACAGACTGATTCTTGAAAAGGTATCATTGGTAGAAAAATAACTGACATATTATGATAAAATACAGGAGGCCCAAATAATTGACATTAGAAATGGAATTGAAATATACCCCTACAATAAGGATTACTTTTAGAAAATTTAAGAAAATAATAGATTATATTATACCAATATATAGGAAAAACCTTCCAGCCAAAAGAAAAAAAATGGAAATGATCTGATTCATTTAATGAGGCTAAAATAACCTTCATATCACAAGAACAAGTAAAGAACAGGAAATAAAAAGAGCTGAACTCTGCAATTACTCCCATTTTATATATTGAAAAATGACCTGTATGATCATCTAAACAGGTATAGAAAAAGTAGTTCAATAGAATTGAATACATGTTCATGATCAACAACATAAAGAGATAAAACAAAAACCTTCCTAGCGTAGTAAGTAGCAGGGGTTTTTTCTTAAAATGATAAAGGGTACATAACAAAATCCTTCCACAAGAATATAATACAATATATAAATAGTAATAAAAGAGATGAATGCATTACAAAAGTGGGCAATCATATGTGATCAGATAATTCAGAGTCCATGGTCCTATTCTCCACTTAAGACCTTTGATGATCTCATGTAGTCCCATGGCTTAAGACCATTTATTTCCGAAGACACAGGTTTATTATTTCCTTTCAGAGTTCTCTTTGAAGCTCCAGATTCGCATGAACAGCTGTCTGCTCAAGTCTCTACTCAATGTCCAGTAGGCATCTTGAACTTACAGGCCCAAATCATAATCTCTGGTCTTCCCACCCCACAGACCTTTCCACCTGCACCCTTTCTAACCTCAGCCCATGACCGCTCCACCTTTCTCGTTTCTTAGGCAAAAACCTTCGAGTGACCTTGCATCCTCTCTTAATCATACATGGCTCACCCAGTCCTGTTTTCCCCACCTTCAAACCGTGCCCAGAATCTGACAACCTCTCAATACCTCCCCTGTCCAGCTCCTCTGAGCAACAGCCATCTGATTCTTGATTCTGCCTTGCCCTCTATAGCCTGTTGCCAACACAACTGCAGAGCAATTTTTTTAAATCACAGGTGGGATAACTTCTTCACCAAAAACACCGCATTGGTCTGTTCACCCAGGGTGAAAGCCAAAATCTTCAGAACAACCTACAAAACCCTATGTGTTGCCCACCCGCCCCCCACTTTCCCCCTCCCCATCCACTACACCCATTATTTCTCTGGCCTCAGTTTCCTTATCAGGCCCTCTCTCTGCTCTGGTTAAATTGGTGCCTGGATGGTCTCAAATGCTGAAACCATGCCCTCTGTGTCGGGCTTTTGCTGGGCTTCAGTCTCCCCTCACACCAAATATAGCAACCCCTCCATCTCCTTCAAGTCTCTGCTCAAACCTCTCCTCACCAACATGGGTTAACCAACAACCCCATATAATACCTAAATCTCCCCCCATCCTCCAATCCTGGCATGACCAGTGCTTCTTACTCTGCTCTGCTTTTTTCTTTCCTCAGTAGCATTTACCACTTACTAAAATGCAGTCTTCTTTACTTATTTTTTATGGTTGCTGTTTCTTGCTCATCTCCCCCATTACCAACCATGTAAGCTCCATGAAGGCAGGGTTCTTCATTTAGTTCACTGATGTATCCAAAATTCCTAGAAGAGTGCCTGGTACACAGTCGGTGCTCAATAAGTGTTTGTTGAATGGCTGAACTATATTGAAAGGGGGTTGCCTTAGACTCACAAAAGGATGTTCAACCTCATGAATATTCAGGGAGATGTAATTTAAACATGATACCTTTCCACGACCATCAAATTTTCTCTTTTTACAACTATTAAAGTCTGATGTTATCAGGTATTGGTGAAGATGTGACAACACAGAGCCATCTGTACTTTATTGTGAGACTGTAAGGAGTTACAGTCACATGCTAGAACAACTTGGCCATTTCTCTTCTTGAGCCTAGAGAGACCCTAGGATGAGCACCATTTGTCATAATAAAATGCAGAAACTGTCTTTTGTTAAGAGGACCAGACAAATGAAGCATTTCCTCATGCTTCTAAAGCGAGTTAACAAAATCTACATCTTTCAGTTTAGAGGAATTTCACCTTATGCTGAATATAAAAAACAACTTGAAAATAATACAAGCACATACATGCCAAAATGACATCTAGTATGTAATTACTGTTAAACACACAAAATAGTACTGTATATTGTTTGGAGATAGGTATACTACATATGCATATGAAAATTATAAAAAATGAGAAGAGACCATCACGATTTCAGAATGTGGGGTGAGAGGAAAAACAAATGCATAAGTGGAGAGGCAGGGGAGTAGGACTGTGTCTGTAAAATTTTATTTTTAAAAAAGATCTGAAGCAAATAAGGCAAAATGTTAACATTGGTGGTGGTAGGTATCTAAGTGTCTGCTATATTATGTACTTTCCTCTATATTAAAAATATTTTAAATCAAACATTTTAAAATATACTACATTTTATATTTATGCAGGGTGAGATAGATATTTTCCTTGAATATATAATATGCACAAAGTAAATAATTGGGATTTGTGTACCATTTTTCGTATGTTATTTATTATGATTTTCCTCTCTTACAATTTTGTGCATTAAGCAGTGAGTAAAAAACAATGAATGAAAGCATTCAGCACATACAGATTTTTGTTGACATTAAACTGTTTTATCTGTCTGAATTGCCATAAAAAGAATTACAGGTCTGCTGCCGTCACTGAAAGAGAGCTTCCTCTGACGTAGAGATTTTAAGTTGCTTTGATATTTGTAAATGTGATACAAGTATGTTAAAATGTTATGAAGAAAGGAGTTTATACTACACATTTCTGCCTTTGTGTTGGTATTTCAAATAATGTATTTTTTCCGAAAATAAAATGTATAGAAACAAACACAGCATAAGCTGAGATCATTCAGATACAGGTACACAATATCCTCCTGTAAACATCATCTCTGCCAGCGTTTCTGTCCTGGCAAGGATGCTACCGCCTAGTGGGGCATTTCAGGAACAACACTGATACCACACGCATTAACATCCGACGTCTGTTAGCTTAAAACAAAGCTGTATCAGACCCGTCTTTGATTTGTGTGCCCGAGAAAGCTTTGAATTGTAAAAAGAGCTGACAGTCTCAAAAGGCCTGGTTTCATCCTTAAACACACAGCTCAGCATAGAACTCCGTGGTCTCACTGTATCCATCACAGACAGAAGTAGGTGCTTCTGTTTTCTGATGTGCACGAGTGAATCCACTTCTGTGAGGCTCCAGGCTCATCCATAACTGTCAGACAAGGAAAGGCGCATTGGGGTGCGGTTTGGTGTGGGTGAAACGGGCTGGTGTGTACCCAGGTTTGGTGCTGGGGTGTCCTCACCGGGCAGGAGGGTCCTTTCAGTCACCGTACCGGCTGTGCTCTCCTTGCAGCCTGCACTTCATCGTGTTTGACACGGAGCTGGCCCATGACATCCTGAAGGTGTGGGACGGGCCGGTGGACAGTGCCATCCTGCTGAAGGAGTGGAGCGGCTCAGCACTGCCCGAGGACATCCACAGCACCTTCCACTCGCTCACGCTGCAGTTCGACAGCGACTTCTTCATCAGCAAGTCCGGCTTCTCCATCCAGTTCTCAAGTAGGTGCACGGCCCCCTTCTTCATGATCTGGACACGGGAGACAGACCCGCATCTGTGTCTTAAGTTTCCCTGGACAAGGGTGTACCTTTTGTTGAGCAAAATACACAATTTTGAAAACACCCATCAAGAGAACGGTTTGTCTTGGGAAATTCTGTTCATTCTCAGACGGGGATAGACAGTGGCCCTCCTTAGTTATGAGGGAAAAAACCTTACTTTAAAGGTTTGAGTTAATCAGTAAATATTTAAACTTGGGCCCAGGACAGATGTGGGTCTCTACCAGGAGGTCAGGTTTATCTTTGGTGCTCCCCGCCACACCCAGCACCAGCGCCAGGCTCCCTCACTCCCTGGTTGGTGCCAGGAAGTCTTGATGTCTCCAGGCTGCTTCAGTTGTCTGCTCTCAACTTCCCTGAATAGAAGGGCCCTGCATTTTTTTCCTCCTCAGGGCTGATGTTTCAAGTAGCTTATGTAGGATAGTAATCTCTGCAGGATTTAGTGGGCACCACATTTGCACTTTGAAGCTGTTACCTCTTGAAGATGGTTCCCACCTTCACTGTCTAGCCCATTTTTAAGGAACAGTTTCCTGAGAAGGAAGGGGTGGAGATATTTTGTGGCAGTTCCGTCTTTGCGAACCCTTCAAATTGCACCGTGTAGAGGTGTCATATAATGTGGTAGCACCCAGGGTCAGCCGTCATCGTAAAACTAGCGGAATTTGCACATAAACATATTCTGGCTCAGTTTATCTCTGGGCAGGTCACTGGTGAGCCATATTTAGGATTTACATGAGTAAATGGACTTAGGTCAATTTGATGCTTTAACAGGTTGGTAATAAAATTAAGGTTAAAGTCTGCACAGTTTCTTACCTCTGGTTCGCTGTGCTTTGAGGCAGTAGTTTGTGAACATGTGTTCATGGAATAGAATCTCTACGTGGTAAAATTTTCACTGGTTTATGGCAAAAATATCAAGGTAAGTTTGCTTCTGCTATCCTGCCTTGGGAAAAAATGTTTTTTATTCCAAGGTTGTATCATTTTTGCTCTTTTTTATGAGATAAAAATGGCCTCCATCTTTAGAAATGGTGGCGAGAGAGGTGAAAGATGTGTGATGTAATGTCCTTGTTTGGCAAAATGAAAAAGTTGGTACCATTATGAGGTTATGTTTGTTTTCCTTTCCTACCCATTCTATACTCTCCTGGCCTTGGTTTCTTTTTCTTTTTCTTTTTTTTAAATAGAATTTATTCTTTAGAGCAGTTTTAGGTTCACAGCAAATTTGAGAGGAAGGTACAGAGATTTCCAATATAACTCCCACTTCCCCCGACATACACAGCCATCATCACCCCCGCCAGATGGTACATTTGTTACAACTGATGAACTTACACTGACGTGTCACCACCCAGAGTCCACGGTTTACACTGGGGTTCACTCTTGGTGCTGTACATTCTGTGGGTTTGGACAAATGTGTAACGTCATGTGTCCTTCATTGTAGTATCATACAAAGCAGTTTCACTGCCCTAAAAATCCTCTATGCTTTACCTATTTATTCCTCCCCGATCCCAACCCTTCGGCAACCACAGATCTTTTATCTGTCTCCATAGTTTTGCCTTTTCCAGAGTGTCATATAGTTGGAATCATACAGTCTGTAGTCTTTTCAGGTTGGCTTCTTTCACTTAGTCGCATGCATTTAAGGTTCCTCCGTGTCTTTTCACAGCTTGATAGCTCATTTCTTTTTAGTGCTGAATAGTATTCTATTATCTGGATGTATCACTGTTTATTTATCCATCACCTACTGAAGGACATATTGGTTGCTTCCAACTTTTGGCAATTATGAATAAAGCTGCTATAAACATTTGCACGTAGGTTTTTGTGTGGACATAAGTTTTTAATTTCTTTGTGTAAATACCAAAGAGTGTGATTGCTGGATTATATGGTAAGAGTATGTTGTTTTGTTCCTGGCCTTTTAAAATCTTCCCTTTTTAAAATTCATGTGGAACCAAGAAGCCACTTATTTTCCTATATTCCTCGTGATTTTCTCTTTCAAAAGACGTCTTCCTAGTTTGGGTTAAAGACAAAGGAGAATCCTTTATTATAGTTATTTGAGAGCATAGGCATTTATGTTCTATATTTATAATTATACAAATAATATACTTAATTGACATATTGATGCTTAGGAAGTGATAAACATGAACACGCCCATTAAAGTTCCTACAGAAATGAAACTTGCTTAATTTTTTTAACTTGGCTTTCCAAGTGTTCTAGTTTGAACCATATGGAATTGTCATTTTTGCAGATAAAAATGGTTGAATGTTAGCATTTTCATATGGTTTAACATAGCATTTGGTATACACTCTGGGAAATACCATTTGAAAATGAAATGTTGACTCTGAGGCTTTTGTATGAAAGGGTTTCTGCATGGTCTTTAAAACTCTATGGGAAGGAAAAAACAAGATATAAAAACTTTGCTTGGCATAATTTAGAAAAACTTGGCCTGAATTGTGATGCTGAAAATTTGGGTTTCTATCTTGACCTCTAGAGATCTGAAACTGACCTGTCTCTTTCTTTATTGCTTTATTTGTGAATTGAAGATATTGCACCAAATTCTAACTAAGCACCTTTCCACTTGCATCATGTATTTTCCCTTTGCCTTTTTAGATCTGCTGTCCACCGTTTCTCAGTCTACTCTGATCCTAGTGGTGGACATGCGTGGACTATGTTCTGTGCCCTCTGCCTGGGTTCCTCCAGTGGGGGGCTCGGGCAGGAGATGAGAGGTGCAGGGAGGAGAGCAGTGTCGGCGTGTGACACCTCCCTATCAGAGTCCCTCAGCCAACGCTCACTATTTTTCTCAAGAAGCCGTATCCATACATGTCCCTTTCCAGGTTTCTGTAACCAACTCCCAGTGACCACACTTCTACCTGGGCTTCTCCAAACCCAACATTTGTAAAGAAACCCTCTCAAATGATCTATGGGAAGTGTGTCATATGTTTTGTGTTGGATCCTAAATGATACAGTTCCCAAAGGAACATTGTCAAGCCTGTGAAACTGACATTCCTATGTCCCAGGAACCCCCTTCAGCAATGGCAAGCTGGGATATCTGGTCAACCTCCCTACACCCATGACCAGTGTGCCACTCTCCACTCCTGCAATTCTGAGCCATCCTTTCCCCACTGGAGAATCCAGCCATGAAACTAAATCAGGCTAGAGTCTTTCTAAACCAAAGGCTTGAATCTCCTTGAAACATGGCAAAAGAGCCTATCCCTCCAGCTCAAGAAGCCTTGCTGCTCTTCTGTAAGTGGAAGGCAGGAAAAGCCCATTTATTTGTCTTTATGATCCTGGGACTTAAAAAAAAGAGGTACTTTATGTGTAAGTTAGATTGTGCTGCCATTCCTAAGACGAGCTAATGTTAGAATTTGAAGTATTAGCGCTTATCTATGATTTCAAAATAAAATAAAAAATAATGGAACTTCAATATTTTCCTCAAATAATTGATACTTTGAGTATGACCTTTATTGCAAAGCAAAAATGACATGTATTCAATAGTATTAAATTAGTTTTCTTGGTAAACCATTTTAACTTGGTAGTATGCCAATACTATGTGAACTTCGCATTGTAGGTGTAACTCAGTTATTGGAGGGAAAACCCTTATTTGAACATTCGTTTTCCTAGAGACACTTGAATAATCAGACTTTTCTCAATAAAGTTAAAGTGTAAGGATTTAACATCAGTGTCACCCTCCCTGTCAGTCACTTAATCCATACCTGGTTGTGGCTTTTTAATTTTGACAATTTCTCTATTATTAGAACACCTTCTTTAACTGCCTTCCATCTCCCCATCCCCTCTTGGTCCTCCTTCTTCCAGTGGCCACTCCATTATAGTCTTTTTTCTGGTTCTCATCTTTCCTTCCCCAAGCTGTAAAGGTTGGATTCCAGTAGGGCCCATCCTCATGTCTCTTTCTCTCCATCAGTACTGACTCCTCGGGTTCCATCGGTCAGCCTCCCAAGACCTCTCCCCTGAGTACCCGAGGTCTCCCTCCAACTTGATGTGGGGATAGAAAGCAGAGGACATAACACGTGAAGCGTGACCACATTTCCAATCCTCTCCTTTCTCAAACCTGGTTTCCTTCAAGCTTTCCCATCTCGGTGAATGTCAGCTGCATTCTGAGTCGCCCCTTTATCTTCCACCCCACATATAATCCAGCATCAAATTCAGTAGGGTCCATATTCAAAATCCCACATCTCTCCCCCTGTACCCCTACCACCTTGATCTGAGTTCTTCCACCCTGGACTGAGCTTCCATGGCTTACAGACTGGCTTCGTCTCCCCGCTCTTGTCCATTTACGATCTTACCTGATCAGAGGAACCAGGATGGGTCTTAATGAGGCACCTTGCTCTGGTGAGAACTCTCCACTGTCTTCCCATCTCAGCCAGAGAGAGTTCTGATTCTCCCCGTTGCCAAAATAAAGGATATAAAAGCCTGTATGCAAACTTATGCAAAACTCTACATTTTCAGTTTTCATCCTTAATTACTGCCCTCCACCCTGTCAACCCCCCTGTAACATACACGCAAGCAAGAGGCGTGTATGTATTTGTATGCACATATTTGGTATATGTTCATTTTACACACTGCTCTTGGCTGTTTTCTCTTTGCTTGCTTAATGAATCCACATGTGGACACACCATCTTTTTAGACCCCTTTAGCAGAATTAATGGCATTGTCACTTACAGTGCCCAAATTCAGTGCCCCTATTTCTGATACAGTGTTTATCCCATCGTGTGTGAGCGTCCTACTTGCAGTCTACTTGACTAAGTTCCTGGAGGGCAGAATGTCTAGAACATGACATACAGTCAGTGGCTAAAACTTGTTTTCTAATCAAATATGCTTGAAAACTTTCCAACGATGCAAATCTTGAAAATATTAGGATGATTTTGATTGTGTGACAAACACTATGTCATGTACCAAAAAGGATGTTTCACTACTGATTTCAGCTTCATTCAAAAATGTTAATAGAAAAGCCTTTAATAATAAAGATTCTTTCACTTCTGAGTTAGTTTCTGTCCAGTGTTAATGGTCTTCATATGACATTTATTATCAGAAGTAGTGGCCAGTATAGACTGTGTTTTCACTGGTAAAAAAACGCATTAGACAGATTTAATAACATGGATGCATCTTTGTTGACCTTTTAAGTTTTATAATTCTTTATACATTTATTTATCCTTCCTTAATGTTTTGATACCAGTTGGAAACCAAGCAGACTATTTTCATTTTATAAAGATTAATACCCATGTTTTAATTTAAATGAACATAGTCTAATCTATTATTTGATTAAATTTCCTTATTTTATTAAAAAATGATCGTTCTTTCCCTGCTTTATAATAATCTTGGGAGAAGAACAACTGCTTGCTGGGGTGCGGGGATAGTGATTCTTAGCCTCAGTGCTGCGTGTCTGTGTGCAGGCTTAATGGCCACTGAGGGAGCAGCTGCACACCACAGCCTTCCTTATGGGTGTGTTTACCTTCCCTTTGCTGTAAGACATTTTCTCCACTAGAAGAATGAACTGTTGGTGCTCACAAGATATTCAAACCCCATTCAAGGTCCATTGTCCTGCCAGCTCCGCACAGCATGTAAAACATGAGAATAAGAACTGACTAGTGCAATTATGTTAATTGTAATCAGCCTAACACTTTTCATTAAAGTTTAATTACTATTTAATCATGCATAAAATGCAAGAAAATGGAGTTCGGCTCACAAAACTGACCTTTACTCTAGGGGTTAAATAAACTTCAGCTGAGCCTCTAGTGGTCCGAACTCTTCAGCTCTCCCACTCTAGGGAGAACGGCTCCAGGGCAATCTTGCATCCTCAGATTCCATGAGATTGATTTCCCTGTAAATAATGATCCTAACTTAGCAGCTACATAACATCCCTTCCTAATTTACTTTATTGAAGGATAATTTAATAGGTACATTTTCATTAAAAAAAATCATTTGTTGTTCAAAACAAGAGAGACCCTTGGGGCTGCCAGTTGCCGAGCAGAGTGCGATTGTTTATAGGAGAGAACCGGCCATAGAGCCCCGGGGGCGCCTGTACCAAGTTTCTGCACAGAGACAGGACACAGCAGGTGCAGCTAGATGGCTCACCCGCTGCTCTCTTGGGACTCCCCTTGTGGGGCTGGTGGAAAACTGATCGTATGTTCTTATCATTGGCCACTCACACCCAGAGAGGCCAAAGAGTTTTATCCGCCTTTGATTACCCGCACCCAGCTCATAACAGGGGTAGAACTGGTGTGTGTTGAATTTTTGAGACTAAGATGCTGGCTTATTTAGAATTTAGTTTAAATTCTAAATCCTGGATTCCACAGAGTGTTGGGGTTTTAGCTGTGGTTGGCTTTGTCTAATACTAACAAGATTGATAACAAGAGGAACAGAGAAAAACAGGACACATAAATGGCATCTTCCCTATTCTTGGGGACGTATCTTTTTTCCCCTCCAGTTTTATTGAAATATAACTGACTTATTGCATATGTGAAATCTAAGAAATAAAGCAAACTAGTGAATATAAAAAAAAAAAACAGAAAAACAGGGACAGACTCACGAGTAGAGAGAACAAACTAGTGGTTACCAGTGGGGAGAGGGAAGTGGGGAAGGGCAAGAGAGGGTAGGGGGTTAAGAGGTACAAACAATTATATATAACATAGATAAAGCCACAAAGATATGTACAGCACAGGGAAATAAAGCCATTGTTTTGTAACAATGTTAGGTGGAGTATAATCTATAAAAATATTGAATCACTGTGTTGTACACCTGAAACTAATATATTCAATAATACTGTAAATCAACTATACCTCAATTTTAAAAAATAATAAAATAATTGATACATAGCAATGTGTAAGTTTAAGGTGTACAGCAGGTTGATTTGATACATTTAGAGACTAAAAAATGATCACCACTGTAGTTCACACCACATCACGTCACATAATTACCACTGCTTTTTGGTGGTGAGAACACTGAAGAGCTACTGTCTTAGCAACTTTCAGGTATATAATGCAGTGTTCTTAACTGTAGTCGCCATGCTGTGCGTTAGACCCCCAGAATTTATTCATCTTGTAACTGGAGGTTTGTGCCCTTTGACCAACATCTCCCCATTCACCCCCACCCCCCAGCCCCTGATAATCACCATTCTACTGTCTGATTCTATGAATTCAGCTTTTTCAGATTCCACATATGTGCTATCATACAGTATTTGTCTTTCTCTTCCTGACATCCCACATAGCATAATGTCCTCAAGGTCCATCCATGTTGTAACAAATGGCAGGATTTCCTTCTCTTTCATGGGTGAATAACAGTCCAGTGTGTGTGTGTGTGTGTGTGTGTGTGTGTGTGTGTGTGTGCATGTACTGCATCTTCTTTATCCATTCATCTGTAGATAGACACTTAGGTTGTTTCCATATCTTGGCTATTGTGAATAGTGCTGCAGTGGACATGGGAGTGCGGGTATCTCTTTGAGATCCTGTTTTCATTCCCTTTGATCTTAATGTGCAGAAGTGAGATTGCTGGATCATATGGTAGCTCTATTTTTAATTTTTTGAGGAACCTCCCCACTGTCTTCCACAGTGGCTGCACCAATTAGCATTCCCGCCAGCAGTGCACAAAGGGTTCCCTTTCCTTGAGGATGTATCTAATACTTACTGTGAAAGAGATATCAACCCTTTTCTATAAAACTACTAGTGGGAGGATCATCTGTACGTACCTTTCTGCTAATCTAAATCTTACTCCTACTGAAAGCTCGTAAATCATTCCTCAGGCAGCAGTGATTTCTGTGGGGAGTCCCAGCATGGCCCCCCGCCCCCAGGACCTCGGATGTAACTGCCAGTCAACACAGTACAGTAGGCAGAGTTATGCTACCTTGCTTGAATGAGAAGGGAATGCTCCTACATTTTGCAGACTGACTTATCACAATGTCTTTAAAAGCGTATCATGCAGAAATAAGTTGAGTCAGTGAGGAGAACAGAAAATTTGAATCACTGTGACAAATATTGAGATAAGCATCTGACCACACCCTGTCCAGGTCGCCCTTGTCCTCATAATGTGTGTGAACACATTGGTGTAATAGTTAGGAATTAATGAACTAACCACTCATTCATCCATTCGTGTATTACTTTATTTATTCACCAGCCAGTATTGAACCCCTTCCTGCTGTGCCCCTCATCAGTGCTGGGGTCGGGGATCCAGTGCTACTAAGGCAGACGTTGCCTGGTCTTCCTAAAAGTTATGGGGAAACATATGCCATTCACCTAGAATCTCCTTGTCTCTGTCTGCCTCCTCTGGACGGCCCACCTGGTGAGGACCCTGGTCTGCTTCCCTGCAGCTCCTGGCTGTGTCCTCCACCTTCCCTTGGGTGACGCCCACCTCTGAGGTCTTCAGCTCCTGCTTTACACCCTGCGGTCTCCACTCCACTCCACCAGCCACTCTTGGGAAGATGCACTGCATCCTGCTTCACCTTCAGTCGGCAAAGTTGAACTGGAGTGTGCTGCTCTGTTCCCACAGCTGGTCTTTCCATCTTCACTTCCCCGCCTGTGTCGGTTCTTAGTACTTACTGGGGCGTCTAGGCTGTCGCTGTTCTCCCTTCTATTGGTTCCTCCTAAATTCCCGATACTTCTTTTCTGTCTGCAGCCATTTTATCCTTAAAATCAAGTCTCTTACCGCGTGCTAAGTTCCCTGGCCCGTGGGCTTCCTGCATGGCGTCTGCCCAGCATCCTCTGGTGAGAAGGAGACGCGTAAACCAAGAGCTTCTTCCCAGTGACTGTGGGACCCCCACCCTCATGCGGCTGAGCTACAGTCACTTATTTTGCCAGGGAACTCTGGGTCCCATTCACCTCATTTTCAAACCTTCGCCCCTTTCCTCGTCTCCTCTTCGGGGCAGTGGATGATCTGGAGTCTTCATTCACAAAGATAAACCTGTCAGAAGGATTTCCTTCCACTTCCTCCAGCAGACATCATTCTGTTTCTTCACTCCTGTTAGCTTGGGATAGTCACGCCTTCTCCCAAGCAAGGCTGGTCCTATCATGGATACGCCTCCGGCTGCTGGGACCTTGCCCGGTGTGTCCTTGTCTTCTTTCATTTTCATCCTTGCCTCTGACTCCTCACTCCTTGTATACAGACACTCAAATCACAATTTAAGATAAATACATACAACAACCCTTTGCCACTTTTGAGCATCCTGTTTTTCTCCTTCATCTAGAACATGTTTTGGGCCTGCTGTGTGCGTTTCCTCACCTCCAAATCATCCTGCAGCCCCCTGGTTTGTTTCTGCCCCCATCACCTCGGTTTCACTGCTCTTGTCACGGTCAAAAATAAGCCATGAGTCTCAATCAACACACACCTTTTCGTGGTTCTGGTAGGTGGCCTCCTGCAGAAGTTCAGTGCATCTGACACTTTCCACCTTGTTGAAATATTATTTTCCCTGGATTTTCACGACTGTCCCTCAGACCCTTCCTGCCTTGCTGGTCCCTCTGTTGTCTCCTGCAGTCTCACCTTCCTCTTCCTGGTTTCCTTGGGACCTGGTCTTAAGTCATCTGCTCTCTCTATTCACTCTCTCTCTGAGCAATGTTCTTTCTTCCCTGGGTGTGGACAAAGATCCAGAAGGTCATCACTTCAAAACTCTCTATTTGGAGCTCACACCTGTCTTGTGAAGCTCTAAGGGGCCAAATACATAAATTTGTTTGGACATCTTGCAGACGTGTCAAAATTGGCATGTCTGGATCTATCCCGTCACCACATCCAATCCAATCCAGACCCAGCCTCCAACAAGACCTCATGTTGCTGCTCTTACCTTGCATTTCCCCTTCATCGCACAAGCCCACATCTGCTGGGTCTCGCCCACACCGGACTCTGTCTAAGGGCTGCTCAGAGGAGGGCGACTGTATGGAACCTGCACTTGAGGAAAGCCACCTTGGCCAAGAGCAAATCTCATCACACTAAGCCCCCCACTTCAAAAGTCCTTCTCCAGTTTCAGACTGGAGAATAAAGTCCTGTTACATGACCCCCGACTGATTGACGTGGGGCTCCTGGGTACCTCCCCATCCTCACCCACTCCTTCCACCTGGCTTCTAAGGATTTTTGTCTCCTGTTTTCTGACCTTCACTTGCACAGTGCCTTCTGCCCAGGACTCTGTCCCTCTTTTCACTGCCTGCTATTCCTGTCCGTTTCCCGAGTGGCAGTTAAACAGCACTCCTTGTAGGAGGATTCTCTGAGCCCAAAGAATAAATAAGAACCCATTTTATATCATTTTTACACTTCCCCCTGTATAATGTTCACCACTAGTTATTTTATAACTTTTTGGCTGTTACTGAATATCCTGGTATTCAGAAGTCAGATATTTTACACTAGTTACTGCATTTATCTCTGCCTCACTTTTGACACTTAGAAGTATTTTGTCTTTTGTTACCTTGTTTCTTGTGTATGTGTCGATATTTTCTGCTTATTTCTTTTTTTTGGTTATTGGTTCTAGTGAGACTGAATTTCCTAAATTATTTATTTTTTTAATATTTCTGCTCTAATATTCAGTCTTTAGGATAGTTCCAATTACAAGGGCAACCACCCAGTAGATGTGTGTTGAATTGAATTTTAAAAGTGACTTAAAACTTGTCTTTGGACTTCCCTGGTGGCACAGTGGTTAAGAATCCACGTGCCAATGCAGGGGACATGGGTTCGAGCCCTGGTCTGGGAAGATCCCACGTGCCGCAGAGCAGCTAAGCCCGTGTGCCACAACTACTGAGCCTGCGCTCTAGAGCCCGTGAGCCACAACAACTGAGCCCATGTGCCACAACTACTGAAGCCCGTGCGCCTAGAGCCCGTGCTCCACAGCAAGAGAATCCACCGCAGTGAGAAGACGGCGCGCCGCAACGAAGAACAGCCCCCGCTTGCCTTAACTAGAGAAACCCTGAGTGCAGCAATGAGGACCCAACGCAACCAAAAATAAATTAAATAAATAAATTTTAAAAAAAGAAGAACTTGTCCTCCCCAGATAACTCACGTTCTCATTAAGGTGATTAAAAAAAAAATTTGAGGTGCAGATTTGAGTAGTAGGCTTGGAAGCATTTAGCAGTATTAAAGAGAATATAAACTGTCCAGATTTAGCAATCCTATCAGAGTGGAAGTGGAAAAAATGCATATATATAATATAATATATTATATTATAATATACTATACAACATATGTATATAATGTACATTATATATTGTATTATATATAAAATATATTTTTATGTATATAATTTTAAGCATTGTAAGACTCACTTAAACTATAGTAAACTGCATACTCCTGTAACAGAAAACTCTCAAAAGTATACGCACATATGCATACACATGTAATATTATATAATTTTTAGGACAGGCATCACAGAGGCACTGTTTTTCTACCCATGAAAGAAAACATGGCTTGGGGCTAAGCCCCATCTTAACAGCTCTGTAAACAGGCATGTGCACAATTTTCATGGACTTAGGTTAAATTAGGGCACTGTACTTTTTACCACCCACAGTTTTGATGAGGACTGCTCTCAAAGGTAAGGAACACAAAAGCACTTTGATTTATCAATTTTTCCCAAATATAAGGGACTGCTATTATTTATTCTCAGTTCTAGAGATATATTGACTCCAGGGAAGTATTATGTGATAAATGACACAGTCTGCAGCTCTCAAATTAGATTTCCCCAACTCTTTGGCCTCCTGTTTCACACTACTCAATTCAAACTGACAAAAGTAAGATTCTCCTGACACTTGCTTGGCAGGAAGGCGTGCAGATAGTGCAGTTTTGATTTAGAGGCAGGAAAAGATAGTAAACAGGTTAACTATCACTTGATCACACTAACGTTATGATACCAGATACTTGCATGGCTGCAACCACCTGAGGTTTCTGTAACATGTTGAAATTGTTAATCGTGCACTTATTATCGGTAAAGAATAGGTGGATTTGCAGAATGTTTAATGAAAAATGTGATAGTCATCTTTTTCTCTCCTCAAGTCTGTCTTGTGTCAGAACACAGATTTTTATCTTTCATACTTATTAAAAGCTGAGGATCAATTTAACAGTGGTGACTAATGGGATAGATGTTTAGAACAGGATCTGTGGAGGGTGAGGTTTTCATTTGATTGTGACTTTAGATATAAAGAAACTCAAATCTCTTTGGATAACTGAATGAAGGATTCTTCACTGTTATGAGGATGCAAAACATAGGATTTTATGATGCATTCAAAGTGTAAATATCTGTGTTACTAAATAGATATAAAGTGTTTTTAAAATAACTCTATTAAAGTCTAAAGTATTTTTAGATCTTCAGGAACAGACATACTTGGTTTCCCATAGATTCTATATTTGACATGATGAAAATAGAAGTGCTAATTAGTATTTTTTCTCAGAGCATTTGCAATTCCTTTATAAAGGAGGAAGTTAGCTTAGTTCCCAGTGCAGTCTTTGGAACTTAACTGACACAAGTGACTAAAATACTGTTGTGAACACTAGTAGTCTGTCATATTTTTATGTCTTTTAAAAGTTTTCCAAGTGCATTCTCTTACATGGTCTAATTTTTACAACTATGTGGTTTGCAGATCTCAAAAATATAGTTTTATAACTAGCAAAGAAATATTAGAACATTGATTTGCAAGAAATAGAAAAATTATTTGACTTACAGAAATTGCCTAAATTGGACATGTATTATATACCACTAATGTTCTCTTTCCAATAATTGATTATGAGACTCTTTGAAATCATTTTAAAAGTTAATTTAAAACAATTTAAACAAGTTAATTTAAAAAATCCAATGTTATACAGATAGAGGACTCAGATCTTACTATAAGCAGCAGAAAAAGTATAAGGACGATTATTACAAAAAAATAAGTGACTCCTGAATTTGAAAATGAAAATCTGTAGGATGAGGGGATTTATTGTCTAGTTTAATAGCTGCAATATAAATAGCTCTTGAATTATTATATTTTGATTTAATTAGCATGAAATATGGGACTCAACTTTTTTTGCTTTAATGGAATTCACATTCCCTATTGTGCAGAATCAAAGTGATTGATTTATTTTGTTGCATATTGAAGTTTTTTTTTAATTGTAGAACTCAATTTACACTTACGTTTGATAGTCTACTATAATGACATATTTTCATAGCTATTAAGTGCTTATTCAGTACAAAGACCATGAAAGCAAATGTTCCACTTTTGAAACATTGTTACAGAGGATGCTTGAGTAACAGATCATAAAGGGTATTTAATGTTTTCGTATACTAACATCACTCTCTCTGTCTGCACAAGTGTTTTAATGCCTGTGGTCCCGCTGACAAACTAAAATCTTTCACGCCTTCCGAGGCTTCAGCGTTCCTGTCTGAGAAATCTTGGCCTTTAATTTGTTCCCTCTGGCCCACAGTAATAGCATTAATGAAGCCTCTTGGTAAATAGTAATTGTGTTCATGAGAAAGGACTTTTCGTTTGATTTAGTATTTTTTTATTCCGAAAGAAAGAGTCATTTTCCCCAGGAATGAGTGACAATATATAGTGTGCATCTTCAGATTTGCCAGTATATATCCATAATTTCACAATCCTGAAGCCCATGTTGCTTTCTGTCATGAAGGAACATGCAGAAATAACACGATTCCTGTGTTGAATCCTGATATTGTTTCATTCCTTTGAATTTTGAAATTAAACATGTGTATACACATACATTCATATAATAAAAAATAATTTAAGATATAAAATGATTTGTATTCATTGTATGCAATTCAAGTGAATACTGCAACTCAGACATATATTTGTGCATATATATATAAACCTTTATAATTAAACTTTTTCTTTAGAAGTACTTGTAAATTCACATGCCCTTGTGAGAAATAAAACAGAGAGATCCCGTGGACCCTTAGGAAGTCCCCCCCCAGGGGTAACATCTTGCAAAACTAGAGCACAAATCACAGCCAGAATATCAACAATGATCGGTCAATACGCAGAACATCCATCACCAAAAGGGTCCCTCAGGTTGTCCTTTTATAGCCACACCCACTTCCCTCCTGCCATCACCCCATCCTTAACCCTGGCAACCTCTAATCTGTTCTCCATTTACATAACTTTGCCATTCCAACAATGTTACATGAAAGGAATCCTGTAAGGTGTAGTTTCCCTTTTTTCACTCAGCGTAGTTCTGTGGAGATTCACTGGGGCTGTTGTGTGTCCCCTCAGTTTATTCCTTTGGGTTGCAGAGTAGCATTCCATAGACTGGATATACCAGCTTGTTTAGTCATTCACCCACTGAAGGACATCTAGGTTATTTCTAGCTTGGGACCATTATGAATAAAGCTGCCATAAACATTCATGTACACGTTTTTGTGTGAACATCAGTTTTCATTTATCTGGGATAAATGCCCAGAAGTGTAATTTCTGGGTTGAATGGCGGTTGAATGTTTAGATTTTAATGGCCAAATAATTTTCCAGAGTGGCTGTACCATCTTACATTACCACCAACAATGCCTAAGTGATTCCTTTTCTCTGCATCCTCACCATCATTTGATGTTGTCTCTACATGTGATATTATTAGCTGCACTAATAGGTATGTAGTGATATCTCTTTGCATTTCCCTAATGGCTAATGATTTTGAACATCTTTTCACATACTTATTTGCCATCTGTACATTCTCTTCAGTGACATGCTTTTTCATGCCTTTTGCCTGTTTCTGGTTGGGTATTTTCATGTTTTTATTTTAGTTTAGTTTTTTGCATCTTCAACATTCTCAATATATTTTAGATACTAGTCCTTTGTCAGATATGTGGCTTTTAAACTTTTTCTCTTGGTCTTTAGCTTGTCTATTCATCCTATTAACAAAGTCTTTCTTGGAGAAAATTTTTTAAATTTTGATGAAGTTTATTAATTTTTGCTTTTTATAGAACATGCTCTTGTTGTCATGTCCTTGCCTAGCCTTAAATCCCAAAGATTTTCTCCTAAAAGTTTTTCTAAAAGTTTTATAGTTTTACCTTTGGTATTTAAATGTGATCAACTGTGAAAGAACTTTTGTGTAAGATATGAGACTTGTGTCAAGGCTCTTTCCCCAGCACTGTGTGTTACTTTTGAAGCCCAGGAGAGGGATTTGTGCAATGTGCATTTGAGCAGCCAGCAGCTCTGCTCTTGATCTCGGAAGATCTCAGAAAACTCCATGTCTCCAGTTCCTGAAGCACTTTGTCATTGTCAGGAAGGAGAGGAGGAATGTCGACTGAATTAAGCGGAACTTGGTAGAATTCACACCTCCTTTCTTTAATTTGGAGTCTGGGATTGAGTGGAAGCACCCGTTGGATGACTTGAGGTTCCTCTTTTCTGTGTGTTTCCTAAACCTTTTCCAGCCACCGAAGCGCTGATGCACACGTGACAGAGTTCTGACGGCTGGTTCATGTCTATCCTGTCAAATACAGTCAGTGACCTTCCAGAAGGAGGTTTCCCTATTCAGTGCTATGATCTAACCCCAAAGAGCAACTTTTCAGAGAAAATGATAACCTGACCACGTGCATAAATAGTTAATTCAATTTTCTTAACTCAAGAACATGAAAACTTAATATGCAGGTTAAGATCTGACTATTAGATATCTCTGCTTCTGATATGGAGCGTATTGGTGTCGCTTTATATGTTTTTCCTTATACGTGGTAAGCATTCTCTCTGTGGAGGTTATGTTATGAAAGGGTGTTTTAAGATAATAAATGTACACTAAGCAAACTTTACTTCTATGAACTAATAACGCAGTTGATAAATATACTTTTAAATGATGTTTAAAAAACATGCAGGGGCTTCCCTGGTGACACAGTAGTTAAGAATCCACCTGCCAATTCAGGGGACACGGATTCGAGCCCTGGTCCAGGAAGATCCCACATGCTGCAGAGCAACTAAGCCCGTGTGCCACAACTACTGAAGCCCCCGCACCTAGAGCCCACGCTCCGCAACAAGAGAAGCCACCGCAGTGAGAAGCCTGCGCACCACAACGAAGAGTAGCCCCCGCTCTCTGCAACCAGAGAAAGCCCGCGCGCAGCAACGAAGACCCAAAACGGCCAAAAACAAACAAATAAATAAATAAATTTATTTAAAAAAATAAAAATAAAAAACATGCAAGGAGGACTTGATACATTTAATAGGACATATCCCAAATGCACAATTTTTTAGAATAAAAAAAAGAACACAACTTTGCATATTATTTTAATATGTATATATTCCATAAAGTCTCCAGTGTCAAAAATGACTTTATCCCATTGGAAATAAATTTGTGTCCATTGCAATTCTTATGATGCAATGGTTCTCCACCACCATTGCTGCCTCTTGCAAACAAAAACGTCAGGTCCGTGGCTCTCATGCTAAGTGGAGCACAGGTTCAGATCGCTCAAGCCCATCGAAACGGTTCTGGATTCAGAGACAAGGAGTAACGATGTCCCTTAGATCCCACTGGGCCTGTGGAAGGTTCTTTATGACTTGAAATAGTCCAGGGAACCCCTGGGGAAATTGAAAAACACAATATCCATCACCTCAGGAATAGTATCTTCTTTTTCTAAGGTGATAGAGGGATAAGACTGATGCAACTAAAAATATTGTTTTCCTTTTTATGGCAATAAACTGGAATGATTCAGTCACCAAAATCCCATTTGAAGAAAAAAACATTTAAGAGAAAATTGAGTGCAAGAAACATGTGGCACATAAAAGAAAACAATCATAAAAAAGAAATGAGTGCATGCCTCATCCATAACTTTGTATGACCCTGAAGGTGAAAAAGCAATTTCTGACCCCAAAGAAATGTCTTTGGTTGGGGGCTTTCATATTAGTCTCCAAATAAGCTTTATTGCCTTTACCAGAAAACATCTTTCCACAATTTGTAACTAGGGGAAAATAAAATGGCATTTATTTCAAAGACCCAACCAATGTATTTCCCACTGCATTGTTTAAAATGGTTTTGTCTTCCCCTAAAGTTGTCTTATTGTTTTTGTATTTTTAATCCAATCTAGATTACCCTAAGAACTTTTTATTTTTATTTTATAACTTTTTAATGGCATACTCTATTATTATTATTACAGATATGCCAAATGAAAATTTGCTTTAGAAGTAGAAACTTCTTTCAAAACTGAATTAAACCTCATACCATTAAAGGACGTATAACCCTTAGTACAAGCCTGTGTTTTATGTACTGATATTCTGTGGATCTTTATTTGGAAGGGTTTGAAGAAATTTGTTGAGAAAAACATGCTCTGTGATAGCATACATTTAGAATACACTGGATTAAACTTTTTTTTTTTATTTTTTTAGTTTCGTTACTGTAGGGTTTCTCTGAGCCTTTAATCCCTGATGTACAATGGGAATCTACAGGAGGGAGCTAGAGTATACAGTATTTGCCCATCTTGTTTGACCAAACACCTTTAATAACCTACAGAAAAGTGTTCTACAGAACACTTGTTTTTGCAAGCCTCATATGTCTGTTGAAATTCTTATTCATGTACAAAATCTGTGCATCTTTGTGTAAAGCTTCTTTATTGAGTAACGTGTGTTTTTGCTTTTAATGAATATTGAATAAAAATTCGGAAAGAGAAGTAATAAAACATATCTTTGTTTTAAAAATTACAATGAGACTTATTATGATCTCCTTGGCTTTTCGTCTAAAGGTTTATTTTTAAATTATTTTAATACTACATACTTATTTATCATATAAATATTGCTCTGGGTGTTTACTAAGAGTACCACTGTTTAATAATAGGCAATTAACTGTTTTAATACTATATATTTTTTCATTATTTTAATGCTATATTAAATTAATTCTCACTTGGAAATGAATATGTAATCATCCATGTGCCTACTTGCTTGAGGAAAGAATGAAGTTTCTTTTGGGGATGTGAAATTCAGTCCAATGGACAAGACTGTAAATGTACAATAGGATTTGCTTATGTTTTTTTCTGGAGTCTAGAGAAATCTCAGCAAAGGTAGAGCACAGGTAGAGCTTAGATTCTTCAATTACTCAAATAGTAAACTCAAGATCGTTTGTAAAATACTAGTTCAGTGGAAGCAGCATTTTGTTGCCTAGGTGATGGCCATGATGGGCTATGATTCTGGTGACTGAATAATATAATTGCTGTTCTATATTATAAAAATTTGTGGCTTATGGGTGTGACACTTCTGAGTTTCTAACTAGAAGCTTTGTGTCCTTGGGTCCATTCTGCATTCTACTGCTGTCCTGGTCTTTGGGGAAATGTGCTTGCTTTCCACCCTGCATTCTAATCTTCGCAGCTGATGGGAGGAGAGTGGAAACTAAAAGGATCTTCCTCAGTGACTCTGATATGGCATTTCCTGCTCTCTTCCCATCGAAAAAACTACATGGAAGCCCAAATGCCTCCTTTCTTTTTGATATCTACTGAGAATTCTGCTTCCAAGTAAAATTCCCCTACTCAGAACACTAATAATCAAGGATGACAGGTATGATAAGCCAGCCATCATGCTGTGGGATTAAGAAAGAACTGAAATGTCTGCAGTGTCCAGTATTACAGTAAAGTATGTTCTCTGGAAACACATCCACTGAAAATATGTCAAAGGTGTTGGATACAATTATTTTTAGCCTTTTAAAATGTATCACTGAAACTGCAAGAATATGAGTAATTCTGAGAGTCACCAAAATAATGTGAAATGCAGAAAGGTCATGAAGTTCAGAAGTTGGCTTTGCCCTGGGAGCATCTATCAGTTGGTCCCTGGTGACACTGAGCTTCCATTTTGAGAGTCTGTGGGCTGAAAGAATAGGAAACAAGGTCTAAGATCTTTCCAATATTGGAAATGTAATTGGAGACCCTCATATACTGCTAGAACTCCAAAGGGGGGAGGTCCTACTCTCACTATAAGGGAGAATAGATAGATGGTAGAGATAGATAGCTAATAGATAGATAGATGATAGATAATAGATAGATAATAGATGATAGATATAGATAGATGATAGATAATAGATGATAGATTAATAGATAATAGATGATAGATACATGATAGATGATAGATAATAGATAGGAGAGAGACAAATATGGATATAGATATAGGTATAGAAACAGGCACAGATATAGACAACTCATAACCACAAGCAGGTTTCAAACTAGCTTATAGATAAATTCATGCCATTTCTGTGGTCCAAAATGCCTCAACAGAGATTTTTTTTTTTTAAAGAGGTAGAAGGCGTCTCGTGTTCCAGGCACATGGTAAAGTCAAATGAGAATCCCCTCTGGATAAACACACCTTCAAAAGAATTATTGCAAGTGAAGTTCCAAAAACAGAAGTGCAAATTCAAAACTCAAGAGGCACCTTAGATTCCATGAGATATTGGAATGATTATCAGATCAGACTGTAAGAGTTTAAAAAGTAAAAGAGAATAAAAATATGAGTAGGGAACAATATACTGTATAAATGGCTAAAGATATTTGAAAAATGCTAACTAACAGAAAAGCACAATGAAAGAAAGTTTAAAACTCAACAACATGATAAAATAATAAATTTGATGCAGATGGAGAGAAGATTGTGATAGGAAGATAGTCTAAAAAATTACCCAGAAAATGGAACGAAGATAAAAAAATGATTTAAAAATGAAAAGTTGAGACACAGAGGATAGAGACTTTTGTCAAATTTTAATTCTTAAGAGAGGAACAGAGATAATAGGAGAGAACTGATGTTTGACAAGATAGTGGCTTAATCCTCAGATTCAAAACTTCAAATGATTCCAAGCAGGGTTAATAAAAGGAGGTTCATACATATACATAATATTGCAAAACTTTTATTTCCTTAGAAATAAAGAAAATTCATACATAGACATCATATTGTGAAATGTTAGGACATCAAAGACAAAAAGATTATCTTAAAGTAGTTTCAGACTGAGATTAAGTAGGAAAACTGGAAGGCAGAAGGAAGTGGGATAATTTCTTAACAATATTGAGGGGAAAACAAGGACAACAACAACTATCCTAAACTATAAACTCGGTAAAAATATTCTTTAGGATTAAAGGAGAATTAAAAATATCTTTAAATAACTAAAGGTGTTTTTGGACCAAACAGTTTTAAGAGAGTTTAGTTCAGCTTAGCTGGTTGTGAAGTGGGAATGCACTGACCAAAGGGAATTTATCCTATTACGTTTTCCTCAAGGTTCCTTGAGATTGGTATTCTTAAATTATTTAAATTGTGGCATGTATTTTCATTAAAATATTGTCAATGAGACGATCAAAGGGGAATGTGTGTGTATGTGCATAGCATGCTACAGAAATCCTTAATATATTCCATAATTGGTTGAATTTTCATGAAGATTTTGCTAGAATCTGTTCAAAGGAAGCGTAATCAAGATGCATGCTATTGAATGTATTCCTGAGGGAAAAAAAAGCTTCTTTTCTTACGTTCATATGTGGACAAGTGATTCATTAACGCAGATCAAGAGCGCTTCAGCCCACAAGGGCTCTATGTCTATAAGAGTGCAGGGATCGTGTTTCCAGTCATTGATGTGATGTTGTCCCTTCTTTCTAGCATCCATCGCGTCTACCTGCAACGACCCAGGTATACCTCAAAATGGCACCCGCTATGGGGACAGCAGAGAGCCGGGAGATACCATCACCTTCCAGTGTGACCCTGGGTACCAGCTCCAAGGACAAGCTAAAATCACTTGTGTGCAGCTGAATAACCGATTCTTTTGGCAACCAGACCCTCCTACGTGCATAGGTATTGTGCAACAGAAAATAGAAATTTTATATTTGGGAAGGAATGCATGTTATCATTAAAATTGCTCTGTGAATGTATTATTCTTCAGAAGTATTTCTCAAGAGTTTCTTACATGCCCTCTGGTTCCCCGAGATTATATTGAAATTTTATTACAAACCTTTAAACTTTATTTTATGAGGTGAGGTAAAGGAAGTAGTTTACTTAATGTATGGTAATTGACATTTATCTAACATTTCCTATCCTTAAGAAATCTCGTAAAAATATGGATCAATCAAATTACTGTAATTTAAAATTCCGTGTGGCTGAAAATTCATAACTCTACCATTGTCGTTCTCATTTTTAATATAGAAACGTGCCCTTAAGCAAAACCTACTCAATAAAAAGTGTGTTCTCTTTTTAGAAGATTTTTCTGTGATAGCAGTACATTTTTAATAGAATCCTAAAAACTAGAAATTACACTGTTTATGTCAATATAAAGATAAAAGGAGAGACTTCTTTCTAAAATTTACTAGAATTTTATAATTTGACCTTATTGAAGAGAGAACAATTCACGTGCAGACTTTAGTTTGAATAACCAATATCCAAGATAGTCTATCACAAATACGGTTTTAGGGCACGACATATTTATATATAAAATAGTAATTACATTAGATTGTCCCTTCACTCAATTAAATATTTTACCATAAATACCTCGGTATGGTATCCCATCTTAATTTTTAAAAGAAACTTAATTTTAATGAACTGTCACAGTGTAATTTGTACTTCCTTATAATCTGTTTGAAAAATACAAAATTGAATTAATCTGCAAAGAGAGGAAGTGATAATGAAGTGATATGCACAGAGTTAATGGGCCATTTTGCATCAGGTGACCTTGCGGGAATTTTGTGATTTAAAATGATTTTTATTGTCATAAGGGATTCTCAGTGGTCCTGTGGAGCTGTAATATGCAACTCTTAACTTATTACAGAGTGCTTGCAGGATTCTGAAGACAGATGAGAATTGATAGCTCTTCTTATTAGCATGTTCAGCCCTGTCAGAGAGCTACCCTGTTTATGCAGTGTTCTGTGCTGCACGTACATTTCGTGACTTTTGTGAGCACAGTCGCATTTTACCTCAAGCTGAGTCATCAGGAGATGTGCCAGATTTCTACGTGTTCCTTTTTTAAAGTGGAGTAATTACCTATAAATGCAACCATCATTTTAAACCATTCTTCTATTTTTAAATCAGGAGAGGCACATTTTTTTTCCAATTTGCATGAATTTAAGCTTATGGAGGAGTACATTAAAAAGCAATACAACTACCAGTCAATCTCTTGAAGGTAATTTCTTGGTTGACATTAATATAAACCATTCATTGTGAAATTTGACCACCTTTCCAAATAATCTATAGTTTTTTGGGGGTCATCTCTTAGTTACCTAATTTTAATCAGCGACTAGATAAACCAGTTCTCAGCAACGAAAATCAGTAACACTTTATCTGTCTTGAATATCAGCTCCAAAAATAAGCCAAGATCACTCCCAGGCCATTGAATATCAGTTCTGTTGGCAACAGAACCACCCACATACAGGTATTACATAGCACAAACATGGAAAATACATATTTGGGAATAAGTGAACAATATCTTTTTATCACATTGTAAACATATTTTGCCCCAGCAATGAGATTATGCCTCTGTACAATACTCATCCCTTAGAGCATGGTCGTGTATTAGCACTCATCTACATTCTGTTCTGCTAATATGGACATTTTTAATTTTTATTTTTTTGCTTTTTTCTTATTAAACATAGTATGTTTTTGCAGAAGTTTTATAAGCTACAGTTAAGAAAAAAGAGGAAAAAAACACTGTCACCTTTTTACCTGAAGGCAACTACTATTAGCATAAACATGCATAAGTAAGCTTCATAATTATTTTATGTATATATAATCTATTTTAAAAATTTTTTAAATGATAGCACCCTGAATGATTATTTTGTAAATTACACTTTTTACTTACTGGTACACGATGAGTATCTTTTGTGTTATTATGTATTTTTTACTAATTAAGTTTTATGCCTGCACAGTCTTTCTCTGTTTGGATCGGTATTGACCAATATTGATTCCACTAATCCCTCCTCAATGTACGGTTAGGTGTTTCAGCCTTTTCCCTTTCACGAAAATTGCTGACATGAACACTTGTTGCAAAACACATCCATGATTATTTATGAATGGCATATTTCTACAAACTTAGGTATTTCTGGAGTTTTCAAAACTTTTTCAGAAAGGTTGCACCAATTTACGTCACCGTCAGCATGATTGTTTATTTTCCCCAACTCAGAAAAGACACTTTATGTGATATTTCTTAATCTTATAATATGGGCAGGAAGTGAAGATTCCTTGGAGTTTTAATTGGCATTTTATATTAAAAATGAGGATGAACTGTTTTTAATTTCGTATTCTTACTGACCACTTGAATTTGCTCTTTCCTGTTGACTGGCTAATTTCTTTTTTCCGTTTTATTCTTAGTGTATTTTTTCCTCCTATTTGCTGTTCTTTCCCATTCTCTCCCTTTTGTAAAATCTCTTAACCACTCACCTGTTTATATGTTACTCATATTCTCACCAGCCTGTCATTTGCTGCTTATCTGCCCTGTGATTTGCTGCTAATCTGCCCTGTAATTTGCTTGGATGCCTCACTTCTTTCACTTCACAAAGGACTCCAGCGATGGAGGCACCTCCTTCTGGAACTGAGTCTTGAAAGACCGATTCTCTGGACCAGAAGACACTCAGTACTTTCTGATTCTGAGTAAAGTGTCCGTTGAACATCTCCACAGTTTCAGTTTTCTCATATAGCCCACAATACCTTTTGTCCAAGTTCAAATTCTAAAGAGCTCTGCAAAGCAAAAATGCATTCCAAGTTTGCAAAAACTTATTTGGTGGCACCATCCTGCCCTGATCTACAGGGTAACTATTTTGTGGCTATTTATCCCACTTAATGGTGTGAACATTGAAATGTTCTGGTGTGGAAATAGTAATGTGTCTAGTTAAACAGTACTGCTGCAAACCTTAGTGGATGAACGTGCTACCGTGTATGTCAGGAGGGTCCACCCTAAGGGTTTCAGATAAGGAACTGTGGATTGATATGAGTTTGTGGATTTTGTCTCTATGTCCATTCCCTCTGGAGAATTTCTAGAGCGTCTGAATTGCATTTTGTACTAAATGTAATCCTATCCAAAACATTTTGCAAGCTTTCTAATGAAAACCTGATGAAGCTAAAATGAAGAATTCCCCACCAAAGAGAGAACAAACCCAGCAAGACGGTCCTCCTTAATTCCACTTTAAGCCTTTAAATAACCTCATTTGAAAATGCCACCTGGGACCAGTATGAATAAGACAGGATCTGCCCTTTGTTTCTTTTCAATTAATATTTGAGTCTCATCCCTGAACTCTTCCTGCTGGTGGTACCCTTGTACCCGGTGCCCTGAATCTGTCATGTTTCTTCTTTTAAAACCTGAGTGGAGTAGCATAACCTGAGGCCCTCAGGTACCTCTTTCCCCACCTCAGCGCCACCTCTGCCGTTTGTCCAGGCTTCTCATACTCCAGGCTGTCAGCATCTGCTCGGTTCCGGGGGAGGCCACGTCCTGTGAGAGCCGCTTAGCCGATTGTCTCCACATCATTTATTAAAATAAAACTGCATACTATGGAAAATGTGGTTTTAATCATTTTGAAGAAAGTTATATCGTATTGCTCTTGAGAGTATATCTGTAAGAACTTATTATAAATATTTCCTGTGATATTACTCAGAGTTTGCCTTAGATGAGACGGAAGTTATAACAAAGAGTCTTGGGATTGGTTATATTTTTTCTTATGGAAAGTTAAGTTTTCAGGAATGTTAAGTGAGTATTTAAAGACACATCCATATCAGAAAATTATAAAGTGTGTAATCTTCATCTTATTTTCAAAAAAGTCCTTGTGTATGTGTGTGGAAATTATCAGCAATTAGCATATTTCCTTCTCTACTTATTTTTATCCCTGAATATATACATGATCAATGAAGTGAAATAAGGTATACAGTTTAGAGGGAACAGTATAATTTAATCAGGGTGATTTTTTAAGAACAACTTGGAGACAATTCACAATATTTGATATGAAGAACCTTAAACCTAGCATATTAATGTGAATTTTGCATTGTTTTAGTACCTTCCACAGCATGGAAGCTTTAACAGAAACGTTATCTACTAAATAAAGCAGTCCTAAACATTTTCAGGTTCAAGAATGAAGACTGTCTTGCCTATTAACAACAATAAACTACATAATCGTTGCCTTAACTAATACAAATGTAAACACATGTAATTAAAAATTAATGACTGCAGAAACAAACTAAATTTATTACTGTCATCTGAAGTGCTTCTTCCTGATAGTAACATTCTAAATAGTGTGATGAAATAATATTTTTAGGGGTTTAAGTTCCTGCTCAGCCTCCTCTTGGTCATCTATCCCCAGATATCACCGAAACTTTACCGTTAGTTTTGTTATTTTGAAATGTGGGGAAGATATCTGAGCCCTGCGTATAGCAGGGGACTGTGAGAAATATACGAAATAACACGTATTCATTTATTCAACACGTATTTCCTGCATACTTATTATGATCAAAAACTGTGCTAGGCTTAGAGTTACAAGAGTGAACAGAAGATGGATGATCATTACGCCACTGAAGCAAACTTTTTAGAATAAGTAAGCAATGACTTTGTAAACCATAAGAAATGACCAAAGAATTGACACAACCATAAAATGATATTCATGGGGATTTTTTTTTCCTGTGCAGGTTTGTTTTCATGTATTTATAGTGTGGAGGATTCAGGTAATCTGTTCAGTTTAACTGGGTAAAGTTTAAAATTATAGGAAGTAAATTTCATTTGTCAGCATTGAAAATCCTCCTTAAAAATGGAGTGGAATATTATATAAAATTTGGTAACAATCACATAAAAACATGTACAGACCTTCTGGGTCTTAAAATTTCCACTGGGTAGTTGTTTAAGAACCCAGTACGCAGTGTCTTCGATGAACCCTGTGCTGTCTCCTTTCACACTGACCAGCACCCTTCTCTCCCCTGAACCTTCCTCTCCTGTGACAGCGGCATGTGGTGGGAATCTGACCGGCCCGGCCGGCGTCATCCTGTCCCCCAACTACCCGCAGCCCTATCCTCCCGGGAAAGAGTGTGACTGGAGAATAAAGGTGAACCCAGACTTCGTCATCGCCTTGATATTCAAAAGGTACCATCTCTTATGGAATACCTCCTTTAAGTAGGACTTACTTATTTTTTTTTAACATCTTTATTGGAGTATAATTGCTTTACAATGGTGTGTAAGTTTCTGCTTTATAACAAAGTGATTCAGTTATATGTATACATATGTTCCCATATCTATCCCCTCTTGCGTCTCCCTCCCACCCTCCCTATCCCACCCCTCTAGGTGGTCACAAAGCACGGAGCTGATCTCCCTGTGCTATGTGGCTGCTTCCCACTAGCTATCGATTTTACATTTGGTAGTGTATATATGTCCATGCCACTCTCTCACTTTGTCCCAGCTTACCCTTCCCCCTCCCCATGTCCTCAAGTCCATTCTCTAGTAGGTCTGTGTCTTTATTCCCGTCTTGCCCCTAGGTTCTTCATGACCATTTTTTTTTTTTTAAGATTCCATATATATGTGTTAACATACAGTATTTGTTTTTCTCTTTCTGACTTAACTTCACTCTATATGACAGACTCTAGGTCCATCCACCTCACTACAAATAACTCAATTTTGTTTCTTTTTATGGCTGAGTAATATTCCATTGTATATATGTGCCACATCTTCTTTATCCATTCATCTGTCAATGGACACTTAAGTTGCTTCCATGTCCTGGCTATTGTAAATAGAGCTGCAGTGAACATTTTGGTATATGACTCTTTGAATTGTGATTTTCTCAGGGTATATGCCCAGTAGTGGGATTGCTGGGTCATATGGTAGTTCTATTTTTAATTTTTTAAGGAACCTCCATACTGTTCTCCATAGTGGCTGTATCAGTTTACATTCCCACTAACAGTGCAAGAGGGTTCCCTTTTCTCCACACCCTCTCCAGCATTAATTGTTTGTAGAATTTTTGATGATGGCCATTCTGACTGGTGTGAGATGGTATCTCATTGTAGTTTCGATTTGCATTTCTCTAATGATTAATGATGTTGAGCGTTCTTTCATGTGTTTGTTGGCAATCTGTATATCTTCTTTGGAGAAAAGTCTATTTAGGTCTTCTGCCCATTTTTGGATTGGGTTGTTTGTTTCTTTGATATTGAGCTGCATGAGCTGCTTGTAAATTTTGGAGATTAATCCTTTGTCAGTTGCTTCATTTGCAAATTTTTTCTCCCATTCTGAGGGTTATCTTTTCGTCATATGTTTTCCTTTGCTGTGCAAAAGCTTTTAAGTTTCATTAGGTCCCATTTGTTTATTTTTGTTTTTATTTCCATTTCTCTAGGAGGTGGGTCAGAAAGGATCTTGCTGTGATTTATGTCATAGAGTGTTCTGCCTATGTTTTCCTCTAAGAGTTTTATAGTGTCTGGCCTTACATTTAGGTCTTGAATCCATTTTGAGTTTATTTTTGTGTATGGTGTTAGGGAGTGTTCTAATTTCATTCTTTTACATGTAGCTGTCCAGTTTTCCCAGCACCACTTATTGAAGAGGCTGTCTTTTCTCCACTGTATATTCTTGCCTGCTTTATCAAAGATAAGGTGACCATATGTGTGTGGGTTTATCTCTGGGCTTTCTATCCTGTTCCATTGATCTATATTTCTGTTTTTGTGCCAGTACCATACTCTCTTGATTACTGTAGCTTTGTAGTGTAGTCTGCAGTCAGGGAGCCTGATTCCTCCAGCTCCGTTTTTCTTTCTCAAGATTGCTTTGGCTATTCGGGGTCTTTTGTGTTTTCCATACAGATTGTGAAATTTTTTGTTCTAGTTCTGTGAAAAATGCCAGTGGTACTTTGATAGGGATTACATTGAATCTGTAGATTGCTTTGGGTAGTAGAGTCATTTTCACAATGTTGATTCTTCCAATCCAAGAACATGGTATATCTCTCCATCTATTTGTATCATCTTTAATTTCTTTCATCAGTGTCTTATAATTTTCTGCATACAGGTCTTTTGTCCCTTAGGTAGGTTTATTCCTAGATATTTTATTCTTTTTGTTGCAATGGTAAATGGGAGTGTTTTCTTAATTTCACTTTCAGATTTTTCATCATTAGTGTATAAGAATGCAAGTGATTTCTGTGCATTAATTTTGTATCCTGCTACTTTACCAAATTCATTGATGAGCTCTAGTAGTTTTCTGGTAGCATCTTTAGGATTCTCTATGTATAGTATGTCATCTGCAAACAGTGACAGCTTTACTTCTTCTTTTCCGATTTGGATTCCTTTTATTTCTTTTTCTTCTCTGATTGCTGTGGTTAAAACTTCCAAAACTATGTTAAATAATAGTGGTGAGAGTGGGCAACCTTGTCTTGTTGCTGATCTTAGTGGAAATGGTTTCAGTTTTTCACCACTGATATTGATGTTGGCTGTGGGTTTGTCATATATGGCCTTTATTATGTTGAGATAAGTTCCCTCTATGCCTACTTTCTGGAGGGTTTTTATCATAAATGGGTGTTGAATTTTGTCGAAAGCTTTCTCTGCATCTGTTGAGATGATCATATGGTTTTTCTCCTTCAATGTGTTAATATGGTGTATCACATTGATTGATTTGCATATATTGAAGAATCCTTGCATTCCTGGGATAAACCCCACTTGATCATGGTGTATGATCTTTTTAATGTGCTGTTGGATTCTGTTTGCTAGTATTTTGTTGAGGATTTTTGCATCTATGTTTATCAGTGATTTTGGCCTGTAGTTTTCTTTTTTTGTGACATCTTTGTCTGGTTTTGGTATCAGGGTGATGGTGGCCTCATAGAATGAGGAAGAGTTTGAGAAGGATAGGTATTAGCTCTTCTCTAACTGTTTGATAGAATTCGCCTGTGGAGCTCCTCTGGACTGACTTATTTATTTATTTATTTTTGGCTGCATTGGGTCTTTGTTGCTGTGTGCGGGCTTTCTCTAGTTGCGGCGAGTGGGGGCTACTCTTCATTGTGGTGCATGGGCTTCTCATTGTGGTGGCTTCTCTTGTTGCAGAGCACGGGCTCTAGGCACGCGGGCTCAGTAGTTGTGGTTCGTGGGCTCTAGGTGCATAGGCTCGGTAGTTGTGGTGCATGGGCTTAGTTGCTCCGCGACATGTAGGATCTTCCCGGACCAGGGCTCGAACCTGTGTCCCCTGCACTGGCAGGTGGATTCTTTACCACTGCACCACCAGGGAAGTCCCTAATGAGACTTTAAATGTCATACCTAAAGATTACTTCATTTATCCCTTCAAGGGTCTTCAGTTTTACATCTAGCAAAGCCTGAGGTCTTGTGTCTAACAGGTACTACATCAGGCTGCATGACAAAAATGGAAATAGATTATTTTGCTTTTCAGCATTCTACTTGCGTTAGGATACACATGATGTGGCAAGAATTGCTTTTAAATACTACCTTGCACACAGTGTGTTCCACATGAGAGGGCTTAATTTACAGAATTTTCAAAGAAAAGCGATAATAAAGTGATACAGATATACTTAGTATAATTTCTCATTGATGTCTGATATTTCTCTTAATGCGTGAGGGCTAATTCATTTCCATAGTACATCCTGTCAGACATTCCCAAAGGTAGTATTGTTATTATCATTAAGATAGTCAAGACTTGGGGCTTCCCTGGTGGTGCAGTGGTTGAGAGTCTGCCTGCCAATGCAGGGGACACGGGTTCGAGCCCTGGTCTGGGAAGATCCCACATGCCGCGGAGCAACTAGGTCCGTGAGCCACAATTACTGAGCCTGCGCATCTGGAGCCTGTGCTCCGCAACAAGAGAGGTCGCGATAGTGAGAGGCCCACACATCGCGATGAAGAGTGGCCCCCGCTTGCCATAACTGGAGAAAGCCCTCGCACAGAAACGAAGACCCAACACAACCATAAATAAAAAATAAAAATAAATAAATTAAGGAGGTCAAGACTTGGTAGAACTCTGAAAACAAAAGTTCCCCAAATTTCATTACTGTGAAGTCTGATTTAATAAACAATTAGTCCTTTAAAAAAAATGCTAACTTCTTTCTGCTACACTAAATGGTAAAAGTTCAAATCATAATATAATATGATTATATTATAAATATAAATTCCATAGAACTCTCACATTATTAATACATGGTATAAATAATTGAATTTTTCTAAATCCCATGATCTTTTCCAAATTCACATTTTGATTTTTGAACTAAATGAAGTGGTATTTTAAAAGAGAAGTGGTTCTATATACTGTCCTATTGGTCTCTTCGCTCCCCAAGGCAAAGTGGTTTGATTAGATTTATTTATCTGTCAGTTGAACAAGTTTCTTTTCTTGAGATGTTTGCATCAATATTTCAGGCCTGGTTTTGCTTATCTTCCTTCACTTTCTCCTCCTGATGAGATATGAGTCAGTATAATTTTAAACCTCTGTGATTCTGAATTTTAAGTAGTTTAATAAGCCATCATTTCCTGAATTTACTCAAGCTGCTATAAATTTACCAAATGATGAATACCTTATTATGCCACTCAGCTATTATACAAAAGCTGTGAACGTTTGCTGGTTATATTTTTGAATATCTTTATGGGTTTTGTTAATGCTAAATTCTAGTAGCGCCTTCCTTAAAACCAGGAGACACCTCTGCTACCAGGAGATTAAAAGTAAATTAACAATTAAAAGCCTTTTAGAGAACACAGAGCCTTTTCGTAGGAGTTTCCTACCGTCCCTTGGTCACGGTGACTCATTATCAAGGTTCCCAAAGTGCAGTTCATAATAATATATAATATATAAGGCAGTTTTACACAAGAAGTTTTCTCACTTAATTTTGTGCACTTCCCTGGAAGATGGTTGACCTAGAAAATCTTCAAGTTTTCTTCCGACTCTAAGAGTTTGGAATCATTAGCTGACCCGGTGTCACAGAAAATCACATACCTGTGACATGTTCTAAGGAATGGACAACTTGTGTATGCTCAGGTGGGAGTTTTCCTGGGACCTCAGCTCCTAGATCTGCTTAGTAGAAAGAAGGAGGAAGCCAGAAGTACCAGATGGGAACAAGGATGCTCAAGGACCCAGTCAAAGAAGCTGGTGTTGATACAGGCTTCCCAGGATGCACTGTTTAAAGAGTGTGACTGCAGTCAGGTGTGGAGAGGGGAGGGGAGCCCGGCATTACTAACAAGGAAGGCAAAGAATGACATGACCTTGAGCACATATGAGCTTCAAGGCTCACCCTGGTACTCAGGGGGTCTTCGAGGAGGAGTGTTTTATCACAGGCTTCTATAGACTGTGGGGCTGATGCGACTCACACATTGGAACTCAAATTAAATTTGGTTTAAAAGCATGGCCAGACTTTGGCCTATTACTGGGGCTTGTAGATCTGTGCATCTGGTATAGGTAGCAATAAGACAGGATTTAACCAAAGGAACTGTCATTAATTGTAAATATCACTTCAGACTTCTATGTGCGTGTGACGGCACATCCAAAAGGAGAGGGTAGTTAGAATATGTTTGTTTGTGCCTGATCATACTTCCATGTTCAAAAATAATCTATCGTAATAATTAGTTATGCCAATTATCAGGGGTACAGCATGACCAGAGTCTAATAACATCCTTGCAAACTATTCCAAATAAAACTGTTATTCCAACCAAATTCTGTTTGGTTGATGCAGTTCCTCTTGGCCTCTTTACTCACTCTTTAGTCACTCCAGTCTTTTACTTTTTCTTCATTTCTGACTTCAGGGAACTTGTCAGATAAACAGACTCTGAAACCTCTGGCAAATTCCTTGAATAAATGTGTTCAGGACCTCACATGGGAGCGAGGGCACCTTGACAGGAAATGGGATGGCGCGATGCAGGTCCAGATGTCATACTAACATCGGGTCCTTGGTGGTCCCCTGTGCTACATCCTTCAGAATGCAGTGGGCAGCTTCTGGAAAGACCTTGGGTTCACGTTTTATCCCTTGAATATCCAGATAAACTAAAGCCACTTAAACAACAGCACATGTTCGTGATTATAAAACCTCCTGACTCTCTCCATCCCTGTATACAAATATGCTGTCAAGGGAAAGGAAAGAGAGTGGAAGCCGCATGGATCGGTCCACGTTAAAGACCCCAAAGGCCCTGATTTAGAGATGAAGGGACAGAGGAGGGCAAGTCAGAATGGATTACATCAATACCTCTGTCTAGTGTGTTTGTTTATTCTGATCCCACTGAGATCTTGGACGTGTAGATGAAGTTCAATCTGTCACTTGAGAGGAGGTATATTTTTAAAGTTCCCAGACTATCATCATCCTTCTCATCATAAATGGCAGAGACATTTAAAGCTGCACCCCACTTGAGAGCTTTGGGCTTTAATTGTTAGACTTTGGAAATTATTAGGGTATTTACATAAGGAGAGACAGAGACAGAGACAGAGAGAGAAATAGAGAGAGTGGGAAAGAGCGGGAGGGAGAGGGGAAGAGAAAATTGGAATATCCAATCAAGGTGAAATGATGTGAAACAGTTGACTTCCATACTTTGTACCATTGTATGGACTGCTATGATTGGCCAAATTATCTAAGCAAATAGAGGCAATTACAATTTTAAAAGTAAAATCAAACAAAAATATTTTTTAACTTTAAGAATTGTCAGTGACATCAAGGATATATGTTATTAAAACTAAAAATATTCACATAAAAATCAAATACCAGTGGGAATGCATCCCTTCTGAACCCTATTCTTTCAAACTGCATTTCATTAGAAATATCATGGTTATAGGGAAGAAATACTATATCTATGTTATAAGGATTCATTTTCTTTCTTTCTGATAACAGATAAGATCGCTTATCTTCAAAATCATACTGTACTGAAGATGTTGGTGATTGTATAAAATACTAATAGTATTTGTTATAATTGTTATTTATTGCCATTTTGATTATTATTATATTTAACTTTTGGATTGTCCTAATTTTTAAAAATTATTTTACAAAGGCAAATAAAATCACTGTGTGCTCTCAGAGACTTTATAGTCTGGAAGATAAGAGACACATATATTAGGTGCATAATCTAACTAATATTCTTTCCTTTTAGTTTCAACATGGAGCCCAGCTATGATTTCCTACATATCTATGAAGGAGGGGATTCCAACAGCCCTCTCATTGGAAGTTTCCAGGGCTCTCAAGCCCCAGAAAGAATTGAGAGTAGTGGAAATAGTCTCTTTCTGGCATTTCGAAGTGATGCTTCTGTGGGCTTGTCGGGGTTCGCCATTGAATTTAAAGGTACTGTGACCAGCTTAACTTGTGAGGAAAGTAATTTGTATCGAGATTGCTTTAATCATAAGCATTTATTTATAAAGTCTTGCCTATCTGTTTAATGCATAAAATTCTGACGTCTCTCTCAATCGTCTGGGGAACAAGGTCGATCTCGCCAGTGGAGAAGAAATTTCCAACACGCATTTCTACCTTAGCTGAAAGAAAAGAAAATGGGGGAGGGAGATTTCTTTTTCCAAATTCATAGCCATTTAAAGATAAATTATGATTTGTGCAATAAATAATTTGAGTATTTAAGAATTATTTTAATATGTGTTTTACTATCTTAATTTGTTTCTTGAGGGTGACTCAATTTACGTCCATAAATAGCTTAGTTTGGTTTTTGTGTTTTGGGGTTTTTTTTTTTGTTTTTTGGGGTTTTTTTGGCTTGCAGGATCTTAGTTCCCCAACCAAGGAATGAATCCGAGCCCTCAACAGTGAAAGCATGGAGCCCTAACCACTGGACTGCCAAGGAATTCCCGATAAATAGCTTAGTTTTATCTCAGTATTTTTCAAGATGTAAAATATCAATTGCCATTTCCCTGTCCTGACCACCCATGGTGGTTGGTTTGATGGGGAGCAAGCACTGATCCTGGTCAGAGCTTTCTTCTTTGGTCACCTCATGAGTGACTCCCACTTCTTTGGGATCCACCACCCCCTGTCACTAGCATCCAGAGAAAACAAACAGACAGACTCACAAACAAAGATCACCCCAACCTAAGCATTTTGCTGTTGGGTTTATGAAAATAAATATATATTTTTTTCAAATCTGTTTATCATGTGAACAAGGGAAACACGGGGTATATTACAAAGAATCAGAGAAAAGGATTTATCAAAATATTAATTGACAGTAGTGAGTGCTTTATAAAAAAATAATGAAAATGTATACATTTATTTACACTTTTGAGTTAGTTATTAGTTACTAGAATTATAAAATAAAATATAGGGTATGTTTCATCTATGTTAACCCTTTAATGGACTTGTATTTCTTGATATGGTTTTTAAGTAGGAAATTAATCTACTTCCTCAAAAACGCCAAAATCTACAAATTTACTGATCTTTAGTACAATATACAATTTTTAAAAATTTAAACAATTCAGCACTTGAAGGAGTTGCTGTGCTTTTTGGATGGGATCCATTAATGTTCACAAATAATTAACAGCAGTACTTTTAAGTATTTGCCATATCATTAGACAGTTTCTGTATTAATAGACAATGCCCATTCTGTAATGAGTAAAAAATCACACGTTTCATCTAAATATAAGACTGTAAGGAATGGGAGAGAATATTTGCAAATGATGAGACCAACATGGGGTTAATATCTAAAATATATAAACAGCTCATACAACTCAATACCAAGAAAGCAAACAATGCAATAAAAAATGGACAGAAGACCTAAAGAGACATTTTTGCAAAAAGAAAGACATACAGATGTCTAACAGGCACATGAGAAGATTTTCAGCATTGTTAATTGTTAGAGAAATGCAAATCAAAACAACAATGAGGTATAACGTTACTCTGGTCAGAATGGCCATCATGAAAAAGTCTACAAATAACAAATGTTGGCGAGGGTGTAGAGAAAAGGGAACCCTCCTACACTGTTGGTGGGAATGTAAATTGGCGCAGCCACTATGGAGAACAGTATGGAGGGTCCTCAAAAAGCTAAAACTAGAGTTGCCATGTGAGCCAGCAATGGACTACTACTCAACCATAAAAAAGAATTAAATTCTGCCATTTGCAGAAACATGAACAGACCTAGAAAAATTATGCTTAGTGAAATAAGTCAGACAGTGAAAGACAGATATTGTATAATATCACTTGTATGTGGAATCTAAAAATAATGCAAATGAATGTATATGCAAAACAAAAACAGACTCACAGACAAACTTACAGAAAACAAACTTATAGTCACCAAAGGGGAGAGGGAAGGGGGGAGGGACAAATTAGGGGTATGGGATTAACAGATACAAACTACTATGTATAAAATAGATAACAACAAGGATATTTTCTATAGCACAGGGAATTACAGCCATTATCTTGTAATAACTTATAATGGAGTATAATCTTCAAAAATACTGAATCACTATGCTGTACAACTGAGACTAATATAATATTGTAAATCAAGTATACTTCAGTGAAAAAAAAAAACTGTACATCTGTCATCACCTTGTATTCCCCAGGGCATCCTAGGGAAAGAGAATCTGCAGATGAGTGAATAAATGCAGTAGAACTTGTGTCCCTCATGATAGGGGTACAGGGCTGCCTCTTTGGTCTGGTTCTTTGGGTACCAGCAGAGCCTTCTAAATGGGCGCTAGAGCTCTCATGCTTTAAAAGTTCTCCAGTGGAGCCTGTGAAAAAAAAAACCATCAGAAAACAAGGAAGGACACAGCAATGATACAGCATCCAGCAAGTACAAGGCCCCATATGGTGAGGGAAGCAGGGAGCGGACCCGGCTCTTGGGCTTGACCAGAAGGAGCCACGGGGCAGTCGTGCCGAGTGACCCCAGGGGCCCGGCGGCTTCGGCGCAGGCGTTCTGGGAGGCGTCCATAAGCAGAACAGACAGGAACCAGGGCAGAGCACACCGCGTAATGAAGTCATCTCACTGGGAAATGTGACAACTTGTAAGCAAAAAGCGTGCCATGAGTTATCACCAAACATCCTGAACTGACAACTGAGTAAATGCAAGTAAAAGCTTCGATGCAGTGCATTTGGAGAAATGAAGAAAAACTGGCCATCAGCGGTCTCAATTTGCAACACAGAGCAGAAAATCGTGGGAGTGGTATTTAACCAAACAGTACACTAAACCGACAGACACTTATAATAACAAAAAGTGATCAAAAAGGCCAACCAGGCAACAGGCATGTATTTTTTTCTCCATCATTTTTTTAAGTATAATTTTAGTTATTTTATTTTTTATTTTTGGCTGCGTTGGGTCTTCGTTGCTGCACGCGGGCTTTCTCTAGTTGTGGCGAGTGGGGGCTACTCTTCGTTGCGGTGCGCGGGCTTCTCACTGCGGTGGCTTCTCGTTGCGGAGCATGGGCTCTAGGCGCGCAGGCTTCAGTAGTTGTGGCTCGCGGGCCCAGTAGTTGTGGCTCGCAGGCTCTAGAGAGCAGGCTCAGTAGTTGTGGCGCACGGGCTTCAGTAGTTGTGGTTCGTGGGCTCTAGAGCGCAGGCTCAGTAGTTGTGGCGCGCGGGCTTAGTTGCTCCGCAGCATGTGGGATCTTCCCGGACTCGGGCTCGAACCCGTGTCCCCTGCATTGGCAGGCGAATTCTTAACCTCTGTGCCACCGGGGGAGCCCTTTCTCCATCATTTTATAGGAGAAAAATATATGCCCTAGACCAGTGCTTGTATTTATTAGACACTCAATACATTCTGTTGGATGACAGAGTAAACGGCATCCGATGGAAGGACTGTTCTCGTGCCCACAGTTTTATTTATTCGTCCCTTATTTGCTTAAAATAAACAATCTGTGTTCTCTATGGGATCTAAGGCAGCGTTTAAGAATTATCAGAATGTCCCCTACTCCTTGAAATATCCAAATTGGTTTTCAATAAAGTGATTAGAGAGTGTTGGTCCCAACACGGTACACAACTATTGCTGTGAGTCTCTAACCAGAGCAAAAATAGAGGGCCTGGAGGGGTTTCCACAATTTATATATATGATATAATATATTCATGATATATATGATAATTAATATATTATACATGGCATATGATACATATGATGTATGAGAATATATAATACATATGATATATTACAGATGGTATATGATGTACGATACACGTGATAGTATCATGTTTATATGTTTATGTTGCACTTTAACCAAAGTATGTAAATAAAATATTCTAATAGCTGGTTATAATAATTAGGCCAACAGTTGCCAAAGAGATCTCTGTTTGGCTGATGTTGACACATAGGTCATTAAAAATATAATGAGAGATATTGAATAAATACAGTTAAACAGGCCTCTTCTCCGTCCTGCAGGACGTCACAAAGTTTGTGCTTTTCCCTCTTCCACTGTTTGTTATCCATTCCTAAGAGGATGTAGGATGTAGTTTTCAGAGCTCATTGCATCTTTACTCTTTACCGGCTCACCTGCCACAATCTCCCAGGAGCGTCTTCTTCCTAACACTACTGTGTGGATTTACTCATTGGCCATAGGTGGACACTCAGGAAGGGAAAGTGCTTAAAGAGGAACATAATCCACATTAATCACAACCCCCAAAAAGGTAAAATGCTGGCTTCCATTTATACTTCCCAGAGATTTTTTACGTGTTTGCTTAACCCTGGGGCAAAGATTGTCAAGCCAAATAGAAAGAACTGAAACATATTTATTTTATCCACTCAAGTTATCCTTGAACCTATATTGACATTAATAACCCCGTTCATGAATAACACATTCGTGACAAATAGCATTTTCTTAACTTTAGGCCAAAAACATGAAGAAAAACATTTCAGTATAACATCTATATTGATCCCTTGAAGATCTGTAAAATTCAATTCAGAGCCTTCTGACGTTACAAGGGGCTTTGCTGATGGAGTGAAGGACGTTGACAAGCACAAACAGAAAGCAATTCAAATGATGGAATTGCACACAACAGAAGGAGATATAGATACATGATTTAGAGACATTTGGAAGGTCTGCTGAAATATGACATTTACAGTGTTAATGCTACCAGCACATAAGTGGCACTACCCACACAGCTACAGGACTGTGAGAAAGAAAGAAGAGAGCTTTGTATTTATATCTGGGAAAAGAGAGGCTTTTAGCAAATGCCTCCTTTAGTGGACCCCACAGCTGGACAGATCTCTGCAGTGAGTTTTTGTGAAAGTTATTTAACCGCTCTTGAGCTTCAGATTCCCAAAATGTAGAATGGGGCCACAGATCATCCTCACGTTGCAGAGGTGGAGTGAAGATTTGAATGAAAAACATGCAGTGTACGCAGCTCAGCGCCTGATACATAACATGCCCTCAATTCCTTTGAGCAGTTATTAGAATTAGAATAGAACTGTGTTGAACAATTATTAAATCCCAGACACAGGGCTTGACCCTTGTGGATCAGGAAATGTGCTTTCCAGCTAAGTGTGGCTTCATTGACTTGGTGAGAGTGGTGAAAGATCAGAACTTCTTTCCATGGTTATCTCACCAGCATGAGAAATCACTCTTAATTTACATGAATTAAATCAATTTCCTTTTGAGAAGCCGAATTCTCCCATCTCTTCCTAAAATGTGCTGTGATTTCATGAATTAAGTACAAAAGTCAGGAAATCAACCTCACCAGCAATTCTGTAGTGAATTGTCATTTGAAAAATAAGAAATAATTTTATTGAAAGGAGTTTTTTCTATTTTTCTATGATGATTATTAACTTGAACATTAATTGACAACTTGGTCAATTAGTCAATCAATTTTTTTGAGCATATTTATATGCTGGACACTGTTCTAGGTACTAAAAATATAAACAACCGACAACAAAAAAATAAAATAAAATTCCTGCCCTCATGGAGTTTACACTCATGTCTTCCACAGAGAAACCACGGGAAGCCTGTTTTGACCCTGGAAACATAATGAATGGGACAAGGATTGGGACGGACTTCAAACTTGGCTCAACCATCACGTACCAGTGTGACTCTGGCTACAAGATCGCTGACCCATCTTCCATCACGTGTGTGATTGGAGCGGATGGAAAACCCGCCTGGAACCGGGTCTTGCCCTCCTGCAATGGTACGTATGGAACCGGTGTTTCCTTCAGGGATAACTTCCCTCTGGAATTTGGACTCTCGTTTTGGAGACAGTTTGCACTTCAGTCCTGTATCCCCTCATCACTGGTGGGGAAACCCCGCAGAGCAACGTGGGATAAGAACTTGACCTTCCTTGGTCGTTTAATTTACCCAGTGGATTAGCCATTCTCAGAGCTTTCTGGAAGGGGAGATATTTTTCTCTCACTTAGATCGTTTGGCATTTCTAACTGCTGTTTTTGTGTATGAGAGATGCAAATTACCAGTCTCTAGGTGGCCTCTGTCTCTCTGCTTCTGTCTCTGTCTCTGTCTGTCTCCCTCTTGCTCTCTGTCTTTCTCTATTTCTCTGCCTTTCTGTGTGTGTGTGTGTATCTCCGTCTGTCTGTCTCTCTGTCTGTCTCTCTGTCTCTGCCTCTCTCTCTCTACATATATACACATACATATACATATTTTGCATATATAAGGATGTGTCATTTCCCCCCAAATACCAACAGTTTTGTAATTCCTCATGTACATTAAATAATAAAAGCACCTATTAGAGGGTAAGGTCAACCTTCAAGATCAGGCAGTGCGATCCTACAGTGACAGAAGTCAGGTTGCAGTTGCCCTTGGGGGGTGTGCTGAGAGGAGGGGTCTGAACACAGACTTCTGAGCCGTCCTCCAGGTTCTGTGTCTGGTGGGTAGCTTCGTGGGACCCTCCACAGACAAAACTCCAGACTGTGTGATACACCTTAAAAAGGAGACAGTAAAATCCTGTGGTTTGTGACAGAAAAATTGACTCCAAGGTTACTTTAGGATGAACTCAAGGACCGGTTTAGTTAGATACACTGAACTAATGAAATAAACATCTTTTCCTTAGGATGGCTCTGATGCTTCTTGTAACTTCCGACCAAAGTGGTGCTTCAGAAAATTAGTACGTGAAAAATCCGAGCAAACAACACAGGCGAACAGACCTGACGCCGTGGGTTGCTCTGGCATGTCTGTGTTTCTGGGTTTGTCTTATGACCCTGAGAGCTTTTCCGTTCAGGAACCCAGTCCTCCAGCCCTGCAGTACTCAAGGTTGGCGCAGACAGGGAACTTCACACACGTTTTCAGAGGAAATGAATAAATCAGGGAATAGCCAAAACAATTTCCAGTGAAAATTGAAGTCTTCCTAGTCTTACATATTTTATCCTCTAGCAGTAAACGCAGGGAAATAAATTATCGCTGCTTCTCGGATTCCAGGAGGTTCGTGCGAGGGGAGAATGGTGAAGGGCCCACGTGGCTGTGTGGGGCGTCCAGATGATGTCTTTATGTCTGTGTAAACGTTACAGTAAGCTTTGAGTCGGCGGCATCACAGTGCTCCTCTGTGAGGGTTAGAAGAGCGTCCTCGTGCGTTCACTAGAGTCACCTCAAAATGGCATCCTTAAAAGTGCGCACTGTATTAAATTCAAACATACTCTGAACTTATGGGTGATGATGATAAATTCTTTAGCCATAGCCTAAACGAGAAAAATGAGGTCACATTTAGGCAATAGATAAATAATTTAATTTTAAATTAGAGATTTTTTTCCCGTATCTGAAGACCCGTGAACTCAAGCATAGTTTCTGTTAACCAGTCATCACATTTATGTGCATAAAACATACAGCACTGATTTTTCCTTAAGTTATTTATTTCAATTTAAATAAAACTAAGAATTCCAAATCATTAAACAGAAATGTCCTCTCCCATAGTTTATTTTGGATATCTCAAGGAGAACAGCACATTTTGTGCTGAATTAATGCCTGTGGATCACTCAGATCACCAGTTAAACTAAGCGAATGTTGCTATATTTTAAACATTTTGATAGTTCGTATATTAAGGGATGTATTTTGGGCTAGTTTGTTTTAAATTCATGATATAATTTTTCTTTCTATTGCCTACATTTTTTTGTTCATTGAGGTTTCCTATTGAATTAGAACAGAAATGGAAACAGCCTGGAGTCTCTTTCATGGGTCAGAATGGCTTTTATTTACTTATGTTGTTTTTGGTTTACATTCAAATTTGATTGTATTTTGTTGCCTTTATATATGAGACATATACTCCAATTAACCAAATGGATGAGTCAGTTTCTTGTTACCATCTGCAATGAATACTGTTGCAAATCTTTTTTCGTTTAGGAAATGATCTGTTTAATACATTAATTACCAAAGAGTAACAGCATATTTATTTTCCTTCTCTTATCACATTAATATAAAAGAATTTCTAACATGAGAAAGACCATGCCTGTTTCTCAGGTTAACACAGTGACATGGACAGAGTAATTGTTAAGAATTCAATGAAAATTCTCTACGTATTTTTCTCAATGTCACAAATGTTTGGTTGTGTTTGAAGGATGTTATGCAGTTTGCATGCTTATCTTTAAATCTGGGGAAAAATGTATAAGCGTAGCGCAATTTATCAAGGTAGCAGAGGACCTAAAATGCCATGTTTGTTTTCTTTCATTTCATCCTTTTTATTTTTTAGTGTTTTCTATTATCATAAAATAATGATCTTTCATCCTACCCATTAACAAACTAAATTTTTGTAGTTATACTTGAACAAATACATCAGAAGATATAAGATTTCTGTTTGATAAGATTTCTGTTTGATCATTTGGGCATCAAAATATTAGCTCAGTGAAGATTTATTTCCACTTTTCATTTATGCTTGTTGTTTAAACTTTGAAATAGATAAACTTTTTAATAGAAAAGGGATATTTGCAAAATGATGTGCTTAAATTTTATATGTCTAAAAGAAAATAGATTTCCATTCTTCATTTGTACTTACTTTTAAAAATTTGAACTTTTGAGTGTTTAAGAAAAATTATAGTTCTGAAATAACCTGGTTGAATTTATATGGCTAATTTTCTTAAAATTAAGTGATATGTCTAAACTGGTGGAATGAGGCTCCCAGCATTTCACTGAAAACCTTGAGCTTTGAAATTTAACTTACAGAAATTTCCTCTATCTGAAAGTGAAAAAAATTATTTTCTATTTAAGATTGTAAAAAAAGCCATGGTAAGTGTTTTAAGGTGATAAAATTATTCTGAGTTAAGACATCAGCATGAAGGCTGCTCTTAGCTTAGTTAAGGGAAATCTCTACTAGTTGATCATAAATAGATTATAACTGTCAGGTATTTAAGCTGTCTTCCTTTGACTTTTAGAATATGACTTCAGTTTTCCAGCTGCGTAAAGCTGGACCTGGGAAGTCTCCTGCCAAATCATCAATGAGGTGCTTTGACACTAGCATCAGCATTCTGAGCAGCTTTATTAATCCTGGAGAAAGTCCCATCCATCAATTAGGACTTAACAATGTGCTAATTAACATTCAAAAGATTTGACACGTTATCCCCGATTTCTATCCTTTTTAATGCTTGAAAACTGTCACTTAAATTAAGACACATTAATTAAGCTATAGAGATATAAACTTTCTCAAATACTGAAAAATAATTCTGAATTCAGATCAGAGAAGGTGTATCTAGGATAAGAAGGCATGCAGTCAGGCCACAAAGGGCACAGCTGAGGTGCAGTTGGCGTCACTTCAGTGGATAAATAGTGTCCTAAGTAGATGGGCAGACGTGAACCTCTTTTTAAGTAAAAATATGAGGAATTGAAGTATTCGCAGTTTAATCCCGAAACTGGGATTTAGTTGAAAGTCTATTTTAAGATGTTTAACAATAGTATTTTGAATATCCAGGCTACAGTATTTTTCTATTTTCTCAGCAAGAGCAATGCTGGGGGTAAAAAGATGATCAGAGGGAAAATAAACACACACACACACACACACTCGCTCTCTCTCTGAACTGTGCATATAACACCTCGTCAGTGTACCTGCCCTGACTTTGTAGTTTTGGGTTCCTTCAGCTCTCAATGGAACTTATAGGAAGAGACCCCACACCCACTAGTAACTATACATGTCACTCTCGAGCTGAATCTACGATGAAAACACAACAAGAACTAGAAGTAAACATTACTTTTTTTTAGTCCCATAGTAATATAAAGACAATAGAAAACTGAAATAATCTTTGTATCTCTTAAGTTAATATGATGGTTGATATCAACCAGAAAGTTCTGGTAGGCTTTTGACGTATTGATAAGAATTTTTCTTTATTGGACCTGTTTTTATTATCATGACAACTGTTTTCATTATTATTTTAGCATGTCTGAGAACGTTCTTAAAAATAATATTAGGTCTTCCTCTTAAGTTGAATTACTTTTTTTCTCACCTCGTCAGTCTTTGTTTTTCTTTTTATTTTACTTTTGATAGCAATGTAAAATCAGTTTTTAACTGTGATATTTTGTTAAGTTTTTGAATAATCATGCTCATTTGTTCAGTGCTTTCATTTTTAGGTCACCTGTCACTTGCCATGTGGTTACGCACAGCACGTAATTCTCCGTTGGTCTGTTTCAGCCCCCTGTGGAGGCCAGTACACTGGATCAGAAGGGGTGGTCTTGTCACCCAACTACCCTCACAATTATACAGCTGGTCAGATCTGCCTCTATTCCATAACGGTACCAAAGGAATTTGGTAAGATTTTCTTCTTATTTTTAATTCACTGTCATATCTCTTTTGGTGTTAATATTTCCATCATTTTATAAACAAATATCCCAGCTCTTGGTATAATAAAATAATATAAAAGAAGATGACTTAAAGTAACAGGTTTTCCAAACATGTCTTATACAAGATCCACTACAATTCTTTTATCAGTGTGATACAAAATTCTTCAATTTCCTTCTCGGATTCTGATCCAGGATAATCAGAGAGAATAAATTTGCCTTTGTTCTTATTTTTGTTAGAAAAAAGCATTTCTCCTTTGGTTGTTTAGTGTGTAGAGGAGGATTGCAGCCTCACATGTGAGCCAGGGGAACACTGATCAGCCTGTGGGGTATTGGCACATATATTTGGTTATTGATTATGCTGGAAATCACTGGATCAGTGAACACACCTTTGAGTGACAGGAGATGTAAAAGCAGGCAGAGTCCTATCTGACCCCTCCAAACCTGGCATCCTGGTTTCCCTCCTAAACTTTGCTTCCAACCTGAGCCAGTTTTCTGGGATGGCTTCATTTCTAGAAGATCCTTCTCTGGTGGTTTCCTGGTGGTTTACTCAACACCGGATCCCCACATCTTCCCTCTCACTCTTGGCCCGGAAAATATTTTTGTGTTGGATTCTTTCCTGGAGTCAACCAGATAGTAGCTTTTATAATTTTATGGAATAGTTCCTTTTTCCCAACAGTAAAATTTAGAGCCCAACATAGTCAAGGTTTTTTTCTATACACTCAAAATAGCAGCCATTCACTCATAGAAATAAAACAGATAACAATTCTAAGGTTAGATTCTGTTTGAGGGAAAACATTTTAAAAATACAATTATATGACAAGAGAGTTAATTTCTGCTTAAGAAACTTGCATATGGGAGACAAATGATTTCTATGAACTTCTGTTGTATTAATCACAGGCTTCTTAAAATCAAATGAAAACCTCCCCCCAAGCACTTATTTCATCATTTGGTATTTTAGATCACGGGCTCTTCATGAACTGTGCGACGCAACTTGCTTAGTCTCTTAAGCCAAATCGTTTAGCTTCTGCTTTCCGCCAGTTCTCAAGGATGGTTGAGTTTTCAGGCAAGGCTCTCCTTGTATCATCTTGCCATGATAAGAAGAGCATGTGCCTGGGACTTGGAGAGTGATGGATGTGAACACGGAAACCAAGACAGAGGCAGAGGGACCAGCTTCCCAAAAGGCAGAGAGCGGGTCCACTTTATGAGCAAATGGAAAATATCAATCTCATTTAAAAACTGAAAGACTGGGCTTCAAAATATTTATTTTGTTATAAAAAATGGACAGTAAAACTTAGAATAAGTCCTAGACTTTCACTCTTTATGCTGGACCAATACCTCTGAAGTCCCTTATTTAGCCTCAGTTAATACATTTTTTCACTTAAATTCCCAACAACATTCCTCCAATTACTTTCCCATGAATATTCCTTTTATTTTTATTCGTGGATACTTGACAAAATATAATTATCACAATAGAATGTAGCAGCCAGAGTTTATGATTTTAGTTTATTATAAAATTCTGTTGAGTTGTCACAACACAATTATGACTTTTCAGCAGAAAAAAAGTTACACTCCTATCCTAAATATTGATAATAATTTCCCAATATGAAAGGTTTAATGGCATAAATTTATCATATTCTATCTGGGCAGAAAACTTTAGTCTGGAATAAAATAGTTATAAAGAATCCTTAATAAAAACCTATACTACCTTATCTATTATTTTTTCCCCCTCTTCCTTACTCTTTTCTGAGAAGTGAATCGATCAATTAACAATTAATTCAATGATTGTGATAAGTGCTAATATGAGTAAAATACTCTTTGGGTGCCTGAGATGCCCAGCAAATATTATGGGATGGGGTGACTGTCCCTATTGTGGGAAGGGGCTTCTTACACAAGTTCCGAATGGAAAGTGTCATGGAAGACAGATCATCAGATATCCTAATTTCCTCCCTATTTTCATCCAAAAGCATCACCAGAGTATCCTTTCTAAAACAAAAATCTGATCATGAAAACACCTTCATAAACGTCTTCACTCACTCCTCTTGCCCCCAGAGCAAAATCCACGCGTTTCCTGGCCTTCAGGGCTCTGAAGTCTCAGGCTGCGTGGCCTTGCTCCCCCGTCCCTCCCCCACCCCCTTTATCCACTGAGTGTTAGCAAAACAGACCTTTCACCTGCCAAATACTGCTCCTTATGTTCGCTTGCTGAAATAACCCCTTGTGTCCCATTCTTACACAAAAAGGGTTTCCTTTCTCATTTGTTAAGGCTGTAGCTGGAATGCTCTCTCCCCCATGAAACATCATTGTCTCCACAGCTGGAAACCACCCCTCCCTCCCTACACCCGCCCACGCCCTTTGCCTGCACTTTCTCATCCCCTGTCTTCCAGCTGCAGGAATAGCCTTCCTTGACCAGCTATGGACCTTGGCAGACGTCTGCTGGTTTGGACAGTTGGGTTGAGAACAGTCATAGGTCAGAACTCAGTCCAAGCAGCTCTTCAGGGAAGACTCTTCCCCCACCCTGAGTTCAGGCCCCTCTTCCTTTCCAACACCCACACTCTGGGCTCTGTATTTGTTGTGGGAACTACCGCAGACCTTAGCATGTGATGTTCCTGGGACAAAGTTTCTATCTTGATCAGCCCTTCATTCTTAGTGTCCACTATAAAGCTTATGCTTTCTAAACATTTCTTGAAAAGAAGGTAGGAATTATGTGTGTGAGATTCACTTTTCTCCTACAAACGAGACTCAAGCAAGATGAAGACTGAATGTTGAGGTGGGGGACAGTGAAGGGAGGGCTGTGCACGCAGGAGCCTCCCTCATGGGATCCAGAAGAAAGTTCTGTCCCTCTTTCTAGCGCCTGTGTTCAGAGCACTTCAGCCACTGGGAAATTCACCTTGCTCACATGCTTCCTTTAATTGTGCTTCTCTAGGAAATTATAAAATCTTAAAGTACTATATATATATGCATATATTCTCTTACATATATGTGTAATATATTATACATGCATGTATATGTGCACTGTATGTAATACATATATGTAATAGAGTATATGCCACATATATGATATGATATAATGTAATACAATATAAATACACACCAGCTGCTATAGTTAGATTTTCCTCCATTTTGCCAACACATAGATTAATTCTTTCATGTATAACTGATACACACACCTCCATTTCTTGTTCAGAATGATTTAGAATGATTTTAGTTTAAACCTTACACATAGATAATTGTTGATCGTTGCTTGTAAATGGAGACTAAATCACAAGTTTTTCTAAATACTGTAAAGGCTCTGTATATTATCCATTTGAATACAAAAATGATTAAATTTGAAGTAGTAAAATACCTGCGATGTTTTACTTGGAGGAAGTGTGTTCTTGAAATTTACGTAACCTGTAAGATATATAAACTGTAGAGTAAAACAAGTCAGAAATTGCTATAATATGTTGCTGAATCGTGTATAAATTATAGTGAGTTCATATGAATCTGGCACTGTCATAATCATAGGTGAAGAATTTTAAATTCCCCAACTAATTGCATGCTTTAAAAACCAACAGGTATCTTGATTCCATACCTACTGTTCACTGAATAAAATGTCATTAATTACTCTTAAAGAAATAGGACCACCTTATGGCTATTCTTCTACTATCCTAACATAGTATTATAAGAAAAAAACAGCCTTCATTTAATGTTCAAACTGTACATGGAACAGTAATTTTATTCCTTTTATTAAGTACCAAAAGATCAAGAAGCAAAATAAAATTGTTCAAGCAACAGAAAACTTTCAGAAAGCAGAGAAAATAAGCTAATTTTTTTTACAGGATTCGTAGGATCATGATATTTTGGAGGTATCAATAAACAGTATGATCACCATTTTCACTTCTTTCATTTTAAAAAAGCATTTTGTGCCTTCCCACCCCCTCTATTTTCAGTGGTATTTGGGCAGTTTGCCTATTTCCAGACAGCACTGAATGACCTGACAGAACTGTTTGACGGAACGCACCCTCAGGCCAGACTTCTCAGCTCACTCTCTGGGTCTCATTCAGGTAAACTTTCAATGAATTTTGTCTTTAATTCTAGTTACACAGCCAGAGTAATTAATTTTAAACTTGTCTATTTTTATTTTCATTTGTGAAGGAGAAATTTAATCATCTTTGAACTTGCTTGTTTAGTAAAATCTTATTTTCAATGTAAAATTTCAAATGTATTTTTATCCCACATATAAAACCACCTGTCTTTATAATTTTGCTTACTAGGATTGTGGAAAATATAATATCCATCTCAGTGAAAAATAAAAATATCAGAAAAAAGGGGTAATAAACTGTCTTGTTATTTTACTTTCTATTCTAAGTGTCGTGATCTTCCTGGAGATAAACACTATTGACATTTTGGTCTGACTCATTCCAAACTTTTAAACGCATACCTGTGGAGATGCACCACAGTCACACGTCTATAAAGGTGCAGATGTGTATACACATACATACATTCACGTGTGCCCCTATATATGCATGTAAACATACATGGGACTTCATAAAACATGGGATATTTTTCACAATTTAATTTTTGTCCCATGCATTCATTTAAAATCACATGTAGAGGTCTTTCCCTATCCACAAATATGAATATACACCAAACACCATTTGCTGAATAGTATTCAGATGGGTTAATGAAGGAGTTTATTTACCCCAACCCCTCATGGATGCCATGGCCCTCGTTCTTACCACTGCTACATTGTCATCATTTACCAACACAACATCAAGCCATACTCCTGCGTCACAGCCTGTGATCAACCAAGGCTAAGATTCCGTTATTTCCAGTTTCCCAGTATTACTAACCACAGGTCTTAAGACCTATGTCCTGTTAAGACCAATGTCCAATGATGTAACATCCAGAAATGCATCAGAAGATACACATTTAAAATACTGATACATCCTGACAAATTCACCTCTGAAAAGCTTAAGCGATTCACACGCCCCTCAGAGTACTCGAGACCATTCCTGCACATTAAGAGCTGAAAAATACATTTCACAGGTTTTTTATTTTTTTCTGAGTTCTTTATTTTTTTTTAAATCAGCTTTGGATTCTGAGACATTTTCTTAATTCTGAGTAAAATCCTAGCAAGTAACTGTCAAAGTTGATTCTGAGTCAATGATTCACCCACTTCTGTTTCCCACATTATCAGCTAATTGGCCTATATCAGGGCTTTCTTCAAAAGAAGCATAAAGGAGATCACGATGAAAACAACATTTTAATGGAATGTCAAGGCAATAACAGAGTTTTTAAATCTTTGTAGAAACAATGTGTTTGGGTTCTACACGCCAAAGCAAAGTTTTATGAAAGTTCAAAAAGTAAAAGTGCAATTCCAAGTTAATGATTACTTTCCCAAACATTGTCCACCACAGGCCGTGCACTGAATGGATCCTGCGTGTTATCTCTGTCTGTTTTTCCCTCCAGGTGAAACATTGCCTTTGGCCACATCCAATCAGATTCTGCTCCGATTCAGCGCGAAGAGTGGGGCACCTGCGCGGGGTTTCCACTTCGTCTATCAAGGTGCGTCTCTGCCACCTTCGCCCGGCTCCACACACTGCTCGTACCACTGGTTTCAGCACCAAAACATCTGAGTTGCACTTTTTCTTAATATTTAAGAATTTGAGGGTATCCGTGTATTTAGAATGAAATTATTTAGTAAAAATATTAAAGATTTTTCTTTTGACAATTAAATGTGATACTTCTAAGACAAAGATAGAATAATGCTTCGATTATCTGGCATGATGACGAAACAAATACTGATTAGATTACCTTACTATATAGCGCAACACAATTTGCAAAATGATTTCAAATGTATTATAATACTTCGCCTAACCTAGTTAAAATTAAGTAAAATTTTTCGTAATAGATTTTAGTAACTGTCTTAATGAAATACACTTAAAACGCATGGTGCATCTTCAAATCTTACTGTAAGTACTAATTGTCAAGGAAATGTAACAAAACCAAACTAAATCCAAAATACCATCCATGTTTCTATCCCTTGAAATACCTATTTTATTTCGCTGTATTCTATTAACTTCAGGCACGTTCACCCCTTTATAATTATTTTTGAATTTGGAGCTTATTCAGAATGCTTGGGATTGCACAAAGTTTCTGAACAGTGCAGTTTTTTTTCCTGTTTCTAGTTCGCCTTCAGTTTGCATATCCATTACATGAATTTGAAAAAACACCCTATGGGCTGTCCATCTACTTTCAGAGGCACAGAGCCTGACTCTGGATCTGACTTGCGATGCCTGTACAGCTGAGATGGGAAAGAGGTTGTCATCTTCAGCGATAAACTAACTAAGAATACTTAGCTTTTCTAGGTCTCAATTTTGCTGGAGGCTGGATAGATTACAGGCCGCTCTTGAACATTTTCTTCAGAAGTGGAGGGGAATCACTTTCTGGCAATGGTTTTTTTCCTTTAATAAAGACTCCTCCAGAAAACGTGCTTAACAACATCATGTTTTTCATAAAATTATAGAGAGTAACGATCTGTCATATCATTCATAAATGATTTTTGATAATCGCACACTGTGAAATGTATGGCCTCAAAATATTTCACGATAAAAACCCTTCAGTGTTCGGCAATAAGATGATTTAAAAGTTATGGAAAGAGTGAGAATGATGTTTGATGGGCAGGTAAGAGGGAAAATACCTCTAATCTAGTTTAAGGAGCAATTGCTTGGGTGATGATGCTATTATGTTAAAATGAGTTACATTGTTCTAATTAAACCTTTGTTAAAATATAAATAATTAAACCAGTATTTTTTAAAATGAACTTTATAGGAGAGGGTCCAGTTTAGGCAACTCACCTCTCACCCACTTCTAATTTTCTTTAAATAAATTCTGTGTTACTTTGCAGAAGCAGATTCACAAACCAAAGTAAGTTGGCATGACCTCTAAGGAAACTGGACCGATTGGTTTAAGTACATTTTTTGTCCTGGAAAAATTCAAGTTCCTGGCATTGTCTGCCTCAATCAGGGACTTCCTTTAATTTTTGATGAAGATTAGAAAATTGATCAGATTATCAAATAAAATATCTGAAGCACATGACCCTATGTCTGTCCTGTTTACACATGTTATCTTCAGAAGTCATGGTTTTTAAAATCATATTTCTTGTTTTAAAGCAACATATTATCATTAAAATGTATAACATACATAAAAGTGAAAAGAAGAGGAAATCATTTATAGAAGGAATATATTTTCCTTGCACTTAAGAATATGTCTCTAACGTACTCAATATTTCTTCTAACTTAAGAATATGTCTCTGACATACTCAGAATTTCTTCTGAAGTTCCAATATATCTCCTTACCTTGCTTTGTTCCTACAGTGAGTTTATGCAAACATGGATGTCTTTTTATCAAAGCCAAATTCTTTGGAGCTAAAGAGCTAGGATCATGAATGCAATTTATAAATCACTCAGGAGCACCTGGGAAAGTTTTCAGTACATCTCAAAAGTTAAATTGAACATGGCCTTCTGAAAGATAGTAGTTTAGTGGAAGCCTAGAAATTATTTGAACTCTATTGTGTAAAAACTTTCTGAATAGTGCTTTCACATACCACTTACGACTCCATTCCTCCATAAGTTATTAAAGCTTAAAATTGCACAGGGACTTTCTGACTTGCATGGCTATGGGCTGTGTAACCCTTGTTCACAGACAGTTCTGTCGTAAAGAGCTGTTCAGACTTGGGTGAGGAATGAGTGCAGGTGTCAGGTACAAAAAACCCGTAGTGCGCGACCCAGGCAGCTCCGGCCCTCCGTGTCATCCTGGTGAATAACACGGAGACGGTGGTGGTGAGGATGTAGCTGCCCCTCTGATCTGGTGAAGAAATGGAAGTATAGAGGCTTTTTTTTACAAAGTATTGTAACTTTTATGTCTCTGCTGGGTTTTATTTGCTTGTTTGCTTTCCGTGCTGCTTTGGAGTAGAAGGATACATTGAGAAGTGAGGGAGGTAAGAGGGTGCCTGAGGACACATGGGCACCCAAGAAGGCTAATGGGATGACCCTTCACACCACAGTGCGTCCTCCTGGAGCGAGTCCCTGTAATCATTCTAACAGTCACTTCTGGACACTGTAACATCTCCCTTGAACACTTAGGAGGAGTACAGTGCTTGCCTTTAAACATGAACGTGTTCAGGGTGTTTTAGATTTCCTTTTATGCATCCAGGAGAAACCCCCCCCTCCATCCCCACTCGCTAGCACCCTGGAATTCCCTGAATGTCCATGGTGGGGGTTCCCATAGCTGCCCCTCCTCTTCCTAAGCTCTGGGACCAAGAGACTGGCAGAACCTGCGATCAGTAGATGTGGTTCTACAGGTTTTAATGCTCTTTGTCACTCCATAGAAAATATACTACCCCTAATGTCAAGGTCTTCTAGGTCAATGCAAACCTAAAAATCAAATAGTCCTCAGAAACCCGCCGTGTTGGAGACTCACCTACTGTTTCTTAGCAAGTTAAGCGCTGTCTCTCCACACCCCCGGTGGGGGTCCCCTTTCCTACACTGTCCAGAAGAGCTGTCTCTAGGATGGTGAATAAAGTCGAGAACGTGAGTTTGGGTTCTCTAGTGGGATGATGACGGTGATTTTATTGCTGCTCATGGCTATTGTGCTCATTGCAGTCTGGCCTACCAACTAGTGGCCGTCAAGCACCACCGCCGTGACACCTGCCAGGGCTGGAGAAAAGCCCAGCATCCTCTTGGTACACGAAACCCGCTCTCATTAAAGTCCCTTTGATTCTATTCTGTGAAGTAGTTATGTTGCACTTAGAGACTTTTTCTGGCCCAAAATACACACCTTTTAATACTAGAATCAACCTTGTTAACACTGGAATCAACACAAGAAACAAGCTATGTGGCCACAGAGACCAACAAAGGCAGAGCAAGTATTCTTTTCTCCTTTGCTACTTACTCTGAGGCACATCCTCATTTATGAAAACTGTCTACACTACCCTCTGCCTCTCTTCTCTGTCTGTGCACACGACTGAATGTGTCTGTGTTAAACTTGGTGGTTGACAGCGTCTCGTCAATACACTACTATTTGCAATTGTCTTACATTTGCGCCTGCTCTTTCCACAGATAGTCTGTTTTTCTTGTGTGTTTCAGTGTAGAATTCAACCCGCCTTTCAGTTCCCTCAAAATAACTCACTCACACCAAAATTAGTAAGCCGTGCAGGACTTACTGAATATTTCAAAGGGAAAATGAAGCCGTGCTTTTATATCAAACCTCCCCACTGTGCACAACTTACAAATGCCAGCTGGCCACATCTTTGTCTTTCCAGGTCACATTTCTCGTCTCCCAGCCTCACCTGACACAGCACCCTGCCTTTAGCCTTCCAGCTGCCAGTCTCCCAGACTCAGCAGCTATCAGGACTGTCCTCTGCCAGGGTTTTCCTAAAATAAACAGATACCAGAAACAGAGCTAGAGAGATGGAAATGCTTTTTCTAAGTTTGGGTAGGAGGAATTTACAGTAAGGTTTTCTTTGCTTGAGGTCCTTCCTAGGCATGCAGATACATGTTTTGGTTGATTTTCCCCCAGGCCTCATGTTTCCTCAGATGGCGTAAATTATACAGCTTAGTTGGTTTTCCACTTCTAAGAAACTCACATTTTGTTTCAAGAGCTTATAAAATGCATACTTTTTACAAAGAAGATTGAGCATAAAGTTTTGTGCATAATTCAGTGATGTATGCTTGAATTCACCGACTAGTAATGGCTTGTCAAATCAGATTTTTAAACTGCGAGAACAGAGTGATTTTCAGAAACAGAATATGTCCCTCTGTCACTAAATGAAATAGGAAAGACTGCTTCACTTGGACAAGTTACTCTTGTCTGCATTCAGGTTTATTTTATTATCGTTGTTGTTCTTTTTCACTCCACCTACTCTAAAAGAGGTGCAGTAAAAGAACTGCATGCACATATCTGTGGCTTAGAGCATTTGTGGTGATGTAAGATTCCATCACGTGATGTTCCTCTTTTCCCCATATTCACAATATCGCCCGTTTTCAGTGTCCTGAAAGTCCCAGAGAATACCACCCGGTCTCTGAACCAACACAATCCTCAGCCTGAGAAGCCGGTCACTGTGTTCATCACCCTCTGTTCCAGGCTGACCCCGTTCCCTGTCCACTTGGCACTGGGCTGATTTCAATTGTGCTTCACAGTAGTGTACAGCATTTACTGAAAGATGGAGAATAATGGCTACCGGAATAGAATTTCTCTCTGATGTGGCCCGAAACCTCCAGGTGAGGGCAAGCCCCAGAGGACGGGCTGAAAGGGAGAAGTTCATCAGCATGGATTAACTGCTGGCATTTTCCCCCAGATATTACATGCAGTTTTGATGCCTCTATTTCCTAGGTTTCCTCTGTCCCACTTTCTCAGATACTTAAAATTGGTTTCTTCGCTTTGCAAACTTCTTCCTCTAAAAGTTGTCCTCCATCATTTCATTCAAATGCAGGTATTATTCATTTATTGTTATTTTCCTTGAGAATAGACAACTCTGGAGTTCATGAAGAAAGGTTTAATAGTGACATGTCTACAGATGACCCTCAGTGGTGTGTTTCTCCTCATTCGTGATACCCTGGAAAAATGCTGTGTGTGAGGCCACTTAGACAAGTGTGGAAACTTGGCCACGAATACAGGGTGCTTCCCAAGTAGTTCAGGACAAACTGAACAGTTAATATTGGAGATATTTCTCCATATTTGTAAAAAATTCTCAAGAATTGATTGTGGAATATCATTTTATTCATTTGTTTATTTATTTATTTATCGCTCTCATGCTACTGTTCAACTGTAACAAAAAACCCAGACATAAAAAATATGGCAAATATAAGTTTTAAGCCATATTTTATTACAATAGAATATTTTATATTCTGCATTGTTTTCAGTTATAGAAAAGAACATTCTGTAGTATCATTAATTTTATTGACTATAGCTATTAGACAGTATACAATTTTATTAAGTTTTGCCTTCTGATCAAAAATATTTCAACACTGAATTGAAACATAGTTTCATCAAAACAGTCTTCTGACTTCCATTCTCATAGAATTGCTTCCTGACCAGCAATTTACCCAAATGGTGTCCGTTATTGTTCAGGTTCAATTCAAAACAAGATGCCAGTGTATTAGGGAAAGGATCTTAAAGACAGAAGGATTATTTTTAAATAAAATGGCCCCTTTCGAATGAAGGCACACGAGGACGGAGAGGAACGGGGTCTTGGAGACAATAAACATAAACTGACTTTTAACTCAGGGACAGAAGCCAAAAATGCAGACTCCCAAGTGCACACCTTGTGGCTCTATTTCTCAAAGAGTCCGTTTGGGGTGGCAGACCCCTTTGCCGCTGAAGTATTTTTCAAACTTTATCTCGTGCCTCTTTTTATAAATAGAAAAGTCTCTTACGGCGATAATTCACTGCCTGTCAGTGAATTCTGATCTACAACCTGAGTACACGTCTCACCGGAATGAGGCTCAGCCACCAGGCCCAGCATCAGAGACCACAAGAGCCACACACCGTGGAGAACCCGGGGACAAGAAGAAAGTAGGGGGTGGGGGGTAGTTACAGGATGCAGGCTTGTGCTGGGTGACTTGGGGCGGGACCGCAGGCAGCATGATTCTGCTTTGGATTCAGCGCTGTCGGGTTCACTGTGACGATGGGCACCTTTGTTTTTATGTCGGGTGTAGAAGGAACAGAGCAGGGCTGCAACTGTGATTAGTAGAGGTCATGATTCATGTTCGTCTGGAGGGGAATTTCTGTTCTCTTCTGTGGCTTGCGTAGTGTCCCCGATATTGCTTGTGATCACAAACAGGCAGTGGCCTCAGAGATTGTGTGTGGTCAACAGGAGGACGGCCAGCTCTCCGGCCGGGCAGCAACCAGCTGTCAGCGTCAGAGCACCTCGTTATCTTTCTCACAACCTTCAGGCCAAATGATGTCCCCACCAGCTGGAATCTATTATTAAACTTTGTTCTTTGCTGTATAGTCTCTTTTTTTCATTTCCAAACAGACAGGTATAATATTAGACACGCTGGGGAAGTGTCAGCACTCCCTCCAGCCCCAAACTGCTCTCCCATCCCCACCTCCCACCTCGGAGAATCGCTGGTCCAATGGGAAGACCCCTGGGAATGAGGCCATCGGCTGGGTCTTATTACCAGCTCTCCTCTCAGACCGTGGTGCAAACTCCCATTCCCCTCTGTTCCCTCCCAAGTCTTTCTGTACAGAATGAATTGTTTAATTGTACGTTTTCCTGTGGTATGTGGGGTTTTTTTAATTATGGTAACATGAGATTTACCTTCTCAGGTTAAATCCTTTAAATCATTGTTTAAAATGAACGGATTACGTTGTTAAAATTAGCAGTGCATAATACAGCGCCATTAACTATAGGCACAGCTTTGTATGGCAGATCTTTAGGACTTGGGCGTCTTACATGACAAACTTTATACCTGTTTAACAGCAGCTCCGCACTTGCCGCTCCCCTAGCTCCTGGCAGGCACCATCTGCTCTCTGCTTCTATAAGTTTGTCTCTCTTAATTGCTTCACGTGCGTGGGACCATGCGGCATTTGTCCTCTGTGACAGGCTTATTCCACTTAGCGTAATGTCCTATGGGTCCATCCATGTTGTTGCAAATGGCAGGATTTCCTTCCTTTCTAAATGGCCGAATAATATTCCATTGTATGTATGATATTATTTATCCATTGGTGGACATGGAGGTTGTTTCCATAGCTAGGCTATGGCAAATAATGCTGTTATGTACATGGTGGTGCAGATATCTCTCCAGGATAGTGATTTCATTTCCTTCAGATAAATACCCAGAAGTGGGATTGCTGGATCATATGGTAGTTCTATTTTTAATTTTGCTATTAAATCACCATGGCCATTTATAAATAATCCTTTATGTAACAGCTTTTCTTACTAGAGTCTGAGGTCCTCGAGGATAAGTACAAGTTCTTAGTCATCTCATGATCACTGGCGCAATGATCTGGGTGCTTAATTAATTGTAAATGCATGAATGCCACTCAGTCCTCATAGAGCACTAATTCTCCATATGTCATGTTTTCCTCGTCAGAAATGGGAATACAAGGTGGTCCTCAGGGTTGACATGAAGATGCGTGTAGATGTGAAAGTGCTCCCTAAATCGTCCCCTACAGAGACTGTGAAAGGCATTATTAATTTCCACATTAACATAAATTCTTTCTAGACTCATCTTAAATTCTATTTTCAAGGAAATATCGTGGCTTCACGATGCACATGCAGATGGTTGTGTTGTGTGTCTTGCCTCTAGCTGTTCCTCGGACCAGTGACACCCAGTGCAGCTCTGTCCCCGAGCCCAGATATGGGAGGAGAATTGGTTTGGAGTTTTCAGCAGGCTCCATCGTTCGCTTTGAGTGTAACCCGGGATACCTACTCCAGGGCTCCATGGCCATCCGCTGTCAGTCCGTGCCCAACGCTCTCGCTCAGTGGAATGACACAATCCCAAGCTGCGTAGGTAAGCGTGTGTCCCTAAGGCGGGATAACTTGCACGTGGTCCTCCGTCCCAGGTTCACAGCAGCACTGAAGAGCTGCGCTTCAGTCCACATGAACTGACCCATGCTCCAGACCTATTTAAAGGGCAGGTTATCAGAAATAATTGAGTAGCAGCCAAACCCTAAAACTTATTGTTGCATGGGGCAACTCATCAGATTAACAAGTATGAAACATGTGTTCCTTCTCGATGCTTATCAAGTATGCCACCTCAAGCCATGGGTACACAACATAATTTCATTTGCGGGAAAAATCACTACAGTGTTGATTTGTTATATTACTTGTGTAATGCCCTTTTAATAAATTGGTGCTGATGAAAGTCTGAAAAGTAATAGGTTAACGCAGCCTGAATAACAATGCCATTGTTAGTTATAGTTTATTTGCTTCATTTTGTGTAAGAACCTCCAGTGCAATCATGATTTAGCACTTGAATTCATCTGTGCATTTTAAGCGTCTCTTCTCCTCTCTGGATTTGCTCATAAATGCCATTAATATCATTTTGGGTTGTGTGTCTGCGTATAGAAAACTCTGCAGAGCTTCTTAAATTGTAGTAGATCAGTTACTCTAAACAGAATTCACTTCAGAGATGACATCGTTAGTGCCTGAGACTTAGCAGCATAGCGGATAATAATCTATGGTATTGATCATTTAAAAGAGAACAGACTAGGTGGGAGGGAGACACAAGAGGGAGGAGATATGGGGGTGTATGTATATGTATAGCTGATTCACTTTGTTATAAAACAGAAACCAACACACCATTGTAAAGCAATTATGCTCCATTAAAGATGTTAAAAAAAAAAAAAAAAGAGAGAGAACAGACTAAATTTGACCTTGGCTAAAAATGCCAGTTAAAGTACCATAGTCCATGTAAAATATCTCTTAATAGCTGATCACACAGTGAAAGAACACTAAGTACAAAATTAATGTTGTTCTTCACTGTACTTTATTTTTACTAAATACGGGTTTGTCTTTTAGTCCCCTGCAGTGGCAATTTCACTCAACGGAGAGGTACAATTTTATCCCCCGGCTACCCTGAACCATATGGTAACAACTTAAACTGTATATGGAAGATCATAGTTACAGAGGGATCAGGAATTCAGGTAAGTTCTCAAAGCCCAGAGTCTACTAATAAACAAAGCTTGTGTCCACGGGTTTTTCCTTTCTTTGTTTCCCCTTTTTGTATTGGTTATTCTAAATACATAAACCATAACCTGTTTCTCTTTTCTTACCATTTCTACAGAGTGTTTCTAATCATATTTCTGCATTTGAAATAAAAATGATAGACTTTTAGAATAAAATCTATCAGAAATGCTATTTGTAGAAGTTTTTGGATGTCACTTCCATGATCTATTTTCTTTGGTTTCGCTATTCTCTTACATGTATACTTTTAATTTCATGAAAACCCTATTGGACTAGTCTAATTTTATTAAGCAAAAAATAAATATTAAGTTACTATTATTGTTTGGTAGATTCAAGTCATCAGTTTTGCCACAGAGCAGAACTGGGACTCTCTTGAGATTTACGACGGCGGTGATGTGACTGCACCGAGACTAGGAAGTTTTTCAGGTAAGATGGCACCGATCCCCTTGTTTCTGTGAATCGGAATCATCAAACACTGACAAACTGCAAGAGAACACTCAATGCTGACATTTCTCTAGGAGGCTCTTCTATATACATAACAGTTTCTCTAGTGTTGGGAGTCTTAGAACAAGAGCACCAAAACGCAGGTGTGAAGGAGAAAGCTTTGTCGTCCATGAGCAGGAGGGCTGATGTGAAGGCAGCGGGTCGCTTTTGTCGGACCCCCGAGCTGGGAAGAAAGAGTGGGTTATTACCCTGTGGACCCAACAGGGTGTCTCACTGAAGTTAATTGTGTGTGTGGGGGGGAATGAACTTCAGATTGGCTGATTTTCCTTTTCTCATATGCGTGTTGGACGTGTTTGGCACAATTGGGGACCACGTAAGGTGGTGGAGCAAGGGGGTAGGGGTACAGATGGAAGGTTGGGGACACACGTGAGAACTGAGAACATAAGTAAACATATGGAGGACGATGTGAACTGGCTTTCTCAATGACTGAGAAGGGAGTTGGAAACATGGAAATGAGGAAGGCTGGCATGGAGCTGGTTGTGACGGATTTGAATTCGAGATATTGGTGTGAACTCATGGTCTTCATATGGATAGCTGTAGACATAGAGGAAAATATACGTGTGGATGTGGATGTGTGTGTGTGTGTACGTATTTCCTACCTCTGTCTTTTGAGAGGTGTAAAACAATAACCCCAGTAGCCATGAACCCACCTCATACCCAATTCTAGGTTTCTGGATATCACTTTACATACCATTCTCCCTTAAAGGAGCTAGTGCTTCTTGGGGAGTTGCTGACTCCAAGGCTCTGATGGGAAAAGCACACATGAGGAACCATTTCGTATAAAATAGAAATGTATGGATCCATACTGATGTAAATAGATACATGCGTGAACGGAATGAGTGAAAGAGAAAGCCTTCCCTTGCAGAATCCAAACTAATAAATCTAGAAGGAGATGGAATTAGAGAATCACCGTTTGGCAACCATTAGGACAGTAAATGACTCACATTGGAACATCAGTGAATGCTAAAACTAGTGTGTGAGATTTCGGTGAGGAACAGAGAGCCACAGTCTCAGTGCGTCTCCCCACCTAGTCCTCATTCACTGCAAAGGAGGAAAGAAGTAGCTCAAGAGTCGAGAAGCCTGGCAGACACCACCTTCCTCAGGCAGTCATGTTAAGATCTCCAGTATCAGGACACCTGTGCATTGGTGAACTGATAAACCTGCTCTCAAAACAAACAAACATATGAACAAAAAAGCTTGATTTGGCTTAGAATTGCAGTTGCTGTGGTGTGTGAATACCCCCACCAGGGCTGATTTCAAACAACCAGCATGATGTCACTAAAAGCTGAGTTTGAGAGGAAGTGCCCTGAATTAGCCTCTGGAAGCATCCCAAGGCAGCTCCCTCACACCCCTGAGAGCCAGCATATATGGTGACCTCTGAAGAATACAGCATCACATTTTGATATTCTTGCCAAAAATGCATCACCATCTGAATCTAGTCACAGAGAACATCAGACATTCTCTTTGGAGGTTATGTTGCTAAAGAAAAATCATTTTATTAAATGCCTTCATCTTTTTTGGAGGACTGGTTTTGAAGTTTGGCTGCACTGAGACTTAACGGCAGTGAAAACATCTGATTTATTACTGCACAGCAGCCCTGCATGTTTTGTTTTGTTTTTTTTAAACTACTCACTCCCAATCTTTGGTAATGCCATTTTCTAAACTTATGTTCGAGTGCAGTCTCAGCTTAAATGTATATTGATATAATACTGAAATCGTGAGAACCCCCTATGTAAGCAACAATAACAACAAATCCTTTCAGGCATGCATTTGATTAACTTATAAAATGTTAAAGAAAAATATTTCACATGAGCAATTTTTATTAAGTTTTATCATGGTATAATTTGTAAAAATAATTTTTTGAATTATAATTTTCTAAAATAAAAATTGATTTTGAAAAATATTTTACACACAAAAAGTGGCTTGTGTCTTTCAAAAGTATCAAGTTCATGAAAGGGAAAGAAAGACTAAGAAACTATTCCAGACAAAAAAAAAACTGAAGGGAAGTAATCATGGATGGAGTACTTTTGCTGGAAAACCCATTATTGGCAGATTGTCGAAATTCCAGTGATTTCTGTAGAATACATGGTACTGTTGCATCTGTGTTAGATTTTTTTGTCTTTGTTTTTGGGTTTTTTTTAGAACTGCTCTGTTTGAAGAAATGCACAGTGAGTTTTTATAAGAAATGAGTCATCATGTCTACAACTTGCTCACAGAGGGTTTAGAATAAAATAATTTTACACACATATATATTGTGGAAACATAGACATAGATATCATTATTATGTAATATATGGCCAGATAGTGGGTATATGGGAGTTTTCTGTACTATATTTGCAACTTTAAGTTAAAAATTATTTAGAATATTTTAAAAGGAGTCTTTTTTTAACTTTATATGGAAGAAATGACACATCAGCCATGAAATCTGAATCTGTTTTAAAATGTTTAAAATATGTTTTACACTTTTTTGTTCCTATGATACTTTCAAAATATTTACAGAGGAGAATCTGAACCCATTTTAAAAGTTAGTTGTTGACTGAAAACAAACAAGAATGGGTAGTTGTTAGAGGTACATATTTCCGGAAAAATGATTGACTGACTTCTTGAATAAATTCAAGTTTTTGATTTTCCTTTCCTGTCTAGATAGCCATGTGTATGTAGGACTCACATTGTAAGCCATTTAAAATCATTTTGGGAAGTAGAAAGCTTATAAATTTTAAGTGGATAAGACAGAGCAAAATTCATACCAATTTGTAGCTGACAATCGGGATTAAGGGAAAGTAAATATCCGTGTGCTGCGAGTGGAGTCTGCAGAGCTGTAATGCAATTTCTCAGCTTTCTGTGTGGGCGGTTCTATCTAGGCCACAGTGAGACAATGCGATCAAAAGTATTCTGCCTGTGGCAACAGTTTTTAAAAACTCTCTCAGTTGCATTTTTGAACGGTGGGAATAAGCTTCTGAGAGTCCATTGTGAGCGGAGCCCTAAGCGGGAGCCCCTGCAGGGGCGCGCAGGGCGGGGCTCTCTGTGGCTGCAGCAGGTGCCGGCCGCCTAGCGCCCTCCCAGCACGCCCAGCATGCCTCATAGGCCACCTGGGGCATTGAGATCCAGCATCTTTCATAGGAAAACAAATGACTACATTTCATCACAGAAGTACAAACAGTACTGTCGTTCGTGAATTTACTTGCTGCAATTAATAACATTTAGAGGGGACGTGATAATCCACAGAGCACTTTCACACACACAGCACATGTAGGACTCACATATAAGGGATGTACTATTATCTTTATTTTACAGAATTAGAACATATTCAAATGTTTTCAGTGACAGAACTGATTTGTGTCAGAGTCGGGAGTGGAAGCAGTTTTTCTGATTCCACTGTAACACAGTTAGGGAAGATAAACAAAAAGTCAAAAGTGTGTGTTGAGTACCTGTGTGTGGAAATGACTTGACTGGGGGCTGGAGGCTATTAAATACACCGATGACCTGAAGTTACAGGTAAAACCAGGCAGAAAGTAGTACAGGTGCTATAATTAAAACTTACCTGGTTAGATAACATTGTTCTTTCTGCAGACATTATCCAAATATACAGAAATAATACATGAGTGAGAGGACAGCAAACGTCATACAATTTGAACAAAAATGGGTTAAAACTGGAGTTTTTGGTGGATGTCTCCTTGTCTTAAGGTCACTTTGCAGCATTCCTCTATCTGCACTCCATTAGCTATTAATTAGTTTCAAGGAATAATCTCTCTTTATATGTGTCTGCTGACCAGAAGGAATAGGCTATGTTTCCCCCTCCATGACTGTGCAATGAAAAAAAGTCTATGTATGTATGTATCTATCTATCTTCATCCATCAAACCAAGGTCAGATAACAAAGTCTGTGTATGTATGTATGTATCTATCTATCTATCTTCCTCCATCAAATCAAGGTCAGATAACAAACCAAGGTCAGATAACAAAGGTCAGATAACAAACCAAGGTCATTTTCTAAATGTTTATCATTCAGCAAACATTAAGAGTATCTTATAGTGAATTGTGTGCTAACAGTTCTGCTCCGAAAAGACCCCCACCTCCCAGAGACAGCCCCACCTTGGTAGGCAGGGGAAATGGATTGAGACACCCCCCAAATCTCAAGTGGGGAATCCAGCTTCCAAAGAATTTACACACGTGTGGGCATACACATGCGCCCACACACACACAAAGTCTTCAAGGAGTGGACCTGGTGTTTTCTTTTGTCCTCCATTTATCACTGTTCTTCTTCCAAAACAGTCTAGTAACACTCTTTATACTGATTGGCCAAAGACACAGTCAGTATACACATTACTAGTTAAAGCACATCTTCAAACTGAGGGTGAAACTATAAACCCAAAGAGTTTTTAAGAGACTCTACATGCTGATCCAAGGTCAAGAAGTCCTTAATATATTTTTAGAATATATTTTTAGGAATCAATAAAAACTCATTGGCATTTGGAATAGGATATTTTATTGGGGTGTTATTTGCATCTCACTCCACTGGTATTTTTCCCACCCTCATTCCATGAGAGAGCCAGGTCTTTGCTTGTGCCTTGGCCTAGATGGAGAAAACCCTCTCCTCCCTCTGCTCTTGCAAGAATCTCAGCTTTTGAAAGCAGAGGGGGCGGTGATGAAGTGCTTGAGGAGACTGACAGTAAAGACGGTTAGAGAGTTCCCCAGGCCTGGGCTCCCTCTGGGAATTTAAGTTATCATTGAATTCCTGCAGGGTCACATGGAGGTGGCAGGACCTCAGAAGGACGGTGGTAGCCTGATGCACTTAGAAAGGCCGAGAGCATCTGTCAAAGGCCTTGGAACTCCTGGGATCCAAGGGACCGTGTGAGCTTGGGGAATGAGCCCATGGGAAGTAAAAAGCAGAGAACCCACAAGTCTGGGACTGTTTACCATCCTGGGGCAGGGAGGGCATCCGCAATAATGAAATTTTGCAGGAGGAATCCTCAAAGCATATTGAAGTTGATTTGGAATTTTAATAAAATACATCTCTTACACCCATGTCTAGAAATGAAATTTGTAAGAATTATACATTTGTAAAAAGATTATTTTGTGTGCAGAATAAGGACTGTGCAGGGAGAAGGCAGAAAGGACTTTGAAAATCAGTGGTGGCTATTTCAGACAAGAGCTGTAAGCGGCGACTGCTGTGAAGATGAGGAGTAGCCGACCAATGGGAACCTTGACGCTTCCATATTCTGTACGGCAACATCAGTCTGCTCATCGTCCTTAAGTATTTAATGAAGTTCAAGTCTTTGAGGCTCTATCCTAATCTCTGCTTTGCACCAGGTCAGAAAGTAATTGATTTGTTTGGAGAGGTGGTTAAAAGGCTCATCTGGCTGGTAAACACGTACTTATTGAATGAATAAGTAAGAGGCTTAATTTGAGAAGAGTGGAGATTTTTGAATGAGTAGGAATAAGAAAGGCAAAATGGATAGAGGAGAGGGAAAGAGCAACCCAGACTACGGTTATGGGAACACCTTGAACGGGAAAGTGAGCTGTGAAATAGAGTAGTGAGAAGCAGCTAGAAATGCAGGTAGTAGTTAGATCAGGCAGGGTCTTTAGGTCAAATCAAGGAGGCTGAAATTTTATCCTAAGATGACCAGGAATCTAGGAGAACTGTAACATGACATAATCATGTGTCCACCTTAAAAAGAGCTTTCAGACTCCTGAGTGGAGAATGAATTGGATTGAGGCAACAGTAGATTCAGGAAACAAGTTAGGAGTGCAGTACTATCCCCTCATCCTGGGTAATAGCAGTGGTGGCTTGTGCTGGGATGACGGTGGTAAAGATGGAGGGATGGAGTGAGTGAAACCAAGAAGGATGGAGGAGACTGGCTCGTTAGGGCCTGATGGCTGCCTGTAGGGCAGCACAGGTCACGGAGAGGGAGGGGACCTCTGATGTGAGGACTTCAGTGGGTGTTAACAGTGTGGATGGACGTGAGGACGCAGGAGGTCAACCAGGCTCTGCAGGGATGATTATGAGTTCAGTTGTGTTCACATCATCTTCCAAGAGCCTTTGACAACCAAGTGATGGGACGGATGGCTGGAGTCCTTACCTGGAGGCATTGATTTAATTACAGCTGTCGGAGGATCTTAGAATCATTTAAGCAGAGAGTGAAGGGTGACAAAGGATATTATCCTTGCAATATTCTTCATCTGTCTTGGATAATTATAAGTTTATTTCCTTGTTTTGTTATTTAAAGTTATATTTCTTTCTTTATATGTTAGCATCATCTTCATCTAGTAATTTGCCTGCACCATGATGAGTTTTACGTGATGGATATTTCCTTCACACATAGGAAGTGTGTACTTATTCAGAGAATGATTTGAATACAGTAGAATATCAAGCATGTACCCTTTAGGTAAAAAGGGATTTAAGCTAGCTTATTGTTTTCCCATATTATAATACATTCCGACCACACGTTTTACACTTCTGGCTGATGAACACGTGCTTTCCCTCAGCACTTTGGGTACCATGGCTTTTTTGTCACCCTGGTCCTCAGCATCACTAAATCTCCTGATTTGTCAGCTGCTATAATGTAGGTTAGAACATTTTAATTAAACGAGGCATTATGTAAAATAAACCTGTATTTTCCTTTCCATGTGTGTTTCATTGAAATCATTTGCAGATCTCAGAAAGAACATTATTCAGTACGAGTCACACAGGGATAGAGAAGAGAATATATAGTCAAAAGCAACCTCTTCTGGGTAATATATTGCATCAGATCTACAGTCTAACTGCTTCCCCAACCTCCGTACGACTTGCATGTTGAGACTTTGTCCCCTTGTTCATGACAAGTAAAAAAAAAAAAAAAAGCAAATGGTTATGTTGATAAAAGAAAGCAATGTGAAGAATCAAATGAATGGTAAAGCATAAAGATTTGTGTGTTTTCACTGATATGATAAAGAGATGTCACATCTGCCTGAGGAGGGCAAAGAAAATGTGGAATTTCTTACTGGACCTGGAAGAAGAGAGCGGCTAAAAGTATAACCATCAGAGCCAATACTTGGGTTAAATATGTGACGATCAGACAAGTTAAAGGGATCTGTAAACCTAAACAAATATCCTCAGTGACTTTTTTTGAAGTATAGTTGACTTACAACATTGTGTTAGTTTCAGGTGTGCAGCAAAGTGATTCTGTTAAATATGTATATATTTTCAGATGATTTTCCATTATAATCTGAAAATTATAAGTTATTATAAGTTATTACAAGTTAATGAATATAGTCCCTGTGCTCTACAGTAAATCCTTGTGTTTATCTATTTTATATACAGCGGTGTGCATCTACTAATCCCAAACTCTTAATTTATCCCTCCCTCCCTCCCTCCCTCTCCCCTTAGGTAACCATGAGTTTGTTTTCTATGCCTGTGAGTCTGTTTCTGTTTTGTAAATAGATTCATTTGTATTATATTTTAGATTTCACATATAAGTGATACCCTATAACATTCGTCTTTTTCTAACATATATCACTTAGTATGATATTCTTACTGATTTTATAATGCGAAGAGTGAACGCATCACTGATGTTAAAGCTCAACCTGCATCACTTCTCACAGGTACCACGGTGCCAGCACTGCTCAACAGCACATCCAATCAACTCTACCTGCATTTCCAGTCGGATATCAGCGTGGCAGCTGCTGGCTTCCACCTGGAATACAAAAGTAAGGTCACCTGTTTCTGCATCTGGCTTTCACTGGGATATTGAGTAATTTTCTTAAAGGGAAAATAGATCCCTGCCCTTAGTACACAGTGAAATTTTATTCTAAAACTATGTTTGGAAGTTCCACGAACTTGGATGTTACAAAACCGATCTCTATGAACTATGTTATTATTATGTTATATAATTTTATAACAATTATAATGTTTATAATATAGAAATTTATAATATAATTTATATTATAATTTATAATATATATGATATATTTATAATATAATATATATAATTAAAATTATAATATATTCTTATATTGAACTATATTTTTATTATATTATATATTATAATTATATTATGAAAGACAATAGGGAAATGAAGAATTTAGCATCTGGAATAATTAGATAGAACATCGACTATGCTTTCAGGTTGTTTGTGTTAAAAAAAAGTACAAAATAACCATTTGAAATATTACTAGTTTTCTTGTGAGTGATAGCAAATATTCATGTAAGTTTCCAAAAAATGTAGAAAGTCATAATTTCCAAATAGATTATGGTCATAAGCCCTTTCTATTTCTAGTCTCAGAGGCTGGTAGAATCAGACTAGTAAAGAGCAGCCACTTTAGTGCCTGCCTTTGTGTATTATTCATTTTAATTGGAAGAAGGTAATGCAAAGTAGATGCTAACCTTTTAAAAATGGATGTGAGACTGAGTTAATAGTCTGATAAATGGGATGACAAAGGTCAAATTCACAAATCTTCTTTGGCGTTTGATTATGCAGGTAAACCTTGTAAAAGTGAAATAAGAATTTCCAATGAGAGTAAAGTTTATTTTAGGACATGTTTTCAAGCACTAAAAATGCTTAATGTTGATATTCATCTCCTTTAATAAGCAGTTGCAAATAAGCAAATACATGGATAAGCTTTAATAAGTGATCCTTTGAATTGAAATAAACAGTTTGCTGGGATGTAAATGCATGCATGTCTTTGAAAGGCCAGGTTTCCAGCTGATGATAAATATTCTGAACCAGACACAAACGACAGGGCTGTTTCGCATTCCGGTTAAATTTCCCTACTTATTACAGACATTTGTATGCAAGTTTATTCCAATTTATTTGAATAGGACTACTTTAGTGACAGCGTAAAATGATACTATGGATGCTATTTATGTAGGATATGTCTGGAAAAATCAGCTACTTTGATACATTTTGTGAACATCTGTAGATACGAAACTATAAACCTTATTTATGATAGTGTTAATAAATTCACTAATATTTTTAGCAGTGTTAGAATTGATGAATGTGCTTATTTCTTCCTCTCAAAGTTATCTTGTGGCTTCTGGCTCTTCACTCACTCCTTATAGAAAGAGGTGCTAGTGAAATAATTAGTCTACAATTACTGTGTACGATTATCTGTGTACTCACACAGACTTCAGCTCCAACAATATAGTAATTACCTACATTTCACTTTATTCTCAGCTGATAAAATTCATTCAAAGAGAGATGAACATATTTCTTACTGAAATTAATCTTGTTCAAGAATCTTAAGGCCTTGTTTCATTACTTAATGTATTTATTTTTTACTTGGCCACACGGAATGCTACGTTTTCGTTCGTGATTTTCTTTTCTGAGTGGTTGTTTTCGGACGCTAACAGCATTCTGAGGTTCATGGCATTACCTTCCGTGTACTTAGAGGCAGTCATTTCTCTGTTCTAATTCTTTGTGTCAGTTTAAAATTTGGATTATACAAAGTGTTGGTAGAATTAATCTTATTAAGGTGAACACTAAACAGCAGAAGGACTGTTGAAGTAAGTTTTCAAAAGATTATCTAATATTCTTAATCTATTAACATATTTTTGCATCAGCCTTAAAATGTGTATTGCCAATCCACATGTCTCTAAATTCAGACTTTTTGCTACAATATATATCCATGTGATAATAGTAAAAACAACAACAAGCACACATTTATGCCTGGTCCTGCCCTAAACGTGTTACGGCTGCTTACTCATTTGTCCTCAAAAAACACCATTTTTGAGGTATGCTCAGTTTTCAAAGGAGAAGGAACAGAACCTAGCATGTGTTCAGCCTGCCCAGGTCAGAGTCAGACTGCTAACGACTTACAGAATGAACACAGGTAGACACAGATGTGTTTCATCACAAATGCAGTTTACTGAACACCTGTCCAAATATCCCAACTGTCCAATCAGAAAGAGCACACAGACTGCACTTCTTTACAGGTGGTGACACCACCTGTCACTAGTAGCTGAATGGCATGTGGAAGATAAAGAAGCTTGGGAGTCAGTCTTGGAGATCCAGTTCTAGATCCAGTTCTGGATCCAGCTCTGGCCCTAAAACCTGAGCTGTATGGCAAGTCCACGCCTGCTTCCACCTGAGGAGTCTGAGTTTTCGCATATGGAGGTGAAGGCTAGGCCCTGTTAATTGTAACGGTCCATAATTCCAAACAAACACTGATAGGAACTTCTCAAACAAAAAACAAACACTTTATCTGAAGGGATGAGTTGTAAAATATTAATGACAGCGAAGTGATTCCCAGGAGGTCCGGTGTGGTATGTGTGATCTAGATTCTCTGTGATCTTGTACGATCCAGCTAAAAGGTCAAAAGACCAGCATCTTTGAATGCTTCATACAAGCCTGTAGCCATCTAGCCAGCTTTTATATTATTGGACTTGATTGGCAACTTGAGTTAGGCAGCAGAAGGATACAAGCCTCACTCTTGCTCTGAGCTCTGATCTGAAGAAAAAGAACCAAACGAAAACTTTAGATTTCTGGGAACTTTAAATTATAGATATGGGAGCGATGATGATGTTGGTTTATCTTGGAAAATACAAAATCTGACCTTGAGGTGTATAGCATGGAACCTGCTCCTGGGGAACAATATGGCAGTAACTGTTCTTGGATTCAACATGAAACAGTATATACAGTCTTGCCTCAGTATCCGTGGGGCATTGGCTCCAGGAACACCCCCCCCCCCACCGACTCCCCTCATGGATACCAGAATCCACAGGTTGTCTGGTCCCTTAAATGAAATGCTGTCGCATTTACACCTAACCTATGCACATTCTCTCATATACTTTAAATCATCTCTAGATTACTTATAATAACTAATATGATGTAAATGCTACATAAATAGTTGTAAATAGAAAGGAAATACTATGTCAGTTGTTGCCAACCTGGGTCAAATTCAAGTTTTGCTTTTTGGAACTTTCTGGAATGTGTTTTTTCAAAAATTTTTGAACCGTGGTTGGTTGAATCAACAGATTCAGAACCCATGGATACAGAGGCCAATTGTATATGTAAATATTTATAAACAAGTTTATTTCAGTGGAATTTGGTGGGAGGAGGACAAATAAGATTAAACACATGAGCCCTGTTGGAGTGTTTGTACTGATCCTATTTGTATCTTGTTGATTTTTTCCCTCTTTTCCTGACAGCTTTTGGTTTAACTGAGTCTTTTTATTGCTCCAATTTATCTCCACTATGGACTTATTAGATAAACTCTTAAAAATGTTAATGGTCTCCCTAGACAAGTCTAAAATATGCATCTTTAATCTAACACAGCTTACCTGCAAATAATATTATGTCACTTAATGGGTAGTGAAACTTACAGGCATATACTTCTAATTTCCTCTTTCCATCCTTTATGTTATTATTGTCTTACGTATTATTTTTACATGTTATAAAGCCCACAAAACATTTTTACTGTTTTTGCTTTAGATATTGATCTTTCAGAGTGGATAAAAATGAGAAAACTAAATATTTTATATTTACCTGTTTTTAGCATCTTTGGAGCTCTTTATTTCTTTGGGTGAATCCAAGTTTCTGTCTAAAATTTTTCTGTGTGAAGAACTCCTTTTGACTCTTCTTCTAGTGCAGGTCTGCAGACAATGAATTCTCCCAGCTTTTGTTTTTCTGAAAGTCATCATTTTACCTTCATTTTTGAAAGATATTTTGGCTGGGTGTAGAAATCTGGGTTGAAAGTTCTTTTCGGTATGTTAAAAATGCCACTTCATTGTCTTCTTATTTCATAGTTTGTGATGAGAAGTAAGCTGTATTTCTTATGGCTATGCATTTGTCCCTGTTCTCTGGCTTCCTTTAAGAATTTTTCTTTATTTTCATCAGGTAGACTATGGTAAGTCTAGATGGATTTGTGTGTGTGTGCACACGTACGCATGCGCTTGATATTCATCCTGTTCAGGGTACACTTATATTCTTGGATCTAAGGTTTGATGTCTTTTATTATTTATGAAAAATTGTTGACCATTATCATTACAAATATTTCTTTTCCCCCATTCTCTTTTCCTGTTTCTTTTGGGACTCTAATTACATGTCTGTTAGGCCTGTTGATATTGTATCACAGTTCTTGTTCCTCAGTTCTGTTTTATTCACTCTTTTTTCTTTGTGTTCCAGTTTATGTAGTTGCTATTAACCTTTGATTCTCTGAATCTTTCCTCAGCTGTGTTAAGTCTGCTAATGAGTCTATTGAAATAATTCTTCATCTCTGATATTGTGTTTTGCCCCTTGAATTTCCACTTGATTCTTTCTTATAATTATTGTCTCTCGTCAGTAATTACTCCATCTCTTCATGCATGCTATCTTTTCCACTAGATCTTTTAACATATTTTTTATATTTAATATCCCTGTCTTATATTTCCACTATATGAGTATGCAGAGTCTGGTTACTTACTTCATCTCTAGGCAAAGGGTTGTTATTTCTTGAATATTTTATTAAAGGTGGACACCACAAGTAGAACCACAGAGATTGCGGTTAATATTTGTGCCTGGGAATGGGCACCACTTTTGTTAGCCTGTTGAATCAGGAGTTGCACTGGGTTTGAGTTTTGTTGTCGCTATGGTTACTTTCAGAGCATCAAATTCCTCAGTGGTGAGCTGGCACTGCCAAGTGCCTAACTGGGGGCTTTTTCTCAGTGTCGTTACTCCACTCTGAGCTGTCAGTCCTCCCTAAACACCTTTTCAAAAGAGGTGGCATCTCCCCCAGTAGTAGACGCTGTTGCTTGTCGCTCTGTGTTAAGCTTACACTGGAGTCAGAGTTGCTCTGTGATTCTCTTCCAGCCTAAGTCAAACCTTGAGAGTCTGCACAGAGTGGGGTGGGGTGTTCTCAGCATTCTTGCCCCCCCTCCCAAGGTCATCAGGGTCTACCTGTGGTTGGTCTTTGAGGAGCGTTTGCTGACTGTTCCCTAGTGCTAGAAGACCATGGTCTTGGTGCTGATATAGCGTCTTAAGCTCATACTGGCTTTCCTGCCACACCCCACATGTAGACTTTCTTTTTTCGTACACCTTTCCCCAAGCTGCAGTGCCCCTTTTCCTGTGCCCTGGAGGGAACAGGTTTTGCTGCTCTTCCCCCAGTGGTTTAACACTTTTGTTTCCTAAAAGTGAAAGGGTTCGGGAAGTGCATCGGATTTCATGCCCCTCTCCACAGAAACATTGATATTTGGTGGTGGTAAGGGAGAGGCTCACTCCAGGCTCCTGCCATGCCCCCAGTATCTCTCTTAATTAGTCAATGGAGGCATGTGGAAGGAAGGGCAGACTCCCCTCTGTCTGGGGCCCTGAGCTACTGGAGACCCATGCTCAGGTACGGGCCATTTGCTAAAACGTTAGCTGATGTGTCATTGCCTGTATGTGAGTTGGTCCTTTCTCTCCTGTGATCTGTCACAGTGACAGTTTGTGTGTCCTCCGTCTCCTTGTAGGCACTAATCCTTTGGAACTGATGTCACCTGGGTACCTGAAACCTCAGCTCCCTGATGAGTTCAAGAAAGGTTATGATTTTATAGTTCAGATTTTTCTCATTGTTAAAGTGGGAGTGAGGTTGTATTTTACAGATTTTTATATCCCAAGTAGAAGTGGAAGTCTTTTTATGGGTTTTAAAATTGCTCTAGTTCAAGGCTAGATGAATACTAAAATTATTTATTTAGATTAACCATAGAGAAACTTTTCTTGTATGTCCCGTTTTTAAACAAAATTATCTATCCATCTATCTATAACTATCATCTATCTATCTAGTACACGTAACTTTAAAGTAGTGAGATAGGTTTCTTCATAACTGTGAACAAATTCAGAGATATTTACAGATAAATTATATAGAATTAAATGTAATATATATTTACATTACAAATACATTATTAGCAGAATAAACCCATCTAGTTGAGACAATCTCCCTTTAGAGGTTGCTTGAAATAGAAACTACTTATCTCGAGTTTTACACACAGCAGTGCTTGTTTAACAGTCACACTTTACATTACTAAAACCTTCTTTATTAAATTAGACTGGTATTGTGCCTGAGCTTACACATAGTTCTGTCTTGCTATGTTGGAAGATACTTAATTTCTGGGTCTGCAGGGAACCATATAAGACCTCATCGAATGGCATCTATGCCAGATTAATGTCATAAACCCAATGAGTGTGTTTGACCTCAAGTGAAAGACTTCTGCAATTATTCAAGCCTATTTAGTGCTGATATATGGCACTGAGTCCAAACAGCACCAAAATAATTCTATATATGAAAGATTTTTTTATTTCACTGTCTTTGTTGAGACCTTTTCCCTCTCACACTCTCTACTGGGAAACCCATTGGAGTTAACAAAATATTTCTAGAGTCTATGAGATATGACATTTGACCCCTGGAAGGCAAGTGAAATAGAGAAGCTACTGTGCAGTGTGAATTTCAGATGTCTTACAAAGCAGAAAGTTAGCTATTCTACTCTTAAACAGTAGCCCAGCAGAGGACATGGTCTGATGTGGAAGCCATTCTCCCATGTCTAAGACTCTGGCCCTTTGATACAGAACATTATACAGATGCGTCAGAGCCTGGAACATGTAAGCTATGGCCATGACAGCCTCGTGTAAGAGAGAGAGAGAGACAATAATTTTTTTTTTTTTATAAAAAGACAATAATATTGCGGTAACACATTTACAATATATTTATTCTGAAAAAGAGAGGAGTTTGAATTAGTGATTTGTAGTTATTATGAAAAAACAATAAAAATTTCAGAGAAAAGTAAATATAGTAACTCTTTCATTGTTTGAAATGAATGCTTATCCTTTACAAGGTAGAGTCAAATGGAGGTTTTTTTCACATTTTAGCATGCTTGCAAGTTCGGTGTATTAATTGTCATTAGTTAAAATGATTATTATAAAATAAATATAAAGTATTTTACTATTATCAGACAAATTTTTTCTCAAATATTATTTGACCTAGAGCTGACTGTAATATAGTAGTAGTATTTCAAGTACAAGTTCAAAACTTATTATACATGATGAAGTCCTTTTCATATGTATTTAATTTGTAGTTATGTGTATAATGAAAAATAATATTATATAGCATTGTATAGCATGAATTTTATAAGATCTCACTCAAACGATAAATACTCAGATGAATAAAAAATAGATTAGAAAAAAAGATAACCTGTCCGTTCTTCAAGTATTTGGTGCAACTTAAAATAAAAATAAGTATACAACAAAGAAATTATTAAAAGAAAGAAAATTTTAAAAGGCAACTAAACTAAGGGAAAGATATAAATATACTAGCCCCCTATATTAAAATAATTGGTATTGTTAGGCACTAAATTTAGCTTTAAATTTCTGGCAATAAAAGCGAAAAAAGGAAATAGAATTTATTTAATTATCTTTAAAAAAATGAAAATGCAGTAATTAAAAGAGATAAGTTCCTTGCTTGTCTGTATTCTAAAACGTACTTATAATTTACAATTGAAGTTGTATTCAAAAAAGGTTTTCTAGAAAATTCAGAAGTGAACTTTATATGACAATCATATGTCAGTTTTTGATATAATGGTGAGAACATAGTATAGTGAACTGCATTAATTCCTGCAGGGGTCTACGCTGATGGTCAACAGAATATTATCACTATAAAGCTACGTTTATTATGGATGTGCTTTTAAAGTACTTGCATTCTGTTTGTTTTCAGTGATCAAGTAAGTACTACATTTCATTTCCTTTGTGGACTCATTTCAAAACAGGCACTCAGAAGGAAGTGTGTAATGAGGATTAAAATTCTGGAAAATGCCTTAAGTTTTTGAAATGAAAAGTACTACACATTTTTAGTGAGATGTTATCATAGTTGAAGACTGACAGCTTGAAATAGCCCTCTGCAATTACAGTAATCCTTATAAATACATGCAAATTATTAATGCATGTTTTAATGACACTTTAATACTATATTAATAATACTAATAAGGTTTCTCAACTTGAATGGCGGGCATGAGTAAAAATCACAGGAAATGAAAGGTTGGACAAGATAACACCTCATATACCCCTGGGTGCATTTATGGAGATTTCATCTTGTGCATCCCCGGAAGACAGCGCTGTACCTCCACCAGAGTGGGCATCCTGTAAACTGTGTCCATTCAGGGGTGTAATGAAGTTATCTTCTTGTATTTAACTCTATATCAATCATTTGTTGATCCATAAAATTTATCTAAGTGCTTTTATTTCAAAGACTCTCCTGAGACCCTTTCAACTCCTGCTTCCTATTAAAATTGCTTTCATTAACATCAATTGATAATTCATGTCTTCCTCATTTCATACCAAGTTCTAATTGCACCAAGGACCATGGAAGAGTTTAAAGTCTTGTATTTCTTGACTTCTACCTAACATCACAGAATGTTCCAGATACCCTTCTGGTAATGTGAAGTCTCTCTTACAAGACTATTCTGGGCATTCAGTAGTAACAGAACTTTGTTTGGTGGGTAACAAGAGAATCCCAGATTTATTTGGGGTTGAATGTAATACACACAAAAAACTGGTAACTGATTCAAAACTTTTCTCCTAACAGTGATGTTTTGGCATTTTAACAAGTATTAAATTTTAGTGAAAGGTGTAATATAAACTACTTAATCCCTGGGTTCTTTAGTTGACTCTCCTAAAATAAAGGGATTAGAGTACAGTTTTCCTGTTGTCCTTTGACAGTCTTTGGAATTTCAGGCATTAATGGGTTTGGGAAGGGGAAGGGTGGAGTATACAGAACTGATGCTTAATCCTAAACTCTTTGGACCATCACCTACTGTCCCTGCCACTGATTTAAGAGGTGGGTCCCAACATTAACTCTGTATTTATCAGCTAGTCTCTGGTTGCTGCTTGAGAGGATCGTCAATCATTAAAGAAATTCTACTGCTACTCACTCTGCCCATTACTCGGAGAGTTGCCCGCATGAAAAGGAGTTTGGTTTCAAATTATCAGTTGTCACTTGGTGCATCCACCCTTGTAACTCATTTGAGACTCATCTCCTCTTGGTGATGATTGCCCCCTCATCCCTGTCCCCCGAAAATAAATTGTGGATGTTGCTGCATTCATCCCCATTTATTGGAGCATCTGTTATATGCCTGCTCTAGCCTCTAGCCTCCGTAGATAGAGTCATGATGAGACAACCATACGTGGTCTCTGCTTATGCAGAATTTATATTCTAGTGGTGGGGGAATAATATATAAGGAAACACCATGATGGTTATAGATTGTGTTAAGCACCTTGAAGCAAATAAGCAGGATTCTGAGATGCAAAGTAACTGTGGTGCTCTATTTTTCATTGACAATATTTATTGAAGGAAGGATGAAACAGTGGACATTATTCAACCACAAAAAGACTTAAGGGAAATGCATTGTAGTCAAAGGAAACTATCAAGGGGTACCCCAGGTAGAAAGGCACCTATGTACTCATGAAGCCGAAAAAAAAAAAAAAAAAATGTCTAGACTAGAGGGAGCCTTGTGGACAGTCAGAAGAGAGGCAGGAAACAAAATTGAAAGAGTGAGCCAGAGAGAGAATGTTCTCCCCCTTGTAGCCCAGGATTTTATCCTGAGAACAGTTGGAAGACATTGAACAGTTTCCATCAGGGAAGTAACATCATCTGATTTATCCTTCAACCGGATCAATTAGGTTGTTGAGTAGAGACCCACTTGGACAGTGACAAGAGAGGGGGTATCCTCATCGGATAAACAGTTGTTGCAGTTGTCAACAGGCTCAGAGGAAGCTCAGTTCTGTGGCTCAGAGGAGGTGGGATGCAGGAGAAACAAGGATGTCAGGTGCACATGGTAGGTAGAACTGACAGGTCTGCTGATGGATGCGGAGTGTGGACAAGGACGAAGTAAGAAGGCCCTTGGGTTTGGGCGTCCTTACTAATGATAGGTCTGTTCAGAATTGTTATTTCTTCATGATACTTGGTAGGTTGTATATTTCTTGGGATTTATCCATTCTCGGTTATCCATTTCATTGGTGTACAAGTGTTCATAGTTTTTTTAAATGCCTTTAATTTCTAAATTTAATTATTTGAGTCTTTTAAAACTTTTTTCTCAGTCTAAAGGTTTGTTGATTTTGTTGATATTTTTAAAAAAATACTTTTGGTCTTGTTGATGTTTTCCACTGTTTCATATTCTGTATTTTATTGACTTCTCCTATAATCTTTATTATTTTCTTCCTTATGCTAACTTTTGGGTTAGTTTGTTCTTTTTCTAGTTCCTTGAGGTATAAAGTTAGGTTGTTTATTTGAGATCATTTTTCTTTTGTAATGTAAGCATTAACAGCTATAAACTTCCCTTTTAGTACTGCTTTTACTGCATCCCGTAAGTTTTTATGTGTTGTGTTTTTGTTTTCATGTCTCCAGATATTTGCTAAATTCTCTTGTGATTTGTTCTTTGACCTATTCGTTGAGTTTAAGATTGAGCTCTTTAACTTCCACCTATTTGTGGATTTTCTTTTTTTCCCTCTGCTATTGATTTCTTGTTTCATTCTAAAGTGATTGATGAAAATACTTTGTGTGATTTCAGTTTTTTAAAATTTGTTTAGGCGTGTTTTGTGGCCTAACATGTGGCCTATCTTGGAGAATGTTCCATGTACACCAGAGAAGAATATGTGTTCTGCTTTTTTGGGTGGAGTATTCTGTATATATCGCTTAGGTCTAAATGGGCTTTAGTGTTGTTCAAGTCTTCTGTCCCTTATCTTCTATCTGGCTGTTCTATCCATAACTGAAAGTGGGATATTGAAGGTTCATACTATTCTTGTGTTTGTGTCTGTTTCTCCCTTCAGGTCTGTCAGTGTTTGCTTCACTGATTTGGCAGTTCCAGTGTGAGGTGCATATATATTTATTATTGTCATATCTCCTTGGTGAATTGATCCTTTTATTGTTATATAATGTCCTTCTTTGTCTCTTGTGACAGTTTTTGTTTTAAAATCTATTCTAAGTATGGCCATCCCTGATCTCTTTAGGTTCCTTTTTGCATGAAATATCTTTTTCAATCCTTTCACTTTTAGACTACGTGTGTACTTAGATCTAAAATGAGTAAATGGTAGATAGCATATGCCTGGAACTTCTTTTTAATCCATTCTGCCAATCTGTGTCTTTGTTTTCTGTATGTCTTATAGCATTTTTGTCTCTATTTTCCTCTTACTCCATTTTTTTTGTCTCATTGATTTTTTTGTAGTGACATAACTTCTCTTTGTGTGTATTAGATAGATGTTTTCACTGTGGTTACAACTGCAATTACATAAAACGTCTTAAAGTTATACCAATCTGTTTTAAACTAATAATAACTTCAATCACATTTAAAAATTCTACTCCCCCCCAAATTCATGGGATTGCTTCTCTTGACACTGGACACAAAATCCCTATGCTTTAATGAGACCTTATGATCTATTAAATCGAAGGAATAGAATAGCATTTATTATGTGGACTGAACCAGCCAACAGTTGACAGGTAAGAGAAAATATTTTTAGCTACACATATACACTAAACTTCTTAGACAATGAATAAAAAAGTAGTTTCTTTTCTTTGGATACTTTTTCTTAATTAAAGGGGCTTTCTTTACAGCTACTCTTTGATATCAATAAGATGTGTGGACATTGAATAATGTTGTATAGAAGTCTGAGTGTACAGGGTGACACATGTAGGTTTAGATCTATGTGATCATGACATCTGACATTTACTTCATCTATTGTCATCCTCCCATCAGGTCTCCCTAGGTGAAGTTGTGCCTTCTTTCTTCACCTGTTTTCCAGCACATTGTCTGACCTTTAATACAATTTTTGGATTATGGGTTTACAGAGATTGTGAACAACACTTCTGTCTTAGGGTGTGCTTATGCAAAAGAATGGTTCTTTAATTGGTTACAATGAACAATGTACTCGACAGATTTTTTCATTTCAAAATGAAGGAGTAGCCAATATATTCCCTATAGTGTTTATGATGACCTGTCATGTACCTAATGCTCATGTTTCTACATATCTGTTCTTCGATTTCTTTGCAGCTGCCAAATAATCCAACTCTATTGATCTCTCCATTTGGTCTGCTTTCCTCTCTCTTTGATTATTATATTCATTATTGTTTTAAGCTGTCCAGTTAGAACAACATATTTTTTTTGAATTGTGAAGTTTGAAAACCATACACAATGCCAGCTGAAATGAGGACAATGATAAGTTGAAAAAAAAATGTTTGAACTTATTTTAACTATATCTACAAAGGTCCTGCTTATCCTGCTCTAAATACTGGACAAAAAAATGCATGTTTATCATGTGTTTCAAAATCATAAAGTATCTTTATCTTTTTAGTATTCTAAATTATAGTTAGAAATTTTATGGCAAAAGTATTTTAAATGTATTTTTTTAAGGTCAAATAAAAAATAAATGATATACAGTAGGAGTTCATGCCAATCTGTGATGGGAAAAAAAAGGTGAAATTGAAATATAGTTGCAGTTTATTTTCTAAAGTTATAAAGGAGAGGGAGATAAATTAGATTTATATCAATAAAAAAGTTAAAGGTGTAAGTGATGGTATTTTTCCATATTTAGCAATTTTATCATCTATGAAAAGCCCCAAATGGCTTAAAATTCTGTACTAGGAATGAAAAATATTGCCAGTTAATGCATATGGTGTTTTATAGTTTTTAGTGTATAGCCATTTAAGGAACATCAATTTCAGCTTAGAAAAACATTATGCTACACCTCACACCTGCTCATCCCAGACAGAATCCATGTGTTTCATGGCTTGAAATTATCCTGTTTATACACACTGGTGCCCATCCAGTGTAATTTCTATAGCATGATGTTCTCAAATGAACAATCTCACTGATGATGAGAAATAAAGACTCCTCTCTGTTTCATCTTCTCAGGTTCCGGGGTAAAGTGAGGCAAACTGGTGATTCTCAAACTTTAATGCGTAAGAATCACCAGGGATGGTGTTAACAGGCAGATTCTGGTCCAATAGTTCTGGGGTACCCAAAGTGTGCATCTCTTACAGGCTCCCACACTTACCATACTTTGAAAAGCAGGGCAGTGGAGGAAACTGACTGTTAGCTCACCCAGGTGGGCAGGTGGGTCTGCACACCTGCACCTGGGAACCTCGGCCTGCCCATCTCCCTTTGCTCTGCCTTGACCTTAATGTCAGACACCGGAGTCTACATTAAGGTTCTTGTGAGGATTAGAGCAACGTGAGGCAGCCAGGAGAGTGACTGGCAAGCAGTACTGTCTTCGTCCCTTGTCTCCAGGGGACTGCCTGGCCCTTGATTTCTCCAGGTGCTGCCTGTCCAGACCCCAAGGCTGCCTCGTGAGTTGGCACCGCGTGGAGTGGCACCAGCTCCTGCTCTCAGAGGCATCCCATGCATGCTGTTGCCCATCTGGAAATTCTTAATAATTTTATCTCTGACCTGGAAGTCTGATGGGGACAGTGGAGCATGCACACGAGCAGAGGGGATGTGCCAGCTGCAGTGGGTGCCCACAGGTGTGGACCCGGTCCTGAGGGCAGGGCAGGCAGCATGCGTCCTCACTGTGCACTGGGACCCACAGTTGTGTGGCTGCATAGACCTGCCTTCACGTCCTGGAAGAACAATCTTCCCCTCCCCCAGCCCCGCCCCGTTACTCAGAGTCCCAGTCAGTTAGTTAACCTGATTAGTTCCTTCATGTTAATGAAGAGAACAAGAACCAAAGTCTCAGTCCAAGGGCACGTGTAGGATTTTAAGCTGGTCTGCTCTGAAGAAGTCCTTCTCTCCCATTTCTCACCCTGGATAACCTATTAGTGCTTGGTAACTTGGGATGTGAGAAAAAGATGTACTAGAATCATGGAAGATGATTAGCAATCACCAAATCTTTAGCACCATTTCAAATACATTTTTGATTCTATAAAATACCACAGCTACATATTTTGATTATTCATATGATAAGGGCTTATACAAATAAGTATCAATGTTAAGTGGTCCTTGGCATTCATTGATCTGATATTCTAAGCTGAATTCCAATATTATATGATGCATTTTAAAAAATTTTGTTAGTGTCTTAACTAAAGGCAATTCCATCTAGGAAAGTGCCTGATTACAGCTTTAGGGCCTGTAAATATTGGTCCTTTTTACCTAAAGAACAAACTGTTCATGAGAATTTTTTTTGTTGTCTTTAAATGAGAGAGAGAGAGATTGAATATAAAATATTTGTTCTCATATTATGTTTTTCCCGAAGGATAGAATTCCCGGATTCACACTTAGAATATTTCAAAAAGACTGCTAATTATGCTAGAAAAACAAAAAGCAAGAGAGCCATATCATGGGGATTTGCATATAATAGGAAACGGTTTCCTTAAAGACCTTTTAAAATGTGTATGCATTGGAATTGGAGTGTTTTACACTAAATGTGGAAGTAACAAATTTTATTCTTTAAAGAAATTTCATTACACAATGGAAACGAAATAAATTAATATTTAAGATTTAGCTCATAACTGATTGAAAGTTAATGTCTTCTTGGTAGACAAACAAGGGAGAGAGTTTTTGTTCATTTCTGTAGGAGGAGAGCAATAAGAAAACGCTATTTTGCTATTCGAATGATAAGAATATTGTTCATTTTACATAACTTGTGTTTTTCTTTACGTTTCCCCAGCCGTAGGTCTTGCTGCTTGCCAAGAACCAGCCCTTCCCAGCAATAGCATCAAAACAGGAGACCGATACATGGTGAACGATGTGCTGTCCTTTCAGTGCGAGCCTGGGTACACGCTGCAGGTATTTTATTTTTTTATTTGAGCTTTTGGTAGTAGAGGGGCTCAGCATGGTAATCCTCAGCCAGCTCACTTAAGACAAAGCCCTAGATTTGCACCCAGAGACCTAATCTAGTTTCTCTCACTCAGTTTGTGAATCAAAGTAGTCATATTAAGCCATGCATACAGGTAAATGTAATGATGATGCAGAAATAGCTTCTAAATGATAAAGCATCCTTTTAAGGTTGAGCATATTATTTTCATAATACTTTTATTTCAAAATGTATATTCTCCCAATAACTAGATAAAATTCTAAGGGACAAAGCATTGACACGGTCTCCTTAACAGTCCTCTCCTGGCAACCCGATCATTGGGTTGGCTCTGAGTCCCATGCTTGTCCTGCATTGCAAACTGTCCTTATGATTTAGTTCAGTAAATCTTCAAGTGCCTACTTGTGTGCCAGGTAAATATGGTGCTCAAATAATAGGGTTAAATGCTTTTCAAGAAACGTTAAGCAGAAGTGTTTTTTTGGTTTTTTTTAAATTTATTTATTTATTTATTTATTTTTGGCTGTGTTGGGTCTTCGTTTCTGTGCGAGGGCTTTCTCTAGTTGCGGCAAGTGGGGGCCACTCTTCGTCGCGGTGCGGGGGCCTCTCACTATCGCGGCCTCTCTTGTTGCGGAGCACAGGCTCCAGACGCGCAGGCTCAGTAATTGTGGCTCACGGGCCTAGTTGCTCCGCGGCATGTGGGATCCTCCCAGACCAGGGCTCAAACCCGTGTCCCCTGCATTGGCAGGCAGATTCTCAACCACTGCGCCACCAGGGAAGCCCCCAGAAGTTTTTATAGTCTTTTATTTTTTTTATTAAATTTGTGTATGTAAAGTTTTAATAAACATTTTACAAACCAATGCATAGCAACATGAGTCATGTTTCTGTTATTTGTTTTCTGGGTTAGCCACAAATAAGCATACTCCCAGAACAGTTTATCTGTGTCCTCTAGCATAATCCACATATAATTCTCCCTACCAACAATGAATACTGAAATCTAAACATGTATATTCCAAAGTCCGACAGACATATTTAAGCCTGCTTAGGTTTCTACACTTCAGTTAATTCAGGTAATAGAGTACTTTTTGCTGTATGTTTATTACAGCACTGAAGCTGATAGTATTTCAAGAACATTATGTTTAGTTGTATTCTGTAAGTGACAAATAAAAGCTGGAGTACTCGTCAGAGAGAAGTTTCACAGATGCAGCAGTGCAGTGACAGCATTGCTTATTGTCCCATTTCTGGGTGCTGGGGTAAATACCTTGCAGAACTGAGACCAGTTAGAGCAGCAGCAGCGAACGCTGGAAGCTGATGGCCTGCCCGCAAGTGCTTCACGTGCAGAACCTGTGTTACTCTCAGTCAGCCTCATGGTGTGGCACTGGGGGCACATCTTTCCCTAATGGAGAAGGGGAGTGAGCCAGTGCCTGAGAGGAGGGGCTGGGCAGACAAGCTGGCACATCTGGAGGGACCACCTGCAGAAATCAGCCTCAGTCTTAAGTTTGAGAAAATATCAGTAAAACACCTAACACACCTCAGCAAACGAAAGCCAGTATAGCTATTATTATAAACAAACATCAGCATATAAACCCGCCTTCATCAAAATAACCTACAGGGCTTCCCTGGTGGCGCAGTGGCCGAGAATCTGCCTGCCAATGCAGGGGACACGGGTTCGAGCCCTGGTCTGGGAAGATCCCATATGCCGCGGAGCAACTAGGCCCGTGAGCCACAACTACTGAGCCTGCGCGTCTGGAGCCTGTGCTCCGCAACAAGAGAGGCCACGACAGTGAGAGGCCCGCGCACCGCGATGAAGAATGGCCCCCGCTTGCCGCAACTAGAGAAAGCCCTCGCACAGAAACGAAGACCCAACACGGCCAAAAATAAATAAGTAAATAAAAGGCAAAAATCATGTTTAAAAAAAAAAACAAAAAAACAACCTACAACCTGCGTGGGTATCACAGTAATTGCTTTGACTCTGCAGAAACGTGGGCAGAGACTTGGCAAGTAGAACAGGAGTTACTGCAGAAGCTTTGCCAAAACTTCTTCCATGGAAACAAGCTTTTAACCAAGCACGTCGAGGCCATTTTAACTGATTCTTTAAGAAAGAAACTTCCTGTTTCACGGGTTACAGCAGAAAGAATCATAAGTCACATCCCAGGGGTTTCATTTAGAGGAATACCTTACTCTATACTGACAAGCCGTTTTTATGCTTTTTGGGTTTTTTTTACTTCTTTATAAATTGACTTAAACCACGTAAATATCATGTTGTCTCTCTCCTCTCCCAAATCCCCGCACGTTAACACTTTCTCTCGCTCACGTGTGTTCATCTTTCTACACGTTTATGACAGCACTTTGCAGTTCCTGTCAGCATCCTTTCATCAGGAAGACTTCTGTAGCCCTCAGAGAAGAAACTAGAAAGGGCGATTTAGTAAAGACATTTCTTACAGTGAATTGTTTAATATGCTGCTTAGAGATAAAAGCCCACAGACACACATCTGTAGAGTCCGGTCAGGCCACTTAGCTCTGGTTTTCAAATGAAAACTAAGATTTATTTTTTCTTTATAACAGTTTCAAGCATTGAATTTACAAGCTGTGACTGCCTCTCATTCACATGAGTTAAAAAGGATTCTGGACTTTTTAAAAAGTTGCTAACAATTGGGAATTTTGCTAACACATTAGTATATTTGGAATGACAGCATGCATTAATTACATATTATTCATGAAAAGCATTGTTCCTTTTATGGTTTACGTACAAATGTCTATAAATGCATCTGCCTAGTGAGATTCAGGCATAAAGTGGCAGAGACAGGACACATCAAATGTCAGTCCCGGATATCTGAATGATTAATGATTTCCTTCTCTCTAGACTTGTTTTACTTTTCTTTTAAAAGATAAAAAACGAAAATTCCCATTTGAAGCTAGTAAATAAATACACAGATTCCTGTCTTGTTTTGGATCCATTATAAAAATTTCAGCTGGAATCACTAATATGAAATGTCTTTGCTGAAATCAATAGCAGAACGTGACCTAGATTGGTAATAAATGACCATTTTATTGGTAGTCTTCCATAAATATCTTTAAAGGCTTTTGTACTTTATGTTCATCCAAAACTCAGAAAGAAATTTATTAAAGATAATGTAATAGATCAGAGAATGAGGAGATACAGAGCATGAAATTTGGCAGGAAAAGCATTATCCTGCGTGTCTTCTTTAAGTATAAGTGTAGTCTTCCTTTACTGTAACAACTTTTAAGAATATTAGGAAGTAGGAGAAAATGAGTTTTGTGGCACATGAATTGAGTATGAAACCTTCCTAAGCTTGGGGAATCGGTTTGTCATTGATAACTGCCTTAGTGCAAATTCTTGTTTGATGCGTTCCCAATATGGCTGAGATTATTTAACATGAATTAAAGATTTGTTTTTCAACTGCCTCTATGCCAATTTTGTTTGGCAAATGGAAATTCACAGGGTAAGTATGCCTGGCACATAAAACCACCAAGTCACAATAAGGAAAAAAGCAAAAATGAATAGTCTGCACACAGAGGTGCCCGTTCACTACCTTCTCTTTCATCTTAAAAGAGATTTTAGCACGAAACACTGAGAATTTAACCTGCTGCTGTTTAATTTTTAAAAGAGTAATAATAGGACAGATTTTTTGAAGGTTGAAAGTTGAAAACTTTATATATTTAGAGGATAAAGAGACCCTGAATGATGAGGATTAATTTCATCGCAGACACGTTAATCTGACAGCTGTGAGGCTGTCTGATAATAAAATGAATATTAAGTCTCCCTTTTTCTCCAATAAAGGAAGAACTGACCCAGTTCTTTGCTGAACAGTAAAGGTCATGTGAGTTGCACGTGAAGCGTAGGCAACCGTGAAAGTTAACTTATGTATGAGCAGATTACTTACCTTTGACATGTCGCCCTTCAGATCAATACCTAGTATTTCCTAATCATTTTCAGCCTCTCAGACCAAAACCTGTAACTTTTGATGATTAAAAAAAAGACTTACTTTGACCAATTCAGTTCAACATTGTAAGCATTAGGGAAGCATCCTGGCAGAAATAAAGACCGTTGAAGGGGACATTACAAGATTTTGATTTCAGTGACAAGAAACACAGTGATTATGGATTTTATTTTCTATTTTAATTCCAAATATGAGATTCATTAACACACATTAGTAGATTTCATGAGTTCTGATTTTTTTGCATTTGTAATTAAATCAAAAAGGGAAAACCAAAGAAAGTACAGATATTCTCACAAACATTTAAGCCTTAAATACTCTATGTTCAGTTCTGTGAGTTTTATTTCATTTTCTCTTGAACAGGGCCGTTCCCACATCTCCTGTATGCCAGGGACTGTTCGTCGGTGGAACTACCCGTCTCCCCTTTGCATTGGTATGGACATGCCTTCCGTCATTGGGTCTCTGTGCAGATTATCAGTAACGTAATGGTGATCTCCTTGAGCCACTTTCGAGCTTCAAAGATGCACTTTTAAATTCCTTTCAAACATTTGTTACATGATGATAACATAATAATGCCATTATTGGATTGGACAAGCACCTTCTCCCCCTGGATGTGGTTCCTCAGCTTTTCCAGCATCTCTGGACCAACCGACAGGGATTAGATGCAAGACTGCTAGCTCGAGGCACTAAACACACAGCACGTGCATATCAGAAGCCAGTGGATTAATTCATGGCAAGAATGAATGTAGCTGGTCTGAGAGTCTGAGAAGGGTTCTGTGTACACCTTTAGTCTCAGGAAAATCACATTTCCAGAAACAAAATTGAGAAGTACCAATAAGTGATGTGAAGTTGGAGGGACAGTATTTTATATCAAAAAGTATTTGATATCAAGGCAGCCGCCCTGTGGAGGGACTCACTGGGACAGGGATTCGGGCATAGAACATCCGTCTGCCTGTGTATTTTTAAATGAGGAGCTTTCCCTTAAACGTGGGAATTCAAATATTTTAAGCTTTGAAATAAAATCAACTCACAGTGGGTATTCAATCAAATGATATGTCATTGCTGACACTCTGTATTATGTGAGGAAATGTTTTATTTGAATAGTTTACCTATATTAGCCAAATATAATTAATTGTATCTTTTATTTTACATGTTTCATATATTAGCAGATGTCAAAGATGCATCAACTTCCATAACACTTGCTTGCTCCTAATTCCTTACAAGGTATAGAGAAAGTTTTTTCATTGGAAAACTCACGAACATCCCACAATAAATTTCAGAGACTTATTTGAGAGATTGAAAGTTTTTTTAGCTGTTAGCTTTAGATTAATCCAAGCTGCGGGATTTTAGGACTAGAAATCCATGAAGAGATACTATTTTACTGATAAGTTCTTAGAAATCTCGAGTCCTGATTTTTTTTAATAATAGTACTAATGAAGACAATTTACAGCAAAACACTTCTCTACAAGTTACTGAGTGTCAAGCATCATTCCCAGAGCTTAACGGATATTAACTAAGTTGAACATGATGACAAGCCTCAAGGTAGCCAAGCCGTTTGCCAGGGCCCTGCACCAAGCTGGCATTCCCTGCGTCATGGGATCCCTCCAGCGGGACATGACCTGTGCCCTGGAGTGAAAATCCCATATATTCTCACCAAAATATCAGGAATCTGTATAAAATAAGATATATAAACCCAGTTAAAACCCCAAGATCCCTGGCTCTTTTATAAAAAAAAGCACCTTGTTCTTTAGCCATACCATTGTACCAAAAACTCTTTGAATATGCTGTTTAACCATAAGAAAGGGCTTGGCCTGGAGGGGTTTCCCCAGCAGGAGGCAGGAGTCAGGCTACCAAATGATGGTGGACAGATGAGCCCCGGGAAGAAGGCTGAAACTTGAGGGTTATACTGAAAAACTTGGTGGGATCATTGGACAGATGTAAAATAAGAGAAGCCCATTGATGGAGTTTTTAAATATCACAAAGGAAAAAAGATTGATACACAGCTTTTGGGGGCTCTGTTTGTATGCCCATCCAATGGTTCTTGTCTTTTGAGATGAACAAAAGAATGCGATCACATACAGTGGTAACTAAGTACTCAAGGAATTAGGTTATCATCCTTGTTTGACAGGAGGTGCACCCAACATCGAGACCCCCTTCTCTCTCTCCCAGGACAATGATAGTTGTCCTGACTTAAAGGTGTGCGTGTTGATGATGACTCAGAACCTGAAAGTCAATCGGATGCCTGACCAAAATGCATTAAATTGACCAAGCTTTACTGGGAGCCTCTGTGGACCAGAAGTAGATAAACTGAAGACCTGTCTTTGTCCTTAAGCAGTGGACACTCAGGAGGGAGAACTAGACCCATAAATATCTAAAGGGCATCACATTATGTATGTGCTGAAATGAGGTGCAAGTTCGTTTCTGAAGACTTGCTTCTAGGTAGCATGGTCCCATAGAGCGGGGGGAGTGAATTGTCCTTGCTGGAAAACGATGACACACAGCACTAACTCCCCTTGTCTGGCCTACAGCGACCTGCGGGGGGACCTTGAGCAGCATGGGGGGCGTGATCCTGAGCCCGGGGTTCCCGGGCACCTACCCCAGCAACCTGGACTGCACCTGGAAGATCGCCTTGCCCACTGGTTACGGTGAGTGAGGCACTTTTTAATTCCTCAAAACTCAACTGTTTAATTTTTATCTTGGAAAGAATTAGGCTGAGTGAAAAATGGGCCTATTCTGTTGACATAACTGTGTCTTTAATTGAAAGTGGCTTACAGATTTAAATAAAGCTTTGGCAGAATAACTTTGAGAACAGAAAGTTACTTGAAAAATCAATTCAGCCCTGCAAGACTTTTTAAGGCAAATTAAATTAGTTGAATGATGATACAGTAGGCACATGAAGTGCAAAATGTAGCATCCCTAATTCAATCATCAATCTCTTTATTTATAACACTGTCTTTTATAATGTATCACTGGAATTCAGTAATGGTGGTAGTTTCTTTTGAACAATTTTTAAGGTTTTTCTTAGGTTATGCCTCATTCTAGTATTGTACTATAAATTTTTGTTGTTATAACTTGCATTGATTTAGGTTTATGAAAATGGCTTTTTATCATATTTAGTTATGAACTTTCAGGTTACCTACCTTAAATAGTTCATAATTATAATTGTTATGTACACTAAAATCCCATTCTGGCCTGCTTCAGAAAGTCACAGTCTTTGTGAAATTTTGATTCCCTATCACGCCTTTCCTTGTCTGCCTCATGATGTCCTTATATTTTAGTTCATTAATTTGGGTTTTCCCCACCTGTGATTTTCTCAAAAGTACACAGTATGATAGGGGTGCCAAATTAGATACTCACAGAATGTCCCAGAATATCTCAGAGTAATTGAGTACTTATGAATGTTAGTTGAGTGATGAATGAACATAAGCATAAGTGGAAATCGTTGCCCTAGAAGAGGATTATATTTTTTACGTTTTCAAAGCTCTCGCCTTAAGAATCTGTGCCAGGAGGGCAACAGGAAAGAGAGGGTCCACCTGCTCAGCTGAGAGCCGCCAAGAGGGCGGTGGGAGTGAGGCCACCAGGGCAAGGGAGGAGCATGGAAGGGACCCCCCCACACTGTGGAGAACACACGTGAGGTTCATGTCCACTGAGTTCTTGAAGGGGCCACCAGAGTGTGGGGATAAAAAAGGGGAGACAGTTCACAGAAGGATCACAGAGGCACTCTATTTCTTCCAGGTTTTTTAGTTTTGTTTTTTAAACCCTGAACTCTCTGAACATAGAGGCCGTAATTGTGCTCTGTGGTAGACGGAACAGAAGCCTTTGCCTTTAACCAACATTGGCTCAGCTATCCTCAAAGCCTGGTCTGTTTTCTCACCCTGGGGATCTGAAGATCTGGACATGGTTGGTTCAGTGTTTGGAGTCAGGTGTCAGGATCGGAGTTGTAGGTGACCCAAGAGGTTCCAACAGGGTCTTAGCATCTTGAGGGTCACAAGCTTATAAGGCGAGTAGTGATAGTTCACTCAGGCTACTGCACTGAGTGAACCTCCAGGAACCTCGTCTTCCTCACCTCTAAAAAGGAAATAACCACACAGGGTTACATGAGGATTCACCAAAACAACTCGGGCGAGAAATTTAGTACCGGGCTTGGCATGTCGTAAACAACAGCAGCAAAAAGCTAGCTGGTTTTTAAATTGTTATTGCAAATAGTTCCCACTTTTCTTTCAAACCTCATTAGAAACATTTTACTCATGAGTGGATATACACATTTTATTAATTTATTTTCCCAACTTTACTGTCCTGTGATTTGAGAAGGCTATTGTTTGGCACATTTCCGTATGTTGCTCACTCACTGATAAACCAATATGCAAGACAGTAATTCAGGAAAAAAAAAAAAAAGAACAGTTAGATTGTCTGACCTCATGATCATGATCTGTGAACCTAAAAAAATTTATTTGAAGAAAGGTCAAAATTTTAAAAATATTTATGAAATATTACAATTAAAATTATTTGCCTTTAAAATCTGTGATATTGCCTAGTATTGGGCTTTAGAAAGCATCTTGAAGAATAAGCAATAAGAAACCTTATGTCTTAAATCCTAACTACCTGCAAAATAGTATGACTGTCCCTAGCTTTTTAGAATAGATGTAGTTATGCTTCGGAATAATTTGCTACAGATTAAATTTAAGTACCACACCAGGTTTGTCTGTGATAAATTTTATAATCTATAAATATACTTCTAAACATGAAATTATACATTTAAATTTAGGGAAGAGGCATGTACATTCCTGTTTCCTGGATTGTCAGTTTGGGTTTGGGTTGCTCAGGGTGTTAAGGATTATTGTACTAACAATTACTGTAGAGGTGACTGCAATTCCCCCTGCCACCCTGAAAAACACACCTATCCAGAATATGAGACGTCAGTGCCTTTTCTTGAAAAAAAATAGGTTAGATGCCTTTCATTCATGGAGGATTTTATTGCTGTGTTTTGGATCTTTCCATACGACTGAATATGTGTGGGACCACCTGATAGATATCCGACCCATTCATTAAGCAGCTACCAGCTCCGTCAAATAATTCTTCTGATTAATCCTTCTTCCATCCCACACGCATGGACCAGTCAATAGCTTAATTAAATAGACAAAATGATTGGTTGCTCTGGCATCACGTGAAAGCCACCTTGGTCTCCCCGTGCTAATTACTCATCCCCCCCGGCAGCTATTTCCTGCATCCAGCCTCTGTGAGGGCCTGCAATCAAGGGACTTTGCCTAAGGAGTGGGCAGTGTAGATGGTGGTTCCTCATGTCTGAGCTCTGAGGTTAGCTGAGTAGAAATCCTAGTTCTGTCAGTGACTGATGGTATGAATTTGCCCAAGTTATCAACATGTTTTTGAACCTTTGTCCCTTATCTTTAAAACGAATACAATAAAATACCATTCTCCGACAGCCGTTCGGAAGTAATGCAAACGCCTGATATGGAGAAGGCATTACTTAACTGTTAACTGCTTTTAGTTTCTAAGCCAAATGCTCTAATGATTTCTATGTTGTTTTCTTTCCTTTCCACAAATTTGGGTTGCTGTTTTGTGTGGCTTTGGCATGAGCTCAATCACCACAGAACTTGTGTCTCTATTTTCTTGAAAATTTCTAAAGGCATAGTTAACAGAAATGAAATCAAGTTTTTCTACTTTTCCATTCCTTTTTTTTTTTTAACATCTTTATTGGAGTATAATTGCTTTTTATATTTAAAACCCACTGCACTTACACCGCACACCATGAGGTCCAAATTGGCCATGCCTTTAAACCATCTAGAAGTGTAAGGAGGATGTAAAAGACTCCTTAGACTATCCACTGAATTCTAAAACTATTAACTCTTTTGCTATGTGTTTATTATGCACAGAGATATAAAATAGAGCACTTTACTATTCACAGGTTCTATCAACTAAGAGACGAGAGTTTAACTCTGAAGCCATGGTCAGGTTACTATTCAAATTTCTGTCAAAATCCAAAGTCAAAATTTTTTCTGCAGGTGCCTTTTACTGTCACTTAATTTTCAGTGTGTAATGACAATCGGTGTAAATTCCACCCAAGATGGGCATTCAGACTGGTTTTCTTGTTGCAATGACACATTTTTGGTATTCTGTGAGATAATAAAAGAATAACTAGGTTACACTTATTTTAATCCCTTCATTTTGGCTTCATGATGTCAAACTGGGCACAATTTGCTGAAAATTAGATAGCTAAAAATTCCATTCTAAACCAGATTAGAGCTGGGCTTGGTTCTATTTCCTGATATGTATTAGGTAGTTTGATATGTGGCTGGATACTTTATCCTGCTTAATATGCTAATTTTTTTCATAAAATTATAATTGTCATAATTCCATTTCCATTTCAAGTTTAATTCCAAATCAGTAAAAGGCCATGGTCACTATTTCCTTTGCTTTGGAGATATTGGCCAGCTTTCCTTTTTTTTGCCCCTTGATCTGCTTGCTGTCTCTCATTTCTTTCTTGACTGGGTCATTCTGTGAATTTCAAAATGCGTCTCTGGATGAATACATCTGACTCTGCATATGCTTATCTGAAATGAGCCTATTTTAAGCCATTTCCCTGCTATTTGATTTTATACCTAAAAAGAGAATACGTTTTTTAAGTGTTCTAATCTTGCCCTAGTTTCACATCCTATCTGGTACTTTTAGAACATAAATAGAAATGTCAGTAATTCAACATTCGTTTTTGATTGTTATTGTGTCAGCTTCTGTGTTCTTCCTCCTGGTGAAGAATGTGACGGGTATTTATGAAGCTCTCTAGACCACAGGGGTTCCGTGGCCTTGATGTAGCCACCAAAAAAAAAGAAATCCATTAGTATAGTTTATTAATTAGCTAAAAAAAACCTCTTTTTCTTATCAGATTTGTGGACCAGGCCACAAAAGAGAACTGTATTTAATTCAGCAGTGGGTGAGGGAATAGATCAGATACTGATGCGTGACTTAGGAAGAGGTTCAACTGTCACAGGAGACAGGTCAGAATTGAAGGGCTGGGGACCACTAGCCCTGCCTGTTCTCCTTCCTGCCTGCTTTCCTTCCTTGTTTGCTTTCTCCCTGTCTCTCTCTCTTCCTTTTTCTCTATCTTTATCTCTCTCAATCCTTCTCTCTCTCTTTCTTCTTTTCTTGCTTCCAAATTTCTTTTGACCAAACGTATTTACTGGGATTTAGGAGAAAATGAATTAGCTCACTGATGTCTCTTCAACACTTTTTAATATTTGCAGAAATGTTTTAAATTTATAGGTTTGTTCCATGTTGGTCGTCTGCTGTGCCTTGTATTAGAATGGGCAGGACGGCCACAGGCTGGGTTGTTCCTTCTCTGGCTGCTCATGTGCCGCCAGTACATATGTTTGGACCATATGTTACAAATTGAATTACTCCTTGCAAAAAGGATTCCGAAGTTTGGTTGCCTTGTTAAAGATGTTTCATTGTAAGTCTTTCTTCTGCTTTTCACTCTCTCGGTCTCTTCGTGAAGCATTCCACATTCTACTTCTGCCAATCTTCTCTATCAAACTAGGTTGAACAATTTTAGTACAAAATTATTTTCTCCAAAAAAATTGTAATATTTTTAACATGGTGATATCATTAGCTTTCGACTAGCACGTTTTCATGCTAAACCAGAGAACGTGAGGGCTCTGTCAGTTGGAGCTGGTGTCCATCCAACTCTGCCTCTCCCTGTGGTACATGGGACATAACACCCAGCCTTTCTGAGCCTTAGTTTGCTCACCTGTGAAATGATGGTCATAACAGTGATTACCTGATAAACTGAACCCCAAGCGTGATAGGTGGCCTTACACTCTGCCCAACCAGAAAGGCCATTATTTACTCTTTTGTTCCTCCTCACAAGGTTTTCTTCATAATTGGTAAAATTGTGTTTCTTGGATGATTTTAAATTTTATTGAGTACCTTTAGGTTGTTCTTCCCTATTACTCTTTGCATGAACTTTTCTTCTTCTTTTTTTTTTTTTTTTTTACTGAATTCAGGCTTTTGATACCTGCATTTTCCATCAATACTAAGTAGATATGTTGCTTTAAATTATTTAGGTATTTACACTTAAGTAAGGTAATCCATGTTAACATGATCTTTAATATGATAATTTTAATATTCTAAAACCTAGGAAACATGTCAAATATATTAGATGAAAAGGAAAAGCATAAAGCTCTTTTTATCTATCAACAGGAGAAGAATAACACAAAGTAAAGCTTTCCTCATATGTTGAGAGAATGATCTACAATAGCTGTTGGTATTCTCAGTTTAGGCTTTACAGATCTAACTTAATTGCCTGGATTTATGCAAAAGCTAATGTCTTTGGCATTCTAAATAAACTTGAAAGTGAATTAAAATATTTCAGACACAGTAGTCAATTAAATTTTCAAAAATACCACAATGCCATAGCAAATAACTAAATTATTTTGATTTTGATTTTCTTCTAAGTTATCACTGTAGTTTATCTGAGACACAGATCAGTATGATGCTAGCAATATGGGTCCTTCAGACGGTCCTGGTGTCTTGCCCTGTGCCAGGCTGTTAGGTTGAATTGTGAGAGCTAGAGTGGGGTTGATCCGAGTGAGTTTCTTGCAAACGTCAGTAATTTGTTTTGCAGGCACTACACAATTGAAACAATCACTAACCAAACTAAGAAATTTCTTGTGCAGTGGTACGCCCTTCCCTTTAAAAGCCACTTTTAAAGATTGTTGCATTTTGTTAGATCTGTATTGGCTTCTTCCTTGATAAAGCCACAAATTAAGGATGATTTGACATACGATTACAACCTTGTGTTTCTGGTTGTAATGATTATGATAGCAGCTGGACAAAATCACTGCCATATGTATGGATATAAGTCACCATTCTAAGAATTATACCTGCATATCTCTGTGATGCAGTGCTGGTAACACCCATATTTCACAAATAAGTTGACTTAGGGGCATTTACTACATGGACAAAGGTCACACAGCTAGTAGGTAGCTGAGGTGAAATTGAACCAAGGATCATTGTAATTCATGAAGTGTGCGCTCCACTCGGCCACCTAGAGAGATGCTGTTTGGGGAAACTGATACAATTTTAATCCCTAGTGGTAAACATTATCATAAAATTTGATATTAACTTCTACCGATTTTGCATATTTTTTCATAGGTGCACATATTCAATTTCTGAATTTTTCTACCGAAGCTAATCATGACTACCTTGAAATTCAAAACGGACCTTTCCACACCAGCCCGATGATGGGGCAATTCAGTGGCCCCGACCTGCCTGCGCCCTTGCTGAGCACAACTCATGAAACGCTCATCCACTTTTACAGCGACCACTCGCAGAACCGGCCAGGGTTTAAACTCACTTACCAAGGTAAGGAGTCAAAACACATCTAGGGATGCTTCTTACAGGTACATTGTAAGGGTAATCCTCCCTAGCCGGTTAAAGGCTTGTACAGCTGGAGTCATTTCTAGTTGGGCACAGTTTTCTGATTGGGAGTGGAGTGGAGTCTTGGCTGTTGTACACACAAGTCAGGACACAGACACCAGGAGGAGGGTCAGCCATGCACTGTCACTGCTTCACCTGAAGTCCCTTGTCTCTCCCCCCAGCGGCCACCATCACCACCTTCAAGCCCCTTGGCCCCATCATCAGGTAGCCTTCTCACCTATCACCATGTCCTCTTGGCCACATGTAGGTATTTCCCATCAGGACTATGGTGCAGGGAGTCCGTTCACAGTGGAAGTGGGTCTGACCGTGTCTCTCGTGCCCTTAAGCCTTGTCTCAGCTCAGAGTAATGGTTCTATGTACTATTCAAGTCATGTTCAAATAATGCCAGAAAAAAAAATGAGAATGAACCTTACATGTTTTTAAACCATCAAAATATGAGATCTCTAACAAAAGTTTGAATCTACCATTATCAAAGCATTTTTGACATGTGAAAAAGTTCAAAGTTTTCATTTCAAACACAGTAATTTAGCTGGCCTTTTCTTGAATGTTGTTAATTCAAATGAAGTTGAAAATGTCAAAAGTGGAGTCTTTTTTTAACACAGCAAAATCACTTGATTTCTTTAATTTCATAGGCTACCCTGGAAAAATAGAGATTTAATATTTTATTACTGAAAGAGGATGGCATTTTGTGTTGAACTCTTAGACCTTGTTACTTCAGTTGTTACTTAAAATATAAATTTATGTTTCTAGAATTTGGGTCTCTTAAAATAGGAATCCAGGTAGGAGAAAAAAGAGAGGGTGGTACAGGTTGAGGAATGCAACAGGAGACCTTGCCAGGATTTCTCTAGGTCCGTCTGTGTCTCTCATTCCGTCTCACCTCGATCCCCCTCCATCTCAGCCAAGGGTATCACTTCCTCCTGGAAAGGCTTACACACAGAGAGAACAGCGGAAGGGAGACAGCTTCCCCCAGGCCAGCGCGGAGGTCTGCCTGCAACCCTGCTCGTCCTCCGTTTGGAGACAAGAGAATGTTCCGCCTGCTTCCAGGCAACCCCTCCTGGGCTCTAGGCTCGAGAATGTTTCTTTCTACTCTGTCAGGGCTGTCAAGGCAGGAATCATCTTCCCTTATTGCATTTCCAGCTGCTACTTCTCTACCAGATCTTTCTCATTAGTGTTTCAAATATACTCAAATTCCTCTCTCCCTCACACACACCCCTGTTTATACTTAATTTTAATGACCCGCATCTTCCTTCAGCTCCCACTTTGTAAGAAACCTCTGGGAGGAATGGTCTACCCCAGCTCTCCCAGCGTCTCCTCCTCTTCCTCACTTCTCCTGCCCACCCGCAGGCATCTGCGTTTAACACCCCCCTAGTGACACGATCGGCCGTGTCGGCAGTTCTTCGTGTCATCTGAGATTCTCCAGTGGGGGTGATGGGACCGGCCAGAGACAGATTAGCAAGAGGAGAGCAAGCACAAGTTCATTAACATGCCCGTCACTCGGACACACAGACACCTGGGAGAACCCAGACGTGAGTCACTCAAAGGAGTGGTTAGAACTCGGGTTTAGGTACCATCTGAGGCTAAAACAAAGGAGAAGGGTTTGGGGCTTCTAGGAAGGGGAGGTGGCAATGGGGAGAAAAGCAGGAAATGTGTGGTTCACAAGGGTTGTTGAGTCAGGCTTGTTGTGCTGATTTAACGAGGAGAGAAAGCTCTGCAAATGTACGTTTTCTTCGTAAATGTAAATTTCCTCTACAAAAGGGGACCCTGTGCCCTGTTTTTAGAGTTTTCTCCTGCATCTGCTTGTTCTCAAAACACCCCAAGTTTTATTGAGCAAACACGGATGTAGCTCTTTCCAGTACCTACACAAGAACTCAGCAGGCCTGGTGGAGTCAACAGCCGTCTCCCACACAAGTGAGGGACCACGGGTCCATCCATCGGTCTCTGTCTCAGCATCTGGGCACTGAGCCTGTGGCAGCTGCCGTTGCCTCTCATTCTGCAGACCGTCACGGACCCTTCCTTCTGCCTGTGCTCCCACTGCATCCCTCCTACAGCCTCCAGCCCTACCCTGTTTCAGCCAGAAAGCCCCGGCCGGTGGGTGCATTCTCCTCTGGGACCCTGTCCTTCCTGGTACCTTTGTGTGTGAACTGCCCCCTCCCGCCAGCTCTCCCCTCCCTGTCCCAACTTAAAATGACTGATTCTCCACTGCTGCTCAGAGAGGCTTCTCTCCCCCCTGAGGCTGAAGCACCAAAGGCTCCTATAACTGGTGTCAAATGCAAAACAAATTCAGATTTAGTAAGAAGAGACTTTCATTGGGAAGGATTATTTATTGCAAGAGGGGAAGAGGTCTGTTGCCATAGAGAGAACAAGGCTCCAGCCATAAGATCAGGAAGCATCTCAAGGGTTAGGAAGAGGCTTTTCCCTCATGGAGAGCAGTAAACAAAGCTCGAAGAGGCTGGGGGTAGGGACTGCGGTGACCAGGCAGGGCATGAGGGGATGTGGGTGAAAGCAGGTCTTTCCCTGAGGCCACCCTGTCTGTGGCCCAGGCTGAGGGTGGGCCAACGTTTAGGGGCCTGAGGGGAAAGAAAAGCGTAACTGAAGTTTGGCTTACAAGAGTTTTGTTCCAGTTGGCCACTGAGGACCAAACAGTTCAGCTAACCTTTTAAAGGGAAAGCATGGGAATTTGGAGGATTTTGTCAGGTCCGGTCACAGGTAACCAAAGGGCACCTTGACTCTTATCTCAGTCCTGGGGGAGGTGGTTCTTTGCACTAAGTCATTTCCTGAAACACAGAGGCGTTAGGGAAGGGGGTGGGTTTCCTCACCTCAACTTTTCTCTAGGATTCCTGAGCTCAGGTGAACTTTCACATTGTCATTGGGAAGAGGACAGAGCAGGGTCTGAGGGCTCAGATTCTGAAGCCTTACTAGTTAAAGGAATCCCATCCGTGAGCTCCGACCCGGGCCTTGACGCTCACACAGGTTTACTGATAAATAAACTGCTCCTGTGCACGTGACTCCACTTGACTCTCTATCCAGAGTCAAAAAGGAACATATGAAATGTGCGAAAGAACCCAAACAGAGCACTGAGAACCCAGAAAGAAAAGTGAACTCGGAGTGGTGGTGGTAGAGAAGATGCAAAGTCATGCATTCTTAAGGACTGAGGAAAATTCATATGCTGAACTGAGATTTTTACCTTTCCTACAAATGTTTGTGTAGGGGACCCTGCTTTTCTAGGTTCTTGGCTGAGACCCCCTGTAAAAAAAGGCAGATTAACAGTGGAAAATCAGAAGTTAATAACATGCATGCCTGCTGCATACAGGGGAGATTCCCAGGGAACCTGATTAACTCCCCAGCATGGCCCAAGCCACCACCTTAAACACCACCCCAGCTGAAGAGGCAGAAGCTGGGGGGAGTCAGGGGAGGTGGGCAGGAAAGCAGAGGAGACAGGCTTACGGTTGCTGTGCAGATTGAGGCCTTTTTTTCTTCTCCATTGATAAGTTTCTAGAGGTTTAGCCATCTTTCTCCTCCTGGAACAGAGAAAGGACACCCTTACAAAGGGAGTGTTCCCTCATAAATGTATTCATAAATGTCTCTTATAAACAGGTTACCTCTACTCTGTTTTCAGAGATTCCCCCATTTCTGCAGTTTTCTTAAAAATAACCAGAGACTTCCCTGGTGGTACAGTGGTTAAGAATCCGCCTGCCAATGCAGGGGACACGGGTTCCATCCCTGGTTCGGGAAGATCCCACATGCCGCGGAGCAACTAAGCCCGTGTGCCACAACTACTGACCCTGCACTCTAGAGCCCACGAGCCACAACTACTGAGCCCGTGTGCCACAACTACTGAAGCCAGTGCGCCTAGAGCCTGTGCTCTGCAACAAGAGAAGCCACCGCAATGAGAAGCACACGCACCGCAACGAAGAGTAGCCTCCGCTCAATGCAGCTAGAGAAAGCCCGTGCAGCAACCAAGACCCAACGCAGCCAAAAAATAACTTAAAAAAATAATAATAACCAGCTCGAAATAATCCTCATGCCAAAGACATATTTTGGAGTGGCAAATTCTGGTCCCCTTCATCTGTCTAGATATAGATTCATCTTTCTTTAAATTAAAAAAGAAGCTTTTGTGAGGATCATAGCAGTGTTCTTCTCTGGGCCTCTCCCTCTTAGTTTCCATCCATCAGAGTTGCCAGTGGTGATTTAAAATCCAATTTGTAAGTTTACAGATGCACCTTTCACATGATTAGGCGACCATCAAAAAAAAATAATAAGAAGAAGAAACAACACTCAAATAAATCTCAAATTAAATTATTGCTAGTATCCCTGTCATATGTGTGAAATCACAAATATCAACAATTTGTAGTGCCTGTCTCTTGACCACTCAGGCCTGGCCAGAGTAGATCCTGGCACACGGCTGCACCATCAGAACATTAAGGGCAAAAGGTGGTTTGGGCCTGAATTCCTGAGAAGAGGCACAAGGAGTTTGCAGAGATGGTGAGATTGAAGACTGGATTTCTTTGCACCTGAGTCTGACTTTATGCAGGGTTACAGTCTGTCCTTCCGAAGGGTGTTGCTTATATATATAAATGTTCCTTAAGGTGTTTATTCCAAATGTAGGTTTTAAAATGAATACAAGCTAAGGGCTGGAGACTTTTTAAGAGCTGGGGTGTGGGGCCTTGGCCCTCTAGGTTTGCCTGAATCCCATAACCCTTCAGTCAGCTGCCAGGCAAGATGTAGTTACACGGCTTGGAGCCACTGAAGCTCGGCTCCTGTCCTCCAGGGCAACTGCAGAGTGGGGGCACTTATCACCCCTGATGTCACACTTCAGAGGGACGGTCCCCAGGTCCTTGAGAGAGACACACCTGAGCTCTAAAACTGACAAGAGTCTTTTACGAAGATTTACATACATCTCGAAGGGACAGAGGGAAAATACACAGTGACAAGTTTTCTAAAATAAACGCTCTAAGAAAAGAGAGAACAGCAGCAGAGTCTGGATGAAGCCTGGCCAGGTCAGAGGCGAAGGGCGCGTTTGTAGATGAGCCCATGTGGTGTGACATTCAATTGTGAAATAATTTGCATCCCACGTTGAGAAGTTGAATTTTATTCTCTAGGCCCATGGTTCTAGAATTCAAGGGATCCATGACTTGAATGGTAAATATCTACCCCATGAGATACAGATGTTATAATTTATATATAATATTAATATACATAATATCTCTATATAAATGTAAAAATACAATTTTAATATTTTCCTCTTAACCTCCAATGATGCGAATGTAGTATTAGCGTTACCTGTGCTTTGTCACCAAATCACAGATAATTCCATGTTTTATTACAATCATTGCAGATATCTCAAAATACTACTATACAATATTGTGAAGTGACATTAGTTATTAGACTTGCCACCTGCCATTTAGTGAAATAACAACACATCTAGTACTGTACCACAAGTCTGGCTTTCATCAAATTTTTCTTTCCGATTTTTCCTTTGTAATCTGATGTATTTGTTTATGCATTTAAAATATTAGTTTGAGGTTAGTGGACTTCACCAGAATGCTAAAGGAGTTCATATTAAAACTCTTAGGAAAACTGGTGGGTAATAAGCTGTTGAAGGTTTAAAAGTGGCTGTCTTAGTCCATTCAGGCTGCTTTAACAGAGTACCATAGCCTGAGTGGCTTTTAAACAGCAGATACGTGTTGCTCACAGTTCTGGAGGCTGTGAATCCAAGATCAAGGTGCTGGCAAAGACACGCTTCCTGGTTCCTAGACAGTGTCTTCTCACTCTGTCATCACTTGGCAGAAAGGGTGAGGGAGCTCTGTGGGGCCTGCGTTATAAGGGCACTAACCCCATTTATGGGGCTGCACCCTCATGACCTATCACCTCCCAAAGGCACCACTTCCAAAACCATCACGTTGGGAGTTAGGATTCAACATACAAATCTGGGGACACAAACACTCAGTATATAGCAGTGAAAATTGCATTAATCATATTTTCATTTTTTAAAAGCTTAGTCTCCACATACAGTGTGGACTGTTAAGCAGGCAAGAAGTGGGTTTGGCAAAAAGAGGGAGGAGACTGGAGGTAAAAAGACACGTTTAAGAGGCAATTTTAAAGTTCCAGGCATGGATGGGGACCATGTGCCCAGGCTGAGGCAGTGTGCTTAGTACCTACTGCAGAGGAAATAATGAGGGTGAGGTGGTGGGTGGCGGAGCCTCTCCCTGAGGCTGAAACTTGAAGAACGGGAAGGAGCCGGGGGTGTAAAGGGCAGGGAAGTGTGTCCGGGTGGAGAGAGGAGCTCCCACCTCTCAAAGAACAGAGAGGACAGAGCTGGAGTGCTGAGAGGAACAGGGTCTGAGAGGTTTACAGGATGGAGACTGTTTGGGAGTTGGGTGGTAACACATTCATAGTTTTTTCCAGGTGCAATGTAAAGTCATTGAAGGGTGTTAGCAAAAGATAAGTCCCTGCAATGCAGAGAATGGATTGTTGGAGGGGGAGGGAGGAGAGGAGAGAAAGCAACAAACCCAACGAGAAGGGCCCAGGAGAGATGCAGGTCTCAACTTCAACACAGCTTTCTTTCATTGTGTCACCTTCATCTGGCTCTTAGCTCAACTTAGAATTTGAATGGTATTATTGTGAACCCCATGCTCCTCTTTCATGTTTCTGTACATCTTGTGTCTCCCCCCTCCCCATTCCTATTGAAGTGTATTCTGTTAAAATATGAGCATTTCGTTCGTGATCATCATTTTAAACTTGGTTATTACATGGTAGTCTTCACTGTTTGACACGATCTTAGTATTTGAGTCAATCAGAAAAGTATAGCATAATTATTTTTCCTACATCATAAGCTGCCAATTAAGTGGTATATCTCAGTTGACCCTAAGAACTTTTGAGAAGTCTCCCCCATTTTGAATATTCTTAATAGTATATTTATTGAAAAATTTAACTTTTCTTTCTTTATTGACAAAAGTCAAATACAGATTCCCATGCTAGTACTGTTTGCCATGTAGTTTTGAAACTAGATTTTATCTTATGTAGCTTTAAACCGCCACAGTTCAGAAAAGTGTTTTTTGTTTTCTTTCTCGATATTTTCCAGATAGGGTTATTACTAAGGCCATGTCTACATAGCTCCAAAAGCTACCAATTAGTTCACTCCAAAAAGAATGTTAAAAAAAAAAAGAGGAAGGAAGGAAGGGAACAACAGCACCACAAAAAGTCTGTGTAGGAATCATTTAGACTAGAGATCATAAAGCTGCTGTGATTGGTTAGCAAAATACTAATATTTTTTAAATTGTCAATATTTAGAATTAGGTTTCACATAATTGGTGAAAGACCCATAGATCCTCTTTCCCTTTTCCTGTTGCAATGTCAGGAATGACTTTTGGCCACATTGACAGGTGGGAGCCTCCCCCTGAAGTGTCAGAGTGACGGCCCTTCCAGGGTGTAGAGGCACTGACTTCAGAAATCTCCTGTAGTTGCCTGCAAGCTGTGATCCCACGCTGTCTGCCTGGCCTGTAGGCATTCGAATTTGTGAGTCCGCATCTAGGCCAGACATCTGGTTGGTTGAGCAAATGTTTTATTTACTTGACACCTGACTCTACATTTAAGTATCCACATTTTTAAGAAGAAAAATCCCTAAGTAATATATTTTTTATGTAGGCAGTTAATTTGCTATAACTGAGAGAAATAAAAATAAATTAAGTAAAAAAGAAGGAGAACACGAATATGAGGCATTCTGATTTCTTGCAGAGTATCTTACCTGACAGGGATGAAACTTAATTAGATTGTTTGTCATTTTATAAAATTTATAAGTTGGCAAAGTGACACAACTGATGTGTGTGTGTCACATCAAAATTCCTAGGTTCCACCTGAGATTTATAAGTTAAGCTTATGATTAATAACTCATAAGAAGATGCATAAATCATGCAGATAATTCTTGTCCTTCTCAATGATGTCTGTGTTGTACCCCGTATTCCTAAGCCTTCTCATTTATTTATGACCATATAAAGGTCAAAAATGCTACTAGTAGATGTAGCTGTCTTGAAGTTAAATGACTTACACGGAACTTGAGAAATGAAAGGTGAACTGTGTGAAATAAAATTGAGTCCGTGTACCCTACTTCTAAGTCA